>NC_049183.1:14650000-15291250 GCF_009769625.2 Cygnus olor
CCGCTGGTGCTCGCAGCAGCTTTCCTGGGATATTTTCCTTCCAGCCTGCTCTCGGCCCCTTCTGATTTGTGAAACCTCGGCCAAGGCATTTGCTTGCACGTGTGCTCCCTTTGGGACCCCAAAAGAGGGGCCGTGAGGGGGGGGAAGGGGAAGAGGAGCCGTTTTGGGTTGAAACCGTGAGGCCGGGCTGAGCACAGCTGGCTGCTGGGGACTCATTTCTCTCACCCTAATTCCCCGTGGACGCCTGCTCTCGAGCGTGCTGGGGTCAGGATGCACCCAATGACCCGTGCTGCCTGACCATCGTGCATCCCACCGCCTCCTGCCGTGCCTCGTAGCAGCTGCTCCGCGATCAAACCCCTCAGTTTTGGGGTATGGGCAAGCCCAGCTGCAGAGCTGCACCCATCCACCCCATCCACCAAAATAAAATAAATAAAATAAAATAATAAATAATATAAAATAAAATAAAATAAAATATAAAATAAAATAAAATAAAATAAAATAAAATAAAATAATAAATAAAATAAAATAAAATAAAATAAAATAAAAAATAAAATATAAAATAAAATAAAATAAAATAAAAATAAGATAAAATAAAATAAAATAAAATAAAATAAAATAAAATAAAATAAAAATAAGATAAAATAAAATAAAATAAAATAAAAATAAGATAAAATAAATAAAAACAAATTTGCCACCAGGGCTTGTGCCCGTGTCCCCGGGAGGCCACCGCCAGCGAGTGCCGGCCCCGAGCATCCCAGCAGTGCCAGCCCCCTGCTGCCACCCCCCGGCTAGGCACAACCGGGAGCCGGGGGGGCACAATTTAGGGCCGGGGTTGGGGGGGGGGGGCGCACAATCGAGGGAAGCGGCCCCCTCTGCCCAGCTCCTGCAGCCCGGGGAGGGGGCCGGAGAAGCAGGGCCCGGCTCTTCGTGTCTCTGCCCAGGAGGTGGCAGCCTCGGCTCGCCCAGCCCGGCTGGGTGCTGGGTGCTGGGTGCTGGGTGCTGGGTGCTGGGTGCTGGGGGCTCTGCTTGCAGCCCACCACCCCTCCATCTCCTGCCCTGCCCGGCCGGGGGCTCGGCAGCACCCAGGCTGCTGCCCCGCTCCCGAGCATCCCTTTGCACCAGCCCTGCACACAAGTTGGGGTTCAGACAGCCCCTGATCAGCCCGCTTTGCTCCGTTCCCTGCGTTGCCCCCTGGCCTTATCCTGCCACCCCGCCTTAGGGCATCGCCCCAAGGATGCTCAGCACCCATCGGGGTCCAGGCGCTGCTGCAGCCCCCGTGCTGTGGGATCTGGGGGGGGGGGGGTCTGGTGGCTGGGCAAAGGTGCCAAAGCCGCCTTGCCCAAACCCGGCATGGATCAGGGAAGGAAAGCGTTGTGGAAACCAGGCTGTGCTCGAGGCCAGCGCCCCAAATCCGGCACCTGCTGGGGCGCAGGGCTGGCACCGAGAGTAAAACACTGCCAGTGCCTGCCATGGGGAGGGAGAGGATGGCGTCGGTGCCGGGGCTGCGTGCTGTGGTACAACGTGTGGGAAGCAGATAGGGGATATGAGTCAAAGAACAACCTTCGGACGGAGCAGCTGCTGGGATAAATGCAGGATTTTCACCCCGTCACCACCTCCGACATCGCCCCTGCTCCGGATCGGGCACGGCGGTCGCGCCTGGCCGTGGCGGGCTGGGCACTGCGGGCTGTCCCGCTGCCAAACTGCTCCACCAAGGCAGGACCTCCACAGAGACCACCCCGGGGCTGGGTTTTGTCAGGCCGAGGGGTTTTTTTTCTCTTGGGACCCTTGCAGGACCAGGCTTGCAGGCTGCCGAAGGAGCCACGCTGTTAATTTTTAGCGCTACAAAACCCTGGGGAAATTCCAGCGGGCTGGAGGGCGGCCAGTGGGAGTCTAAACGTGTAAAAGGGATAAAAGGGCTGACCCTGGGAATTACAGACCAGGTAGGCTGATGGCAGTCCCTGGGCAAATTATGGGCTGGGTAATTGGGGATCCTGTCAGCCAAAAATTAGAAGCTAAAAATATAATTAAGGTCGTTAGCTCGGTTTCATGGATGGCAGCTCCTGTCAAGTGAGTCGGCTCTGCTTTTTGGCATCACTCTGGGCTGGCTGATAAAGCTAATTGCGTTGCTGCGTTATAATGGGTTTCTCCCAAGTATTTAATTTACAGCCAGGCGACGTTTCCATTTGTAAAACCTGCATTATGTGGAGTCACCGGAGCAGACACCCGACAGCTGCGGCGGCGAGGGGCTGGCGATGGAGGCGGCTTGGGGGCACCCAGCTTTGTGCCATGCTGGGGCTGACGGGGGGCAGGAGGGCGGGGGGACATGGGGGGACCTCACGGGGTGATCCCGGCCAAACAAGGCTGGGGGGAGGCACACGTGGGAGCAAAAGAGCCAGATTTTTACCCCCCCCCCCCCCCAAAGCGAGGTCTAATGGCAGGAAGCAGCCATGGGACCCGGTCGCCGATAGCCCGGCTGGGAGCGCAATTAACATTTGGCCCAATTTTAGCAGGGTATGAACTCGCAGGCATGGGAGGCTCTGGATGAGAGGAAATCTCTGCTTGGTGGGACACGATTTAAGGCAGCTTCTGGGGCTAGCTCAGGCCCATGTGTGTGTGTACGTGTGTGTGCACCCAGCAAAGCAGAGGGCTGCCCTGGACCCTCTGCGGGGTCTTTCCCAGCTGCTCTCTCCTCGCTGGCCTGCAACGGCTGCAGCTGAGCACGGCGTTTCTTCCAGAGGGTAATTTGGGTCTTTTTTGGGCAAGGAGATGGCACTGGGGCAGCCAGGGGGCTCTCCTCCCTCCATCAGGCTGTTTGTCCCCCCCGTATTTCTAACCTGCAGGTTCCCCCTCGCCATCAGAAGCATGGGGGCACCCGAGCCCCTGCCTGCATCCAGCCCCCGTGGCTGGGCAGGAGAAGGAGAACCCCATGCCCTGTTTGGCACCGGGCAGGAGAAGGGGAACCCTCGCAGGCGCCAGCCGGTCGCAGCCTGGATCCAGCAGGGATCCCAGGGCTTTAAACACCGAATCCTCCCCTCTCCCCTGGGCATCCGTCCGTCTGGCTCCAGCGTAATGACGGCGAGGTGGAGGCGCAGGGAGACGAAATGACTCGCCCGAGGTCACGCGAGGAGCGATGGCCACGCGGGAGGAGCACCCAGGCGTCCTGCTCCTGCCCGGCAGCGCCCGGCACCGCAGGAAGAAACATCCCATAGCAGTTTTCCTGCAAAACGGGGTGGCTCCTGGGGTCCCATGCTGTGGCATGGCCACATGTCCCACGTCCCCATCCTGGTGACGGGTGGAGGTGGCTGCTCCTGGTGGGACCGCCATGCCGCGATGGGGAGGGGTGCTGCTCTGTGGCGGGGTTTTTGGTGCCACTGAACATTTTTGTGGGGCAGGAGGGGGTCGGTGGTGCCCTTCCCAAGCCGGGGCTGGTGCAGCCAGCCCCAGTGACTAACACCTCCTGGTTTTCAGCTTGTTTACCTGGCGCTGGGGCTTCGCTTGGGATCGCTGACTCACCGCAGCACCTTCCCCTTCTGCCACCGCAGCTCCCTGACGAATACTTTCCATTTTCCCATTACTTTAATTGCCCTACTTGGAGAAAACTGCTCCGGACTGGCTCTGGGCTGCTACGCACAGCTGCCCCAGCCGGGCATCCCTGCAGTGGGGGCGTTGGGGACGGGATGGGGGGGCTGCCCATCACAGCGGCACGCATGGGAGCACTTTGTGCCTCGGCCATGCCGGGGCCTGCCGGCATGGGGGCACGTGCAGGGAATCAAGTTTTTGGTGGCCCCCGCTCGCTGCACCCATCCACAGCAGCAGGCGGGCGGCCGGTGGCGCACGGACGCTGGCTCCTGCATGGCTGAATGCGGCCCGACAGGTTTATGGAGAGGCCCGTCCCGTTCGGCTGGATTTTTGGGAAGGCTGAAGCCAGCCCCGGCACCAGCCGCTTCCCCGCGAGTGCTGCCGGCCCCGGCGCCAGGTCACGGCCCCGAGCTGTGGCGCGGCTTGGGGGGATGCTGGCACCGTGCTCCTCCGTGCCGTGGCTCTGCCCGGCGTGTCGTGGCAGTGCCCTGCGGTGCCTGGGGAGGGGATGCACGGCCCACGGAGTCCCCTGAGCATCAGCTGGGGATGCAGAGGTCCCCCTGTGCTCCTCTCCCCTGGCCCCATAGCCAGAGCCCCTCCGGGGAGCATTGCCCTGCCCGTGCCGGCTGTGCTGGGGGTGTGCGGGGCGCGGGGCGTGCCAGGTCCCCAGCAACGTGCTGCTGGCCGGGGATGTGCTGGGGAATAACCCAGCAACATCAGGGGACTGGGGGAGCAGGGAAAGGTGGGATCGGGGCAGGAAAATTGCTGCTTGAGGAAACTGATATCCAAAGAGAGGTGTTCTGCAGTCATGCTGAATGCTGGACCCACGGTGGTGGCATCAGGGACTGCAAATCCCCAAAGAGAAAATCCCTCCTTGCCTGGAGAAGGGCCGCGTCGCTTTTAGGGCATTAGGGTCAAGAGAAAGGTGAGATATCCACCCAAAAACAGCAAGGCACAGGGCTGGGAGCTGGGAGCACCACACGGCTGGGGGCACTCCGGTGGGCGATATGGGGCCGGGGGGGCACACGGCGGTGCCACCGCTCCCCGTGGGTAACCCCACACCTTCCCCGTCCCGTCCCCACCGCGGCACGTCGCACCGTGCGTGCTACGAGTGGCAGGAGGGAGAGGGATGATTAAAGCGGCCTTTGATGAAGGAAAAATTAATAAACAAGCTCGCAGCCGTGCCGGGCTCTATTTACTGGCGGGTGCCGGCGCGGCGAGGCCGCCGAGGCCGGGTGCCACATCAAACGGCGGGGCAGCGCCTGGCCGAGGGGACCGCGGCCTCTCCTCCGACGGGTTTTTCCTGGTCCCCACGAGGCCGGGAAGGTTGGCGGGGCCGCTCCTAATAGCAGGGCCCTGTCCGGTGCCGGCGGGGGCCGCTACGTGCCGTCCGGAGGGACACACGGGTCGGGGCGCGGTGTGGAGGTGCCGCTTGGCACGCTCGCCCCGTCGCCTTGTGGGGTTGGCGTTCCCAAATCTCCATTCCTGATGGTGTCCGCCCCCGGCCCCAGCACACCCGGTGTCCCCAACTGTCCCTGCTGTCCCCTGGGGTCAGCGCTGGCACCCAACCATGGCACCCATAGGTCCCTCGCCCCCCCCCCCCCCCCCCCACCATGGCAGGCCGGGCTCCTTATCGCCCTGCCGGCTGTGTTTACCCGCCGGATAACAGCGGGCTGGGCAAACAGGAGCTCCCCAAGGGCCCCAGGGCGGTGGCACGGGGCGGGGGGGGCACCCTTGTCCCTATTTGTGTCCCCCCCCCGTGGTCCCCGGGGGGGGGGGGGGGGGGGCAGGTGGTGTGTGGGGGGGTCGTGTATGTTATGGGGGGGGGTCGTGCATGGTATTGGGGGGCGGGTCATGCATGGTATGAGGGGGATCGTGCATGGTATGGGGGGGGTGGTCGTGTATGGTATGGGGGGGTCGTGCATGGTATTGGGGGGGGGTCGTGCATGGTATGGGGGGTCGTGTATGGTATTGGGGGGTCATGCATGGTGTGGGGGGGCTCGGTGCACGACGGGGGGGGCCTGTGCAAGGTGGGGGGGCTTTGCACGGTGCAGGAGGGGCTCGCACACAGTGTGGGGGCCATGCACAGTGTGGGGGGGGGCCATGCACGGCGCGGGGGGCCCCAGCACAGCGCAGCCCCCCCCTCCGCCCCCCCCCCCCGCCGCGCGGCCCCGCCCCCAGCTGTCAGCGCCGCCCGCCGCGCGCCCTCCCTTCTCCTTGCAGCCCATTGGCCGGAGCGCCCTATTGTTAGCAGCCTCCTCCCGCCGCCATTGGTGACAGCGCACGTCCATCTTCACCCAGGCCCCGCCCCCCCCCCCCTCCAGGACACTTCGCAGCCCGCGCAGCCGGCGGCGCCTCCCGGCCCCGCCCACCGCCCCTCTAGCCCCCGCCCACCTCCCCGAACAGGCCACGCCCCCCAAAGCCCCGCCCCGCGGGCGGGGGCTCCGCGGCCCTGCGCGCTCCCGCTGCGCGCTCCCGCCCCGCGGAGCTGCGCGCTGCCCGCCGAGGGGGCGGCCGCTGCGCCTTGGTCGCGTTTTGCAATTCATTTTGTTTTTTTTTTTGCAATTTTTTTCTTTTTTACCCCCCCCCCTTTTTTTTTTTTGCATTTTCTATTTTTTGGGGTAATTTCTAATTTTGGGGTTTTGTCATTTTTTTGGTTTTGCTTGTTTTTTTTTTTTTTTTGAGCCCCCCCCCCGCCCACCCCCCCTCCCCCAATTCCTTTTGGCCCCCCCCCCCCCCCCCCCCCCCCCCCCACCCCTTCCCTTGGCCATGGGCGCGGTGGTGCTGGTGGCAGGGGGGCGCCCGGCGGGGCGCTGAGCGGGGGGCGCAGCGGGCGCGGGGCGCGCGCCATGGCCGCCAAGGACAACCCGTGCAGGAAGTTCCAGGCCAACATCTTCAACAAGAGCAAGTGCCAGAACTGCTTCAAGCCCCGCGAGTCCCACCTGCTCAACGACGAGGACCTCAACCAGGTGGGGGCTGACCCCAAAACCCACGCTTTTCACCCCAAAAGCTGCCCCGTGTTGCTCGGCGCCCAACCTCCCCGCTTGCCCCTATGGCTTGGACTCCGCACTGGGTCCCCCTGGGTTGTGGGGACACCCGTGGGTGCTCTCTGGGTGGTGGGGCGTCCCATGGGTACCCCCTGGGTGGTGGGGACACCCATGGGTGCCCCCAGGCTCCCGGTGGTTCTGTAGGGTCCCGTCAGTGCTTCCCGGTCCCATGGGTGCTCTGAGTTTCTGCTGGCCCCACTGTTGGCAGAGGGACCCATGGGATCTCCGGGGGTCTCACGGGGTGCCCGCTGGCCCCATGGATAGCACGGGGTCCCGTGGGTGCTGCCGCTCCTGTTGGTGACGGGTTGTTACGGGTCCCGTGGGACGCCTGCTGACCCCATGGGGTCCCACGGGTATCCCAGGGGCCCACGGATCCCTAGTCCCATAGGGTGTCCGGGGGTCCCATAGGGTGCCTGCAGGCCCTATGCATACCTGGGTGTCCCATGGGGCACCCAGCACCCCCAGGGGAGCCCGCTGGTCCCCCTGGCCCACCCAGGTGCCCCCCTCCCTTTGGGGTCATGGGCACTTGGGGCGACCCCAGCCCCTGTTGGGGTGCGGGATGGGTGGCAGCAGGTAGGGGAGGGTCCTGTGGGTGCTACGGGGAGGTGCCGAAAGTCCCGGGGTAAAAAAAAAAAAAAAAAAAAAAAAAAAAAAAAAAAAAACCAAACTCATCTAGAACCAAACCAGCCCCCCCGGGTGCTGTGGGCACGGCCCCCCCTGCCCTACAGCACCCCACATTTCCTGGGGAGGGGAGCGGAAGGTGATCGCCGCCTGTTCCTGGGCAGGCTGGGGCGGGAATGGGCCTTCCTCCTCCTTCCCCTCCTCTTCCTCCTGCCAGGCCTCACGCAGCCCCCCCCCCGTGACACCCCCCCCCAGGCCCACCCAGCACCCAACACCACTGGGATTTGGGGTGCGGGGGGGGGGGGGGGGGGCACGATACCGCGTTCCCCCTTTCCCCCGGCACCTTTCCGCGCCGGGGTGGGGGCTGCCATCGCCTCCGCCGATCCTATTATGGCAATGAGATCAGACATATTGCTGGGGGGGGGGGGGGGGGGGGGTGAGCGGGACATAATGAAATCTGAGGGCTAATATGGAAAAAATGTAACTGGAAAAAATGCCGTGGTGTGTGCGGGAAGGGGCGGGCGGGGAGCGTCGCGCCCGTGCCCAGACAAAGGAGCCGGCCCGGAGGGTGCTGGGGCTGAGCCCCCCCCCCAAAAGGGTCCGGCCGACCCCCTGGTGCTGCCCCGTGTGGGGTTTCTCCGCCTCCTGGGTGCAATAATATTATATATTTTTTTTGGGGGGGGGGGGGGGGGTGTCAAAGCGTTGCACGCTGCCCCCCCCCGTAGCGCCTGCTGTGTAGGGCCCGATGGCTTCCCTAGGGACTGGCGGCCTGAGGTGGCTCGAGGAAACCCCTCGGTGGCTTTGTTCCCCTGGGGGCCGCGGTGGGGGCCGGCCCCCCAGGCAGCCCCCGCAGGGACGGATGGGGTCACCCCAAACCCCGCGGGCCGGATCGGGGCCTGGGGCTCTGCTGGGGGGGATGGGGGGGGGGGAGAACGCCGCGATCCCGCACGGCTTCTCCCTCCGGCCCCGGTGAAGAAGCAGTCCCCTTTCCTGCAGAGAAGATGGAGGCTCCGGCAGCCTGTGGTGCACGCGCACCCTCCCGCCCCGGCCTCCGTCCACCGGGAGCCCCGCTGGCCCCCGGGGTGCACCCCCTGGGATAACGGTTCGTTTCCCGGCTCTGGATCGTCTTTTATTGTCGTTATTATTATTTTTTTATTTATTTATTAAGATGAGCCCGGTTTGGGGAGGGGGCTCCGCGCTCGGCGCGTCCCGCTCGCCCCGTGCGGAGGGGCCGCGTCGGGGCTCACCCGGAGCCCGGCTGGAAAAGTCCTTTTGAGTCATCTGACCTTTCCGCTTGGCTGGCAGGAAAGGTGAAGGTACTTCGCACTTACGCACTCGTGTCCCTTTTGGCTTTTTATCCTATAAAAATACCTGCGTGGGCGTCGGGAGCCGCCCCTCCGGCTTCCTGGGAGCTCCAGGGCTTCGGGACCGGCGCCCCTGTGCCAAGCGTCCCAAACGTTTCGGGGTGGCGCTGGCTTTGGGAACAGAATTGGGACCGGGGCCGGGGGCGATCCGGCCCCAAACATCAGGATTAATGAGCTGCAGCTCTCTAATGGTAATCGGACTTAGCGCGTCCGACTTCAAAGGGCTGCGCGGACGCTAAGTCCCAAATCCCGGGAGCGCTCCGTTCACGAGTTGTTTTCGTGTGCGACCGTGCTGCCAGGGGGGTCAGCGTGATTTGGGGTGGCTGCGTGCGATCCTACCACCTTCTTGGGTCCCGTCTCTCCCCCCCCCGGGGCTGCAGGTGACGTGTCCTTGGCCCCCAAACCTTGTTCAAGCCTCCGGGGTGCCCTGGTGGCACGGAAAAAAACTGGGTCAGGCGCTGCGTCCATTCCCTCCCCAGGGAATATCTGCTGCTGCGTGCGCCCCGGTGTGGGTGCTCGGTGCCCTGCCGATGTGTGGTGCCTTTTGGTGGGAATTCCCTTTTTCCTGGCAAGTTGTGCCCACGGCAGCACCCAGACCTTTGTAACCTCCCGCCAACCCCGCGTGCGGATCGGCCTGCCCGGGGAGGACGGACGGTTCCTGGGGTTCCTGGTGACCCTCTTCCATCGCCAGGAGAAAGCCCAGCCCCGTCGATGGGAGCCTCTTCCCAAGGAAACCACCCGGGGCTTGGCAGGGCTGCGAGGGGATGGATGTACCACCACGCCACCTGGCCCGGACCAGGCGGGTGTGAGCATCCGTGCATTTGGGTCGTAGGGAAAACGAAGCCCCCCCGCAACAGGAACAGGCTGGGAATTAACCTCCAAATTACGCTTGGCCTCAATTGGAAGAAGAGCAGAGCGTAAAGCAGTTGCTTTTAATTTTCTCCATGCGTGTGCTCTCTCGGGGCATGGGGACTGGCACAGATAGAGGAATTTGAGGACGCCTTTCCAGCTACCAGTGTCTTCTTTCTTTCCTTTTTTTGTGAGATCGTGGCACGGATGCCCGAAGGACCACCCAGTTAGAAAATGGCGCTGCAGACTTTCCCACCGCCTCCTCCTGCCCCGGCCCGTGACGCCCCAGCAGCGAGTTTGGTTATTTCCATTTTCCTTTCGGACGTTACCACCTTCCTCCCGTTCTGGACGCCAAATAACTGGCTGCAAACAGCCCCGAGGCTGGCGACTGGTGGCGTTGGGTGCAGCGGGTGAATCCCCGCTGCCGGCCACCTCACCCCGAGCATCGTCCCTGCAGCTGAGCCCTTTGCCCCAGCGCCCCGAGCTTTGCTCTGGGGCGTTGCATTGCTCTAAGGGCCACGGAGGGAGAGGCCTCGTGTCCAGCCACGGCTGAGGCAAGAGCCTGGGGTGCTGCCTGCGGGATGTGCCGGCCCTCCAGCAGCTCTGCTTCGCGCCGCGCAGCACCGCCGGCCGTAAAGAGAGCGGGGCTTTGGGGTGGTTTGCGCTGATGGGGCTGCGTGGCCCTGGGTCGGGGCCGTATCCTGGTGCCGTGCAGTGGTGCGAAGGGCAGCAGAGGTGAGGGGTTGTGTCCAGGGCACCCTCTTGCCTCCTCCTCCTGCTCCTGGGGGGAGGAGAAGCCCTCTCTTTCCTGGAAAGCAGCCCCCGCGCTTGCATCCCCCGCTGCCGGCTGCTTGTATCATGCTGCAAAAATCCGCCTTTAATCGACTAATTATTAGGGCCAAACAGGGGGAGATTCTCTGCAAATGTCAAACCCGCCTCCCCCGGCCGCTGCAGCAAGCAGGAATTCGGGACCGGGGGGACGCGGGGAGCTGGGGCAGCGCGCCCCGGTGTCCCTGGGTGGCTGTCCTTTGCGGGCCACGTCCTGGCCTTGGGGAGCAGTGTGCAAACCAGGGGGGGCTTGGGAGGGATATAGGGTTGGGTGTAGGGCCAGCTTTGGGTGCTCTTGACCCTCTGCGTAGCCCTGGGGACGGACACGGCGGTGCCCAGCGCTGCTTGCGGGCGCCTTCGTGCGCCGGAGAAGCGGCCCCTCTGCGTGCTTGTGTGCTGCTGTGTTTCTGCATGGCGCCGTACCTTATCTCCTCCGGCACCCGAGGAAGCGATAAATCCCCTCCTCGGCACTCTGGAGAGATGTTGCAGCTTCTCGAGGGCGCTGGGGGAGCTCCGTCGTGGGAGGTGGCTCTGAGCCTGCTCGCTGCGGGCACGCCGCGCGCTGGGGGTGCTCTGGAAACGGGATCGGGGCTCACAGGGCCGTCGCCTTCCCTCCACCGCTCCCTTTTTGCTGCCCCTTGACAAGTTGCCCGTGCAAACTGCAGCCGGCCTCCCCCAAATCTTGCTTCGACTGGGGCCAGGGCTCAGGTACTCGCACGAAGGCCGAGTTCAGCCTTTCCCTTCCTGTTCCTCCGGTCGGTCGGTCGGTCGGTCCCGCTGCCCACGCAGCTCTCTGCCCGGGCAGCGCCCGGCTTTGGGGTTAGCTCTGGGCAGCCCAGCCTGGTTTGGCCCCTTCCCGCATCGGTGGTTAAAGCCTGGCCCGGGTGATTCGCAGCTTCGGCCGCGGGCGAGCTGTGCAAATGGGTTTTTGTGGCAGAGGTGGCCGGAGGGTGCTGGCCCTGCTCGCTCGGGGCAGTCCCCAGCTGCCCGGGGCACGGCGAGCGTTGGGGTTTGGCCCCGCTCCTCTGCACGTCGCCAAGTGGCATGTGGCAGAGGGGAAATACTGCGTGAAGGAGGGAGCCGAGATGTGAGCAGCTTCACTGCCGAGGCCGGGCTGCACCTTCCTGGCCCTCGGGGTTGTTGTCGGAGTGTGGGTTGGGGATGCTGCTGGAGAGCAGAACGTCAGCGCTCGTGGGCTGGGGTCGCTGGCTGGGGGCTGCAGGGCTCCGTGGTCCGTGCAGCGTCCTGCTGGGAGCATGCAGAGCATCAAACAACACCTATTCCTAGAAGCAGTGCTCTGGAAACCCG
Organism: Cygnus olor; assembly: GCF_009769625.2. Classification (NCBI taxonomy): domain Eukaryota; kingdom Metazoa; phylum Chordata; class Aves; order Anseriformes; family Anatidae; genus Cygnus; species Cygnus olor. Next base: position 14,661,597 of record NC_049183.1, read on the forward strand.
CTCGGGTATCTCGCCCCATTCCCACTCCGGACGCCTTCCCCATTCCTGCGGGGTGACAGCCGCTCCAGCTCATCCACCAGCGACGCTCTCCTGGGCTCAGAGGTGCGCAGAACCGAGAGCGGAGCTGAAACCGCCCGGATTTCCTCTTTTGAGGTTGCAAGCACGGTGCTGGCGGTGACATTTTCCTTGAGCTTGGCCAGAAAACGGGTCCCTGCCTCGGGGGAGCCCCGAGCGGTTTGGGAGGTGGCGCGCAGGGGGTGGTGACCCTGGGAGCTGAGACCCAGAGGTGCCCGGGGAGCAGCAGGCACTGCTGCGGAGAGGCCCCTTTGATGAATATCGGGGCTAAGCCTCGGAAGGTGGCAGGGCACGAGTTACCGTGGGCTCACACACAGCCAGGACAAGGCTGGGGCTGTTATTTTCTCGCAGAGCTGCTGAGAACCACAGGGCTACCTCCATGTGCAAGGCTCTGGGCGCTCAGCGTTGCGGGCAGAGGTTACAGCTCTCCAGCAATGGTCCATTTTTTTTAATCTTTTTTTTTTTTTTTTTTCCCCTTCCCGCTCGGTTGCCAAGCCTGAACAAAACAAGCCCTGCCTCCACCCGAGACAGGCTGATTACGTCTGCCGGCAGCCTAAACAGATTATCCCTCCCGCCAGGCGCTCGGAGCCAGGAGGCTTCTCCCGGCGATGGGTTCGGGCTTCCCTCGGTGCACTGGGACCGGCTGCCGGGACCCCATCCCCGGCCTGCCCGGCATCCCCGCACCCCGATGGGCACCCGGGTGCTCTGCTATGGGGCTGGCCACGAAGGGAGACTTGGTTGCTGATCCCCAGCTCATGGGATTGCTTCTGCCTCCTGGAAGGTGGTTCCTGGTGTTTGGAGGAGGTGTTTTTTTGGGGGAAATGTGTGCGCTTCCGCGGGCTGAGGCTGACGGCACGCGTGCACGGGGCAGGGAGGAGCGAAGGCACCACCTGCCAGCACTGCAGGCACAAAGCCAGCCAAACGGGCGTGCAGGTTGGTGTCACAGCCCCCCTCCGGCCCCGTGACCCGCTGCTCCGCGTGCCGGCACGCTCCGGCGACCCGTCCTGCCCGTTGGAAGCGGGTCGCCTTGCCTCCCTCCGCCCCGGTGCGCGGGGGTCCCTGTGTCACCCCGCTCTTCGAGAGGTGCCGAGTAGCGCCCCGCGTCCATCGAATCCAACCCCCGGCTGCTGGGATTTGTGCCGGCGGGGCGAGAGGGGCTCCTGGGCAGCGTCAGCGCGGCGGCTTGACAGCCTCGTGTAAACCGAGCTGGGGCCGCTTCCTCCTCCGCTTCCTCCCGCCCGTCCTGCTGCCAGCTCCGGCCCGGCGCGCTGGGCTGCATCAGCGCCCTGCCTCTGGATGCGACCCGTGGATGGACGGACGGACGGACGGACGGACGCGGTGGCAGGATGGTGACACTCGAGAGGAGGTGAGGGGGGCACCCGCGGCACGATCCTGGGCAGCCTGCCCGGGTTCGGAGGCAGGATGGGCCACCTGGGCGTTCCCCGGAGGTGCCACCAGAGGTAGCGCAGGGACACTGCTGCCTGAGTCACCCTGTGCAGGGACAGCGCCACGGGGGGGGCTGCGGGGCTCCAGCCCGGCCGTATACCCATCGTGGTGGTGCCCGTGGCAAGGGCACCGTACGCACACGCACACACGCACATCGCTTCTTTTCCAGGCTGCACGTCCCTCCCAGGGCTTAGCGAGGCGGCTGCTTCGGCACCTCCCGTGCCGGGTGGCGGCGGGTGTTCGGCTTCGTCACCGCGAGCCGTGCCGGAGGAACCGGCTCTCCTCTTCCTGCCCGCCCTGGGAGCGCCGCCCCACCCCGGGAGTGGATGCGCCGTGCCGTCAGCGCCTGCCCTCCGCTCGGCTCCGTGTGCGGTGCTGCGGCTCGCCGATCCGCCGGGCACTGGGAACAGAGCTGCCCAGCACCACGCGCGGCCGCTGCCTGCGGTAAACCAGCCGGGAGCTCCCCGTCCGACAGCCCGCGAGATCCCGGGGGGCATCCCGGGAATCCCAGCCTCGCTCTTACATCTCTCCGCGCGAGGTCGGGCGGATCAGCTTGGCCGGGGGAAGTTCTTGCTCCGAGTCGTGCTCGGTGCTGGGCGTTGTTTCCTCCTTTTCCTGAGCTCCGGAGGAAGCCGGAGGCTCCTGGCACGGCAACGCTCCCACGGCGGCACCGAGCAGGTTTATTCCAAGCCTCGCTCCGGCAGGGCAGTCTCAATGCAGGTGCGACGGGTTTATTTCAGACTTTCTCTACGCGCTTCGTTCGTATCCTTTCCATTTAGGCTCGCCCCTCTCTGGGCATTGGGTTTTAGCAGTGGCTCGTTTTGGTTTGGCTTTAAAAAGCGCTGCCGAGCGCTCATCTGCGGGGAGACGGAACCGGGCTGCCCACGCCGGCTGCCTCTAATTCGTACCTTTCAGCTATTTTGGTTTCAATATCTGCAATTGGACGCTTCTGCCGGAATAAGTATAGTCCTCGGGTGGTTTTGTATCACGCCGGTAAAGAAACGACCGCGCTCTGTGTTAAGGTCATGTATTTCAGGTGCTCGGCGCTTTGCGTGCAGCTGGCTGAGCCAAAATTGGAGCGTTTTAAGGCAAAAGGATGCCTGCTGAGGGGCAGGTAGGACAGGGCGTCAGGCCTGGGTGGAGGCTGCTCGCTGCTGGCCCTGGTGGCGGTGGTTCGGGATTGCTTCATCCCCGGTGTCAGGCGTGGGCGCGCTGGGGGTGCCGTGCCACGTACGGGGTCTGGTACGGGGGGGGGGGTTTGTGCACGGGGCTGAGCTTTCTGGGGTTTGGCCGTTCCCCAGGGGCGTGGAGAGAAAGGTCGGGGCACGGAAAAGGGCTGCGCCCCGGTGGTTTGGCTCCCGGTGGTATCGCCACCGTGGGTTCCTTGGCGTGGTGGCGCTGGGCGTCGGGGACGCCGCGTCCTGCCTCCGCTGTCATCCTCTTCCTCGTTCCCGGCAGCGAAGGGCGCACGTGATACCTCCCAAAGCACCGGGGCTTTGCTCAGGGGCTCACCTCGGGTGCTTTCCGTGGTGGTTTGGAGAACCCTCGCCCACGCGCCCCATCTCCACAAGGCCGGGGTCGCCCGGATTAATGTATTATTTCACAATTCTGCTGCTCCCCGGCACACGAGGGGCGTTCAGGAAAAGCCACTGCAAGCCCGGGCCGTGTGGGCGGACGCAGCCACAGCCCGGCACACTGGGGAGCGGCCGCGACAGCGCCGGAGCCCCCGCTCCAAAGTCCCGGCGTGGGCACGGGCTCGGCGGCGTCACCGGCACCCCGGGGTGGGGACGCGCCGGGGGAGCGGCACACGGGGCCGGGGACCATGGGGACCACGGGCAAGCAGGGCTCCGGCACCCAGGTGAGCGGGACGGGGGGCACTGGGGGTCCCCAGGCCCCGTTAGGACTGGTGCCATCGGGTGCTGCCCCCCCCCCCCCCGGATTTTGGAGCCAGGTGGGTGCCGGGGTGCCGCGGGACGGAGCGGGGCGCCTCTGCCAAAAGTTGGGACCCCGCTCCCATTTTGTTCCCCTCTGAAGAGAGAGGGGGGAGGTGGCTCCGCTCAAACCGTGTTTTCCCAGCTGTCGGGAGAGCAGCACCTAGAGCCGATACGGTCCCGCGGCGGAGGGGGGTGAGAGATTTTTGTTATTTCTTCCCACTTTATAAACAGTAAAACGACTCCTCCGGTTCGCTTCCAGTTTGCTTACTCAGTGCTTCATGCGTTTGACAGTTTTTGGTGCATAGGCAGTTTCTTCTATTGTTTGCAGGGATTTTTCCAGAGGGGAAACTTCTTTTTTTTATTATTATTTTTTTTAACATTACAAAACCACAGAAACTGGCAGGAGGAATCTAGGGGAGGTACCGAGTTGGAAACAGTTTTAAGATTTAAGGAAAAAAAAAAAAAAAAAAAAGGAAAAGATTAACCAAGTCATTTCAAGAGGTGCCGGGGACACAAATTCTCTCTGCTGCGTGGATGGCCACGGACAGCTCGCGGCGGAAAGCAGCAGCCTCGGACCCGGGGGGGCTCCTGCAGCTGGATCTGCCCTGGGTTTCCTCCCTCCTGGCCTCTCCCCGGAGCCGGTGTGGCAATGCCGGGCTGCTCTTGCGCTAGGAATTGGCCCCAGCCCTTGGCAGGAATGGGGCTGGCTCGCGTCCCGAAAGGAGGAGCGGTGCCCGCGGGACGCTGCGGGGGCTGGCATGCCCGCTCCCCGTGCCCGGTGCCCGTCCCCATCCCGCCGGCCTGTGGGTCCGGGGAGGGGGGGGGGGGTGGGGGGGGCACAGCATCCACACGAGCTCACCAGCAGCTTCTGCACCGAAACCACTGGTGGAAAGAGCCCTTTTTCCTCCGCCCCCGTTGATAAATGGCGGTGCCGTGCGGCATTTCTTTCCGGGTATTCTTTCCCTTTCTGCCCGCGGAGCGAGCTCCGTTCCCCTGCCTGGCTCTGACCTTCCTGCCCGCTCGGCTCTCGGCCTGGGGGGGGGGGGGGTGCCGGGTCCGGGCCGCGCGCTGGAGCGCCGCTAGCGCCGCTTGGTTTTTTCCTCTGTTCGTTAATAAAAGGAAAACGTCGAGCTCTCCCTCGGAGCGTGTGTTTTGTTTTTGTTTTTTTCTGCGGGGCAGAGGTGCGCTGCGGACGGCCAGGGGTTGGTGTGGCTGGGGACGGGCTCTGCAGCCCGGCGCTCGCTGCTCTCGGCTCGCCGCCTCGCAGAAGCGGCCGGGTCGCTGGTTGTGGCGGGGGTTTTTGTCTTTGCAAACCCGCATCTCGGCCTCGCACACGCCGTGAGTTGCCGTCGAGCGTCAAAAAAGTCAGCCCGGGCTCACTTTGCCCGTGGTCAGGGGCCGGAGCTTGTGCAGCCACCTCCACCCTGGCCGTGTCCCAGCGCCTGCTCCTGCGCATCCCTCCCACGTGCCCCCCCGCTGTCGATGCCCCCCCCTGCTCCCCTCTGCGGCTCCAGCTGACGCTTCTCTGCTGTTTCTTTGCAGGCCAAACCGATTTATGGCGGCTGGCTGCTGCTGGCCCCCGAAGGAACGGACTTTGACAACCCCGTCCACCGCTCCCGGGTAAGCGCGGCCCCGCGGGTGGGAAGGGACGGGGTGTGCGGGGGCGGCCCCGGGGGTGACGCAGGCTGCTGGGCACCTCGGGGCACCCGTCCCCTCGTGCAAGGCAAGAAGCCGGGAGGGGTTTCCTGGAGCAGGGCTCGGCTGCCTTGTCCTGGGCGTGCGGCACACGGGGCTGGGCAGCGCGCTGGGGTGCCGCTGAAGCCGCTCTGGCTCGTGCCGTGCGCTTTTATTGCTGGCTGCGGTTGTGTTTTGCTGCTCGATGCTCAGGTGCCTCCTGCCCCAAAGGGGTTTGCTGGCAGGGCTCGGGCCTTAAAGCGAGGTGAGCATCCTTGCGGGGTCACGGCACATCCCGCTTCCCTGCCCCGGGGGGGCGTGAGGAGCAGAAGGACCCGGCCAGGCTGCTGTCCTCTCATCACCAGTTTGTGACGAGGACTCCCAGCCTGTCCCCAGGCTGTTTTTCCACACAACTTGGTGCTGTGGCCACCAGGACACGGCCGTCTTGTGCATGAGAGGGACAGCAGAGGTCTGCAGCCCCTCTGCCCCATGCCAAAAGGGCTCTCGTTGCTGCTAGCCATAACAAAACCTTCCCCCGTGTCGGGTTCTGCGCTCAGCCCGGGGTGTGTGGTCATTATTTGGAGGCACGGCTAGTGGCAGGCCTGTTTGTTGCACACCGTGGGGATGTGGGACTCCGTTTCCCCCCCCCAGGAGCAGAGATCCTTGGCAGTTTTGCTTGTCCCCGAGCACCTTGGACTTTGCCCGACGGGCTGAGAAAAGCGAGATAAGAATTGCTGCACTGGGGCTATGAATCTGGGACCTTTTTTTTTTTTTATTATTATTATTTATTATTTCAGCCTGCTCAACCAGTTTCTGCTCTGGGCTGAAAACAGCCTGGCACACACAAAAAGGCGAATTTCCAGCCAGATCAGCTCTCCAATCTGGTGTGCCGTGCGGCTGCACCAACGGCGGCGCTGAGGCCGGGGATGGGGCTGCTGGGGGTGCGTGGCGGTGCTCCCTGCACACCGCTGGTCGTTTTTCTGCACAATTAAACCAGGTGGCTTGGGGTCGGCCCCAGTGAAGGGAGGAGTGGGGTTACCATGTGGGGAAGCCACCCCAAAACATCCTCCTCCTGGGTGCCCGCAGAGCCGGGCAGTGGATGCGCAGTGAGCGATGCGCTCTGGCGCGAGCAGACCCCTGCACCCCAAATGGGTCGTGTGGGACACCGTGGGGCTGAGCACAAACCCTTCTGCAATTCGTCGCCCTTCAGGATCAATCCCCGCAGCGCTGGGGGCTCCTCTTTGCTTTTTTGGCAGCTGTTGCTCTTTGCAGTCCTGTGCTCGGCGGGGGGGGACCGGGGCGCATGCCCTGCTGTCAGGCGTTCCCTTAGCTCTGCGGGGGATTTCGGTGCCTTTTCTCCCCCATCTCCCCGTGGTCTCACCCCGGTTTTGCGGGCGGGAATAACCCTCCTCACTGTCTTCTCTTGCAGAAATGGCAGCGCCGCTTCTTCATCCTCTACGAGCACGGGCTGCTGCGCTACGCCCTCGACGAGATGGTGAGTGCTGCCCGGCAAACCCGGGGGGCATCGCTGGTGGCAGGGACCTGCGGCGGCGGTGCCCCCAGTGCGTGGCGTGGGGAGGTCCCTGTCGTCCCCTGGAGCTTTGTGGCCAAGCCCAGGCATTGCAGGGCACTGGGGAAAACTCGTTTTTGGTATAAACCCGCAGTGGGAGCGCGATGCTGACGGATCTGGTGCAGGTGGGGGGGTCATCCGGCTCGGCGTGCTGTCCCCAGGGCGCCCCGTGCCTCCTTCCCGTCCCGTTCCTCGGTGCTCGCTGGGGTTTGGTGGCGGAGAATCGCCTCGGCTGTGTCTGGGAAGGAGACAGCGGTGCCCGTGGAAAGTAGGTCAGCTGGAACGCCCGCCCGCTGCTCGCCCTTCCCTGGGAGCAGCATCGCTGCGAAAAGAGAGGTTGGGGAAGGGAGGGAGGGAGGGAGGGAGGAAAGAAACTCTCCCATCTGTTGCAAGCCCCCAGTGGGGTCAGCCCTGCCGTGCCCACCGCGGGGCACGGAGGGTGCGTGGAGCAGAGTCCTGCTTCTGTTTGTTTGTTTGTAGTGCTTGCTGGGGTCGGTCCAAGTCCCGTGAATAATTTAAACGCCTCGGATAGGAGGCGTGGAGGCTTTCAGTACGGTTGTAGTGTTGCAGCAACCTGGCCGCGCGCTGGGCCGGTGTTTCAAGTCGTGCTGCAAAAGAAAGCCAGCGTGCAGCTGGCTGCCGTGGGGAAGTGCCCTGATACGAGGAGGAGGAGGCGTGGAAGGGTGTTGGGAAATGTCGTGTTTACGGTTTTTTTTTTTTGCTGCTTTGCATCCCAGGGACGATGACCTGCCCCAGGCACCGCTGCGTTGGGGCAGGAGCAGCCAGGCAGTGCCCCAGCCCCGTGCCCTGTCCTTTGGATCTTGTGGCCCCACACCCAGGGGACCATCACCAGGGGGCACGCAGAGGGCTGGCGGAGCATCCTGCAGTCCTCTGGCACCCTTTGGGCTGGCAGGGCAGGGAAAAAGTGGAAAAAGCAACAAAAAGAGAGCACGAGAGGAGCGTTACCTCTCCGTACCGAGATGCTCTCCCGCACCAGCTGCCTGCCTGTGGCACGGTGGCCGCTGCAGCCCATCGGGGCTCCCCGCCTCCTCCACCACCAAGGAGGAGCGACGGGGCTGGGGCTTTGCGCAGGATGATGCTGGCTTTTTGCACAGGGAGGGATCAGCTTTGCAGCCTCTCCTCGCCCAGTCGCAGGGGCGATTTCCCGCCGTGCTCCCCGGGGGTGCCCCTGGAAGCCGGGTGGGGGTCCCACGGGGGCGGCCGCCGCAGCGCACCGGGAGCCGGGCGGCAGCTGGCCGGAGACCTCCCAGGCAGCCGGGCGAGCGGATTGAATTGCTCTGCCCTGAACCTGTTAGACATTAATTTTGCGGCTTTGGCAATTTCTGCTCTTATTAAAAGCGGGGAGGGGAGGAAGGCGTGGGATCGGGAGGGGAGCCCACGGGCTGGCGGCAGCGGCGGAGACGCCAGGCCTGAGGTACCCACGGGCAGCCCCGGCCTCCTCTTCCTCCCTCCCCCGAGCGGCGTGTTCGTCAGGAAAGGGCACATCTGTTTGCAAGCTGGGGTCAGCAGCTAATGAGCTGCCGCCCTGAAAGCGGGCTGGGAGGGGACGAAGGGCCGTAGTTGGCAGCGGGGCCGGATCCAGGCCTCCGGGCACGGCGCTGCGGCGGTTCTCACGGCTCGCTGCCGGGCGGGTGGAAAACTCTGGGCACGGTCCAAGCGGCCGCAGCCTCCTCCTTGCCCCAGGAGCCCGGAATTGTGCCTGAATCCCGTCGGAGGGACGGGGCGCGCGGGCGGGGAAGGCACCTCTCTGCTTCCAAACTCGGTCTCCGGAGGAGCCTGGTTTGGCACCGCATTCCTCGGCTGAGCCGCTGGCCGGGCTGTTGGCTTTTTTTTTCTTTTTTTTTTTTTTTTTTTTTGCTTTTTTTCCTTTTTTACCCGTCCGTTGAAAGTTGGGAGCCGCGCGCTGCTCGGTGCTGATTTTTATGACCGAGTGGTTGTAAGGCACCTGCAAAAAGCGGCCGGCCCCGAGCACCCCGCTCCCCGCAGGGCTCACCGGGACCCCCGAGGGGGGCGAAGCAGCGTGCGTCCCCTTCCCCTCCACCCCAGCGAGCAGGGAGCGTGCCAGCGGGGCTGTTCCCAGCTCCGCCGAGCCCTGGGTAAGCCGAGCCTGCTCAGACGTGCACAAATTCCTCGCTCCCAAACAAACGGCAGCGGATGCGGAGGCCGCCCACCCCTCCTGCCGCCCTCCCTGCGGCTGCCGGGGGGCTCGGCCACCCGATTGCTCGGGGGTCCCGTGCCCGTGCCGAGCCACCAGTGTCACCCCTCGGCTTGCTTGTCCCGTTCCGTAGAGCTCTGGGCGGGATGGGGGGTGTGGAGGGGCTGATGTTCCTCCCCCCAGCAGCTGGTGGGTGGTGAACCCGCTCCTGTGTTGAGTTTAGGAGAGGCGGAAGGGAGGGTGAGCTGCCGCACCGCCCCCTGTGCACCCCGGTCCTGGGGCACAGCAGTGCCACGAGCCGTCCCATCCATGCTGTTCCCAGCAGATGCGTTCCCCAACTTCCCCATTGTTGGTTATTTCCCCGTGGTTAGTTTGAGGCTAAAGCCTGGTTTAAAAAACAAAACAAAACAAAAAACTAAGCTAAGCCAGATGCATCCAGAGACTTGTTTTGGAGGTGCAAGAGTCGCCCAGGAGGAGCTTAGACCTTCAGTACTTTATCCTCTCCGGTTTCAGATATCCCAACGCCCTCAGCCCGCGGGGAAGCGGCCAGCAGGGAGGGATTGCCCTGCTGCTCGGGGGCGAGGGGGGACCCGTGCCGGGATGGGGAGCGAATCCTCTCCCTGCAGCCCCATCCCGGCACGATTCTTCCAGGGGGGAGATGCCCAAACTGATGCTGGTGGCTGCACCCTCCCACTTCGCCCCGTGCTATGCAAGGGCTCAGCCCGCCTGGTAAAACACCCCGTGCTTACAGCAGGAGAACAGCTCAGCACCGTGATGCCGGGGTGATTTTGGGAGGTTTTGGCCGAGGCACGGGAGCTGCCACAAAAACAGCGCCGGGGTAGGGGGACGGAGCCGGAGAGCGGACGGCATCCGGGCTGCGGGGTGGTGGCGAGTGCAGGCAGATCGCGGAGCGGTCGCCTCCTTTTGTTGTGCTTGCTGCTCTCTATAATTAGCTGCCGAGGTTATAAATAGAGCCCTGCTGCATGGGAACGCCGCGGATGCTGCGGACGGGGCTCGCGGGGGACCGGGAGCGCTCTCCTTTCCCCGCCGCACCTGCCTGGGGGACGGATCCTGCCCCATGGCTTTGGGTCAGAGAAGAGGGCCTGCACGGCCACGGGGCTGCATCCCGGGGTCCTAAATCAGGAAATCGGCCTGTTTATGATGGTGTTAGCCTAAACAGGACGGAGCCGATGTCTCCGCTCCAGCCTGGGGTGGCTGGGTGGTGGGGAAGGAGATGGGAGCGGGGAGGCGACTGTCGGGAGAGCGCCGGCACCGCCGGGTGGGTGCGTAAATGGAAGGCGAGGGGCCAGCTCGGAAGCAGGAGGTCTGGCACCACGCAGAGGGCTGCTGGGGTCACATCTGGAGCCCCGCACAGCTCCCTGCCCCTGGAAGCCTGCATGGAGGGGCTGGGAAACGGTTAAAGGAGGAAAAACGGCGGCTGGCGGAGGATCCGAGCGAGGGAGGGATGCGTGCCCGCGGATGCCGTGGTGCGGAGACGCGTGTGGTTATTATTTCCTAATCGACCCCCCTCCAAATTCCTCTTCCTTCAGCAGAAAGGGGCAGATTTTAAAATGTCACCCTCAGCAGATCTGCGCCGTGCTAATTCTCATCGTAGCTCCCTCCTTTGTCATCTACGTTGTTCCAAGAAGCCAAGAATCTGCGTGTGTGTGTTTTTTTTTTTTTCCTCCCCTCCTCTTCAGATCAAAGCAGTTTACTTCAGTCTTGGCACAGGATGCAAATTCATTGGCAGGGATTAAAAACGAACCTTAAACATCCTGGCTTCTCCATCCTTACTTTTTTTTTTTTTTCCCACCCGTTTCGCCATTTAAGCGTTTCCAAACCCTCCCTGCCCCCTCTGCAGGGGCAGCACGAGGCTTTGCGAGCCCGCGCTTCCCTCGCGCACGCGGCTTTTTTCCCCCCCCCACCCCTGCAGCCACGGTTTTGCTGCCGTCTTCTGCTCGCCAGATCTTGGGAGACTTTCAGTTTCTGTTTAGCATAAAAAGCTCTTGGCTCGAAGCGGGAGCGCGGTTCAGATTTCAAGCAAGCTGGAACAAAAAGGGCTGGAGCGGAGCGGCTGCGAGATGGGCAGCGGCGGTGGGAAGAGCAGGGAAAAGAAACGCGTTTGCTGGGGAGGAAGATGCTCTGCGGGGAGGCTTTGCACGGGATGCTGAGTGCTTGTGTAAAAGCTGATGCAGTAGAAATAGGGAAGCGTTGGGAAGAACCAGGGGAGCAGCAATCTGTGCTCCTCCGGGGCTGCAGTAAGAAGCCCCCTGGTGCCGGGGTGCAAAGGAGAGGGGACAAAGCGCAGCCTCGCGATGGCTCTGGGGGACGTATAGGATGTATAAGTGTTGGTGGTCCCCAACTGAGTTCAGGGGTCTTTGGAGAATGTTGTGCTTAATTTTCAGTACTGCTTTTGGGGAAAAAAAAAAAAAACCCCACGTGGATCCACCAGGAGCCCTGCGAACTCATTGCCTGGGGCATCGTTGAATCTGAGTGATGGGTCTGCTGCCAGAACCCCAAAAAGTTTTTGGGATTTCTGTGAGCTTTGACGGATTGAGCTGGCTGCTCCTGCTCATGTTTTCCCCTTCCCTAGCACGGGTGGAGGAAGCTGCTCCCCGTGCCCATGTCCTGGCCCTGCACCGGGTGCCTGCAAAAGCCTCCTGGGAAGGGTCCCGGAGCGAAAGGCCCTGGTGGGAGGTTTGGGGAGTTAACAGAAAGGACGAAAAGTGGAGCTGGGAGAGCGGGATACAGCCAGTGGCCTCCTAATTAGCGAGCAGCTTTGATGGCCTGGCCCAGGTGCTTCCTTCCTGAAAACAATGCCGTGCTTATTGTCTTCTGCAGGGCTTGCTGCAAAGCTGGAAGTGCTCCCACACTGAGAAACGGGCCCGGGTGCAAGTGGCTCTGTCCTTTTTTTTGCTTTTTGCTCTGCCCCTCCAGCTAGCAAAGCAGTTTATTTAGACGACACGTGCAGGAGCAATGAGGGAAACGAGCTGGGGTTTAAATCCCCTGTGTCTAGTTTACGGGAGATGGAGCGATACGGGCGCTTGTCGTAGCTGGGGTTGTTTCTTCGTGACTCCTGGAAATTTGGGCTTCACCCCCGTGGCCTCCAGCCTGGCTGCGAGCGCTCGGCGGAGCCGAGTCGTGATGTGCTGGGAGACGTCGGCGCAGGAACCGAACCCGCCTCTAAGGGCGTTGAGCAGCGGGGATGTCAGGGTGATGGGGAGATGACACAACCGATTGCCGAGCACGCCTTTACCCAAATGTGACCCTCTGCATCCCCTGGTGGCCTCGGACCTGGCTTTCCTCCGGGTCCCACCGCGCTGAGCACATCGAGCAAAGCGTCTGACAAAGTGCAGCCCTCCAGCAGCAGGCGACAGATGGGAGCACTGCTATTTACCGTGGGCAGTTGCTCCAGCTGCTGTTATTTAAAAAAAAAAAAAAAAAAAAATCAGAGATTGCAATGGGAAACAAACCGGGGAGCTCCTGGCTGTATCAGGGAGCGCAGAAGGCTCGTTTTGGTGTATTACAGGGCTAGCTGTAATTCCTCCCAGCCCCAGCGGGGCCGATGCCTGAGGTCCTTGAGGACCACTGGGAGGCTGTGGGCTACGGGTTGGGTAACGCGGGGCACCCGTGGTGCTCTTGTGTCAAAGGAGTCCCCGGGAGAACGGCGTCCTGGTGGCCAGCACATCCTTGGTCCAGGCTCTGCCGGTGGCACCCTGGCCTGCCCCGGTGGGATTCGGCACCGTGAAACGCAGCGAGCCCTCGGTGACAGCTCGGAGGGGACGTGAATCGAGCGAGGCGAAGCCACTCCGAAAATCAAAGCAAGTTCCCCCCTTTTCTTTTTCCTCCCCCCTTTTCCAAAGCGATCCTGCAATCCCCGCTTGTTGACATGACATATGTGGGTTGGAGAGAGGCGGCGGCAGCTTCTGGCAGGGGAGGAAGGGGCCGGGGGGGGGGCTCTGCAAGCCGAGATGCTGATTACCAGGGGCAGCAAATAGCTTGCAGCTGCCTCCGCTCAACACGCTCTTTGTGGTGCTTGCAGCCACCCTTTGGACACAGCTATTTTTAATTTCCCCGAGCGCGCGCGCACAAAGCAAAGGGGGTGGGCGATGCCGCCGGCGGCCCCCTTTCCTGCCCCCCCCTTCCCAGCTTCCTCCTGATCTCTGGAGAATTGGGGGGGCTGGAAGGGAGGGGGGGGCGCCCCCACCTCTCTTCGATTCGGGTTTGCCTCGGGAGCCGGCCTCGGCGTCCCCCCCGCCCCGCGCCAGTGTGTGCGGGGAGCTGGGAAAATGCAGAAATAAATAAATACACAATTAGGCTGGCGTCCAGCCGTGGGGGGTGCGGGGGGAGCACTGCAAAAAGAGGCTCCGGCCAAATTTTGGAATGCCTGAGAAAGTGGCCGGAGCCGCGGGCGAGCTTGGGGGCTTCCCACCGCCGCTGCTCCTCGCGGCGGCCCCTGAGGAGGAAGAGGAGGAGGAGGAAGAGGAGGAGGAGGGAGGCAGGAGGCAGCCCCCATCCTCACTCCTAGGGGTCTCTGTGATGAGAGCAGGGGGCTCGGCAGGGCACTGCACCCACCGTGGCTCAGGAGCAAACTTTGCGCCGGTGTTTTTGGAGCCCAGCGCCGAGGCGTGTACTCGGTTCAAGCAGCAACACGGTTCGGGGTTAATAAATGACTTATTTGCAGCCCCGTGTTTCTCTGTTCTGGTAACCATTAGTGAATGTGAGATTTCTGGTTTGCCCCAGACATGCATTATTCATCGGTTTTGAGGCTGTGTGAAAGGGACCTTGTCAGGTTAAAACTTGCGTGGAGACGAGCCGAGGTCTTTGGTGGGGTTTTGTAAACGGCCTTGCTCGGTGTTACCACAGGCAGGGGGATCGCTGAAGTCTTGCGCCGCTGGTCAGTGCTGTTTGAGGCATTGCTGGTGAAAAAAAGAGAATTCCCAGGCAGGTTTTCTTCTTCTTGCTAATGGAGTTAGCCTGCACACAGCTCTGCTGGGCAGCACGGCTCCTCGGCCACCTCTTTGCTTCCAGGAGGGTTGCCATCGGTCCCCAAGCGCTGGCGCTTCAAGCTTTTCCCTTGCCTTGTTGGGGTCCCTGGGAAGAAAAGGCTCAGCAGGACGGGATTGGTTTTGGACGTGTCCCCCCAGCACCATCTGTGGGGTTTCTGCCTGTTATGATGCTGCAGCTGGGGAGAGAGGGTGGGATTTGGGGGCACCTTGCCCCTTTCCTCCTCGTTTCCTCTATCGATAAAGTCCTAGCAGATGACCAGGGCGCTGGGGTGGCTACTGGGATATAATGATGCTTTTGGTTCGCTTTTCTGGCTGCTTTCCCATTAGGGGAGGGATGTGGGGATTATGGACGGAGCAGATGTGCGCAGGAAGGGGACGCTTGGCTTGCATGGCTGCTGCCGCCGTGCACAGGCTGATGCAGGGGGGAAGAAGAAACCTCCCTGGGCTCGGGCCCCTGCCCTGCACCACCTCTTTCCTCCCAACCGGGGCCCTCTCCCTGCTCCATAGGAGCTCCCAGGAGCAGCTCCCGGTCGCAATCCCTCTCCTCTCCCAGCAGAGAGGCGGGCAGGGTGAAAGCAATCCCCGAAGCTTGGTGTGTGCACGTGCTTTCGGGCTCTGCTGCTCCCCCTCCAGCTGGAGACCCCCGCGCGCCCTGGGAGCCCGGCCGCGAGGTATTCCCAGCCCCGCAGGAAGCTCTGCAAAGCTCGTAAGCAGAGCGCTGGGGAGTAATGAGGTTTCCAGGCTAATTTGGCAGGATTCAACAACTTCCACCCAGGCATCTGTGCCTGTGGGAGTTGCCCCAGCCTCCGTAGGTCTGGGGCTGCTGCTCTCAGGGGCTCGTCCTCCTCGCCTTGCTTGCAGGCGGTGGGCGCCCGCGCGAGGTGCTGCTGTTGACAGCGCTCGGTGGAGGTGGGATTTAGGGGGGCTGCGGCTGGGAACGCTGTGACTTGGGGAAGTGTGAGGGTCTGGCGGTGCTGACGGGGCTGTGCTGGGGCTCCTTGTGGCCAAAGAAGCTCCTTGTGGCCCCAAAGAAGCCGAACGGGAGAGAAACCCCGTCCATGGCCCTGTGGTCTGTGCTGGTAACCCGCAGCAGGAGCCCGGGCATGGAGGTGCTGCTCTGCGCCTTGGGTTCAGCAGAGCTGGGCCGTGGTCAGATGGCATCGGCTCGAGCAGTTCTAACCCTGTGTCATATCAAGTGGGAGGCCTCTGCTGACTTTGTCCATTGAAAAGCAGTGCTTCCCTTCCCTTATTTTTTAGTGAAAAACAGAAAAATTGTAGTTCATGTGGAACTGAAAGATTTTTTTTTCTATTTTTTTTTTCTTTTCCTCCTGAGACACCAGGAAATGTCTTGCCATTCTGTGTACTCTTTTCTTGTGGAAAGCACTTTTGGTTTTTCCCTTCGCCGTGGCGTGCAGTTCGCTGTGCTTCCTGGGCCGGCGCAGTGCAAGGCCCTGACTAGGCCCTAAAACGAAGCAGAGCTCGAATCGATGGCTGTCTGTGGGCGGCTTCACGCGGCTGCCATGGTGCTGACGGTCTGTGTGGCAGCACGAGGACCTCTCCTCAGTCTGCTGCCACCATTTGCTCCGATTCCGCCGCTCGGTGTGTTTGTAGGAGAGGTTGTGGGATGGCTGGAGACCAGGAGACGGAGCCTGCTGTACCTCTAGGCCCGAGGGGAGATGGGTTCCCCTGGGGAGGTTTGGGGGCTTCGTTTTACTGTCTCAGCCCGGTTCAGCACATCCCAGCGCAGCGAGGGTGGTGGCATCTCGGGTGGCCCCGGGCCACGGCGGGTGCCCTGGGTCAGAGCGGTGCTGAGCAGAAGACCTTGGGAGTCGTTCCAGCAGCACTTGTTGCTGTAAATAACGTTGGGGCCTACATCGGCTGCGGTAATTTTCCTGCCTCGCGAGAAGGCTGGCTCCAAAAACAAGCAGCGAGCAAGCTGCGCCCTGGCTTCATTTCCTAAGCTTTTTCCCAAGGAGCGGAGCCCTTTTCATTAGTCTTTTGCACCGTTTTGTGGCTTCCTGAAGGATCCTGAGCTAAAGAATCGCCCCCTTGCCAGTTTTTCTCCGTGTCTGCAGCCATCTCTGTGCGCAGGTCACCCCGGGGGGGTTCTGCTGCGGGGACCTGGTTGGTGACATTTTTGGGGAGCCCCTTCCCAAAGATGGGGAGGGACGCGGTGGTCGCGGGCATGGCAGAGCCCGCCTGGGGCTCGTCTCCTCACGCCGAGGGGGCGGAGAACAAAGTCGAGGAGGCCAATTTGGAGCCGTGCGATTTAAAATTTAAACAGCCAAATGCAAATGGATCCCGCCTGTCCTTCCCACCCCCTGGTGGCTGCGCTCCCCTTCTCCAAGCCGCTTGTCCCTGCGCTGAGCTCCGTCCCTCACCGTGTGCGGGGTCCCGGAGCGTGGTCTAGCTGGGTTTTTGCTGTCGGGCTCCTTGCCGTGACAGCCCCACAGAAATTTCCTTCCCCTCTGAGCGGGTGCCTGCGCAGCGGGGAGCGGGGAAGATGCCATGCTGGCAGCTGCGAGCAGATGGGGTCGGATCGCTGTCATCGCCCCCCTCCTGCTCCTAAGGGAGGAGGACATTTTGCATTCGAAACGCCGTTAGCCCTTGCCATGTGTCCATGCCATAAGGAGAGCAGGAGGGAAAAATAGCTTTGAGTTCGCAGGGCTATGAGATGGCGGCTTTGGCCGGGGGTGTGCCTGCACCAGGCGATGCTGGTTCCTTTGGTTTGATACATGAAAACCTGGGACCTTGCTTTTGTCCCCAGCACGGTGTCGATGTTCTCTGCATCTTCTGTCCTTCTGCTTCTTCTGTCCTTCTTCCCCTCCAGCAGGGTTGGAGATGGAGAGCATGCACGTGGGTACCCACCCGGTGACCGCAGCCATCCCAGCTGGACAAGGGACATTCCCCGACCGTCCCTACCCTTGCAGGCGGTTGTGCCCTCGCAGGCGGTTGTGCCCTCGCACGCGGGGCTAGGACGTGGCCATCCCAGCCCCGCACGACCCTTTGGAGGCCCTTCAGCAGGAAAGAGGTTAACAGGAAGGAGGCAGGCGAGGCGCTGGCTGCCAGCTCCAGACCCCGCTTTGGGGTGGGGAGCAGCTGGGAGCTGCATGCTCAGCGCGAGAATCGCCTTATAAGGCCAGGACGAGCCAATTCCAGCCTCCTGCTCCGCTCCGGCGCTCGCTCCCCGGGCGGGCGCCCGTGGGGACGGGGACGCGGAGGGGATGTGTGGCCCCCACCGTGATGCCCAGGGTGCTCCGCGGTGCCGGCACTGCCCTCGGCACTGGGTGGGAGAGGAGCCCGAGGGTGCTCGCGGCCAGCTCGTGGCCTCGCTCCGTGTTTAGACTCACTGTCGGTGGACGTAAACACCGGTTCTGCTGAAAAGCGGCCCCTGGCTGAACTCTCCTGCCCAGCCCCTGCGCTGCGCCCCCTCCCCAAACTGTGCCGGGGGAAGAAAATTCCTTCCCCCTGGCGAAAGCGGCGATGGACTTGTTTTATCTCCTGGTGGAGGCTTTGGGGGGGCTCTGGAGGGGCCCGGTGTGCAGGGACAGGCGTGCAAGGGGCTTGCACACCCATCCTCTGAGCCTTCAGCCAGTTCCCTGGGGGGTGACCTGGGGCCCTGGGGAGCTCCTCCGGCGAAACGCATTTCAGGAGCTGGCTGTCGGCATCCGTGATGAAGAAGCAGGGGCTGACAGTGAGTGACGAGGCCGGTGGGGAGCAGCTCAGTGCTTTTCTGAATGGGATGGTACGGTAACAACGTCCTTCCCTATTGCCTGGTGCACGCCCTGGAAAACCAGAGGTTTCTCAGCAGCTTCCCTGAACACTATCTGCCGATTCAGGCAGGCTGCAGGTGAGGAAGGTGCTCGGGTGGCCGAAAAAAGATACCTCCCTGCCTGCTGGCATGGTGCGGGGAGAGGAGAGCTGCCGGGGGGTTAGCAGAGGATGGGGAGCGCTCCCGCTTGCAGGGAGGTACAGAGGTAGAGCCCAACCTTCACTCCCCTTTGATGGGTGACTGCTGCCATCCATCCTTTCGCAGAGCTTGCTGAGGTCGTTTTCAAGCTCCTTTGTCTAAATCCCGCTTGCTTGACCTGTTAGATGATCTATAAGTGTAATAAAATCCGCTCGCGGCAGAGCTCCGGTCGCACTGTGGCCGTATCGATAGCTCTGTGCCTAGTGCCAGGATGCCTACAGCGCTCATTAAAACCCTGCTGTGGTCCCAGCCCTGCTCTCGCAGCACCAGGACACCGGTGGCCGAACGTCCCAGGGGCAGGCAGTGCATCCAGCCCCAGATCCAGCAATCCTGCTCTCTCCCCGCCCCGAACACCAGGCACAGGCGATGCTTTTGGCAGCTCCCCGTGCGGAGCGCGCTCCTCGGCAGCCACCCTCATGAATATTTTAGCTCGGAGAATGAACATTTGTCAAGAAGCATTTACGGAGGCGGCCTGGATGTTTCTTCCCTAGGCGTGCCCGGCTCGCTGCTAATCTGGGGCAGCGCTGGGAGCCCGGGCAGAGCAAACCAGAGCCCGAGCCCTTCCCCGTGCAGCATCGGGGCCGTCGCAGCGAAGCGGGACCGTGGGGAGCAGTCAGCCTCCGTCTTCCCTCTGGGACGGCCGGACCCCGGTACCAAGGCAACCAGCCTGCCATGCGAGATAGACAAATGGTGGTTTTCTTTATTTTCCTTTTTTCTTTTTTTTTTTTTCTTTTTCCCCTCCTGGTTCTTGGCAGAAAGTAAAATGTCCCTTTTGTTTGGTTTCCTCCTCCCCCTGCCCCATCGCCTTTCTTTAAAGGTTGTGCTCCAGATTTCATCAAGGCACGTTGTGTAACGGCTCGGGAGCACGGCGCGGCCGTGGGCCCTGTGCCCACGAGGCCGTGGCACAGCTGGTCCCAGGGTGCTTGACCAGGGGGCTACCTGCTCCGAAAATGTCTTGTGTGCAGGTGCTGAGCGAACCTCCGCTGTCTTTTGGGTCGAGCTCCTACAACGTGCCTGCGTTAGAAATGATGGGGAAAGTATTTGGAGGAACGCAGGCTTGGAGCAGGACCCAGAGCCTGTGATTTCTGACCACATAGGTTTGTAACTTAATTTTGACTCTAAATAATCCTGTGGTTCTGCCTCAGCCTCTCAAAACTGTATGAAACGAGGGTCTCATGCAGGCAAACCCCATGGGCTTACAGCCTCGGCACCCAGCACCTTGTACCCTCTGCCGCAGCACCTGGGTCTCCTCCTTAATGCCTGCTGGCATTGCTTCCACGGGGCTTGTGAGAGGTTCCGATTCTTCCTTCCCCTCCTTTCCACCATTTGTTCCCCCTCCTGTGTTACTCACACACCGGGGGAAGGAGGTAGGGAGCGTTTGGTACCCAGGTTTGCCATTTTGGGGTGCCAGGGCTGGGCAGGGGCTGGCTCCGGGTGGCTCACACAGGACCATCTCTGACCCCAATGAATTCATGAGCAGCGAACAAAGCTGCTTGGATTAACTCCCCGAAGCGCAGAACTGGGGGCGCTTTATTCCTTTCCCCTCGGCTCTGACGTTTCTGGTTTTCAGAGAAGATGGAGCTGCGTCAGGAAATGATTCACAGCTCAGGGGAGGCAGGCGGAGGGGAGGCGGGGAGCGGACGCCTCCAAAAGTCCCCGCGCCTCGTCCCAGCCCGGGGGCTGCCGGCGTTGCGGAGGGCACGGCGCAGCGGGGCCGGCATCCCGGGTACCCGGGGAGGACGGGTTGGAGGAAGCGCGCCCTGTAGGTTTTGCGCTGGTATCGAGGGGGACGCGGCGAACACGTGCGTGTGTAAATATGGATCTGTCATACCCCAGGGAAACAGCGCTGCGATTGTTTCTTGGCGCCGGTTCCTCTGCTGATACTGGCAGCGCGGAGAGCCGCGGCTGCTCATTCGGCGCTGCTTCCCCGCGGCGGCACGCTGCGAGCTGCTCCGCTCCCGCCCGGGCTGCTGCTCGCCCTGCTCGGGTGGGGGCTTCCACCCCTGCCTCGAGTTTTCCCCGTTAAAAGACGCCCCCCCAGGCACTGGATGGGGGTAGCTGTGCCCTCCGTCCCATTGATGGCAACGTGGGGAGGTGCAAAAGCAAGGCCAGTGCCTGGGGACGGGGCTGTCCCCAAGGTGGGACCGGCAGAAGCCCCGTGTCTGCTCCCACCTCACCCCGGTGCAAAGCTTCCCGTGGCCCTGGGGTCGGGCCCAGCACGCACGCGGGCGTTCGACCTTATATCAAAGCGTCTGCTCTTCAGAGGGCTGGGTTGAACTCCCTGCCTTGTTGTTGTTTTGGTGCCTGTGCCGAGCGACACCTCCCTTCTCCTGCGTTTGGTTATTCCCTTCCACTTGCCGGAGCCACGCAGCCCTGCCCTGGCCCGGCAGCAGCCCAGGGCCCCTCTGGGGAGCCCCGCTCGGTTTTTGGGTGCTCCCCAGGGAGCTGCGTCCTCGCCCGGGGTGGGGGGGCCGCGTCTCAGCCGTTGGCTCGTGCTCGTGCGTGCTTCCACCTCGCAGCATTTGCATCTCGCCTGGCTTCAAAGCGCCTGCGTTGGCCGCGAGGAAGGAAATAAAAGAGATGTAAAGGGATTTAAATCCCTCCCGAGCGAGGCCGCTCGTCCGTCAGGTTTCAGCTCCTGCCCAGGGGTGCTGGGGGGCCGGTTTGGCCACGGTGCCTTTCCTCTCCCCAGCTGTGGGTGACGCGGTGCCCGTGCCCGGCACTGCTCGGGGTGCTTTTCCTGGTGTCCCTGCTGTGGGGCTCTAAGTGTGATTTCGGATGGGCACCGATGCAAACACTCGCTGTCACAAGGATGGGTGCGTGGCAAAACCACTTCACAGGACCGGACTGGTGGAGGGGGGAGCCCGAAACTGGCTCCTCTGCTGTGGGCGAGCTCGGGTCGGAGCTGGATGTGAGCCGTGGGGAAGCTGCCCTGAGGTCTGGGAGGGAGGAGAGCAGGCGAGGTTTGCACGGAGCCCTCTCCTGTGCTCAGGTTGGATGTGTCAAATCCGTGCCGGGTACCTGCGGGGCCTCCCGGGGATTTGAGGGGTGCACGAGGCAGCAGGGAGCGAGTCAGCGTCCCGTGGTTCCCATGGGGCTCCCTCGTGGAGCCACCCTCAGCCCCTTTCCCCCCCGTCCTGGCCGTGTTTCCCCATGCACAAAGGCCGTGGGTGGGGAAGGGGTCGGACCCACACGGCCGGCCAGAGTTCATGGTCCTGGAGGCCTTGGCACAGCCAATGGCAAGGGAGACAAAAACGTTTCCAAGACTCCGCTTGGAGCCGGAGAAAGTTTTTCCGTAGGGTTTTTATAGCTACCGGAAAGCGGGGTTTTATTTTTGTTGTCTAAGACAAAAAAAATCCTCTTAGGAGTTGACTTCCCGCGGCAGCGAGCGGGGAGGGCTGCGCTTGAGACGTGTGGGGCTGCGCTTGAGACGTGTGGGGTTGCGCTCGGCTTTTCTCCCCCTTCCCCCTGCGGGGTTTGTGGACGCTGGTGCCGGTTTTTATGAACAAAAAGAGGAGGTTTTGGTGTCCCTGGTGTAAGGCCGGTCCCGTCGGTGTGCCTGCACGGGGGCACCGACACCGCAGCGTCCCCGACAGCTCCCTGCGTGCGATGCTCACGCTCCCTCCTTGGTCTGTTCGGGGGCACAGCTGCAGGGAAAGCTTTCTCCTGGGGGAAGGGGGATATTTCCCACATCCGCACGCGGCTGAACCGGGGGGCTCAGGGGGCTGAACTGAATTTCCTGGGGTCACAGGCTGGGGCCGTCACAGCTCTCCCCGCTCGCCTCTTCTTTGCACGCCGCAGGCTGTTTTGGAGGTGGTTCGCTGGCAGGGGAGCCTGTTTCCGTGGGAGAAATCTTACCAGCGCCTGCCAAAAAGCCATCTCCCTGTTGGCCTGGCCATCTGGAGGGCGAGAGGAGGCTTTGCTGGGGCGAGGAGATGGTGTCAGGTGCTCCTTCGGTGCCATCTGCAACTCGGAGAGGTCCCTGCCCAGCTCCTTTATGCCCCAGGTGCGGGTTTGTGCCAGCCCCCAGTGAGCTGGGATGCCGGGGGGGACCCCAGTGTCACCGTGCCCTGCCGGCAGGACACACAGCAGGCTGGGGATGGGGACGACGGGGATGTGGCATCGCCCCTGTAATCGGATGAGCCGGTGCCGCTCCAGATGGACCCGTCAGCTCTCGTCAGCGCTGACACCTCTCCGGGTCCCTCCGCGTCCCCGCGGAGCAGGGGGACCAGGAGGTGACACCGTGCTTGCGGAGCCTGTCGGGTAAGCGGGGTCCCTGCCACGCCGCTGCCCTGCAGGGCACGACGGGCACGCGGGGGGCTGCCCGGGGGAGATGATGCCGGCAAACCCCACATTTCATTTATGTTAATGGGAAAAACCCGCTGCGCGCGTGTGCGCGCCCGTGGCCCGGCTGGCTGCTGGCCCAGCCCGAAGGAAAAGCAGATTCGCCCCCTCTTCCCCTCCCCGCTCCCCCCGGCTCGGCCTCTTCCAGCGAAGGTCAGGCCCGGAGCAGTGCGGGTACGTGGCGGGGAGCATCGCAGTGCCTGTGCCACCCCTTCTGTCCCCTTTGGGCAGCCCCTGGAAGTGATCGCATTGTGCTGGCGTTGGGCTTGCAGCCCTGGGGCCGAGAAAGGAGCATCCCCTGGGCAAGGGAGAGGGCGTCAGGGTGGAAATAGCGCTCTGAGGTATCACACGGTCCCTGGGATGAGCAGTTGTGCATCGTCAGTCGCTGCAAACCCAAACCGGGCCGCTCGGTGCCTTGTGTTGGTGTCCCCGTGCTGCACGGGGCAGTGATCCTGCCCTGGCTGTTCGGCACAGGAGAAGTGGTGTCCTGCTGGCAGAAGTCCTGGGCCTTCTGCTCCGCGTCCCCTGGCGTGCAGCACGGGGCTTTGCCATGTACCAGCGTGGTGCAGGACGGCTCCGAGCGCTCGTGGGCAGAGCACCGGGGTGCGCAGGGAGTTGGTGGCTACCAGGAGAGGTTTAGGGCGAGCGCTGTGCCCATCTGCCCCTCTCTCCTTACGCGTTCTCCTTTCTCCTTCCCCTTGCAGCCCACGACCCTCCCGCAGGGCACCATCAACATGAACCAGTGCACGGACGTGGTGGACGGGGAGAGCCGGACGGGGCAGAAATTCTCCTTGTGCATCCTGACGCCGGAGAAGGAGCACTTCATCCGGGCTGAGAACAAGGAGATCATCAGCGGGTGAGCGCAGCCCCTGCCCGCGGGGCTCTTCAGCGGGGAGGAAGAGGAGGGCAGGGAGCACAGCCCGATGCTTTGGATGCGCCAGCGGGGACCACCCCAGGGCTGTAATTGCTGCCTCGGGGACTGCCTCGGTGTCGGATGGTGACCGGGAAACATCCTCTTCCCGCTCCTTCCCGTCCTTCCCGAGGCACGGCACCTCCTCCGTGCTTCCCAGCCTGGCACCGCCGGAGCTGGTGCTTCCTGCTGAACGGATTTATATTTCCAAGCGCCTCTGTGGGTTGCGCCTCCCCCGTTTTAGTACGTAGCGGTTGAAATAGGCACCTTCCTGCCAAGAGCTTGGGATTTTGATCAGATGTGTGTTTTCATGGGTCAAGACTGCCCTGCCCTACCAAGACCGGTGGGCACGGGTGACTCCGGCTCCGCGCGCGGCGTGCGGCAGCGGGGGGCTGCGGGGCCAGGGGACGAAGACACGAGGGGAGCGTGGCACAGGGGCGCTGGCACGGCGGTGCCGGCTCCTCTCCTCCAGCCGAGGCAGGCACTATGGTTTGTGCCCCCAAACCTGGCACACCCCCGGCTCTCTTCTCCCTCTCCCCACGCTCCTGTTCGCAGCTCAGCCTTTGTTCCCGGCCCTGCCAGCGGCGCGAGGGGAGAGGCATTGCAGAGCAAGGTGGGGCTGATTTATTGTTCGCTGGCCCCAGCGCTGGATTTCGAAGCAGCGCGTTTGCTCCTGACTGCAAGCATTAATCATCCCGGAGCAGTCCCGCTCTGGGCCCGAGCCAGGCGGGTTTCATTTGCAGTTGCAGCACGACAGGAAGATTTCCCCGGCTCGGGGAGAATTTGTTTTACGTTTGTTGCATGCTTCTGGCATTTATTGCTTAACCAAAACCCACTTGATGTGGTCATCTCAAAGCGCTTTACAGCAGCAGCGTGCGAAGTGGGAGGAATAGGAGGGCAAAGCACGGAAATCTGAAGCCCAAGCCTTTTCCAGCGGTCTGCGGATCCTCTCCGAGTTCACGGGGATGTAGGGGCAGCCCGTGGAAAGGCATGGGAGGGTGCCCCGAACGAGAGACTTGTGCACGAGATGGGCTTCTCAATGCCAAGTTCATGCTGCTCTTTCTTAGACAAAAGCTCATTGTGTGCTGCCTTTAGCGCCTCTGAAGGGAGAGGGTCCTGCCAGAGGCTGTGTCCCTCCCCTGGCTCGGCAGCTCTCGGCTGGCTTTTAGGATCCTTGAATCCCTGCCCGGTGCCACCCTTGCCCACGACCTCTCTCTCGCAGTGAGTGGTGTGGAGCCGAAGCACCCTGGAGCTGTTCCCCGTCCCTCCTTCCCTCCTGGCCTGCCTCGTGAGTTGCTTTTCCCCCAGGCACTGGCCGGGATGTTTTTGGGGCACCGTGGTACCCCCCGACCAGCTTGTTGAGGCTGAGCTCCTCTGCGTGCGAGAGGAGGGAACATTTATGGCCAGCTCGGGGGAACATTTATGGCCAGGTTACCAGCCCCTGGACATGGTGGGTTTGGGGCGAGCGCTGCCGCTCCCCGGCTCTGTCTCCGGAGGGAGCGAGCCCTTGGCTTGCAGGCAGCCTGTCCCTGAGGCGGATGGGGCCGTGTCTGCGTGACCTGGTCAGAGCCCCCCCCCCCAGCAGGAGCAGCTTTGGGGTCTGCAGCACCAAGCGGTGCCCCGTGGGAAGCTGCCCTGCACCCCGAGCGCTGCCATCCCTGTGGCACGGACCTCACCCACTGCTTGTTCTTCACCCACAGGTGGCTGGAGATGCTGATAGTGTACCCCAGGACGAACAAGCAGAACCAGAAGAAGAAGAGGAAGGTAGAGCCCCCAACTCCTCAGGTAACCCCGGGGGGGACACACTGTGGCTTGGGACCACGGCTCTGAGCACCGACACCCCCCCAAAACCATCGGGGTGGCCGCGGTCTCCTGGCCCCAGCCCTGCACGTGCCGTCCCAAATCCACGAGGTCCCGGGGCGGGGGGCAGGAGAGGTGCCGGCCGCTCGCAGGCCTCTTCGGCAGAAGCAGGACGAAATTCCAGCGGGCTCCGGTTACCCCCTTGGAGATGACCCCGGAGATAATGGGAACGAAAGGAAAATAGTAAAGGCCAGGGCCGGGCTGGGAGCTCCGGGGGCCGGAGCTGCGCTCTCCAGGGACCCGGCGATGGCTTCGCCTTCACTTTGACTATAAATGGTAAAAACCGGGGCCGGCCGTGACTCACTCGTTCCTGCCGGGCTCCCACGTGGCCGGACTGGGGGAGAATCCCACAGATTGGGAACGTGACCCCGAGGCCGAGCTCGTCCCTCGCCGGGGCTGAAAACAGACCTCCGGGTGAGCGTCCTGCTGCCGCGGGGACCGGCTGGGAGGGCTCCTCCAGCTGAGCCAGGCTGAGGGTCCCAGGGAGGGAAAGTCACTTTGGGGTTCCCCTGAACCCCAGTTTTCCAGTCCCCTTCCCTGCAATGATGTCCCCAGGATGGTGCAAAGGAGGCTGTGGGTGTCTCGTTTGCATCAGGTTTCCACCACTCCACTGACTCTAATCCACGGGGACCAAAAAAAAATTAGTAACGGGGCAAGATGATGCTTTTTTTGCACGCCCTGCTGGAAATCCGAGCTGCCCCCTGCAAAGGGATGGGGTCAGCACGGCCTCCCGAGCACCAGCGATGCTGCGGGGGAGATGCCACCTCCCGTGGCCAAGAGCTGGCACGTTACAAGTGCCTGGCCTCCATCCCGGGGGGGGGGGCTGTGCTGCGTTTGGGGCACCCCAACAAGCTGTCACAGCAGGGCAGGGCACGCAGCCTGCCATGGAGCTCGGCGCAGCCCTAAACCCAGGCTGGGTTTGGGAAGGGGGACGGGGAAGGGGGAGGAGGAGAAAGGGGCGAGGAGCCAGCAAAACATCATTCTGGGTTACATTTTATCGCCATGGCAACTTCTTGGAAACCTTACAGGATCCGAGCTGCCGAGCACCAAATAAGGGAAGCGGCCGCGGGGAGGACGCTGGCTCCCCACGCACGCGGCCGTGCTCCCCAGGTGCTTGGGGACAGGGTGAGCGAGGAGCCCGGTGGCGCTTTTCCCCCCTTGGTTTGGGGCACGGCATCTTGTGGGAGTTTTTGCTCGTCCGGGGGGGTTCAGGGTTCTGTGCCCCAAGCCCTGTCCCTCTTGCTGCCCTCTTTCCGCCCTCTCCATCAGGGCATTCCAGCCCCGCAACAGCACTGGTAATACTGGAAGAAAGGTGAAATTCACTTCGCAAATCCAGCCTCCGCATGGGGCTCTCCTCCGGCTGGGTGCTGTGCTGCTTCAGGCACCCACGGGCAACCCGCAAAGCCAGAAGGGAAAACGCACAAGCGCCTTTGCTCTGTCCCCCAAATGGTGCCAGTGCAGGCAGCCGGATGGTGCTGGGGAGAGAACCAGCACCACGTCCCCCTCTGTGAAGTGGCCTCTCCTGGAGCTGGCTGCCGTGCAGCTCCCGCTCCGTGTGCCGGTGGGGAAAGGCTGGTTTCTTTCTAAAGACGGCCGCACGCTAATCCGGCGGCGGATCATGTCTGAGAGCCACTCGGGGCGTGATGGACGCCTTCGTGATTTAAAAAAAAAAAAAAGAAAAAAAAGAAAAAGGATATTTCTGCTTTTTCTCACTCCCGTGTGGTTTTCCTCCTCCCTGTTTCAGCAGGGCTCGGCTGCACCTGGGCGCTCCCGGGGCCTCAGGACCATTTTCAGCTCGCCCCATCGTTTTACATTCCCCCCCCCTGCAAAAACGCCGGGGTGGGAGCCATGCAAGCGAAGCTAAGAACGTTGCTCCAAGAGCTGCTCTTTGGGCAGGGGTCGCTAGATGCAATCCCGGAGGTGTTTTCACCTTTGCTTTGCAAGCAGCTTGAGGGCTTAGGAGAAATTAAGTTCCTCTTGCAGTTTGCCCCGGCAGCGTGGTGCAGGCGGAGGGAGAGAGCGCGCTGCCGTGTCTGACTGCTCTCTGTTCCTGGGGAGTGGAGGCGTTATCTGGGGCTGAAATCTGGGATTTGAGGTGCCCTCTGTTTCAGGACTGGTTTGCGCTCGGGTGCACGAGGCTCGTACAAGGAGAGCGTGCCGAAAGGTCAGTGCAGCTGGAGGTTGGTTTTGATGACGTTGGTGCTCGCTCGTTTTGTGAGCCGTTCGTTCTGAGTGGCAAAGGGTTAACCGCTCTGCTTGTTTATAGGCCGCTTTTTGGCCCTCGTTTCTGTGTTTAAATACGTATCTACAGATAATGATATGGGGGGTGGATGGAAGGAATATATAAAAATATATATTCGAAGCTGGCACTTGGCTTCGGGCTTTGGATCAATGAATCAGAGAGTGGCAGAGGCTGGAGGGGACCTCGGAGCTCGTCCGGTTGCCCTCTGGATCGTTTACCTCCGACGTCGCATTCCTTTAGGATGAAATTTCCGAGGGGATTTTTTTAAAAATAGGGGTCATTTGTGGCTCGTGGAGCTGGT
Organism: Cygnus olor; assembly: GCF_009769625.2. Lineage (NCBI taxonomy): Eukaryota > Metazoa > Chordata > Aves > Anseriformes > Anatidae > Cygnus > Cygnus olor. The sequence goes on from NC_049183.1 coordinate 14,689,108, forward strand.
GCCTGTGCACAGATGCAGGAGCTGGTCCCTGCGAGGTGCCCGCAGCATCTCTGCCTGGAGGCACAGCGCTAAAACCCACCGGGGGCTCTGCCGACCAGCAGGGAGGTGATGATTTTATGCTGCTTGCAGCCCCTGCGAGCACTCGTGTCCCCCTGGCTCCCAGCTCGGTGCTCCCACACTCCTGGGTTTCCCCCCGGTGTGATGAAAGGGAACAAACAGCCGGGAAACTTTCTGCAACCCGGGGACCGCGGAGGGAGGGTTAATTGTCATTGATTTATTGATGGCTTTGAGGAAAATAATCCGGTAACGCAGAAGCTTAATACGACAACAGCAAAACATCTGCTAACGAACAAAGCCAAACCCTAAACGAGTTGAAAGCTGCTGCCTCTCCTGGGGCATGGATCGAACCTGGGCTGCCGTGGCCGTGGTCGCAGGGAGCCGCCGGCACGGGCTGCTGCGGGCACCCACACCGGAATGGCATCGTCGTCCGAGCCCCTCCTGGCCCGCGATGCTTTTAAATTGATGGCTATTGTTTTAAAATAACTTAAAGCTCAATGCAGTGCCATATTTCCCTTTTGAAAAGAAGCGTCCTTTTACGTAGCCAAAGCACCCGGGAGGAATACAGCGCTGGATGGTTTCTATGCTTTTTATCAATGGCCCATAACAAACCAGTTGTGACAAATTAACAATGCAGCTGCTCGTGGCAGAGAATTAATTTTCTTCCCCATCCAATATCCTTTAGCTTGATTTCTGTTTTTTTTTTTTTTTTTTTTTTGTTTTTTTTTTTTTTGTTTTTTGTTTTTTTTTTGTTTTTTTTTTTGACGTTGCTTATAACACTGAGCAAATTCAGTCCTGGCAAATGGGACCTGGGAGAGAAGCCCGGTGCTGCTGTGTGCTGCTGAAGGCAGCAACTGCCCGGGAGCCAGCCACAGAAGGACCAGGGGCATGCGGGGGGGAAATGGGGGATGCTGTGCCGTATGTCCTTCAATTACCGAGGGTACAAACGGGGAGGGAAAGGGCAGAGACCAAAAGCACTGAGGGCTTTTGGAGAAAGCTGCTGTGTTGGCGCTTAAGTGAGGTTGCACAGGTCCCCGAGCAGGACAGGACCCTCGCTTGGGGTGGGCTGGATGAGCTCAGAGCATCCCCGACACGTAGCGAGGTGACTTCTCCCAGGAGTTCCGTGTTGGTGGCCGCAGCATCCCGCGTGCCGCCCCGGGAGGGGCAGTTCCTATCCAGTTCCTGTCCGAGAACAAAGCCGGCGAGCCCCTCCGCTGCTCCAGCACACGGCCAAAGGTTTCCTTCGTTTGTCGGCTCGCCTGTGCTTTGGAGCCTTTTCCAGCCGCACACGTGGGAAGGTGCGGCCGGTTTCAGGAGCCCTCCCCGGGGAGGGACGGCGAAGGACGTTTCCTCTCTCGCTGCGAGAGCCTCGGTTGTCGCTTTGGCAGAGGAAGTCCTGGCCTGGCCCCCCGCCGCGCTGCCGTGGGGCTGGGCTTCCCCCTCGGGAGGGTGGCGGTGGCAGGGGGCCGAGCGGCCCCGTCCTGTCCCCGTCGTGTCACGTCGTGTATTGCGGGCAGCGCCGCATAGGGACCACGGGTGCAGAGCCAGTGTGAACCCCTCTAACCCCGTTGTGCCCCCGTTCTCTTTAGGAGCCCGGTCCTGCTAAGATGGCCGTGACCAGCAGCAGCATCCCCAGCGCGGAGAAGGTCCCTGCCACCAAGTCCACGCTTTGGCAGGAAGAAATGAGGGGCAAAGACCAAGCGGACGGGGGCAGCGGCATCAGCCCGGCGCAGAGCCCGGTGCAAGGGCAGGCGGGGGCTGCCAGCTCCCTGAAGGATCCCGTGTTGGACAGCAAAGAAGGTGAGGGCCAGGCTGGGTGACCTGCGTGTCCTCGCACCCCTGTGTCACAGCACCGGGCAGGGGGAGGACAGGGAGCTGATGCTGCAGAAGCTGATGCCTGTGTTTTTGGGAAAGCGCTGGTTTTTGGAAGCACTTCGGTGCTGGGAAGGTGCCGGAGCCCTGGCACAGGCTGCCCGGAGGTTGTGGAGATCCTTGGGGATCTTCAAAAGCAGCCTGGACGTGGTGCTGGGCAGCCTGCTCCGGGTGGCCCTGCTGGGGCAGGGTTGGAGCAGGGGGACCCAGAGATCCCTGCCAGCCTCAGCCCTTCTGGGATTCCGGGATTGTGAGGCCGGGATCGTGTCCCGTCGGTGTGGGCGTGCTCTACGCGAAGCTCACCAAGACGAAGCTTGAACATCTGAATGCTGGCACCTGGCTGTTAGGTGCTGCCTGGCCTCGTGCTGGGAGGAAAATGAGGGGGAAAAGTGCCTTTTATAGCACCTCTGCCACCGCCCCGGGGGAACCCACGGGGTGTGGGGGCCGCGCTGGCTCAGCCCGGCCACTGGGGCTGCCAAGCCCTGAGCACCGCTTCCTCATCCGGCCCCTGCACCAGGGCCGCTGTTTATATTTGGGCTCCCTGATTAGGCCGGGGAAGGCGCCCAGGGCCACGGCATTGTTCTCCCTGAAACAATAAGGGCTGGGGATTTTTCCTGCCCCGGGCTGAGGAGAAGTTTCCTTTATCTGCACGATGGGAGCGGGAGCGAGCGGGAGCGAGCGACGGGAGCGGGAGCGAGCGACGGGGCTGCCTTCCTCCCTCCTGCGCCCCGGGGCGAGGAGCCGTGCGTCCATCATGTTTGCCTTGGAGCTGGGGCTGCTGCTTGGAGGGACAGAGGTGGAAATGGCTGTAGGCATTCACACAAAACTTCCCCAGAAAAGAAGTTTCTCTGCTTATATACAGCCTGCTTGGTTTCTTTGAAGCAAAAAGCATGCACAAGTGTGAGAATTCACACCTTTCCTGTGGCTTTTAATGGGGCAGAGTGTGAATGTGCACGCTGTCCCCTCCTGGTGACACTGTCCGTGCCACCCTGCACAGCACTGGGACCCCACAAGCCCTTGGGGTCTCCTGTGTCCCCAGGATCCCCTGCTCCCTTCAGAGCATCTCCCCTTCCACGTGGGCCGGAAGGGTGGTTAGTGGTCAGGGTGGGAGAGCCCAGGGTGCCGAGGGACTCAGCGTGGGACTGGGGACCAGACTGTCCCTGCTCTCGTTTCCTGCGCTGTTCCTGCCTGGAATCGGGGCAGTTTTTGGTAAAAGCAGAGCTCAGGCTTGAAACCAAACCGCCTTTTCTGTCCCTTAGATGAGAGCTCCATGAACGGAGACCGGATAGACTGTGGGCGGAAGACACGTGTCGAGAGCGGTTACTTCTCCTTGGAGAAGACCAAGCAAGACTCGAAGCTGGAAGAGCAGCAGCTGCCGCCCCCACCGAGCCCTCCCAGCCCCAGCACCCCGAACAACAGGTACAGTTATCCCAAATCGCCCTCGCAGGAGCATGCCCAGCCCTTTCCTTCCCCAGGTACCCGATCAGGCGACCGAATGATTCACAGCTTCTCTCTGAACTCCTTGGACTCGAAGAGCAGTTGCCCCATGCACAAGGACTCCAGCAGCAGAGATGTAGGAAGGGGAGCTGAAAAATCGGGGCGTCCCCTTTCTTTTAAAGCCAGCCGGCAGTACACCACCCTGGCCGACGTTCCCAAGGCCATTAGGATCAGTAATCGTGAGGCCTTCCAGGTGGAGAGGAAGCGGCTAGAGCGGAGAACCCGGGCGCGTAGCCCTGGGAGAGAAGAAGTGGCCCGGCTCTTTGGCAATGAGCGAAGGTAAGGGACGGGGGGCTCGCCTCCTCCTTGCATGCTTGCAGCGTCCACAAGTTTGGGTCTCACCCTCCCTGCCACAGCCCCGGACTCAACGTGAAGCCCCTTTGCCTTGCAGCACTCGTGGGTTTCAGGGCACCCTCTCCGTCCCCTCCCCGGCACGGCACAGGCGGGCAGCTGGCACCATGAATTAGGTTAGCTCTCCAAACGGCGTTAGAGCCGGGTGCGTTACGCAACTGCCTAATGAGCTGAGCGAGGTTTCAGAATGTCACGGCAGTAATCTGGGAGAGGGGAGCCGGGCGCAGCTGGCTGCAAAACGGCTTAGTGCGGACGAGGGCGGGAAGGGCGTCAGCGGGCGCGCGGGCACGGCGCAGGCGCGCTCGGCTCTCCCCGGGCGAGGCGAGGGACGGGCTTGGCTCGCCCTGGGAGAGACGCTTTTGCGCAACGAGGGCAGCAGAGCAAACCAGGAGACGGGCCCCGGGCGAGAGGGCTATCTGCCAGTCTGATTTTCTTGCCCTGATTTTCCTCTGGGCACGTTCTCTCTCAGCGTGGTTTCAGCAGCGCTGCTAGCTCGTTTCTTCACAGCCCTAAAGGATTGTTTTCCAGCCTGGCACCTGGGAGCTGGGGGCGGCTGTGGGAGCATGGCTCTGCGCCCATGCCAGGTTCAGCAGCAGGATCCTGCCCCTACCGGACCCATCCCGGCAGCACACGCAGCGGGGGATGGAGGAGCAGGGCACGGGGTCTGGCTTTCTCCCTGCCTCGGGAGTCCAGTCCCCTGGGGATGGAGGAGAGGGATGCCATGGGGGTCCCCTGGCCACCCCGGCTGGGGACAGGGCTGGAGAGAAGCTGGTAGCTGCTGCTTGGCAAAGCTGCACGGCGTTGGTCCAGGCACGGGTGGCATTGGATCCCTGCTAGGTTGCTTACACGGGGCACCCCGGGGAGCTGGGATGTGCCAGCCGAGGGCAGAGAGGAGCAGAGATGTGCATGCAGATAGCAGGGACCAGGGGAGGACACAGCTGCCACGGACTGCTCGTTTGTAATGTCAGCCCCACTTGTTTCCTACTGGCAGGTGCCTTTTCCCAGGGAAGGGCTGTTTGTCCCAGCCCAGCTGGGCTCCTGGGGCTGCGAGCAGGATTTGATTGCTGTATCAGAGTGGGCAAAATTTCTCCTGTTTAGCAGAGCCGTGCCAGTGCAGGGAGAGGAGCAGGCACCGGGGTCCTGTGCACACGGGGCTGAGCCCAGTCCAGCGCAGGGCGCAGCGTTTTTGGGGCGATGGCAGCACCGGAGGGCTTGGATGCGTTTGGCACCTGTATTCCGGGTGGAGTCGGCAGGGCACGGAGAGGCAGTTTGTTGTTGCACCAGAGAGCTCCCATTTGCCCAGCTCAGCTTGGCTTGGCTGCTTTTTAAATTTGAGTTTCCTCAGTCCACATACTCCTATCCTTTTTTTTTTTTTTTTTTTTTCTCCCCTCCAAATTCAGGCCACGCTTTTTGAGGTTGAGCAAATACGATAACTCACTTCCGTGCTTTCAGGGTCAGCTTCTCCCCCCGGCTTTAACACCATTTCTAACCCTCCTCCTCAGTAACCCACTAACCCGTCTGGGAGCGTTTGCCTGAACTCACTTTGCCCACACGCGAACCCCACAGGCGCCAGCCGGGCATCGTTCAGATTTGCCTCTCGTCTCAGGGCAGCCCAGCTGGCTCGCTCCGATTCTGCTGGTATTTTTGGCCCTTCCTCCCATTTTCTGTTAACCCACGGTAAATCAGCGCGTGATTCCAGCTCCGGCTGGAAAAGAATTCAGTTAGATGCCTGGCACTCCATCCCGAGAGGCACACCTGCGGTCGTAGCTCCAGCTAAAGCTGCTTTTCGGGCTTCTTGCCCTGGTTCCCTATAGTAAAAGATATTACGTGACTTACGCCCATGACTGTGCTGGAAATTTTCCGTGCCGACCATTTATACCCGGCGTTTACTCCACGCCCCGTGCAGACGTCTGAGCTCGCAGCCGCTTGTGAAACATGACTCAGAAGCCAGCCCCGAGCAGGAGATAATCTCTCTCCATCATTTTGGCGCGTGGCGAAGCGGCAGAGTGCGAGTTCCCTCTGCTGGCACACACAGCCCGGGGCTGCCGGCCCCACAGCTCCGCAGCCCAGAAGGGGCGAGCCGTGTCCCCGCTCTCCCATCCCAGCCAGGACCCCCCAGGCAGGATGAGTCCGTTTCCAGGCAGCTCTTTGGAAACCCCAAAGATGAGTCTCCAAGCCCGTTTTGCAGACAAAAAGGGGCTGCAGCAGCTGCAAGCCAAATCCCACAGCCTCGGTTGCAGGTCCCCGTGTCCCAGCAGAGCTCTGCTGTTGCAGGGCTAAATCCTGGTGCATCTCAGGAGGGTGCCAGCACCGTTGGGAGGGACATCACCATCAGATGGGGTGTTCTTGGGGTGCAGAGACCCGGAGCCCCGTCCTTCGCCAGGCTCTTTCTTTGGCCTTTCTTGCACGCTTCTCGGGCTGCAGCTTTTCCTTTTGACCCCACGTTCTGCTTGCGCTGGCAAGAGTCTGCTGTGGCCTTTGTCGGAGCATAGGCAGGGGGCTGAGGAGGATTTCTAGCCTCAGTAAGTTGCGGAGCCACTTTTCTTTCTCAAATTCCTTCTCTGGAGCTTCTTGAGATGTGAGGCTGTGCTCTGAATGCTGCTGCCACGGCACGGAGAGGACTGCCTGCTCTCCCAGGAACGGTCTCTTTTTCTTTTAAACCTATCCTCTTCCTTTTTGTGTACCTTTTGGGGAAATTCCTCTTCCTTTTCCTGACGCTCGCTGTCCCTCTTGCTGCTAAACAATGAATGAATCCAATAAAAGTAAGCCCCTTCTTCCAATCAAAGCCAAATATCTGCAATGATAGCTCGTGTCGGTGCTTGGAGCTCTCCTCCCCAGCGCGCACACCCCTCCACCTAACAGCCGACACCTGCAGCTCGGGTTTGGTGGCCTGGAAAAGATTAACAGCCTGCATGGAAGAACTCCTTGGGACCAGCTTTGTAGTGTAGAAAGCACTAAATGGCACCGCAGCTTTTCCAGCGCTTCGTACCGCCGCTGTTTTGCCAACGCAGAGCTGCGCTCGCAGGGACCAGCTCTCCGCAGCCAGCACGGGATGAAAGGCGAGCCCAGCCCCTCCCGGCCCCCCCAGGACCTCTCGCAGTAACCTCTGAAACTGTCGAGCTAATGGGGGAAACGATTCTTTCCTGTAATCCGAAGGATATTAACCCTTGGGGCTGTGATTTGGTTGCCGTGATTTTTTTTTTTTCTCCTCCCTTTTCGGTGACGATTTACTGGAATGATTTTGATTTTGTTTTGTATGTAGATGCAGATAATATAATTTCCTCTTCTGTTCATTCATTTTCCAGCCTTGTTTTCTTCCAGGTCTTGTTGCTCTCCACCTTCTCCTGCTGTGTTGCTGTGTGACGTGTCCGCCTTTACTTCGCCTGCTTCGCTACCATCTCATCTCAATCTCAAGCCGTAGAACAACCTGGTGGTGCAGCCCCTTTCATGAGAAATCAACCTGCTTTTGATTTTGTTTTCGTTTTTTATTTTTCTTTTTTTTTTTCTTTTTTTTTTTTCCTCGATTTGTTTTTCTTCAGGCCTTCAACCTGATAGGGCACAGACAATGTTAATTCATGGACCTTTTACTCCCTCCTAAACTGAGACTCAGAGAAGGCTGGGCCAGTGTGAAAAGGGGACGGCTGGCTTAAAAAATTGTGACTCCCAAACCATTCCCCACTTGTTGGTGAACGGAGGACGTGGATTTAAGCTCTGTGGTTGATGTGAACGGACATCTCACCTGAGCAGAACATCCCGGGGGGATCGGGAGCTCTGCACGAGCACTGGGATCTGTCCACTCCCAGTCTGCAAACTGTGGGGATGTCCTGTAAAAACATCAAAAAATTAAATTTAAAAAGCAAAGACATCCCCACCAATTCTGTCCCTTCCTCTTGGTTGTGGGCTTCAGCGCCCGGTCCTGGCAGCCTAGCTCTGAGCAGCAGTGCGGGGGCCCCCAGCCCCCCGGGGCTGTGATGTGCTCGGACTGTTTGTCTTATTTATGGAAATTGGTGTAAATGTTAGTTTAAAACTGAACATCTCATGTGTTTTTTCAGTTCTAACTTGCTGTTCCTTTTTTGTGGAAAGTGTTAAAACAAAATGTTTTTGGATAACCTGTTTCCCCTCACGTGGTTCCCCTTGTGGTTTTCATGCACGTTAGAGGTTCGCGCAGAGCAAGCAGCCCTGATTTTAGATGCGGCACGCGTAGGTCCAGATTTTGGGTCAGGAGCCCAACTGGATTGAGATTTCTGGGGAGGTTCAAAATTGGGATTTCAACCTCCCAGCTTGGAGCTCAGCTGGTGTGAGTGGTGGTGGTGGGTTATTGCTTCACTTTCCCAGGTTGTGATTCGACACCAGAGGTTGATACTTGCCCAAACCCCTGGGCATGCAAATTTGAGACCAGCAGGTCCTTTGAAAATTCCTGTTTTTCCTCTCCTGTGGGTCAGCGAACAGCTTTTCATGCTGAAACAGCGCATTTAATTCCACCTGCGGAGGCCTGTTGTTTGCTCATCCTCGAGAGCATCCCTCTGGGCTCTGGTCTGGGGTGGGCTCCTGCTCCATCCATGATCCATCGTAGTTCTCTGTCCTGGGTGGTCGGGATGCCACAGCTTGATAGGAGGCTGGATGCACCTACGTATGCTCCTAATTCGGTGCAATCCTGCTGAAGTTACCTGCGTGGGGCCGAGGTTTTGCAGGATTTCTGTTGCAGAGAAGGTGCAGGGTGACACGTAGCCGCCCGGTGCCTCTGCACCCCAGCTGGGTCTGACTTTCTGCTCCGTGATGTGGGGGCTGTTTGGAGCTGCAGCGTTAGGGAGTAAAGGCAGAGCTTAAATCAAAGCTGTTCGATAATCCCTGCTTCTTAAATGTCTGTAAAATCTAAATGTAAGAAGTTATTGCTGGTTTTGCAAAGGTTTTCTAGATATTTAAGAAGGTACCGCTTATGGAGCTGAGTGGTGCGAGGCTTCTCCCCACCCTGGCTGCAGGTAAATCGATGTGTGTCAGGTCGGGTGCTTGCCCTGCATTTGAGCACCCCTGAACTAGGAGAGAAACTGGGACTAAAAGCCAGGTGTGCATGAACAAGCAACTGTGCAGCGACCTCGCTGCCCCAGGCAGCCCTACCGTAGCGGGATTGTGCAGCTCCACGCAGTTGCTGCTCTTGTGTTTAAACCGGCTCTGGTTTCCCTTTTCTCTCTGTTTTCCAGGCGATCCCAAGTAATTGAAAAATTCGAGGCGCTGGATATTGAGAACGCAGAGCACATGGAGACGAACGTGTCGGCGGGAGCTGCCCTTTCCAGCGAGACGCGGCAGGGCAGGAGTGAGAAGAGGGTTTTCCCACGGAAACGGGTGAGCTGCGGACCCAGGTCTCGTGGTGGCACCCACAGCCCAGGATGTGGGGTCTAGCTGTAGGGTTTTTGCCCCCAGCTGGAGCACGGCGGGCTCGTGCACGAGGCAGATTGCTGCAGTCCTTGCAGCGGGTTTGCTGCTCACTGCTCAGCTCCCCGGCCTGGCTGCAGATCAGAGCAGAAAATCAGGTTGTCTTTTCTCTTTTCTCCAAAATAGAAAGAGGGAAACATCAGATCTGGCACGGCAGGATGCCACCGTATGGCGTGAAATAACAAAAGAAACAGGCAATCTAGAGAGTCCCAGTTGTGCTTAGATAAATTGGGAACAGCTCAATGCCTGAGAGGCCTGAAAAAATGTATTGCCAGGGAAATGACACTGGTTCGGAGCTTGAGATGCCCCTTAAATATGTGGATTTTTATGCCACTGCCCTAGTTCTGCGCTGATCTGGGCTCCCATTTTCTTTGCACAGGACTTCACGTGCGAAGGGGCGGCTGTGGGCTCCATCCTGGATGTGTCTGCATCTCCGCTGTCCCCGCACCGCCGGGCGAAGTCGCTGGACAGAAGGTCCACGGAGTCCTCCATGACGGTGAGCCACCGGGGCTGTGTTCCTCCACCGTGTAGGTGGATGAAATGAAAACCTGGTTCTCGTCCTCTGCTGCTTTCTCTATAGCCAGCGTGCAGGACGTGCGGTGTGGTCGTTGTTGGAGCAGATAGCTGAGTTTCAGTGACCTGAATCAGGTGTGGCTGCTCCTGGGAGTCCCAGGGGCTCAGCCAGAGAAGAGCTGCGCTTTTTGCCTCTTCCCTTCTACTATTACAGAAATCAAAACATTTTCAGGTAATGGATAGGAAGCCAAGTTCACGTTTGGCTTGTTAAGGAGGGCTGACGCGTGGCCCAGTTTCCAGCGACGCTTCCGTGATGTTTATGCAAGTCGGTGTCAGCGGAGCGAGGTCTCCGAGGAAGGGCTGAAGCTGCCGGCCGCAGTTTTCTTCCATTTGCATGTTTCAAATACTCACCAGACCTGGAGGCAAACAAGCATGAAATACCCTCTTCTTGCTCTCCACCCTGCTGTAGGAACAAAATAAATACACTTGCTAATCTCTCAAAGAGATTACACAGCCATTGTAAACATGAGCTGCATTTTTCATAGACGGACAGCTTCTATTCAAGGACTTCTCAGAAAAATGCAGTGGCTTAACATTTCTCTGCTAGCTTTTCATGTAGATTGTACAGCCAAAAGCATGATTTTTAAATTCTTTGTAATAAAAAGGTGCAAGGAGTGAGTATCAAGTGACAGTGCCCGTCATCTAATGAAGGCAAGAAAATCACGCAGTCAGTGGGAAGCATTCAATACGCCCTTATCGTGCCACTCCTGCTGTAAAATTAGCAACATGGGAAAAACCTGCGTGCCTGCTGGCTTGCAGCCACGATTGCAAGACTCTCCCCTGCCCCTCAGGTTCGCAGTATCAGCCCAGATCAGTTATCCAGCAGGATAAAAACCGAGGGAGAGTTCATCCTTTGTTAGGCGCAGTGGGCTGCGGTTCGCGCCCGTGGGTGTCTCTCCGATCAGTGCTTCATCTCATTCTGTTCTCTGATGTCTGCACCCCTCGGTGGCAGCTGGCCCCAAGCTTTTGGTGCCGCAGCAGCTCTGCGTTGGGCTGAGCTTGTGCTCGGGGGAAGACAGAGAGAGGATTGTGCTGGGGAGAAACCTGCCCGCCCCGGGGCTGCGGTGCTGCCAGCTTAGCAGCGTCTTTGCGGCTCTCTTTGGCTGCTTTTACACCCTGGCTTCAATTTTAAGGAAACTGAGAGGTGTAGTAAAGTAGTACGAGTGGTGCTAAAGAGGGATTTGTCTCTTTTGCAGACGATTCTTGCTTCTTCCCAGTTGATAAATAACAAGCCCGTGAGCAGCTGTAGCACTTGTTCTCCTGTTTTCCTTCCCTGCAAAGTGCGTGGTTGGGAGCCAGTGGTTTTTGATCTGAATTGTAGATGCTTTGCTTGCAGCCTCTCCTTTGAAGGCTGTTGAGCCCTTTGTGTTTAGGGCTGCCTGTGAAGCTCTCCTGTGGTACCAGGAAGGGCTTGTGCCTGACCCAGACCCTGGGAGCATGATCCCACCTGCACTTTGGCACAGGAGAAGCAGGCAGATGGTGTACTGCTCTCTGAGGGTAGATCAGGGCTGAAATGAGGATGCCCAGCACTCCTAGCCTGCTTCAGAGATGGATGCAGTCACTGCAAATGCAGTTTTCTCTCTGGTTTCTTTGCCTCTTCAGAAGGCACTGGTGGGGCTCGGTGGGCTTGTTGCATGCAGCCACATCACGGCCGGGCTGCTCAGGCTGGCGGCTCTCCGCTCGCTCCTCCGCTTCTCTCCCCTGCATTTGCTCTCCCCTGTGACTTTGTGCTGGATTCCCACCACCGTGGGAGCACACAAACGCAGGATGAGCTCCCCTGTAGCACAGATTCATCTGAACTGGCTTCCAGTCCCTGCTTTCCCTTGCTCCTCTTGCTGCAGCCCATGTCGGACGCTGCAGCTGCATTTCACCAGCGGGCTGCTCTCCTTTCCTCCCCCGCTGCCCGCAGCACGTGGAGCAGCCGGAGGAGCTCAGCCTCGAGGGAGCGAAAGCATTTCCCCCACATCCTTCCCGGTGCGCTGGCAGGGCTGGGGAGGAGGTAAGGGCTGGCAGGAGTCAGCCCACACAGCTGCCTTGCTTCTCTCATCGCTCCAGCATCCCGGTGCAGGAAATAGCAGGTGTCGTTTGGGTGGTGCGGTGCTGGGATTCCCTCTATTTCCAGGCCCTGCATATGGGCACGCAGCCTGGCGTTGAATCCATGCATGGAATAATGTGTGGTTTTTCCCTCCTAGTAGGTAAGAGAGGGACAAAAATGCTTGCAGTCCTGCTAATCCCTCACTTCTCCTTCCTTTGAATCCTGGTGCAACAGTACGAAATCACAAGTGCTAGGAAGGGCCTAGCCCGAATAAACCATGCAGCAGATCCCTGCGCCTCCTCGGAGCAGACGTTTAGCCTCCACGCAGCGCAGTGATCCAATTTCGCTGTGGCTGGTCTCTCTGGGTGCTGTGCTGCGTTTTGTCAAGCTGCTGCCGCTGCCTGGTCCCCGGCTGGATGCGGCCGCTGGCGGCCCAGCCCGCGGCTCTGACCGCCTCTCTCCTTCCTTGCAGCCCGACCTGCTGAACTTCAAGAAGGGCTGGCTGACGAAGCAGTACGAGGACGGGCAGGTGAGTCTGGGGAAGCTCTCCCCACTGCGGTTACCCCCATTTCTGGCAGCTCCCACCTCCAGGAGAGCCTCGTGGCCGGGCGAGCTCTCCGCACGCGGCTGCGGTCGGTCCCGGGGGACGGGTGGCAATAGCAGGGACAGTGGGGACAGAGCGATGGGGGTGGGAGAAGCCAGAAGCTTGGGCAGACAAATCTGAAGGCAGAAGCAGTGTGCCAGGAATAGCCGGTGCTCTGTCCTGGGAGTTCCCAAGCCCCACATCTGGATGTCACGCCCTGGGTTCCTACGGAGCCGGGGCAGGCGCAGCTGAGCCGGAGCTGGGCTGAGCTGCGGGTACCTGCTGGTGCGTTGGGCCCAGGGGTTGAGGGCACGTCTGTAGGCAGCCAGGGCTGAACGAGCTGCTGGAGCGAGTGCTTTGCTACCTGAGCTCCCTTGGATAAGCCTGTGCTGTGCAGGGAGCCTGCAGAAGGTGCGTTCGTGTAGTCCACGTGCCAGGAACAGGCTGCAATTTAATTTCTAGGTACTGCAGATAAAACACGAACATTTTATTGCCTTTTTTTTTTTGCTTTTAATCCCTCCAAGGCTTTCAGTGCAACCACTAAAAGCACCCTTCTGCCAGTAGAGCTAATGGAGGGCTCCAGCAGTTCCCAGGGCTCGCGTGGAGTTTCACCATCAGGCGTGGGGTTGGTGCTGTTGGGGTCTGGCACTCGGCCGGTGTGGCAGCCGGGAATCCCGGTGGCTTGAACCAGCTCAGCAGCCCTTGTGCTGCTGCCTGCTGCTCTGGAGGGCTTCTCGGGGGAGCCAGGAGGGGAGAGGCTGCTGGTAACCACCCTGTGCTGGTTGTTTCCTAGTGGAAGAAGCACTGGTTTGTGCTGACTGACCAGAGCCTGAGATACTACCGGGATTCGGTGGCGGAGGAGGTGGGTGTCACCCCCACGGGCATGAAACCCGTTGCTCCTGGGGCTTCGTGCTCCCCGCAGACCTGCTGTGTGCCTCTCGCAGTGCTGCGGGCGTTGGGCATCTCCCCAAACCCTGCACCTCCTGCACGTATCCACAGCACTTTTGGTTTGCAAAGCGTTACGGTGTGTTTTACCTCTCCCCTCCCTCTGCAGGCAGCTGACCTGGATGGAGAAATCGATTTATCCACGTGCTACGATGTCACCGAGTACCCAGTCCAGCGAAACTACGGCTTCCAGATCCATGTAAGGCCAACGTGGGGAGGAGGAAGAGTCCGGTGGCTGAGCAGAGCCCCGGGACTGGGTGCTGGGTGGCTGCAGGGAGCACGGGGAGGTGCTGGTGGTGCATGTTCAGCAGCTCTGAGCCGTGCTCTGCTCTCCCCAGACGAAGGAAGGGGAGTTCACCCTCTCTGCCATGACGTCTGGCATCCGCCGCAATTGGATTCAGACCATCATGAAGCACGTTCGCCCGACCACTGCCCCCGACGTAACAAGGTAAGGGGGGGGTTCCCGGCCCCTGCGGTGGTCTGGTTTGCTGCGCAGGAGTAACTCCTCTTTTCTTGTCCTCGTCCTTTCTTCTTGCTGAGCCTGTCTGTCCCTGGAAGCTCCGGCTCTTTCTCTCGTCCCTCTCTCTGGGCTTGGTTTGGATACGCTTTGTGGGGATGCTGATAATGCTGAGTTACTCTTTAACGTGTGCACATTTCAAAGAGGGTTGAAAATGTGGCTTTAATTTGTGCGTAGGAATATGAAATACTGTTCCTATATCAAGGCTCCTCTGGATTCCCACCAGGTATTGTGAAAGCACTTGGAATCAGTTGCGCTGGGTTCCCCCTTTCCTCTGGCTACTGTTCAGCACGAGCTGCCCGTCCCCGCCGCGGGTCACGGCAGCGCGAGCCCAGGGCTCGACGAGAAGCTGTTTGGCTCCGATGTATTTTAAACTCCAGCCAGCGAATCGCCTCCCTCTTTTGATCTTCCAGATAGCGGCCGCGGCTCCTTCCCCTTGCGCGTTAGCAATATTCGCGTCTCCTCCTGCCGCCAGTGCCAGAGGAAGGGGCCCCTGGGTTCGCAGAGAACCGTCCGTGAGCGCTTGCTGCTGCGGGGAACAGGGCGTTTGACCTCCTCACAGCTTAACCGCGCCAGCCACGCTCCCACGGGCCACCTCTTACAGGCTTCCTGGACACGGCCGCACCATTAACTCCGTCTTCCGTCCTTCCCGTAGCTGCGGCGAGCAGGTTTTGGCCAGGTTTGCCCCTGGTGGAATGGCTCTTCTCACCCGGCGCTCTTGGCTGGGGATGCTCCGGCGTCTCCCGTCCCGTCCCGCTTGGCACCCGGCCGCCGGTTCCCAGCCCTGCCCCAGCTCCGCTGGGCCTCGCGGGGTCGCCGCCTCTCTCCTCACTCCTCTGTGTGTTTGATTTCCATGCAATCCCAGGAAAAACTTCTCTTTGAAACTATCCGTGCTGAAGCCCAGGTTGGAAAACTGTGTTCTCTCCTGTATTAACGTTTTGTGGTTTGTATATCTTGTGATTCACTGCATGCTCCTCCTTTTCTGCACCTCGGATGGGAAGTTCTGCAGTTTTCATTTATTTTTTTCTTTTCTTTTTTTCCCCCCTTTATTTTTTTTTTTCTTTTCTTTTAAACAAAAGCCAGAAAGAAGGGAAGAAGCAACCTGGTCTTGACACTTGGTTTCCCCACACTGGTATCTTCCGATGTGACTAGATGTGAAGATGAAGACCCGGGAAATTTGGGGGGACCTCCCAGCCTTTAAAGAGCCCTAAATGTTGATAGCCTAGCAGGTTACTGCATGACAGTAGTCCTGTGCTCACTGTCACTGCTTCTCCCCTGAGCCCACGCGACGTGGTTTGACTTGGCTTACCCCAGTGAGGCGCTCCAGGGGCCGGTTGTGCAGTAACTTGTTACGCCGCCTAAATAGCCGGCGAAGCTGAAGCCCGAGCTGGGGACGAGGGAATCAGAGGTGCACTCTGCTCCTTTTTCACCGGGCTGATCTCGGGTGGGGTGCACGTGGGGTCCGGTCACCTCGCTGAGAAGTTGTGAGCTGGAGGTCTGCGTTCACCGGGGGTTTTTGGCAAGCCCTTTGCTGCGGTGTGAGCGCGGGGTAGCCCAGCCCGTCGTGGCGTCTTTGGGCACGTCGTGAGCCCCCTCACCCTGCCAGCAGCCTGGGGACGGTGCTGCTGGCTCCCTGCAGCCCTCCTCTGCCCCTCCTCACCCCCCTGCCACGTCTCCACCGAGCCCAGCGCACGCTTTCTCGTTACTCCAGTCCTAATTACTGTTTATATTGCAGCGTGTGTCAGCACCCCGGGGGGCAGGTGCTGCCCTGCTCCCTGCCCTCCGCCGTACCCTGCAATCTGCAGAGGCGCTAATTACACGGTGCAAACGATAACCGTGCGGATGTAAAGCACGCACAAGGAGGACGGTGGCTGCTCCAGCGCTGGCTCTTTGCTGAGCCCCCAGCCCCGGTTCCCTGCAGCCCCCGTGCGCTCCCCGTCCACCCCTATAAAAACCGTCTTTCTGTTGCCTGACCCATAAATACCGTCGACAGGCAAAGTTCCCTCCTCGCCACGTGATGGGAATTAATTTATCTACAGTGGAGGAGGTGGGAAATGTGTGAGCAGAATTAAAAGCCGCGAGGCACTCGTGGGAGATGAACTGCAAAACTTTGGGGCAGCCCTGTGGGTCTCGTAGCGCGGCTCCCTGCGGCCGGCCGGCCGTGCCCTGGCACACATCCGTGTGCCCTTTGGGAGCTGCAGAGGAGGAGTGGGCTCGCGAGAGATGGCATCTCTAGAAATGCTGAGGTTCTTCTCCGTGGTGTTTAGAGCAACGTTATTTCTGTCTTCCACCGATGCCCGAGGGGCCTCAGGGCTCCCTTTCTTCCTAGCGCTCTTCTCCGTTTTAAGACGCCATCTCCTCGCTGGTTTACTTATTTAAAGTGCAGCTGTGATCACTAACTGGCTCCAGACTGAGTGCCTGGCTGTACGTCTGCTCTGGAGCCAGGCAGTATCTTCTAACGGTTGAGGAGCAAGGAGGTTTCGCTGTGGTGCCTTTTGGCTTTATTTTATTAGCTACGAGTGACAGAGCTGAAGAAGGAGTCGTCTCCAAGAACTGTTTTTAGCCGGTAACTGCCAGAATTTCTTGAAACCCAGCTCTACTGAGCCCGTGGTTTGATGGTGGATGAAAGTGCATCGGAAGATACCTGGCCCCATGCAGAGTCATCCCTTCTGCCCCGGTCTTTGGGTGTATGCAGGGGGAGCGGGGCTTGTTCCAGCGCTGGGGGAGCCCTACTGCTGCTGCTGCTGCTGCTGCTGCTGCTGCTGCTCCTGCTGCCGGCAGTCCGGGCGCATGTGGTCTCGTGGGCTGCAGCAGTGGTAGCATTGATTTGCCTGCGGCGAAGGGCCCAGACAGCTGCTTTCTGGCTCTTTCTCACTGCGCCCCTCTAGAAAGCTTTTCCAGGCTGTGCTGGAGCCCGGGGGATGCTGTGGTTGTGCTGGACGTGGAGAGCCGAGGGGCAGCCTGAGCAGCAGGGCTGTGCCTCAGGAGGCGTCTCGGGGGCTTCTGGTGGCAAAGAGGGGTCAGCAAGCGCCTGCCGTTCCTGCGGGACAGGATTCCTCTGCAAACTTAAACACAGCCATTTCCTTTTTTTTTTTTGATTTCGATCTGCATGTTCCAAGGCTGGCATGTCTACATTTAATGAGCTGATATTGCATTATGGATTACCCGTAGGTTGGAAACGGTATTGCCTTCCCCTGTTAACTCTCCCTGCTTGACGAGTATGTCTCCCCTCTCAACCCACCGCCCCCTAACTCAGCACTAAAAATCATCCCTTGCTTGAGAAACTGGCGTTTGCAGTGATTTCCGCGGCGTGTCCAATAACTCTTGCTCTCCTTGCTGCACCAACAACGGCGTCCGTGCCATGCAGCCCTGTGCCACCCGCGCCAGGCTGCTTTCCGTGGGGAGATCCGTGCCTTCAGCGCAGATAGTGGCACGGAGAAGTTTTCACCCTGTTAATGCCCTGCCTTTGCCAAAGCTCGAGGAAAACTGTACCACTGTTACCAGACACTCTGCGCTTCTCCACCCCACGGTGCTGAAGCCGGGCTGGCTTTTGGTGGGACCGGTGGCACCCTCCCTGCGAGCACGTGATGTGGCCGCGTCGACCAGCGTGTGTGCATGGGCAGGCAGGCACTGGGGGAGTTCTCAAAGCCTCTTTACTGCCCGTGAGGACGGTTTGGGGCTGCTGCCGGCCCCGGGGCAGCTGCCGAGGAGCACGGTCAGGATCGAGCTCTTCTGGGGGCGCTTGCACCAAGGCTTTGCACACCAGCGCGACCCGGGGAAGGGCAGCGGTGGCTCCCGCACCAGAGAGGTGTTGGGAGATGGAGGGGCAGGGGGGCACCCACGTGGCATTGGCTTGGGCTTCAGCAGCCCCTTTCCACCCGGCTCTTCAAGGCATGCGTGGGAGCACCTGGCCACCTCAAGCACACGCTGACGCTTTTCTTTCATCCTCTTTCTGTCCTCGCAGCTCCCTGCCGGAAGAGAAAAGCAAAACGAGCTCTTCCTTTGAGACCAGCCCAAAGCCCAGCGAGAAGCCAGACGCGGAGCAAGCAGAGCTGGACCCGGAGCAGAAGCGGAGCCGTGCCCGAGAGCGCCGACGAGAAGGACGTTCCAAGACCTTCGACTGGGCTGAGTTTCGCCCCATCCAGCAAGCCCTTGCCCAGGAGCGTGCGAACGCCGCAGACGCCTCCAAGAGCGGCACCGCCGCCTTCCCCAGGGACACCGGCACCGCTGACACCGACCCGGGAGAGCTGGAGCGGGAGCGGGCCCGGCGGCGCGAGGAGCGGCGCAAGCGCTTCGAGATGATCGACGCCGTGGACGGGGCAGGGCCGGAGGAAGCGCTGAGGATGGAGGTGGACCGGATCCTGCCCGTCCCGGCAGACATCAAACCACAGAACGTCCACGTGGAGATCGAGCAGCGGTGGCACCAGGTGGAGACCACCCCGCTGCGGGAGGAGAAGCAGATCCCCATCGCGCCCCTGCACCTCGCCCACGCCGAGGACCGGGACGAGGGGCTGGCGAAGCAGCACTTGACCACGCTGTTGGAGAAGGAGGTAAAGCGGTAGCTGTAGGAAGCCTGAGCAAGGCTTAAAAAGCTGTATTTATTCCTGCTTCGTGGTAGCAGTGAGTGGGGATGCTTGGGGCACAGGTCCACATCCGTTCTTGTTCTGCCAGCTTTTGTGTTCCCAGGATTACGTTTGTTAGCCTGCCTTCCTCTGACGAGATGAGCACAATAGATGCGTGTTAACCAGACTCTGAATTGAAGCTCATAATTCTGCCTGCCTCTGCACCTGTAGAGATCTGTGTCTGCAATTATGTCTACAAAATTATAAGCAGGGTTGAATTGCAGCACACGTCACAGAGGTTTGCTTCTTGTGGAGCCTGTATCAAACGATCTCAGGAGTTTAGGAAAAGAAAGGAGACTCAGCTCACTTGGAAGAGGTCCACGCCTGGGATAACAAAGGTTGTTGTTAGTCAGGATTGAGGTGTATCAGCAGGAATGAAAGCGGTGCAGGCGTGGAGTAGCCATGAGTATTGCTAGCCTGAACCCGGGTGGGATTTGCCTGGGCCACGCCTGGCACGGGCTGGTGCTGTCTGTCCTTTTCTGCAGTGAGCTTTACAAATTAAACTAAAATACAACATAGTTCTTTGGGGGGTGGAACTTGGCCTGGTAAAATGAAATCCAGATCACAGAGCAGAGCAAGGCAGCGGTGCCATCGGACGTCCTGTTTGTGCCTCTTGGCATCTCCTCTGAGCTGCTTTCTCCTGATGGCCGACCCCCTGCCCACTCGCTGGACGGTCTCTCTGTTTGTGTCCCTGCAGCTGGAGCAGAAGCAGAAGGAGGCCCTGGAGCTCCTGGAACAGAACCGGCACCTGCAGGACCAGCTGAAAGTGGCGCTGGGCCGGGAGCAGAGTGCCCGGGAGGGCTACGTGTTGCAGGTAGGAGAGCTGGGGGTAGAGGGAAAGCTGTCTTCTCTGCGCCCAAAGGGGACCATGTTGGACTTCAGGCCGGGCTGTTGTGGGCACATCCTGGTTAATGCAGAGATGGAGGGGTTCCAAGAGATCTGACCCTCTTGGAAAAGTTGCTAGTTGTCACCTGGAAAGGATCTCCTGCTTACCAAAAGCACTGATCTGGGATGCAGCAGCCAGAAGATAACGCTGCCTACTGGTTTCCCCAGGAGAAAACAAAACGCAGCCACGGTCGATAGGACCTCAGCAAAGCCCATCTCTGATCCATCCTGTACTGCGATTGCCTGTGCAACAGCTCTGATCCCCCTTATGAGTGCCAGGCATTCCCCTCAGGCAGGGGGTGGACGTAAGGCTGTCCACGTGTCTTGTAGCCCTGCAGTTCCTTCTGGAGTCAGGGCGTGATTCGCTCTGGGACAGCCCAGCTGCTGTCTTGGAGAGCTTCGGTGGTTTCTTCTGTTACAAGGTGCCTTTCCACAGCAAGGCCTGGAAATGGTTTGGAAATTTTGGCCAAAGAGTTGGGATAATCTCTTGGGAAGCCTTTCCTCCCCACATCCAAACAGCGGGCTTTTTGCCAGCCCCTCCTGTGAGAGCATCAGTGCTCCGGAGGAGGCATGAAGGCAGCTTCTGGCTCGGCAGGGGTGGTGTTTTGATCTGCTCACGTCTATTTGGCCCAAGTGGCTCTGGATCCACGTGGCCTTGTGTGGCTGCATGCTGTGCTCCCGCGGCAGCAAGCCTTACGTCCTTGTTTCTGAAGGGAGGAATTTCCCCTGGAGAAATTGCAAAGGCAGAGGAGCCAGCCCAGGCAAGAGTGTGTCTTCCCTTCCTTACTGGTGATCTCCTTGGAGGAGTTACTTACTAATGTATTATTTTGGAGCCCCCCAAGCTACAGTGCTTGCTGGGAGGAGTGCCATTTTTACTTGGCAATGCTGGAAAAGCATCCTTGGGGACCAGAAGGAGAAGAAAATGGCATCGAGCTAGCAAATAAGTCGGTGCTAGAGAGACAGTGCCATCCTCTTTTGAATGGCAGATTCAGCATCCGTAAGGCTGTTAAACGAGACCAGCAAGAGGCCAGGTTTGTCCGAGGTGCAGGGCTGAGCTCCTGCAGGGACACATCTTGCTGGAGGAGGAGAAACACGAGCAGATTCCCCATCTATCATGATCCCAATGTCTGCAGGATTTGCCACTTCATAGTCTGCAGCTGCCGCCCCTGTTTTGGGGCTGGATTTAATCTGCTGTATGGCAGCAGCTCGCGCTGGCCGCAGGCCCTGGCACCAGCCCGAGTTTCCACGACAGTGGAGTAACTCCTGCATCCCTGGAGCAAAGGCATCCGACCCCGCTTCGCCTGGGGCTTGGAAACCAGGGGACGGGGATCAAAACCAGGTGCTGCATCCACCACCAGGCCGGCCGTGCTGAAGGTGGCCGTGGCGCCTCGATGCGAGGTGGGGCGAGAGGGGAAGTCTGCAGAAGGGCTGAGCAAATCGTTGCTGCACTAAGAAGTGACCCAGCCTCTGACCTAGAAGTTGGGCAGGGATTTTTGGAAGGGTCAGAGGGTTTTGCTGCTCCGGTCTAATTGTCCCAGGGATTCGCCTTACGTTACCCCAGGAGCAGAGGGATTAAAGCCCTGTAGGAAGGAGTAACCCCACCAAACCCCACCAACATGAAGGGAAGGAAACCGATTATTATTTAGGGGTTTCTGCAGCCCCAAACTGCGGGCAAACATCGTGGCATTTTTTTTGGACTCACCCTCTGAACGCCCCCCCACCTCCATCACGCCTAATTTCGGAGAGGTTCCTGTGTCGGTGGGAGCCCAGCCCATCCCTCCCGAGCCCCCAGGGGGGCACCAAGCCCTCAGCCAGCCCCGTGGCGGACACCCGAGTGCTGCCGCGGCACGAGAGACGCTGTTCCGTAAGGCAGCCGCCGAGATAACCGCCCCGATGCATGTGCCGTGCACTGCAGCCTCTCCACCCTCCTGTAACCCTTCTCTCGCTCTCAGCTTCCTCGGGACATGGGGTGCCCAATGCCGAACCCAAGCGGGGGGCACGGCGGGGGCTCCTGCCCTACGCACACCGACCCGAGACGTCCCCAGCTCCGGTCACGGCGGGCGGGAGGGGGTCACGTACTAACCTGTCCCGGGCGGGTGTTCTTGCATGGTTTTTTGGTGTAAAGCATGAAATTTAACTTAACGTAACTGAGTGTCACATCTGTGGGCTTTCCTTACCAGCAACCAGAGTACAGCAAGGCAGGCCAAATTCCTAGGCTTAACGCTGTGCTTCTCTCGCCTCTTCTGTCTATTTTTTTTTAAAGATACATAATTTCTGTCGCCTTTTGCATGACTCTCTTTGTGAGTTTTCTCTTTGCATGCTACACTGCTTTGGTTTGAATCTCACAAAGGTTGGTTTCTTTTATTTTACATTCTCATCATACCTGTTCCCCTCCTTCACTTGTCGGGCTTTTTATTTTGTCCTTTTTTGTTTGTTTTTTTTGCAGGTAGCGAAATTAGAATCCTTCCTAGCCTTAAACTTTAGCATAACACCATCTCTCTAATGCGATGAGCAGCCAATAAGTCCTGTCTAGCAGTCACAGAAATGACATCGCCACGCCGGCTGTCCTGTCTCCCTGCGTTTTGGTGGGATGTGATGTCATTTGTTGCCACCTCACTTTCTGTTGTTGCTTTTGTTCGGTAGGACTGTGGTACCTGAACTGTGCACTTTTTGTTTCATGACAAAATGAACAAACACACTAAAAAAGCAATTCCTTTCTCCCCAGCCTGTTCCCACCCCCTCCTCCTTCTCACCCTTCCAGTTTTTCTCTCGTCTGTCCGTCTCTGTTTTACTGCTGGTGTTTCTTTTTTTCATTGTTTTTTTGGTTCTGTTTGATTTTGGTTGTTTTCTTTTTAGCCTGTTACTGTACAGCTGTTTTGATGTTACGGTCCATGTTTTCTGTTACTGGAAAGCAGTTGTCGCTCACTTAAAACAAAAAAAAAAGAAAAGTTGGTTAAAACAAAATAAAATTGTGCCAAGAACAAATCATCCCAATTGGAGCTTGTGGGTAGCAGCCAAATCGCTGTGAGGAGCTTTTCCGTGGCCTGCCTGGCCAGAGGTGTGACACTCAGAAGGGAGAGCCAAGAGTGTTACTAATCTCATATTTAATCAATTTTTTTAAGACCGAGGTGGCCGCCTCGCCATCAGGTGCCTGGCAGAGGCTCCACAAAGTCAACCAAGACCTCCAAAGCGAGCTGGAAGCCCAGTGCCGGCGTCAAGAGCTGATCAATCAGCAGATTCAGTCGCTGAAACGCAGCTACGCCGAGGCTAAGGACGTGATCCGGCACCATGAAGCTGAGATTCAGAGCCTGCAGGCGAGGCTCAGCAACGCGGCCGCCGAGCTCTCCATCAAGGAGCAGACGCTGGCCAAGCTCAAGAGCGACCTGAGGAGTGAGAAGGAGAAAGCCAAGGAGCAGCTGGAGGAGTGGCAGCACGGCGAGGCCGCGCTCAGCTCCCAGCTGAAGGCCAGCGAGCAGAAGCTGAAGAATGCGGAGGCTCTGCTCCTCGAGAAGACCCAGGAACTGCGGGACCTGGAAATGCAGCAGGCTTTGCAGAGGGACCATCAGAAGGAGGTGCAGCGCCTCCAGGACAGGATCGCTGACCTGAGCCGGCAGCTGAACGCTAGTGAGCAAACGCGGATCCTCATGGAGGAGAAGCTGCAGAAGAATTACGAGGCTTTGCTGGAGAGCTGTGAGAGGGAAAAGCAGGTTTTATTACACAGTCTGAAGGAGGTGGAGGATAAGGCCAACGAGTACGAGAATCAGCTGCAAAACAACGAGCAGCAAATGGAGATTCTGCAGAAGGAGAAGCTGAGCGCCAAGTTCGAAGGCAGCGAGCTTGTCCACCAGCTGGAGGAGCAGCTGGTGATGAAGGAGGCCAGCATCCAGAAACTCGCCGAGCACATTGAGGAGCTTGAAAGGGAGAGAGATCAGATCAAATGTCGGTTCCACGAGCTCATGAACCAGGTTGCCGAGTCAGATAACGAAGTTGCAAAGCTGCAAGCAAAGTTGAAGATGGAAGAGACCAACTACCACAATCTGGAGCAGTCGTTTGAGGAGGTGTCGGATCAGTTCCAGGGTGTGCAGAAGGTGCTGAAAGAAAAAGAAGAGGAGCTGAGACACGTTAAGGAAATGCACTTGAGAATTGTGGAGAAGAAAGATCAAGATCTCAGCGAGGCTTTGGTTAAAATGATTGCTCTGGATAGCAATTTAGAGGAGACTAAAGTAAAGCTGAAGGCCAAGGAGGAGGCTTTAAGGAAATTAGCTAGCATAGGCACAGGTCCATGTGCTGAGGAGACAGAAGATGTTGGCCCCAATCTCGAGGCTGATGAAAGTCATCCATCTCAGCTGGGGCAGCCTCAAACTCACGATGTCCTCCCAGCTCTGAGTTACGCACTGAAGGAGGAGGAGGAGGAAGTCCTTGAGACCAGCCAGAGGCAAGCAGAGGAGTTTGGCTCCCCGTCCAAAGCTGCAGAGCTCCAGGACCAAGAGTTGGTTCAGAAAGCCTTAGCAAAGCCTGATGTAGGAATCATGGGGGCCAAGAGGCAAAGAATCCGTTTCTCGAGCATCCAGTGCCAAAAATATATCCACCCGGATGGGTCAGAGAAGAACTGGACAAGCAGCACCTCTTCAGACACGAGCCAAGACAGGTCGCTGTCTGAAGAAAGCATGTCCTCGGAGCCTGCTCTTGGTTACCCATCGTCAGGGGCCAGCGACTCCGAGACCTACCTCTCGATCATCCATTCTCTGGAAACCAAGCTATATATCACAGAGGAGAAACTCAAAGATGTAACCATGAAGCTTGAAAGCCAGCACGGCCATAATCAGGAGACGCTCATCGCCCTTCACCACCAGTGGGCCAGCACGGAGTCCCAGCTGCGGGAACAGCTTCAGAGCAGCTTGTCCCAAGTCAGTGCTCTGATCTCACAGCTGGAGAGCGAGAGGCAGGAGAAGTTCAAGCTCATAGAAAATCATGTGAGCGAGCTGGGAGGCTTCCAGATGAAAAACGATCAAGCACTGACTTGCTTAGAGAAGTGCAGGGAGCAACTAAGAGCTTTGCCTAAGTCAGATGAGGAAAAAGAGGGCGATTTGTTCCTTGTTACTCTGTCTGGCCTGGAAACGACCTTATCGAGCGCAATTCAAGCCTTGAGAGGGGCGCCAGGCCCGTCTGAGTATCAGCAGGGTGAGGACCTTATCGCGGAAACCCCTGCTTCAGAGGGAGGGCTTCTGAGTGAAGAGGAGCACGTCCCCAAGGAGCAGCGAGCTGAAACGTTCGACGTGGGCCAGCTGAGATGGCTTTCTGAGAGAGTGGCGTTCGAGGCCTCTCTAATCAACCAAATAGCAGAGTCTTTGCAAAGTGCAGGCTCTGAGATATCTCAGCTGCTCAGAGAGATCCAAGGGACAGCTGAGGTGGCTTTGATAGAGCCGGCAAATGTTTCTCCTACAGCAGTTGACTTGGCCGGTGTCCTGTCTAACAAGCTGCTGCTGGAAGGGGAGTTTTGGAGCCAGGTGGAGGAGCTGAGAGTGCACTTGAGCACCAGGGAAGGAGAAGCAGAGAGCAAAACAGAAACGGCAGGTTTGGGTTTTTCTCCATGTTTTCTCAGTGCTGTAGCAGATGCTACATTGATCAAGGCAGAACTTGGGTTTGTGGCACAGAAAATGAGGGAATCTTTCCATCGGAGATTAAAAACAATTGAAGAGGACCTCCATAATACCAAAACAGCTCTCCAGCAGCATAAATGCATGCTGGAGGAAATCATCAAAGCATACAGGACTCCTGATTTTGACAGAGTTATGCACCAGATTTCTGAAGCACTTGAAATTCAGAAAGATGCTTCAGAAAGAACACAGATCTCCTGGGACGGGAGCTGTCTCCAAATGGTGCCGTACCAGGAATCGGCCAAGGTGGGGGAGGTCTGCAGCCTGCCAGGCCACAGTAGTGAAGCTCTTGTTTCCATCCAGGAAGATCTTGCCCAACAGCTAAAGGACAAATCAAACGTTCTTAAGGAAATATCCGTTGCCTTACTGTCTCTGCCTCCTGAGGAGGCCATGAGAGATTGCCAGAAGCTCCTGAAGATATCTCAGAGTCTTTCGTATCACTCGTGCATGGGAGACCTGGAGCGGTATTCCTCTTTGTTAGTCCAAGATGCAATTGTTCAGGCTCAGGTTTGTTATGCTGCTTGCAAAGTCCGACTGGAGTACGAGAGAGAGCTCAAGTCATACAAGGAGTCCTTGCAGAGCATGGACGCACTCTGCCAGGAGCGCGTGAAGACGGTCTCTCTGCTCCGGGACGAGTACGAAGACTTGCTGCGAAAGCAGCAGGGGGAGTACGGCGAGGTGATAGCCATGCTCGAGCGGGAGAACGCCGATCTCAAAGCAAAGGTCTCCCAGCTGGACGGTCAGCGAAGGCTTTTGGAGGAGGAAGAGCGCAAGCACAGCAAAAGCTTGAGCGAGTTACAGGGCCGGTATGAGGAGGAGATTCGAAACGTGATCGAGCAGCTGAACAGGACAGAGGATGCCCTGAAGGCCGAGAGGACGGAGGGCCTCAGCCAGCTGGACGCCATCGTCCGCGACAAGCAGAACATGGAGCGGTACCACCTGGAGCAGATGCAGCTGCTGGAGGACAAGTTCCAGGCCAAGATCAAGGAGCTGCAGGTCATCCACGGCCAGGAGCTGCAGGCGCTGCAGGAGCACTACAGCCAGAACCTGCAGCGCCTGCAGGAGACCCTCGACGAGTACCAGCGGCAGCACCCGGAGGTGTCCCCTGCGGCAGGACCGGGCAGTGGAGACCCCTGGGTGGCGGGGGAGCCGGGCAGCGCCGGGCAGGGCCCCAGCAGTGACCTGGACTCCATGCACGGCCTGAGGGAGCGCATCCAGGAGCTGGAGGCCCAGATGAATGTGATGAGGGACGAGCTGGAGAACAAGCACCTGGAGGGCAGCGCTTCCACGCTGAGGGAGAAATACCAGAAAGACTTTGAAAACCTAAAGGTTTTGCTACGTTTAACGCTTTATGCTTTCTCCTGCTCGAGTGTACCGGGAGGGTGCTTTTGGTCCCAAGGTTTGCCAAACTTAGGGGCATCCCCCTTGAGAGGCAGCACACCTGAGCAAGCCCCCAAGTGCTTAAAAGGCCTCTGTAAAGCATGGTATTTATTCCATGTTTGCTTTTCTCTGTGCTGGGGTATTCTAAATGCATTGCTGTGGGGGAGAGAGGTAATTACCGGAGGCAGTCTCAGCAGCAGGGCTGCTGGTCGTGTAGACAGAGGGAGAGTTTCAAAATAGCTTGATGCTGCCGAGCTCTCTTTCAGATACGTAGTGTTTCTCCTCGTACCCGAGGTGTACATTTTGTTTGTGACTTCCCTTTAGAAGCATTCCTGAACTCTGTCTTTCCCAGTCTGACCAAATCTCCAGTCTGTCTCTGCTGCCCTCAAAAATGGGAGATGAAACGGGAGCCTGCACTCTCCAAATGTACATTTTTGGGGCAGGTAGCTGCAAACAGATACCAAATTCTGTAGCACAGCAGTCTCCTCTGCATGCAGCTAAGAGGGAGATCACTGGTGGTATATGCCAGCAATTCTTCACATAACAAACAGTGCACAGTTACTGGGACCCCAGCCTTAGGTGCAGAAAACCCAGTGGCGATGAAATGCCTTCATTCACATTGCTCCAGCAGTCAGGGCGGGCTGTAAAACCAGCCGTAGATGGTACAGCTCTGAAAAAAAAAAAAAAAAAAAAAAACCCACACACACAAAAAAACCTCCTGGGTTTGGTGTTCTGCTTTTGTTTCCAGCTAGGACCTGGTTTTAGGGTGATGGAGGAGTCCCAGCAGCAGCCAGGTTGAGCAGCAGGGGGAAGGAGAGGTGCCCAAAAGGTCAGCGACGGTCATGCAAAGGCCATGCTGGCGATGCTTTCTAGGAGCAGTCGTTTGTGGAAGTCAGCAAAAACAGCCAAAATTGAGGCTCCAAACTAATAGCAAGCACAGAACCTGCCCTCCCTCCCTGGCTCTGCCAAAACCAAAGCAAGAAGCATCGGCTGGGCAGAGCGGTCCGGGAGGAGAGCGGCTCCAGCTGGCCTGTGTATGCATCTCTGGAGGGAGCAGAGGGACAGAGGAAAATAGAAATGTCCCTTGGTCTGAAAGCCATCCAGGCAACTGCAAATCAGTCTGTTTCACAGGTTAAGATTCTTCTCTTCTGAACCAGATGGAGAATGTAGTAACACTAGGCACTGGTTTGTACCTTTCAGGTGTCCTGGATTTGTAGCAATGCATTTACAATACATTCAATACTGAATCCACAGTCCTATCGAGGAGTATCCGTGATTTTCCTTCGATGTTAGAGGCATAATGAAGGATCCTGCAAGCCAAGCCCAGACAGGTTCTGGCACTGAACTGCAAGTTTCAGAAAACAAGGCTGAGAAAAAAAAAAAAAAACAAAACGAAAAATGCCTCTGGATTAAAATTTGAGGGGAGGGAAAAAGCACCAGAGCTGAAAACTGGGAGGAATGACAGAGGTTATGCAGAATTATACAACAAAGTGGTGATGCTGAAGAGTGTATGTTAGTGTAGGTCAGTGGGTGTTAGACTTCTGTCACTGGGGGAGTGACTTTGTCCCCCTTAAATCTCCCTTAGAGTCCCTGTGGCTCCCTCGCTCCCCTTTGAAAACACAAGTGTGAATCAAGAATTTCATTGAGATAGGAAAGTCGAATAAAGAGGGAGAAAAGTCCAGTGTGTGACTGCCTGCGGAGGGGCTGGCTTAATGCAGCCTGTCCTGGGGCTTGCTGCTGTCTTCAGAAAGGAAAGAAGAACCCAAGGGGGCCGTTTCTCCTCATGGGTCTGACGCCTGCCCCGGGGAGCTCAGGTGGCCCCTGACCAGCAGCGTGGGTTTCTGCCCCCACCCTGCCATCACGGTTGCATTTGCCCCCTGCAAAGGCACGAGCAGGATCTGTGCCAGGGGCAGAAAAACCCAGCTGGGACTTGAGATTTCACCATTGTTGATTCCTGAATCCCTAGAGCACTGTTCCCTATTTCCTGGCCTAAATTCAATCCTAGTAATTGAATTGGGAAATCATTTCCCGTGCAGCACTTGAAGCAATACTCAATTGTGAATTAACGTCCTGCTGTTGTCACGAGCCCTCTGCTTTCCACCCAGAGGTGGCCGCACCTGGAAGCAGGGATTGCAGAGGAGAGCAGAAGGGGCACACCAGTCTTTTTTTGCCCGTTTGCACTCCCCGCTCACATCTGACCCCAGACCTACTCTTGTCCGTCCCTTTCCCTGGAACTGGCAGGGGTCGAGCGGCTGCAGGACAAGCCCTGACCTCGTGGGGTCCATCCTCGGCCAGCTCCTGCCTGGCTGGGGAGGGAGAAGACCCTCACGATGGAAGCTGGGTGCCCACCACCTGCTGATGTGCGGCTCCCGAGGGGCTCCCCACCGCTGTGATTTCAGCCCCGCGCTCCCGGGCCAACCCCTTCCCCTCGTCCCTCTTGCAGGCAACATGTGAAAGGGGCTTTGCAGCCATGGAGGAGACGCACCAGAAGAAGATCGAGGACCTGCAGCGGCAGCACCAGCGGGAGCTGGAGAAGCTGCGGGAGGAGAAGGACCGCCTGCTGGCAGAGGAAACGGCTGCCACCATCTCAGGTACACGGACATGCCGCGGGGCAGCTCGGTGCTGATGGGGCACGGGGATGGTGTTTGCTCCAGGAGGGAGGAGCAGTGCATGGGGATGAGGGCTGGATGGGGATCAGGAGACAGGGAAGAGCTGGGGGTAGGTGTTTTGGATGGAGACACTTCTGCTCCTTCTCCAGGCTTGGTACGCCTCTCCCTGCCTGTACTGGAGTCAGATCAGTTTTCTGTTGCATCTCAGAAAGGTGTCAGTCATTCCTGTTGTTAATTTATTGCTGATTCCACAAGGAACTTGTTCTTCAGTGCTGTGGGGAGTTTTAAAGCACTGGAGCCCAGGATCTCTGCGTTAGGAGCCCTGCAGTTCAGGAAACAGCATGGGAACTGGTCAGCTGTTCGGACCTTATTAAACAGCAGGATTTGCAGAAGCCCCTTTGCTGCACTGTGCCCAGGGGCACAGGCTGGGAAGCAGTGGGGTGGCTCACTGGGCTGACTTGCGGTCTTGTTCCTTTAAAAACCAAACCAAAAAAAGAGAAGACCCTGTCCAAAAGCCTTCTCTGGGCAGAGCGGTGCCGGGTGCTAATCCTGTGCCGTCCCGTGCAGCCATCGAAGCCATGAAGAACGCACACCGGGAGGAGCTGGAGCGAGAGCTGGAGAAGTCGCAGCGCTCCCAGATCAGCAGCGTCAATGCCGACATCGAGGCCCTCCGGAGGCAATACCTGTAAGACCGTCGTCATCTGTCTGTCCTGTGTCTCGCGGGGGGATTAGGTGTGTGGGAGAGCCCTTGCTCCTCTGTGATTTCGGCAAGGAGTTAGATCCGGACTTCTTGCCCCTGTCCCAACCCAGCTGCAGCTGTAGGCTCCTGGTTTGGGGGTTTCAGCTGCTTTATGGTCACCAGAAGTAGCAGACGTGCAGAGACGATGCTGCTTTTCTCGCAGCTGTAACGTGAGGACAGCTGAACCACCTCTGACCAGTCAAGGAGAAAGAAAGCACTTGGCTTTTGGTGGCGAGGCTGTCCTCACACAGGAGCTGAACAAAATGGCCAAGCAGCTTGAAACGTCCCTGTTAGGTGTGCACGTCCATCATTCCCGAGTGCAAGCCTGGCAGATCTCAGCTCTGGTTTGGGAAACCCGAGGAAGGCCTGCCATTTAACCTGCTAGAGAAAGGCCTCCTGTCTTTTTCGGTGGCCAAGCACCAAAATGCTGGGAGAAGGAAGGGTTGGCTCGCTCCGGGCTCCAAGTTTTTCCAAAAAGGAGCACACAGCTCCTTGTCCCCCCTGGTCCTTAGATCCCTGCCGGCTTGTCCTGGGCGGGTGGGAGGCGCGGGAGGAAGAGCAGGCGTGCGCTGGGGAGGGCACTGGCTGGTGTCTCTGTGCCAGGGAGGAGCTGCAGTCGGTGCAGCGGGAGCTGGAGGTGCTTTCGGAGCAGTATTCGCAGAAGTGCTTGGAGAACGCCCACCTGGCGCAGGCGCTGGAGGCTGAGAGGCAGGCCCTCCGCCAGTGCCAGCGGGAGAACCAGGAGCTCAACGCCCACAACCAGGTGAGGCTGCAGGGCGGACGGAGGGGTGAGGGTGGGTGGGATGAAGGCACAAGGGCAAGGAAGCTGGTCAAGGGTCTAGAGAACAACAAGTCTTAGGAGGAGCGGCTGAGGGAGCTGGGGTTTGCTCAGGTTGGAGAAGAGAAGGCTCAGGAGAGACCTCATTGCACTTCACAATTACATTAAAGGAGGTTGTAGCGCGATGGGGATTGGGTTCTTCTCCCAAGCACCAAGTGATAAGATGAGGGGAAACGGCCTCAAGTTGTGCCAGGGGAGGTTTAGGTTGGATATTAGGAGAAATTTCTTTACTAAAATTGTTGTGTGGCATGGGAATAGGAGGTCTTCAAGAAATGTGGAGACTTAGAACTTAGTAGCATGGTGTAGTGGTGGACTTGCCATACTAGGTTAAGGGTTGGACTAGATGATCTTAGAGGTCTTTTCCAACCTGAATGATTCTGTGTCCCTGTTGGGTATCATCACATCTTTGCTGCCCCAAGCTGGCGTTCTCATCTCTTGCCTGAGTGAAGATGCAGGGTTTGTCGTAAAAGATGCCCTCTTGTAGCTCCAGAAGGCCACGGAGGAGGCACCAAGCAGGGCTGGGGAGGTGCTGCCAGCTCTGTGCTGAGCCCTGGCCGTGCTCCCCCATCCCGCATCCTCTCCCCCCTCTTCCAGGAGCTGAATAACCGCCTGGCTGCGGAGATCACGCGGTTGCGGACCTTGCTGACCGGGGAGGGTGGAGGAGAGGCTGCTGGGTCGCCTCTCACCCAGGGCAAGGACGCCTACGAGCTAGAGGTGAGCCCGGCTGCGGGGGTTTAGAGCCTGTGGGCCACCAGGAGCCCCTGTCCTTCCACACGACCAGTATCATGCACTGAGGACGCAGTGGGACCAGGATATCCTGGAATCCCAATCCTCCTTTTTCCCCATTTTGGGCCAGGCACCCTGGCTCTGTTGTCCCCAGGTGCAGCGGGTGAGGGTCTGGGGGCTGTGTGGTGTCCACAGGGGTGCGATCACGCTGCTTCTGTCCCTACAGGTCCTGCTGCGGGTCAAAGAGTCGGAAATCCAGTACCTGAAGCAGGAGATCAGCTCTCTCAAAGACGAGCTGCAGACAGCACTGAGGGTAACGCTGGGTGCAGGCTCGTTTCTGCGAACCTTCCCAAGGGCTGGGCTCATCTCTTGCATATCTGTGCTTAGATCTTAGCTTGCTTATCCCCAGATTTGAAACAACATTTCATTTTTGCCCTTAACTGAACTGACTACCCATTTTGGTATTATCAGTAAAGCACCCCACTACTCTGTCAGCCCAGAACTTACCCCTTCTCCCTTTTTGTGGGAAAACATCCCCACGAGTGTTTTTTCCCGATTCCTGTCACATCAGATATTTGAAATGGCAAAAATAGTCAGTGTTAGAGACCTGCCCAGCCTCCCAGCATTAGATCTGGTTTGCTCTGGAGAGCCTCTTTGCCAAGGCCATTTCTGGGAATTCTGCTTTAATCCAGTGCCTTTGCATGTAGGTTTTACTACAAAGTCATCCTGTAACAAAGGGACCCACATGCGTGGGCAGCACCGTGTGCTCGCTGCTGTGCTCGGAGCTTTCTGCATATCTCCAGTCCTGCGTTTGCTGCTCGACGCGGCTTCACGAGCGTGTAAAATGAGCGCTTTGCCCCGGCTGGCATTGCTGCCTGCTGCCCATAACTCCAAAGTGCAGAGCAGGGAGGAGAAAAAATACAGCTAGGTGTGCAGGGCGCTGCTCCAACACGCTGCTCATCTTCCGGCGGCTTGTGCCAAGCTGCTCTTCGGTGCGTTCCCCTCGGCTCCAGCTGTCTGTCTTAAACGCTCTTGGGTTGTTCTTGTTCCTTTGCCAGGATAAGAAATACGCCAGCGACAAGTACAAAGACATCTACACAGAGCTGAGCATTGTGAAGGCCAAGGCAGACTGTGATATCAGCAGGTTGAAAGAGCAGCTGAAAGCAGCCACAGAAGCTCAGGGAGAGAAATCCCCTGTGAACACCACTGTATCGGGATATGGTCAGTCCTCCAGCTCCTCTAAGCAATTTTGGGGTTTCTGGTCTGGCACGTGCATCCTGGCGTACGAGCCCTCGTGGAGTAACGGGTCCGAGCGTAGGACTTTGCGTGGTGCTTTTTTGCCGTTTCATGTTGCATCCCACCTCCGCCCCTTGCTGACAGTGTTGCCAGAGGTGGCAAGGAGTGGGTGGCCTGAGCTTACCTCCCTTGGCGGTTCCTCCTTCCAGCCCGAGGATGGGAAGCTCATGGTTTTGAAAGGCTTCTGCCATTTTGCATCATGAAAGCCTTGTGCTGTGCGTGGCGTGAGGGAGCCCCAGAGAGTGCCCTCTGCCCTGGCTCATCGGGAGGCAGAGAGAGCCCCTGCCCTGCCCCTCGCAGGAATGTGTGGGCACTGCATTAATACTGGTCATTTTGCTTCTCTCCAGATATTATGAAATCAAAAAGCAACCCTGATTTCTTGAAGAAAGACAGATCCAGTGTTAGCCGGCAACTAAGGAATATCAGGTCAAAGGTGAGTCCGCATCTCTTTCCCCCTGCCATGCAGATGCCCAGTGTTACTCTCCAGTGGGGGTCGCAGATGGGAAGAAATTGGGAGGGGAAGAAAACTGAGAATTTCCTGGTCATTAATGCTAGCCTGGATGGCAACTGGGAGAAAACCAAGCTTTCAAATGGGAAACAGTTTGCTGTGCGGCCAGGCAGAGCCCACTGCCAGGTGGTGCCTTGTGGGGCACTTGTGTTACTGAACCTGCTGAGATGTAGGTGTGGAGCTGCTCCTCGCTTGAGCCAAGGAGGAATTTCACCCTGTTCGTTGGTCTTTCACAGAAGGATTCTCCCAAAACTTGCTCCCTGTTTTTAGTAGAAATGTAGGTGATACCAAAGGGTGGAAATGCACGCAGCATTACAGGTTTTCCAGTGTTCATCACTGCAAGATTTTTGCTTTTTATATGGAACAGCGATGCCTTGGCTCTGGACATATTTAACACACACTTTCTTGTGTGTTAACACAGTGCAGATGGCCCTGCATTTCTCTGGCCGTTCTGTACTTGCTCTTGGTCCCAGATCCCAATAATTCTGTGCCAAGTGCGTCTACTTGGCCTGCTGACTGCCAGAATTGCATCATGCTACACGCTGGCTGTTGCTGTGGGACCACAGAGATAAAAAGGGCAAATAAAGCCGCTCACAGCCACCATTAAACATAGGGCAGTTAGAAAGGAGATCAGCATGGGCAAAACTTGCTTTGCCTCTCCCCACTGGGCAGTGGGTATCTCATGCTGCTGTTTGAAGTGGCTGGGACTTTGGGCAAAGCGAGAAGCCAGGCAGGCAAAGGCTTCTAGCTGGGGAATCAGTCACCGGCCGAGCTCTGCAAGCGGCAGGTCATCAGCTCGGGGTGCCTGCGCTGCACCGCTGCGCATTTTGGGGTGCAGCCCAGGCTTGCACCCTCACTGTCCCAGCTCTGAGAGTTGGTTGCCCTTCACCACTTCAACTCGGAGTGCTTATCTCGTGGTCCCCCACGTGTGCTGTCCGGAGGTCTTGTGGGGAAGGAGGAGGGCACGGGCTCTGCCGGGGGCACGCTGCCTGCTTGCGCCGCTGCCGCGGGGAGGGGGCGGGCAGGGCTGCGCGAATGCCAATGCATTTAGGATTTATGAGCTTCTTGTTTTTGTTTTGTTTTTCTTTATTTTGCTTTCTCCTTCAACAGTCCGTTATTGAGCAGGTCTCATGGGATAACTGAAATGAACCCGAGTCCAGGTTCCCTGCCACGTAGGTAAACAAACCGGCACCCACCAAACAGCGCAGCTGCCCGCTGGAGCGGCCCACTTTTGCATGCACTGCTCACACCTCCATGGCAAACGAGAGCCTTTCTTCTCTTAATGACTGGTTTATACATGGCTAATGATTTTACTGGGGGAGGGGGAACGGGAGGGGAGAAGAGAGCAGACCCGAGAGCTATATGAGATGCAGTCTCTCTCTGCCCTTCCCCGGGGAACATGGCTTTCTCATCTTCCTACTCCTCCCACCCTCCCCAACACAGCTAACCATCGCAGAGAGGATTTGGACACGGTGGGGGCACATTTTCCTGTCTGCTGTGTTGGGAGCGCGGGACACTGAGTGTGCATGCTTGAGTGACTGTGCATGCCTCAGACTAAACTTCAGCAACTTCCAGGTCTTGGAGGAAAAAAGACCTTTTTGTTGTTAGCCAGATGGAGGAGTGGATCAGTGATGCCTCTACGTGCATTTCCCACCCAGGCCATGTGAAATAGTGCCCCCAGTCTCAGCTGCAGAAAGAATGTCCTAGGCTGCCCCGAATTTTCCTTTGCCCGTAGTTGCTGCTTCGTTAGGTTGATCCGTGCCTGAGCAAAATGTTTTCCTCGCCTGTTGACGACCTCCTCCTGCTCTCCAGGCTCCCTGGTGCCCACCCCGCTGCTCTTCATCCCTTAGCACTACACCTCCATCCCACAGGCTGGCCTGAGGCTTCTGAGCTCATCCAGCAAAAGAGGGGAGCTGATGAGAAATGAGCACGATCCTAATGACACAGATGTTGAGTAACCGGAGCAATAGTTAATTTTACTGGCCCGTGGTAAGGGCTGAGGTTAGAGAATGGTGATGGGGGAGAGCTGAGAGCCTCAGGGGCTCTAGTGGAGGATCGCCATATCACAGACTTCACCCTACATTAGTCTCCCTTCATCAAACTCCCCTCATCAGCAACTCAAATGGGTCGTGAAAGTCCCTAAGGGGTGAATTTGCTGGAATTTGTACCATTAGGCAGAACAGCCTAATGGCTTCTGGTATCTGGTTCCATATAATTAGAAATCAAATGTACAAACTGGAATGCATGGGTTGCTGCTAATATAAAGAGGCCCAAAGCTAACTTCCTTCAGGAAGGGCGTGCTCAGAGGCTCGGATCCCAAGAGGCTCTGCTGTCGGCTGGAAAGAAAGAATACATCATGTGTGAATTTCAGAGCAGTCCATTTCGGCGCTTTCATTTCCACGCTGCTCCCCCAGCGCCATTCTGTATGTGTGAGCCTGTGGGAGGAGGAGTGTTGAAAAACAACAGCAACTGCGGGAATCAGCACAGCCTTGTGGCGAGTTTGCACGCACCCAGCCCTGCCGATAAACACACATTAAGCAAAACCTGGCCCAAAAGCCCAAACTGCTGCTATGACCAGACAGCCCTCTGACACCACAGTCAGGGAAACAAAGGCAAAAGGCAGCGGGGTTGCCCGTTAGTATAAGGCTCTGGCATGCAGCTCTGTGCCTTTTGAAGCTGCCAGGCGTTGGTCTGTAACAGATCCCGTTCAGGCTGCGGGGTGAGTGGGCTGAAAGTGGCAAGGTGAGCTGTGAGGCCTGGCCGGCAGTGGAAGGTCAGGGGGATGCGTGTGCCTCCTTCAGCCGCAGGCTGGTGCTGTGGTCCCCGAAACTCGTGCTGAGAGTGTAGGGCTGCAGGAGGGAGGGAAGGCTGGCTTTAGCCTTGTGTATCTCCCAGGGCTAATTTCAAATTTCCTGGGTCAGCTCTTTGCTTCTGGGTTCATAGGTCTCACACCGCTCTTTTCCTGGGTCCCCAAGCACAAGCGACAGCAGATTTCACAGATACGATTGCCGAGGATTTTCTGTTTGATGGCTGTGTTGTGCCTTGTATCTGGGTGCTGAATCTGAACTGGGGCAGCCATCAGGTCCTGCTAGCCCCGAAGCAAGCATTTAGGGAGGCCTGCGTCTCACCCCGTGCACTAGGCAGCTCCAACTCGGGAGGGGAAGGCTGGGCTTGTCGCTGGCAGCAAAACACGAGTTTTCAGGGCTGTTTGAGCGAAGTGAGTGCGTTGACCAGCGCTTGACCCATGTGGCAGCCCTGCAGGCAGGTTTATGGCTGCAGGTCCCAGCCGGGCCGCTGGGGCCCTGCCGACACCGCCCGGCCACCGCAGGCCTCGGGGATCATTGTCCGCGTGGAGCTAACCCCGCTTCCAGCACCGTGTGCCTCCCTCATCAGCTTCTGGTCCGCCACCCGGCTAACCTGCGCTCTCACCCTCTCTCCAGGCGCCGTGCACCAGTAACCGCACCCCACGGCTGCGTGTTTCCACCAGCATGCCCCACTAATCTCTCCGGGACGGCCACCCCCCCCCCCCCCCCCGCTTTGCGTCCCCCTCTCCCAGCACCCGGATCCCCGCTGCCGCCCGCCCCGTCCCATGCTGTCTTTCTTTTGTCTCTCCCAGAGCCTGAAGGAAGGCCTGACCGTGCAAGAACGCCTGAAGCTTTTTGAATCCAGGGACTTGAAGAAAGACTAGCTCTCCCCGCTCCGCTTCACCACGCGCGCACCTCCCGGCTTGAGGCAGCACAGCACCAGCACCGTTTGTCTCTCGTTGCTCACGACCGTCCTCGCTGTCGTTCGGCCCGACGCTTCCCGATGGCTCCGGGCGCCGCGGCGGGCCCCCCCGCCGCCCCCTCGCCTCCGCAGCTCCTTTCCCCGCTTGTGAGACGCTTCTGAGACTGAGAGGGAGAGGAAGGGATTGGGGTGTGTTTTTTTTTTTTTTTCGTTTTTTTTTTTTTTCCCCCCTCTTCGGCGCTTTGTAGGAGAATCCTTCCTTTACTGTAAACCATTACACTAAGTGTCAGTATTAAGGCTCAGTAGCCTGTGAATAAGCTAGCTCCGTCGTACCAACGTCTTGGTATGCGCGCAGGGCAGGGTGGCACGGGCCAGCCCACGCTCTTACTGCTGTCAAGAGACCCAGTGCTCAGAGCACACCGGGAGCCTAATCAGCCGTTGATCTCGACTGCATCACTTGCACCTACAAGGGGGTGTGGGGGGGAAGCCTGTGGGACGCCGCCGGGGGGGCACGAGCGGCCTGCAGGAGCCATGCTGACGCCAGGCCGGGAGAGGATGGAGAAGTGACTCCTGCCCCCGGCCGTGCCGTGACGGCGGCGATGCCGGAGCCCGGCGAGCTGCGGTGCCTCGGCAGGTGGTTTTGGGTAGGGAGCTGCTCACGGGCACCGTGACGGCGGCCCCTCGGCCTCGGCCCCCCCTCGCCGGTGGCGCGCGGTGGGAGGGAGGCGTTCCTGGGGCTGAGCCGCGAGATCACTTTCTTGCCTCCCCTCGATCAAGCCCAGCACTCTCTGTTTTTTGCTGTTACTCCCTTCCTCTCGTTGAGTCCCGTGTATCCTAGGGTCTGTGCGCATGTGAAACTCCCTTTTCCAAGTCAAAGGAAAGTAGAGTAGAAAGTAGAGCCAATATTGACTGAAAATGCACAGTGCTCAATGCATATAATGCTCCTTTTTTATCGGCTTCTTGAATTCAACTCTTCTTGTCAGCAGGGCAGCTCCTATTTTAATTCCTTAATCTTTTCCTGAAATAAAAATCTCAAAACCAGTATGTGCTTCAGACCTTCTCAGTCACAACAGCTTTTGTGTTTAGAGCAGACAATTTAGCACCACGAGGCCAGTAAATGGGTGCTCGCTGAGTGGAGAGAGCTGGTAGCGCTAGAGGCCACACACAGCCAACCCACATCACGGTGGCTTCGTGCTGGGTGAGCAGAGCATCTCGGCGTGCTTACAGCCATAGAATCGTTTAGGATGGAAAAGACCTCTGAGATATCCATGGAGACCCCCCCCAGTCCTGCCACCCAGCTGGGAGCAGGGCTGAAGCATCGCTCCATCACTCCCCAGCCCAACGTGGCTGCCAAGCAACCTGCATCACGTCGACTTTCAGATATTTTTGAGGTGGAACCGAGCTTCCTATTGACTTCTGTGCGCTTCACCCAGGGGTGAAGCAGGCAGGTCTGTGTGCTTTTGTGGCTAGTTCAGGTTCCCTAAGGGCACAGCTCTGGCCAGATGAGAAGTCCGAGTGTGAGGCGAAAGCTCTCGCTGCCGGCCCTGGGTGCACTGCGGGCCCCAGCGGTGCCACCAGCACAGTGCAGAGGGCAGGTCCGTATGGGGATGCTCTGCTGCTGTGACGCTCTGTAACTCCTTGCCTGGGCGCGTGTGGACGTCCTGGAGACAGGAGCAGGGCAGGAGGGACCCTCAACTGCTCGATATGAAGGCTGTTCCATCTTCTGCAGGCCCTCTCTGACGTTCTGGTGTGCAGCCACTCACCCTAACCTGAGCTCGCTGTAGTGTTCTCCAGCATCTGAGCATCGGAGGAGCCTTGGCAGCCTTGTGTCAGGGCAGCTCCATGTCCTTGCCAGCCAGGAGCCATCCCAGGCAGGACCCACCTGAACCTCCTCTCTGGTCACCGGCCATCAGCTACTCCCAGGCGTCTCAACGCTTCTCTTTTGCTCTCACCCATCAGCCTGACGTCGCCCTCCTGGCCCACCATCGAGGAGCATGGCCAAAGCACTCAAGGCTACTCGTCATCAGCTTCTCAGCACGATGGGAGTGCAAGTGATGGAGCCCCAGTGTGGAAGTGGTCACCGCAGTGCTATCCTGGGCACACCACGCTGAGCTAGCCAATGGCCACTTACAGCATGGACTGTTGGTAAAGCCATTCATGTCGGTAAAGTGTAGCCATGGCTTTTTGTAGACATGGCAGGGGTTATCCTGCTTCCCTTCCAGCTGAGGTGACCGGTGCAGCCCTCCACAGTTGCACCCTTCCCAAATTCACCTTTCTCCTGTTCAAGGGTGCGTCCAGTGGGCTTCAAAGTCCACATCTGGAAGAGCGGCTTTGTCATCAGTCGTGCACATTTGGTTTTTTTTACTCTCTCTGTCAGCATCTTGCACTTAACTGCAGGGAGAGGTCTGATCCCCCAGCACAACCCCACAGTTGGGTGAAGGGTGCGTGATGGGTCCCCGTGCCCACAGCAGCTTGGAGCCTGACACCTCAGTGGCAGCCACCAGCAGTTACGAGCAGTCTTCGAGCTAAACCAGGGACACTGCCACCTGCCTTGCAGGACCAGCAGAGATGTCAGTGCTGTGGTCCAGGTTCAT
The DNA here is from genome assembly GCF_009769625.2 of Cygnus olor. Classification (NCBI taxonomy): domain Eukaryota; kingdom Metazoa; phylum Chordata; class Aves; order Anseriformes; family Anatidae; genus Cygnus; species Cygnus olor. The sequence continues at coordinate 14,728,548 of NC_049183.1, forward strand.
CTGAAATCAGGCTGTGGCTTGGTGGGAAGGTGACTACCCACTGTATTTTATACATTTTATATACCTTCCTGCCCGTGTCAGGAGATGGTTGCCTGGCCGAGGTGCCTCTCCGGCTCCTTTCCAATGTCACTTGTCCAGCTCTCGGCAGAGACAACCTTTGGATTTCATCCCTGGCTGCCCCAGGTTTGTTTGGGTTGTGCTCTGCTCTCGGGTTGCTTTTGTGCCCTCTGATCTCCTGGGACGTGGAACAAGGATGGTGCACGGCCTCATCGCTGTCACTGCTCTTCCCTTCCAAGGCTGTGCTGGATGCAGGAGGCCGCACGCCTCCTCCTCCTCCTCCTCCTCTTCTCTCAAGAAGTGTGGTGGGACTTTGTCCTTCTCAGCCAACCGAGCAGAACGTGCTGGTCTCCATCTCACCACGTGGACTCTGACCGTTCTTGTGTTCCCTCGAAAATCTTACTTTGCTGGCTTCATTATTTTAACCGTGAGGACTAGAAGTTATGTACCTTGCTATCCAGCTGCATTTGCCTGCCGGTGGTGTGGAGGACGCAGGATGGACCCTTTCTGACACAAGTTCATGCCACTGAGCACCTTGAGACTCCCCAAGGAGGGTCGCTTTCTGCTGCGCACCTGATCACACCCAGAAATCCTCTCTTGCAGCTTAGCATCCTGCCCAGGAATAGGTATTGAGCTGAGGAAGAGCATTTACTTGCTTCGCTGCTTCGATCCTTATTTCTGAACGTAGAGAATGGTTTGGAAATGCGGCGCAGCTGATGTGACCCAGAGCGTGGCCGGGCAGAAGGGCTGGTGGTCAGTGTGGGGAGACTGATGGAAAGTGGGGACCGTCCCCGGCTTTTGGCTCAGCGTATGTAAACGCATTGATATGATTTGGAAAAAAAATGGGTGATGGGGGGGCAAAAAGGTGCTGCAAGGTGGAAGCACTTGGGCAGAGGGCTGCGGGAAGGCAGAATGTGATGCGGTGGCCGTGCAAGCTGAATTGCTCCGCGTAGAGAGGTTAAGAGGCGTTCTTCCTTTTTATACACACATAAAAACATTCGGAAGTTCGGGGGGGAAGTCACCCAGGAATAGCTGTGAAGAGAAGCCTCGTCCGGCCCTTTCTCCTTCGCTGCATAGGCGCACAGCTGCTGAGCGAGGCGTCCTCGGTGACGTCCGGGCCACGGCTCAGCGCTGTGCCCTGGGCAACGCGCACGGCGCTGGGCTTCTCGCCGATGGGGCGCTGGCAGGGGAGCTGGCGTTGGCAGGAACGAGGCTGGAGGTTTTTCCCTCCTTCCTCTGGTTTGCTTTTACCTGGTTCAGATGTCAGTGCTCTCATCACCCCCTGTTACGGGCTCCCGGCATCGGCTGTTAAAGGATTGCAGTTGGGGTTTGCTGTGTGAGCAGGATCAGACCCTGCGGGCTCAGCGGGCCAGAGGCTTGATATTGGGGAGCCTTTATTTAATGCATGTTGGCCAGCTTCTCTGGGCCTTCAAGTGGCTGCTAAAATCAAAATAGGCAGCAGGTTCACTGAGAAAACAGCTGGCACTAAGTAACAGTGATGGCCAGAAAAAAAACAGTGTTAGGTGGCAGGAGGACTGCAGTGGGAACGCCGTGTGACGGAGGGAAGGGAGGCACCAGCCTCTGGCAACTCTTGTTGTGCTTTTAGCAATGCCTAACAAGCCAAATCAATTAGTTTTATTGCTTAACTTTGTGGCTTTAAAATATTTATCACTAAGCAAAAGGCTCTTTTATGAACATACTGGTGGTGGGCTTCGATGCTGTACCTTTCAGGAGCAGCCGTCTGCCACTGGAGAGTTTAAAAAAAATAAATAATAAAATAAAAACAAAATAAAGGAAAATGCTGTGAGGGCTGGCGGGTCAGAGGCTGAGAAGTGGCCTCGTGGTGTCCTCGGGATCCACTTTGCCCTCCGGGACAGCACTTCAGGGGATGGGAACGCTGTGTACAAGTGCTTGTGGTGGGAGCTGTGAGCTGTGGAGGTCACGGAGAAGACGAAGAGGAAGGGGAGGAGGAGGAAGAGCAGGAGGAGGAGGAAGAATGCATGCAGACAGTGGTTCTGACTGGCTGCTGCAGGCTGTGCTCCAGGCGTCGGTCTTTACTTGCTATGTGGCAACTGCCAAAGCATCTCTCCGAAGCAGGGGGCAGTTCGTTACCTGCCTTCCCATTAACGAAAGAGAGAGGACCGGCAGCACCAAGAAGAGCCGAAAACGGGGTTATTTCTGCAGAGAGCAGTGCTTTACTGAAAAGAAAAAAAAAAAAAAAGGCAGGAAAGATTGTTTTGCTGATAGCAACATTCCTTAGTTATCCTATTTCTTCCCGCTCCAGGCTTCATCCATCCTCCAAAGTAAATCAGTGGCCACGTAAATGAGAACAGGGGGCGGCGAGGGGAGGAAGGCGAGGCGAGGGCGCGCTCCCCGCTTGCACCCGCAGTGCAACACACGCTGTGCAAGCCGCTGCTGCCTTTTGCACAACGCTACACTGCTCATAGTTCCCAAGTGTGAGGGCTAGGAAAAGTCAAGTGCAGCAAAAACTGGCTACAAGGCTTTTTTCTTTCCCTTTTTGCGAAAAATTTTCCTACCCTTTGCACCGTCTTCCCCAAAACAGTCTTTTTCTATGTGACCTTTCCTTTGCCCACATATAAAATTCGCAAATTGTGTTCCTTTGAAACTAGAATAGTGCGTGGCTTTGCAAACCAGAAAAAAAAGTCTGTTTGCTTTCGGTAACAGAGGGTGACTGGAATGCGTTAGTAGTGTCCCCTCCCGCCTGTAACACCGTGTCATGTTTGTGCCAGCTCTGTATTTGACTGGACTGCCACCAGACTGCTGCATTTTTTCGTGGCTCAGGTGCAGGACGTAGTTTGTTGTGAACACTCAAGCTCATGCACGCTCAGCGTAGCTTGCCTTTCCTCTGCAACCTTTTCAATTTTTTTTAAAAAAAACTTTGTTATTCTCTTTTAAACAGAAGTAATTTAAAACCTGTATAGTATTCCAAGCACGCCATGTAAATATTTATTACTCAGAAATTAGTGGAGGGTTCTCTTTTTGTGACTACGTCGTGGTTTTGGTTTTTAACTCTTGTTCTAACACCGCCGTCCCGCTGGGGGGCTGGAAGAGGCGCGCTGGGTGCGATGTGGCCACCCCACCCTGCCTGCCCGGAGAGACTGTTTGCTTCTGATGACTGTTATAAATATCTTTTCCGACGTTTTCTGCTGATCTATACCTTCAGTTTTGACGATACGTGTCCAAAGAATGTGTACAGCCTGTTTGAGACCTGTAACCTTCCTGTGCTATAAACTTTTTTTTTCCATTCAGAGAACTCGCTAATCTTGTATTTGATGGTGGCATTAACACCGTGCGTGTGCCAGGGGCCAGCTGGAGGAGCAGTGAGTGCCGTGCGGCGCAGCCCGAGGACTTTGCAGCGCGTGCGTTAAGGCACTGGTGCTGTTTTCTGGGTGCTCGGTGAGGCGGCGTGGGCTTTGCAAGGGGTGGACAGACCCCCACTTACCCCTGTGCAGACACACGGCCTGCAACGGGCTGGAAGCGCACGCTATCTTGCAGCAATTTCAAGCAGAATGCTTAAATGCTGAATGCGATTTTAAGTAAAACTGAGTTCCCACGGAGCACAAACCTTTTCTGACCCGGGGATGCAGAAGTGTGGTTGCAGAGCGGGGACTGGGAAGGGTGGGGTGGCTCGCCCCGCTGCAGCCTGCACTTTGAGACTACTGAAAGAAACCCAGGGTGTGGGAGCTGCTCGCAGAAACCTGATAAGCCAGTCAAGTTGGTAGCGACCCGAGCTAAGCCAGCTGGCCATGAACTGGTGAATAATTAGTGCAATTACAAACAATTATTTTCTCATTCTTCCTGCTTTCTTCGCACACTGATTGTGTGCAGGATGTGAGGAGAACACTAACTCTTTGTTCTAAACTAGAGAGAGCAAAGTATGTCGTAAATACTAAAGGTGATGGTAGGTAGGCGATAGATAAGAGCGCTTGGTCTTTGACCCACGTGCACCTCCTGGGACCTGGCGTTCTGGATGTCTCCTGATTTTAAGGAATCGTTTATTTGGAGGGATAAAGTTTTAGGCAAAGAGAAGGGGATGCTGCAAGTCTTTGGGTGGTAACAGAACTGGCAGTGGTCGTTCATGGTCAGTACTAGCGGTCAGTCCTTCCACTGACCTGATCAGAAGTGAAGGCTGGCCTCAGCTGTGTTCCAGCACACCTTCAGCCACCCAACCGCAGCCAGAGGGGACGCCTGGGTTAACACACGCACACACCACTTGCACGTGCTCCACTGCTTGCACTCGGGATACTCTGCTCTTCTCCTGGAAATGACAAAAAGGGGTTGTGGCCCCAAAAGCAGGAGCTGAGCGCAACGTACGTTTTCCAGGCGCAGCAGCCAGCTCGCCGCCTCCAACCTGCGTTCAGCTGAGCAGCAGCAGCGGCCCTGGAGCACGCAAGAAGCGCCCGTGCAGTTGGGGCCGCTGCAGCCGCACTGCTGCTGGAAAACCCCGCGGCTCAAGGCCAGCAATGGTCACAGAGGGTGGCTGGAGGCAGGGAAGCACGGCTGTGCTGAAGCCCCATCCATCTGCAGGTCCGAAGGGCCTCTCTCCAGGGGCGTTTCTTGCATGAGATCCATCCAGGAAATGAGACATCGCACGCGATTAATTTCCCTCTGCTACAGGGTGGGGGTGTGTGCTTGAGGCTCCTGTTTCTCAGTGTGCTTGAGTCCCTCTCTGCTTCCCTCCTCTCTTCCACTCCAGTTTATTTCATTGCTTGTTTAAGAGCCACTGCTCCTGGTAACTGTTCACTGTAATAGAAACGTCACTTTTTTTGGTCACTGTATTTATTCCTGACAAAAATCTCGTGTGTCATGCTAGGTGCCCATGGATGTAGCTGATCATTTTAATTTTGTAAATATAATTACCTAACTTTATATAAACTATATCGTAATAAACTATTTTTGCACCACCCTTTGCATGCTATGTCATGAGGTGTTTGTTTCAACAAGGACACTGCTACAGAAAGAAAGAAGCAGAGGACAGAGCTTGAGAACGCTGTTTGCTTTTATAGTCATACTTCACAAACAAAATGCAACAGGTATCATTTGAATAACAATAAAATGTTTAAAATAGCATAAATATAACACTGCTGAACTGGATTTTCTACAGAATGAACTTTCTCAGCTTCTTCCTAGCTGTTACATCACAGATAATAGCAACACATGGATTTTTCCCCAGAACCATGCCTACTTTCTCAAACAGAGCAGAGCAAATCTGTAATCTGTAGCTCTTATTCCACATACCCTAAATAACACATAAAGATCTTCTGGAATTTTCAATTATTTGACTCTTTGAACCAACCAACCCACAAGAACTGGAGTACAAAAAAATAAAATAAAATCAAGATGATGTTGACCCTGTGTGAGAGAATGGCATATTTAAGACTGCTAGTCACAGCACTACTGTATCCCGCAATACTGATAATAGAAGGTTATAGACCCTTTTTCATTTTGAGAGATTTCAAATCACTTTGTGTTCCGTATAAAGTAGTTCTTACACAGGCAGTTGAATACTCAGAGTTTGGAAATTTATCCCAAGTTTCCATCCACCTTTGTTCCCCCTTAAATTCTAGGGAGGGAGATTCCTCAAGCTGAGACAGTATGTTTAGACTGGCAGGATTTGTAGGGAGCAGTTTAATCTCTTACTAGACCAGCTAATACAGTCAGATTAAAACAGAGATGTTTCAGGTTTGGATGGTCATAGACATTTTTTCCCCACCACTTTCAATGGTCTAACAAAAGACAAACCCTCTCTCTACAAATTGTCTCTACAACTCGGCGGCCAGGAGCAGGGAGCCGCCTCATCCCCAGCAGACATCTGATGTTCTGCTCCCTCTGCTGGCAAGGGCGCAGCGAGCATCCTCCCCAACCTGCCCTTGGCTCGTCTCCCGGGCAGTGACAGCAAAGCTCTAAATGCAATGGGAACCGAAGACTACATAAAGGTGCAAGTTATGCTGACTGAGAATAATCTATTCGTTTTATGCGCTAGAGATAAAATAGAAAAGTTAACGAGAAGCTGGCCAGTCCCAGAAGAAAATCACCGCCACCCCAGCCCCGCTGTGGATGCCTGCTGCGCAGACACGTGGTGGTCTCAGCAGCACTCTGACCTGGCCCTGCTATCCCCAGGGATCACCTCGCCTTCCTCTCGCTGCTCCCTCCTCATCCCCTGCCCTACTGCTGCCAACACCGGTGGCCACAGTCACCAAACCAGACCAGAACACTGTGTCCTGCCACCTGCATGAACGGGGCTTCCCTCCACCTCTCCTCTCTGAAGTCGGTGACCCACCTGCAGCCGTGTTTGCTTTTAGGACAAGACCGACTGCTCCCGCAAAGCAGTTTCTCTCTGTTTGTTCCAGAGACTCCTTGCTTGCTGGAAGATGAGCTGGCCTTGGTGTCTGTTCTCACACATTTACACAGGAACTCTACTATCTTAAACCAGAGGAAACACATACACAATCAAAACTTCCTATTTCCCAGATTTCCCTTCACAAACTTTCAACAATTAATGCCAACAAAAGAAATGCAACTGAGGTGCTTACTCTCCCTGTACAAGCCCCAGCTTTGCTACAGCCCTCTAGACCCTTCCTTCAGTTACCGACACAGGGGAGCTGTTGGGGTAAAACTGGTAAAACTCCATCCTGCAGCATCACGAGTTGAAAAACACCCATCTCACCGCTCAGGTCCCCAGCACGGTACAAATGCCATCTCACCTGCCCAGGGGCATAGCACTGAGCCTGTTTGAAGCTTTAAGCTCTATGAACTGAGCCCCGTTGCAGCTCTCCTCACAGAACAACTCACCGATCAGCTGGGTCACTCCTGCTAACGTAGCACACAAGGGACCTGTGGCACTTTAGGGTAGAGAGCACTTCAGTTCTGGAGGGGCTTAACTAAATTACAACCAGACAGGGGATACAATGATGTCTATACACAATAAACCCCTGAATGCCATCTGCTCAATACTCCTCCAGCTCGGGGAAGCAGCTTAATCATTTATTTTCTTTGGAAAAAAACATGTACTTGAGGGGATCGTATATTTCCCAAATCCTTTCGAACTCCTCCAGGAAAGGCTGCACATACTCCGCGTCCTCCATGATCAGGATGTTCTCCCGGTTGTTCTGGATCGCCTCTGTGGTCCAGTTGAGGGAGCCCGTGATGAGCATCTTCCTGTCCACGATGGCGAACTTGTGATGCATGAAGCCACTCTCCTGGTCGTGGCGGACCTGGATCCCTACAACGACACAACGGGGACGTGTGACGGGCACCGATGCTCCCTCAGCGGGCCGCCAGGGCAGCTCCGAGCACACGGCGGGGCCATGAGAGACCTCGATGCCCCGCGCCTCACCGGCGTGCCGGAGGAGGCCGATCTGCGAGCCCTTCAGCGCCATGTACTGCGCGTCCGTCACCACACGGACCCGGACGCCGCGGCGGTGCAGGAGGCGGACGGCACGGCCCAGCTGCGGGCTGGAGAAGGCGAAGAGGCAGAGCTCGAGGGAGCGGCGGGCGGACAGGAGGTGCCGCAGCAGGCGGCTGAAGGCGCAGTCCCCGCGAGGCAGCGGGCACGGGCAGGGGCCCGGCGTGTCGTCGGGGCTCGCCGCCTCGGCCAGCAGCGCCTCGGTGCAGCTGGGCCTCGAGGGGAAGAAGAGCACCTCGCGGACCGGCCGCCGCCTCCGGGCCACCAGCACCTCCAGGGCCAGGCCCAGCGCTGCCAGGGCCGCCAGCACCAGGCCTGGCTGCCGTGCCCCCGCTGCCCACATCGCTCCCTCGGTGCTGCCCCCCGTGGGCTCGGCTCCTGGGGGCGGCGTGGGCCCTGCTGTACACCTCCAGCAGCAGCCCCAGGCAGCCTGGTGTCCTTGTCTGGAAACTAAGCCCCCCCCCTCAGGCCACACGGCTGAGGCCCAACCCAAGCACCAGCTGTCTGCACCGATTTTTTTTTTTTTCCTTTCCCCTTAGGCTGCTGTGAGCTGGCTGAGGGGAATCTAAGCACAAACAGCACTAAAAGGCTTCGGGTGTCAGCACAGCGCTTGTTGCTTGCTTGTTCCTGGGCAAGGGAAGTGTGCTAGGATGAGGAGAGGTCCTGCTTCTGAGGGTTTGTCTTCAGGGGGTGGTGCTCGGAGGGGAGGAGGGTGCTGAGAGGTGGCCTTCTTGCTGATTAAGTTTGCAAAGAGCACTGCCCACGTTCCAGTTCGCACTGACAGCGAGATGAGTGCCCGTGGCCTAAGCCGTGAGCTGCAGGAACTTGCCCAGGCACTCAGCTGGGTAATCCCTGCACAGATCTGTTGTGGCAGGCACACACCTCTGCTTTTATGCAAAGCAGGAGCCTAGGGTTTGCAGGCTTCACCGACTCCCCCCCTTCCTTCCTGGGGACGTTTTGAGTGTGAAGTCAGTGGGTTCCAGACCCTGGCTCACGCACAATACATTATTCAGAGAGGCTGTGGTCGTGTCTGTGACACTGCCCTGTTTCACAGGAGCAGAACGATGGCTGTCACCTACCACTCATGCTGTACGTCACTGGAAGGAGAGCATAAAACCTCAAACTTGACCTTATCGCCCTTTTGCTGTTTCAGAAGCAGCCACACTTCTGCTTAGGAACTCAGACCAGCTTTTAATGCAAGATTGCTTGGATAAGCTATTCTTTAAGGAACAGAAACAGTTCAGCAGCCAGGAAGGCTAATGCCAAATAATGTCTTACCTGTTACATTATGTAACTCTGATTTGAACCTGTATAGCTTTAACATAGAAAAATAAAAAATACTGGATCACATATAAGGTAGCCCCAAGAGCAAGCACCAACCTAGCACTTGAAATTCCGATCTTTTCTAATTACTTCTGTCAGTTTTATTTCATTATTTGTGATTTTTTAAATCTTTATTTCTCCCTCAAGGACTAGCTCCAGCACATAGGAAGCAAGATGTATACATTTTTCAGAGCTTCCTTCCCTGTGGATAGAGCTGGAGCACCTCTCTTTTCCCTCGTTTCCTTATTGAGGATTAGGAAACGTAAGCTTTGTTGTGAACCCTGAAATTAAGTAACACCTTTCTTCCAAGTAGGTTTGCTGTTTGAGCATCCTGTGGTTATGTCCAGTCAAGCATTTTCAATCAATGTATCAGTACGTCTTGCTCAAAATATATATAAAAAAACCCTAATACCTACAAAGTTAAGAGGAAAAGGCCTGTTAAAGTGCTGTACATTAGATCCAGGCTAAGAGATGCAGGAACGATCTTGTGGATGAATCATTCCATCTTGTGGATGCTGCTTCTCCCACCCCAACACACACACACACACACAAATCAAGACAAAATTAAGCTTTGTCCATTTTACAAAAATAGCTCTTAATGAGATTTAATGCTTGTCTCCATTTTACAGATGTTACAGACAAAAGCAACCTGCATATTTTATACAGAAGAACAGAACTCGTGACAAGTTCGAACACCCCCCTCTGAGCTTGATTCTTGTTTGAATGAGTGTAGTAGGTCACCTGGGTAAAAGCTGCTTCTAGCTTGTTAAAAACATTTATAGTAATGTCAAGTTTTCCCAACAATGATCGAGGAAAAAAAAACATGACTTCACAACAGAAACAGTAATTCCTTACAATACAGTTAAGGAATGTCCATTTAGTTAATTAAAAAACGCACCAATGTTGTCTTGAACTGTTAAGCATTCAAAATGGCTACTATAGAATTATATAAGACTGGAGCACCTACAGGTTGGATCTTTTCTGCTTAATTAGGAAGCTAGAAAACTGTATCTGAGGACAGAACACCAGAGACCTTACCCTGGAGAGGTTATCTTCATTACTTGAAAGTTTTGCAACACAGGCAAAACAAGGCAAGTATTTCACCCTTTAGAGGCAAGCAGACTGCATTTTGAGACTTCTTGTATTACAGTTCTCCCTCCCAGACAAGAATTTCCAAAGCAAATGCTGAAAATGTCTCAAGTTAAGATATAAATAAATTAAAGCGGAGTGACACGACTCCAACAGGATACTCCTGACTTAACGCTACAGCAGAAAATAGTCTCTTCATAAATCTGAACGTGAAGTGGTTTTTAAATAATTTACATGTGATCCATACCCTGTGACATGTCGCTTATTTTTGGTTCTTTTCTCTCAGACATTTAGGAGACTTATGTGAGATTCGGAGAGATTAGCTACATCCGTTCCCAGGAGTTCTGGATGCTGTCACAGGTATCTGAGTCTTGCCAATGAAATCTAAAATTGATTAAGCACCATAATACTTTAGGATGACAGCACAGGATTTCAAATAATTCCCGCTGATTCTTTGAATGTTGCTGTATTTTAGTCTTGAGTGTGCAGGTCTAGATTTAGAGTTGAGTTTCAGGACAGACAGCAGCAATATTTATTAGCACTTATTAGTCCAGTCTCACTCACAGCAATTAGAAAAGACTCAAGTCACTCTTCAAGTTAGTTTTAGGACCACAAGAATAGTGATGAAATTTCACTATCCACCTAACACACATGCTGCAGGCTCAGCAGAGGTAACTTGGGGTTCCCTGCAGTTATCTGAAGGCAGCAAGTGAGGTTGGGCACCCTTTAGTTCCGGGACTCCGAGGACGTTGGGCTGCGAACTGTTGACATCAGGTGAGACTTGTACGTCTTGCTCAGGCCAGTCATCCAGAACTTGAGAAGCTTGACATTGTCCTCCTCTGCAGCTCCCAGAATGCTCAACAGTTTTTGTGTGTCTTCCTTGGGTCTGCTGTCCACTTTAGTGAATTTAAAGAGGACCTTCACTTTACTGCAGAAAAAAACCAACAACTGTCACTATTACAATAGACTTGCATGCATCAAGCAGAGAACAACCAGTAACTGTAGCTTCTCTCAGTATCTACTGCAACTACATGTTAATAAAAACCTCAAGCAATATTCCAAGGAAACTATTCTCAAGCTTTAAATGAAGAAACTGGGGAGGAGTACAGGAAAAGGGGAGATTAGTTAAGGAGATTACTCGTTTCAGTAGTAACATGCCTAATTCCGGTTTGTTTTTTCATTCAAGTGAAAAGTGAAATGATTAACTGTGACAACTGGGAATCTCCCTGCGAGGCACGCGTAGTGCCCATCTGGCCTCCAGATAAATTTACAAAACCTGAACGTTTCGTGAATTATTTCACATGACTGTTTGGTCTTCCTTTATAACTGCTTGCATCTCTGAAATGTGGTCCCTGAGGGTGCAACCATGGTATCTGTTTGGCGTGTTATCTGCACTGGTATATAGAGCACATTGACAGGCTTATATATATTTGCATACTTAATCCTCATAACGTATATAAGGCAGACAAGTATTGTCACGTAGGTAATCTCCAGATGCATGAATTGAAGCATAAAGGTGAAGAACTGCTGAAAGCCAGAAAGAGAGGATCAGAGCAGAATAACTCCAATATTGTCAGCTCCCAACAGTAAAGCTGACTGCTCTCAAGACTAAGGTAAAGGTTACCTGACTACAAGTTTGTCTGTACTCTGGTGTAACCATTCCAGGATTAACGCCAAAACTGTTTCTCTGAAAGCAACAGAGTTGTACTTACTTCATCCACTCCTCCTTCAGGCAAACAAGGCACTGATCCACAACATCTACAGAAAGGTTCTGGTTGGTCAGAGCAGCTTCAATCTTGTTCAAGATTGTAGGGCCAACTACAAGATCAGAAAGGAGGGAAACAGGGTAAGAAACAGGACTTGCAATCTACAGGTTACCCACTGAGACCTTTACTGGTAATAGCGAGGACAAGTCCATTTATCCTATGACCTAGGCCTGAATACTTGCTAGGATACACAGCTGCTGGAGCACAGAAAGAAACCTAGAGGGAGTGAACCTTTGTTTTGCGTTGCACCTGTACATTCAGCAGACAATGCAGAAAGGGTTAGCTATCTGTGCTGTCATAGACAGAGGCCAATGTATCTAAATTAAGACTTCTCATTTACACAAGATTGATGGACGCGACTAGAATCACATCTAGATGCAAGTGTTTAAGTTCTTGAACAAAGAAGGCAAGAAAAGGTCTGCCATGTCTGTATCAATCACACTGGCCTATCAAGTAGAGTATGGGAGATGAGTAATGCCATGGTCTTTACGGGTTTACCAGTTTAAGCTAGACTCGCTCAAAAAAAAAAAAACCAAACCACAAAAACAACCGAAAACCACAGACAGGTACTTCAGGATACAAAGTGTTCATCATGGGTTACAGAAGAATTTCCCTACAATTGCTGCTATACCCATGTCACAGAATTAGTTTTCACTTCTGAAAATCAACAAGCAAAACACTGATTTGGTAAAGCAAACCCTTTGTAATTGAACAGCCTGTGGTAGTAGTAGCAGTAAATTCTCAACCCCAGTTGCACAGTGACCTGGCTCTCTACTCAGACTTCCTTAAGGGACAGTATGTGAATGGCAAAAAAAGCAGTTAAACATCAGGATGCTCGTTTTAATTTCAGGGATACGAGTTTCTTCTGCTTTCAAAGCACTCACCTCGATCTGCTGCGACAGGGCTACCGCTGGTGACAACAAACTCGTACTTGTTGAGGGACTGTTCATCATCAAACAGAGTTGGGTAGAGACTGGACCGGGTAGCAGAGCGAACTTCCACAAGGACTGCGAACTCTGGAGCAAGAAAAGCCCAAAAGAACATTAACTGTAATAGCTCTGATTCTAAAACGCAACTACATACTCTGCTCCTGGAAAACGCAGCTCTGGAAGCTTACAACACTTGGTCCAGCATGATCCCTTGCTGTAATCAGTAGGAAGCAGGACTTTCAGCTACGGTACAATTAGTGCTCATAGGTGTCACACCTTTCAACTACTGATCACACAAGGATATAGGGAAAACAAAGGAAGTGCTACAGGTTTTAGTTCATGCAGCATTTTTAGACCATCTGCTAATACTTTATTAAAAAAAACAACACCTTGTTATTTTTTTTAGGGAAAAGAGAAGGTTCTGCTACAGGTTCTTACCAGATGATAATATGTGGGATGGAATTTGGACATGTGGACTAAGCCCTAAGAAGTTACATCGATATGCCTCTTCATACTGGTCACTGTAGGGGATGATCCGCACACAACCAACGGGCAGCATAGTCTAGAGAAGGAAGGAAACGTGTTGAGAGAAACATTGGAACTAAACCAGTAAAGCACACTTTTCTCCACGACTTCCAGGACCAGCCAGGACTTGGAGAACTGCTGACGCAGATTCTGCTTATTTGGGGGATCGGAAGCATCTTACTCAGCTTAAAAGACTACGCAGTTGCTATCTGTGGACAACCAAGACATCCAAAGGTTGGATTCCCCCCCAGCCACATAATTTAGAACACATTCTCCACAAGATTACATGTTAGAGATAGGTCATTAGGAAGGCTGGACTACTAGAACATATATGGAAAAACAAGCAGCCAGGAAACAAAGGAAAAAGTTTCTAACCCTTAGCACATCAAAAGCAGACTGGACAAGATCCATGTCTCGAGCTTTCCAGATGACCTGGTTCCCCATCAGAACGTGCCAAGCCAGCATACGGAATGCTGATGCCCCAAGAACCTGAAATGAAACCATATATCATTCATTAGGAAAATTGGTGAAATGTCCAGTCTGCCCTGTTAAAAACAGGGATGTCACATAAGGAAATGACTAGAACTGAACAGCAGAAAATTAACATCATAATTTAGCAGGTTACGTGCACAGACAGTAGTTCAAAAGCACAGCACCAAGTATGTCTTTGACAGGTGCTAAAGGTGCCACACTGTCATGCAAAGTAATTTTCACCCCCACCTGTGGTTTCAAAAACAAACAGCAGCAAAGCATCACCTCGCCGAGGTGCCTAACCAACGATCCAATTCAGCATTAAGCACAGTAAGAGAACAGTTGTATTCCTAGGTTCTTCCAAATCCTTCAGTTCTCTGGCAAGATTACATGAATCAGCCTGCGTGTTGGCTGAGTTAGTGGTTTTGGCAAAATGGACACAGACCTGTTTGGAATGGGACTGAATGACTTCTATTAGGTGATGATAACTTTGAGGCATTTCTCTGATCTGGATTATGTTCACAACAGTGATTCAGTCGTGAAAGATGAAACTATATTCTTAGACAAGCCTCCAAAGCCACACACTTGCAATACAGTGCTGTAGTTTCACAGCTTCAAGCATTCCAAATTAGAAGAAAGGAGAACAAAAGGAAGCTAAAAAGAAAGGAGCACAAGGTCAGAAACATAGGAGCTATTTGTCAGGAGTGTCCAGGAAAGCAAGCTACTGTGAAAGAGACGGTGGGTCTAATGCACTGTGCCTTCCCCTTCAGCCAGGTAACTGGAAGCGCTGGAGACAAGCTACATCTGCACAAAACCGTTTGTTTTGTTTGTAATTTTTTCCCCAAAGCACCTTTGTTATAAGCAAATAATACCTGGCTTTGAAGAACTGTGTTCCTCTCTTACCTGTCTCATGTGCCTGAGAGAGCGGAAGACAGACAACCTTCTGTGAGCTACATTCCAGCTGCTGCAATCTGGCATCAGAGAGGTTTCAGGAGAGCATTTAGATAGCTCCTGCCCTTCTACAACATCCGGCTGGGAAGAAGGCTTCTCTTCTTCCTCAGAACCATCCCAACCTTCTGACTCTTCTTTGAGGTCTAGCAAAAAAGGGCAGATTTGTTATAAAAAATCGCTATCTAGGAGTGCAAACTGCCTTGGAAGTGCCTATGCAAACTACAGTCCAAGACAGCTGGTTACACTGGTTACAATGATAACAGAAGAACTTGGTGTTTTACCAGCCAAAGCACCCTCAGAGGGTCTTCTATCTCTGAAAACTTTGATCTCACCTGCAAGTTTTTCCATCTGAACGAGGGTGTCTTCTGTTGGTGCTCCCTCCAGAAGCTTCTCTGTAAGTCGGCTGCCACAAGCTTTCAAAAGCCTGGGGACATCAAAAAAACCAAGTGGAAGCAGCATTCTTTAAGCTTGCTAGGTGCAAAAATCTAGAAAGAAACCTGTTGTAATGAACTCAACAAAACATCCAACCACTAACCAATACGCATTTCCTATCAACACATCTACGCTTTCCTCTGTGCCTCAGCTATCAGCGTGTCTCACAGCTACTGCCATTCAAAGTCACCAAACGGTGACTTTGCCACGTTGCAATTACCTTGTGCAATACACTCATCCCCCAACCAAGTCACATGCCAGTGTTGCAACCCTCTCTGTGGCAGCTTTCCAGGGAAGTCTGATGAGCAAGTCAGGCACTGGACGACCATGCCGTGGACTTCCACGGACGCGTTGCTGTGCCAAATGGCTGCATCTCTCCCCGCTGCCTATCACAACACACAGGCACCTCCAGGTGAACAGCTGCTGTACTCCAAGCGCGAATCCCACGTCCACCACACTTGGGACAGGAACACCTTTTCTTGCATTTTTCCTTACTTGTTTTTATACATTATTGTTTCCATCAGCAGACAGACTTTTTTTTTTCCCCTAAAGGCATCATCAGACTGCTGTCCCTCTGTGCTTTGCTAAGTAGTTTCTGATTTAGAAGGAGCTAAGTCCAACTTATTGCATCACGAAAAACTACCCCAACACTCAAATCACATTTCCACCCTTTCAGAATATTACAATATCCTCTTCATGAAGGAGTTCCAGAAGCTAGAAACACAAGTGGCATTACCAAGCAAAGGAAGTATGCAAACATGCCCAGAGGTTTTCATCGTTGGTCAGCGACGTTAAGGAGCGGGCTGCGTTGCCGTTCCGCTGGTGCAGGAAGGGAGTGAAGGCTGTGTTCATCCGCTGCGCACGCTGAGGGCACCCATACTGCTCTGCTTCAAACACCTACAACACAGAAGAAGGGCAGTGTAAGAGACTGAAAAAGATAAAATACTGACACAAAGATCAAAAATAAAACGCACCAAGGAACACCAACAAGTGAAAACGGTGTATCACACACAATCATCCAATATACACTGTAAATTATAGGAAAAGAAAGGGAAGGGACATCTTATTCTAGATTAAGAAAAATTATTAAACAATGTATCTGTTTCCAAAACACTGTCCTTCACAGCTTTGATTACACTGCTAACAGAGCTATTGTCTAGCAGCTCTGTCTGTGAAAAACATCACACCTGGCTTAAAAGGCCAGAGGCAGCCTGTTCCCTCCCTCCTGCCCACCCAGATACACACTATCCTCTTGTCCCTTGTGTCAACCTTAAAGACTCCAGCTGGAGTGAGCTAGATCAGCTTTTACACTGAAATACAAAACAACTATCATAACGTTTGATTAATGTTGAGCCAAATGGACTCTCTGCGCTGACCCACCTTAAGTGCTTTGCCCTGAAGCTCATCGATGATGCCTCTGATTTTTCCCAACAAGAAAGGCCATGAGTTGATGAGGTAAATCCGGTCCATCATGATAGTGATGATGCTGTACCAGCGCTGGAAGCCTCGAGCCAGGCTGTCTTTGATAAAGAAGGTGTGGCTGAACACGAAACCATGCTGTTCGTCTCCAAAAAATATCGGGCCTTCACGTCCTGGGCAGACCTGAATTGGAAGGGCACATACACCAAAGTAGCTCAGCACATCACGCAGCTAAAACAGTAATGAACTGTTTGAATAAATCTTCTTGCTCTTTAAAACATATCTGATGAATAAAACATGCCTTTTCAAGGCTGCTATCCAAACCCTGTGGTCAAATAGACCTCTAAAGACATCCTACAAATACTACATAAATTTAACTTTATTTTACAAACTCTGATCTATTCAACGACAATACTACTGAGAATTCACAAGAACTTGCTGATCTTGGCATACAAACACTGTTAATCTATAAGGCTCTTCACTTCTATGAGATGCTGAACGTTAATCGTCTACGAGGATCACCCATTTCTTGATAAAAAGCAACAGATTCCAACATTTTTACACAAGCAGTTTATCTTAGAAAGAAAAAACTGTAAATTCATAGGAGTGAAAACAAGGAAGACATTTTTTTCATCTCAGAAGTTGAGAGGAAGGCACCCCCATTGTTATCAAAGATCAGCCTTAAAATCCCCACCAACCCAAGAACAAACAGACTTCTGTGTCTTTCTTTCCACCCCCATTCCATCCTTCTCACAGGCTATACGGATCAGCTAAGATCAGAAAAGTAGTATTTCGGATTTGAAACAATATATGGGGCCCTAAACAGGCTTTGTTCCCGTACTCCGAGGCAGTTACCTCACAGCTCAGACTGCGGACGCAGGCCTGGCGCACAATGCTGAAGAGCTGGGGGTGATTTGGGTGCTGGTGACTGACATACTTGATTGAAGTTTCCTTGTCGTGGCTGACGAACCCAGGATGTCCTCCCGCAAGAGAGCGGCAACCCTGAAGATAGAAAAGCAAATTCAACGTAAATGAACACGCAGTCGTCTAAGGTTTTTGACCACCTCTGCATTTTCCCTTCAAAATGCATGGAACCATTATTTACGTATGCAAATAAAACCACAAGTATTCAGAACGCAAGCAGTTTGAGTCAGGGTCAGGACTTGAACCCTGTTCCTCAAATAGCACTCTGTGGAATATGTTACCTATGCTAACTTTCCACTCTTTAATTTGATCATGAACTTTATGATGGCTCTACAAGTGGTATAATTCAGCTAACAGCAGCTGTGAAAACGTCTGGCCTAACAAAATTATTAGCCATAACTTAAAGGGAAGCAAAGCACATGAACAACTGAGAACATATATTTTCTCCACCATTTTCATTGCTTTGACATTTTTATTTCTCGTTCAACACTGCTGCTAGAGACTATTATTAATCAATGGTAAAACCTGATCTAACGAAGCAGTGACTCTTGGAGGATGAAGGAAGCATTTCTCATCCTCACAAAACTAAAACACATAGAGGGCTTAAAAGAGACCTCAAAAGACACCTCAAAAGACAATCTTGTTAAGGTCGATAGCCTCGACAACAGCTCCTTTAACGTCCTCTCACAGGTAGCTGCACTGTGTAAGGGCTTAGACATTTTTGGGACTGTTAGTCATATTCAAATCTAAGCGCAGTTCACTTTTTTCCTGCTAAAAAAAACAACAAACAAATAGCAACACAATTTGCATTAGAGAATCCAAGAGCTTTCAGAAAAGTAATAGGTTTAGTAAAGTAAAAGGCCACTGATGTCCACGCGCAGCTATTCACACTTGCCTCACACATGTCTGACTTCTTTGGCCCTGGGCTGCTGGAGTCAGCACTGGCACCTTCCGCCGGGCTGTGCGAGCGGATCCTGCTGCTCATCTGAATGCCGCCCTCCTCCTCTTCCGCCTGCTCATTCTGCCCAGCGATGTCCCCGCTGCTCGCCCCTTGGGGAAGCGGCGAATGCAGGACCTCCGTGCAAAAGAGGGTGCGGGGCCCGTGGAGCTCGCAGAAGTGGCAGAGGGCAACGATAGCATTCATAGTGAGAGCTCAGCACGTCCGTCCAGGCCTCCTGCGGATAAAGGAGAAAGCACAGGACATCGGTGTAACGAACAGGCCTCGAACCCCCCGCCTCGGCTGGGTGAAACCCTGCTGCGCATCCCCCTCCAGGGGCGGCTCAGCCAAAGCGAGCGGCCCAAGCCTACGTGGGGGAGTTCTGATACCTCGGGCCTCGATGGGGGTAGAGCGAAGCGGCCCCCCTGTGCCCGGGCACCTCAGAGGAAGGCCGGGGCCAGGCCCACCCGCCCTCCCCACACCGAGACGGGGTCGAGGCCCCCCCGGCTCCAGCCCCCCGCTCCCGCACACCTCACGGCTCGACAGCCCGGCCCCGTTCCCCCCCTCAGCGGGCCCGGCCCCGTTCCGACCCCCCCCCCCATCCCCCCCCAGGCCCCGCTCACCGCGGCCCCGGCCCCCCCGGCGCGTCCCGTGGCTGCGGGCAGCTGACAGCCGCTGCCCCGCCGGCCTGTACCATCCCCACCCACCGCCGAGGGGGGGGGTTAGGGGGGTAGGTAACCCCCCGGCTGCCCGCCCGCCGCCCAGCAGGAGAGGAACGAGGACCGGGGAGAGGATAAGAGGCAGGCGGTGGTGTGGCGGCGCCCAGGCGGTCTCCTCGCGGCGCAGCCCCGCTGCTGACAGGCGCCGCCGCCGCCTCCCCCCCCCGCGCCCCGCCGTCATGGTTCAGGCGACGCCTTCGGCCCGCAGCCGCCCTCTGCACAGGGCTGGGCGGAACCATTACCTCAGAGGACGGGGGGGGACTAGAAACTCCGGAAGATGTCTCCTCCTTTTTCCTCGCTGAGCCCCGCGCTGTTGTCGCGCTGTGCAGAACATAGGTCAATGCTCGGCCTCGGAGAATCCCTCGGAGAACGGGGCCGGGCCGAGCCGAGCCGCCTGCGAGCCCACAGCCGGAGGGGGGCGCTGCTTCCCCCCCCGCAAAATGGTGCGGCCCACAGGGAGGGTCACGTGACCGCCGACCCGCAGGGGAGGGGTACGCGGCGGGCCGCGCGCGGGCGCAGTGCGCCCCTTCCGCGCTCTGAGGGGACGGCCCGGCCCCGCCCCTCGGCTCGTCCCCTGAGGGCTGGGCTCGTCCCCTGCCCCTGTCACGGGAAGGCAATAGGGGTTACACAGCCCAGAGCGAGACAGTGAATCAAGGGAGCAAACACCTTAGCTGCGTTAAAAACACCTTGGTTTAGGCTCTTAAAGACCTGCCCTCCTTTCAGCCCGTCCCGTATTGCTGCAGGGTCTCACATCTTACCACAGGGTTATTGCTGTGTGGAAACTACGCCACAAAAACCCCACATCCCCTTGGAATTATCCTTTCAAGCTTCAAAATAATCAACTGCTGGGTTATTATTTTTTTTTTAACCCCCTTCCCTTTACATTGGAGCTGACTTCTACAGAGTCTCAAGTACCTGAGTCTTTTAAAAAAAAAAGAAAGCAGTAAGTCTTCCCCAGGATAATGGCACAAATCATTCAGCTGAGCACAACTCGTACTACTGCAGCCCGATTGAAACCCACAAAAAGGCAGTTACCAGCAATACTAGAACAATACAGTATGCCTCTGGCTCTGAGTAGCCACACACAGACGGAAGACTTGGGCTTCTGCAGAAGAAAGCAATATTCAGATGGACAGTGAGATGGATGATGCTTGCAACACAAAGATCAGATCTGAATACAAAGAAGTCCTCATTTGCAGCACGTTTGAGCCAAAACCCATCTAATTCCAGAGTCTGTCTTGGAAAAAGGCCAGTAGCAGCACTTTCCAATGAAGACAGACTGCACAAAAGAAAACACTACTTCTATTTGAGACAGTTCAGGAGAGCTCTAAGAAGCTACCAGTAGGTACCAGTAGAGCTTGAACAATTCCTGAGCACAGGGCGCTGCCACCCGCAGCAGACAACTAGCAGCCTCCCGCCAGTCAGCCAGAATCACGTCCTGAGAAGCAAAAAGAGCAAAAGACTCCCCCCCTCCCACCAAAAAAAAACACAAAACACCACTACGAAAAAGCCAAATACAAAAGACCTACTCTCTCATTCTTTCAAGCCAACCATTTAAGACAAACTAAGAATGACTCATTTGTTATCTTTATTTTCCAATAGTACATTTAAACAACTTCTCAGGACTAACCTCCTCAGCCAGTTTGGCCATGCAGAGAACATTTCCTAGGTTACACAGATCACCTACGACAACACACACACGGGTCGCAGTTGTACTGTCGAGTAGAGAAGGGAAGTGGTATAGTAGGAGGCAACTTGAGTTATGCAAAAGCACGTGGCGCAATGGGTACTACTGCAGGTGTGTCAGCAAAGGTCACTAACTAGGGTTCCTCGGTGGCACAGAAGTAGGAGGGGTGATTGTATACATACCGCTTCCAGCCTGTTTGGTTTTTTTTTGGAAAATATTTTATTACCTGCTAAGCATAACTGAACTAGACCCCCCTCCTGTGGCTATGAGGTGCAGTTGCAAGACTAATGCTACCTTCAGAGCTGCGTTTTCCCTCTTTGCTAATTAAGATGCTTGAAAATATGAGTTAGATACCAAAGCATGCACTCAGTCTTTTGTGAGCACATCTTGTGGCCATGCATGATGAGAACTAGCCACAGGCCCTCTGAGAGTCTAAGTTCAAGAGCACACAGTGTTCCTATATTTGATCAAAAGTCCTTCCCTGCAATAAATACAAATTAAAACCAGAAAGCTCAAGTGTTCTCAAAGCATCTCAGCTGACCACAGCCCATGCAATTAGTTCCAAGACGTGAAGAAGCTACTTCATTAAAAACCTGACTTAATTTCAACAGTATCTCAAGACACGCAGATGCCAGACCATATGTATTTATCAAACCATTACTTAAAAGCCCTTCCCCAAAACACTTTTGGTGAATGCTTTCTCTCAACTGATTCTACAGGTGGGAGCCGACTTTCAATTTTCAACAGCAATGAAGAGTTTAACAGCACAACTACCCACATCAGAAAATGAACCCCAGCAGTTCTCCTTCAAAGCATTTGCCTTCTTAAAAATCAGATTTAGTGTAATACATCATTTGAAAATATTACATAAATATATCTGCCATCCTTTTGATGTGTAGTATGGGTTTATTTTATCTACTTCAGGAAAAAAAAAAAGAAAATATAGCAGCTATTTGCCAAGTGTGTATATCAGTTTGCCATTCACCAGCTCTCAGCAGAACGTCCACACTCACTAACAGGAACCAGCGGTACCAAAGCTCACGCACTGCAAAGTGAGCATTTCTGCTTCTTCTCAAACTCCATGAAAGCATTCTGCATACCTTCTCCCCCTGGCAAGTGAGCCCCTGGCGATGAAAGGCAAGCCATCCACATTTTTGTGTACGTGGCAGTTTGGGGTTAGTCATTTGCAATACTCGGAGTACTGCACGTAATTGTAAACACTTCCACAACCCAGCTTTGTGCTCGAGCCCACAGCACAAGTCATCACGTATTTAACACTTCCACAGTACCAGAGCAGAAAATTGCATAAGCAAGTTCAGCATTGAAATCACTGCAGGATTAACTAGGAAAAATAAAAGTTAAAAACCATAAATACCTTTAATTACAAGGCTAGTAAGGCAAGTTAGGAAAAAAACAAAAAACAGATTTTGCTTTAGGTGTAAAAGTTGCCTTCAAATACGGAAGTCACTGTGATAGGAAGCACAAGGTCTCAATGGTGAGCTACTAACACTATGGACCTATGCTGTGTTCACTACTAAATTGCTATTTTATACTTTAAAAACTTCATTCACCACCTAGAGAACAATCTGGGGATAGTTCTCTTCTACTAGAAAGCATACTGCTGTCACAGAGGCTCTGCTAGAATTAAGAGACCGGTTTTAAATAAAAACCCTGGCAGTTCTGTATCTGCACTGGAAGCACAAATGGATTATTTTCAACCATGGGTGACCTCAATACACACAAGTTGCACGTAGCAAGAGCCAGAAACGCTTAGCTCCCACTTCAGCACCCAAAAAAAGCTGGCAGGTTAGCAGTAGCAAGCAGCTCCTATTCAAGTGTTTAAGCAGGAAGCACTGGATGCTGAGCTTCTCACATTCTGCCTTGATGACAGGTGTATTTATGCCCGAGAGTAGGAGATTTGCACTGACATGAAGTGTTTCAAAGGTGACTGAATAGTTAGAATCTTCGGATACATGAGAGCTACAGAAAAATAAAGAGACCATTGATTTAAGGAGTGAGCACTCGAAGGATCCAAAAGTTTTTGTTTGAAATAGTGAATTAAATAAAAACTAGATGCCGTTCCAGCACCCAAATAAAATCCTGCTTTTTTAAGATAGCTGTATAGAACTCCATCATTAAGAATTTGCTTTGGAAACAGAGAAATGATCTATAGCATGGCCTTCAGTTAGAACTGATTTCCACCACAGAAATATAGTATAGTAGCGTGTTGAATACCTTCATGCTGATTGTATTAGAGCAAAACTTTAAATTTCTTTCAGTGGGAACAACTTCACATCCAGCATCCTCCAGAACACGCAGGTCTTCCAGACATCCTTGTTTAGGCCTAATAAATTTGATCCAAGAGCAAACATTATTAGGAAGTGTTTTGTACCAGAAACTTAAATTCATAAACAGCTATCATGTATAGATTCCCTATAGAGATTTCTGCTTTTCAGCAAAACCTCCTAACAAGGACTCATTAATATGCTTATCCTTTTGGGAAGAACATGGTTCTTATTTCATCATTTAAGAGACAGCAGCCAGCTACACCAGGTATATGCAAATTATGCAGTAGAGAATTTTTTTTTTTTACTTAAACTCCACCCCTTCTCCCCCCCACCATACAATATGATAAATCTGCACTTTGAGCCGACTTTAAATACAGAATGAACCAGTAATTATCTTGTAAGTGAACCAATGCTAGTTTGTATTCTTCCCTGAATAACACTTTTTTTTTCTGCAGAGGAGGAAAAAGAACTGCTACAGAAACACTGCAACATTCAAACCCTTTAAAACAAAAGGTAGATTATTTAATGCATTAACGATGTTAATCTGAAGATAAATAAATCCACAACAGACTTTTAAGTTTCTTTTGAGATTTCCTTTTTCTTTGCAGAGAATATTTCTGAAATTATACAGTACTGAGAGGGTGTTCTTTTATTTTCTCAATGTCCAGGTGAAAAGCAAAGCTCAGTTCTCTCTGCTCTCTTCATGGAACTCCTCAATGCCCTATTTCAGGCGTGATTCTCTTAAGCTTTTACTTGAAAGCGGAGTGGTGAGCAACATTAATTTCAGGAATAACTGGATGGTTTGGTCCCTGAGTCATCTTCTTGAGAGCCCATACTCTGGAAGAGAAAGAGTTATTTCTTTAGAAACAGGTCTGAAGATTTACCTTTGAGACAGACATTTCTTTGAAGTTAACAGGTATGGAAATTAAGTGGATATGAAATAACATGCACTTCTTTTATTTTAAACATGATGTTTATGCACATTACATTGATGTGTAACTGTTAACACTATGAATACCAACATTCAGTGCAACACACTCACTGCACTCAATTTGTTACAAACTCTTACAAAACGCTAGATCAATTACCTTCTGCACAAACTGAGGGTTCACAGTGATCTCTTGATCCATGGCTTTCAGTCGTTCATCAAGCTCTATACATTTCAGCATCTTAAAAAAAAAAAGACAGCAACATACTAAGCTGACTACTTTGCCCAGCTTGTACAAGATCTCCAAGATATTTCATGGCTGTGCTACACAGAACCAGTAACATTTGCCATCACAAAAGTTCAGTGTGAAAATCTTCTCTGCCCTCATCTCCCCAGCGAAGTGTCATACCGTTTTTTAATCCCTTATTTTGAACCATGTATTCCCAACAATCCTATTTAAGGTCATGGGCTGACAGCCCCATGAGGGTCAACCATCTCAACCTAGAGGCAGGTTATTAACAGCCAGCAGAAGCGATCCTTGAAGTCTGAACCTAAATACCATCTTTCTAATCCAGTCAGTTCGAGGAACTTCACACCACCAACATTAAGCAGTCCTTCTACTAAAATGTCTTAAGGCGTACAGAAGATAACAGGAAAGTCACTGACAGTAATTGGCTATCAACCTAAAACCTTTAAATACTGGTACTGTAAAATGGTAATGATTCATAGCTCTCAATCTCTACGTGTAAGTTACCTACACTGACATCTCCCAGCAGCTTTGTAATTACAGACTATGGTTCTTCAGTAGAAATTCCAAAAGTATTAATATCGTAAAGATTTACCTCCTGATCAATGTTATGAAGCATAGCTGGATTGTTATATTTTTCAGGATTATCGTGGAAACAGACCATACCATCTTTCTGATTAATACTTGCAAAGATTTCACCATCTTCTATCTGAAATAAGAGAGGGTTTAATATCAGGTATCAGTAAGAACAGAATTTCAGATAACTACACCTTGACTCCTTGTGGAATCATCTTTAACTTATCTGCTTTTTATTTCTTAACAACCTCCTGAATACAAAATGATGCACGCCTTATTTTGGGCAGAGAACATCTGACTTTTCTGAGAACAGCCTAAACACCACAACAGACAGACAGTATTTCCTTCAACCTGATAAAGCACAATTCTTCAGCCATTCAGAACGTGCACTGCCAAACCAGATACTTTAAAAGGCTTTCATTGGATCATTTTTTAAATCAGTACAGTTCTGTCAAGTAGCAAGCCTTACCATGTGGAGGACGTATTTTTCTGCTTCTTGGGGCCCCGACAACTGCACTCGACTTGCCATGTCTTGTAATGACAATGTTAAAAACGTCTGAAATTTAGAAAGTACCAAACCATTGAAACTAGATGGAAGAAACTCAGTTCTTACTGCAAAGATAATCTGTTATACTGTACACGTATGCAGACCAAACTGATGGAGTCATTATTCCACTTCTGCAATCCCTCCCGCCCCCGAGTTGTGACCATATCCAACCTCTTCCTCCACCTTTAAACATAAATAAGGTGACTGCCCATGCCTTGAATTTCCTTCAAGAGACGCGTGTAGTGCATTAATTCTGAATTCTCTACTGAAACTAACATCGTTTCACCTTGCCAAAAAATAACTTTGCCCTGATCATCTTTAAGGATTAATCCGATCTCTTCAGCTGAAGGAGCACATCACTACACTGTTTCTGGATTTCCTGTTACTTCAGACACTTCCAAAAGCTGTCCCATTCACTCGTTCTTATCTAATGAAGTAAGATGTGAAGTTCAGGTTTCCTATTTTTGAAAAAGATGGAGGTCATGGGCAGTAGTGCTTACAACTCTTTTTTAACTACGTATTAAATTCTTACAGACTAAGCTCCCCTCATTTACAGTAGAAAAACCACCGACTTAGATCAGGGTATTGCCAGAGGTTTCCATATGGTTTGGAAGCTCCAGTATAAGAAGGAAGCAGATAAGCAGATATATACCTGTAATTTAGATTAAAGAGCCTTCCAGAGCAGTATCCAAAGCCCTCTGATAGACAGATGTATTGAACCGTCTTTTAAATAATGCATAAACAGCCAACAGAACTGGTTTTCTGTATAAAGCATCTTAAAGCCTCGATGCTACTTCACAGACATGAATCTGCTTTAGTTATTTCATTGTGACATTATTATATTATCATTTTGCTCTCATTTGAATAAGATACACTCTTTAAGGAAAACTAAATCGCTCAATTTCTCAGCAAAATAAACAAAAAAACACGTATCTTACCTTGGTTAGCCTCTGAATATTCTTTTTGTAGAGAGATGACAAGCATTGCTTAACCAGCCCCATATTGTTATCCCTTGTGAATGTTTCACTGTGTTTGTTCACCAGACTTCGAAGCTCCGAGGGTTTATTGGTTGAATAAACTTGCGCTAATTCATGATAAGCATTGCTAAGGGGCTGCAATTAGAAAAATGAGAACTCTTCTTAAAGAACATGGTGTTCAACCGGTCTTACAAATTCTATTCACTGCTTCAACATAAGTCAAACAGATATAAAAGTAAATTTAAGTAAGCTCAAGTGCCTCTCAAAATACAGGTGATGCCCATACAAGTCTTCAGGGCAACAACAGATCCTCATACACTCAATCTGTTTTAGTGCAGTGTAGACCTAGCATGCATCATTCAAGGACCTGTGTATGACTTGTCAACTCTAGTTAAGCAGAGCATGAAAAAGAACATTAGTTGACCATCAGATGAAGTATGCTGAACTTAAGATTAGTAGAGTATCAACTATTCACTACTGACCCATTATATTTGTTCTAACCTCTAAGACACTGTCATCCTCGATCCCAGTGAATCCCAGCACGGACAATACAGAACCAGAGGGTGAAGACAGGTACACCTAAATTACTTTAAAATGGCAATTGTTTGACCTTGCATATTGAAGCTAGAAGATTTGGGGATTTTTATTTATTTATTTTCAATTTTGGTCATAAAACAACAAATTCAAACTTTTAAAAGCACATTATTTAGCTAGGACCACAACTGTTTTGACAGCATTTTTGTCTTCTATCCTACACCTATCGGAATGCTTAGTGACTCCAAACTTGAGCCTTTCTGGAAGGTTTAATTCATTACTATAAAGCTGGTGTTTTGGAATAAAAAATTTTACATTTTTTATTTCAGCTGTATGAAGTTGCAGGTTGAACCTTTTTACAACAGTGGCACTGCACATTGAAAGCCACGTAAAACCTGAATCATCTTTGAGTTCTAAAGTAAAAGGTCAGTCAGGGGATGTGTAGTATCAGCAAAGAGAGTACGGATAATTGAGATATGTATTGGATAACTGAGAGTATGGATAACAGAGTCCTGTTCAACCCTACAGCGTGTAAGAGATGTAAAAGTTGCCAGACAATCTTTAGCCATTGTAGACTAGAAAGAAAACAAGAAATTGTACTCTAGCACATTGTGCATTTTGCATGATCTGTAACATTAAACACTACCATCGAATGAGGACAGAAAAATTCTTGCCAACGTGGTTTACAAATTCACCTGCTGTTCTATTATTTGACTGTTTTTGCAAGACTTACCTTAATGAATCTACCAACTATTTGGGAAGTATATTTTGGTAGCTGTTGAACTTTGCCAAGTAGTATCAAAGAAACTAGAATATACTTTTTATATGATTCCAACATAATATGACTGACTGCCATGGCTGGAGTAGTTATTGCCTAAGCGAGAGAAAAAGAAATAAATCAAGTTTAATATACTTACTGGTAGACAGCAGTAGTTATTGTATTAACCATAGCTCAATTCAAAGCTGCATGCAGGAAGGATAGAATGATATATTAAATTCACCTTTGAGTTTTAAAGCTTATCTAACTTCAGTCAAAGGTAATTATCAAAAATGTCCTAAATAAAGTAGTTTGTGTAGAGCTTACTTAAAACACATCAAGTTACAGTGATGCCTGCCTTGCTGCGATACATAAAATCAAATTGAAACTTCTTTGCTTGGGATGCATCTAAACTTGCACTATAGATCACCTGTAGCTACATGTTACAATAAATGATTATACAGTTCCTGTGGAAGCTGGATTTATACTGTAAATTAGTATTTTATTTTATAATTTGAAAAAGGATTTCATAAATATATTACATCATTCCATCTCATATTTAAGCACACTGAAAGAGGCTTGTAGAATAGGGAGAAGGGATTTTGGTTTACTCCAATGCTGTTACTCAACAACTCACCCTTGTCTACAGAAGAAACTGATGCAAAATAACAAAATGCTGAACATTTGACTTTTTTTTTTCCACTGAGTTTTCCCAATTTTGTTATTTTCTTTCACAGAGAAAGTAAAGCAGCAAATACTGTAATAGGCTTGAAGTACAGCTTCCATCATAAAATTAACAAAAGTCTTAGGAAGCAAAACCACTGAGCTTATTTTTCTTTAAAAATACATAATTCTGAGTATCAGCTTTTAAACTGTCTCTATGCCAGCAGTAATAAGCAGCCATCTGAAAAATATTTAGAGTGAGATAAATTTAACATCAACCTTTGAGTTGCATAGTTTTATGGTGTAAGAGTTACTCGGCTGTAAGCGACCTTCTTAAAAGAAAACATTTCTAAAGTCACTTTGTTTGCTACTTTACTTTGTACACTAAAGGGTACCACTTAAGCCAAACCCTTCATGAAACAGCTAATAAAATAAAAACTAACCCAGATCATTTTTTATGTACAGCTGTGATGCACACACATGCAAAAGCAGAGCCAATGTGAATGATGAACAGCAGGATAGATCTACTAACAGAACTGTATCCTAAAGGTTAAGAACAAAAATAATCAGGGCATGCTCGTACTTTATACTAGTACACAGCTTTCTTTTCTACCCTTCATGATAATTCAAAGATAACATGTTAACCTGGTGCTATTACACGTGCCATTTTTGCCTTCTAATTCATCACAATTCAGACTTACCCTTTCAATTTAAAGTTACCTGTTCATAAAAGTAGAGTGCTCTTTCAAAGTTCTTTAGCCCAGTGTATATCATCCCACCATAGTAGTAGTAACATAAAAAGTGCTTTGCATCATATGCCCCATTCTCTTTACAAATATCCATCATGTCCACATCTAGATACGGAAGGGCAGGTTTAAAGCATTTTGCTAACAAACAGAGCTATAAGAAAACAGACCAAGTTTTCATAAATTAGCCATTGCAAATTCTCATCAGGAAGAAGTTAAAAACTACTAAATGAACTTAGTTTCAATAAATCGCACTCCTCCAAGAGCTAAGAAGCAGTGCATGTCAGTAATGGTATAATACAGATTATTCACTGTAAGGTGGCATTTGAAAAAAC
This sequence comes from Cygnus olor, assembly GCF_009769625.2. Classification (NCBI taxonomy): domain Eukaryota; kingdom Metazoa; phylum Chordata; class Aves; order Anseriformes; family Anatidae; genus Cygnus; species Cygnus olor. The sequence goes on from NC_049183.1 coordinate 14,757,801, forward strand.
ATTAACACTGATCACAAACTGTTATAAGTTATTTGAAACCTAAAAAAAACTAGACCGACAAAGCTGCTTGCAACTCCAGGCCTTCCACTACTGTGCTGGCAGCACTAAAGATTGCACTGAACATTCCCATCCAACTCTAAATCCCAGGAGCCAAGAACGAGACAGAAGTGCATATCCAGGCCAAAGACACCGAGACAAACATGCCTTTTGTCAAACTTGAGCAAACAGTATCTGGCCATTGCACTCACACTGCCTAAAAGAAGCTGTGCATGACTTTCAGCCCAGAGAGAAAGACTTTCAGAAGTCATGAACAAAACCAAAGAGCTGGGGGCACGCACTGAACATTTAAAACAAGGAGAAAGGTGTTTTGTTTCAGTATATCACATTATTGACTACTGGAAAAGATGAAAAAACCCGCAAACACCCAAACCCACAACTAAAAGCTATTTTTACATTGCAATATGTGCATACGCATTTCCTCAAAGGGTTACAGGCATTCTACAAGCTTTTACTCTCAGAATAAGCCCTTATGTTCCCCTTACCTGGCAGAGATCTGCATGTATTGAGGTCAGCTGGTTTGTGTTCATCTGCATCTTGTCTATGGCTTGTCTGAGAATGCTAATTCCTCGCAGGGGCTGTCAGAAATTACATCTCTTTCAGATAATTTCTCATAGATGGCAGCACATTGGATCTTATGTTGACACTTACAAATGAAAAATAACACTAATTGACAGGTTCCATTAAGTAGTAGTTAACTTGAGGTTCCCTTTTTGTAGGATACTGCAGTCTCTCAGAAAATAAAATTAGTCTTGGCCACACAACTTCTGATAAACTAAGTAACGTCATCAATTCTTCTCCACAAAGACAATCTCGTTGGGAATACATTCATTTGCATTGATAACAAAGCCTTTTCTTGACCCCACAGCACTACCTAAATTCCCACTGAATAAAGAAAGGCAGGGCTCTCACTTTATTTCACTTAGACCACATTTGATCTCCACTTTCATTTCAAGCTAGATTTCACTCAAAATGCCCTCAAAAAGTCAGTATCTTGGCCTTAAAACAAGCGTCCCTAACATTTTAAGGCATTTTGGTAAGAATGTTATATAACAGTGGTGAGAATAACACTGAAGCTAGTATCACTGACTCACCAGTGCTAATAATTTTTGCAGCTCTCTCCTACTCACGCATACATTGTCTGAAGAACACCCTTGGTACTAGTGATTTCCTGGCTCGTGCGTGAGAGCATGTTTCTAGGCAACTCTCCCCAAACTTTTAACATAAGTTTTCCTTAAAGAAATTTTAAAATCTCACTTTAGGTTCATTACCTCTCAGTAGACTTAACACATCAGGAGCTGCACAAAAATATTTAGCATTAAGTGAGTAATGCCCCTTTTAAGAACTTGGTTATGTGGGTAACTTAGTTGTACTAGATGATGCTTGCTCACCTGTTTTCTCTCCACAAGGGCATTTGTTAACTGGTGGCACAGGCCAGCAACTAAACACAGCAAAAACCAAACAAACAGGAAAAAAAGTCAGTGAAACAAGAAAATTAGTAAAGCCAAACTATACCAAAATATATAAGCTTTGAGGTTTTATAGAAAACTCTTTAACTTACAAGTGTCTGTTGCATATCTAATGTGTTCCCCATTGCAAGTGCTGATAAAAAGCTGCACCTGTGAGAATAACGTTTCGAAGTCAGGGATGCTGGGCATAGAAAACTTCACAAACCTAAAACAAGACAAAAGAAAAGTTTAACATTTAAAGCTTTTTGTTTATTAGTCTCCAAATGTTCAGCGCTGTCTCTGCAGATGCACGTAGCTGCTTGCAAGCAAACCCAAAGTGTTTATGACAGATGGCATACGATTTCCCCCGGAGCTGCACAATTCTCAAATGTACCCTTTCAGTGCATACTCCTATTAGGAATCTAGTGTGAATTACAATTTTGAACAAACCATGGCAAACAAAGACCATTTCACCTGGTACAGTGACTACAATCATAATAGAAACAGTAGCTAACAATCAATTTGAATACTAAACCACACAACTTCTCCGGACACTTCACCTATCCTGCAGCCACCTCCTGCTTGAATGTGCTACAGCTTTCTTAACCATTACATTATTAGACTTCTATCTCCTGATAAGAGCTCCTTCTCTTCCCTTTCAGTTTCTCTCCATCTCTGCTGGTTCCTTAGCACCCTGCGGGCTCCAGACTCGCACACTGCTTCTCCTGTAAGACGAGTTATGATTACGCTCATCTGCATGCAATGAGAACTCTAGCTATGCACCCTAGAAATGTCACCAAAAAACAAACAAACCTATTTAATGCTGTTGGAAGGCGTCCAACCCTGCCCTTACTTGAGTTGCTCTGCACTATAACAGGCAGTTCAAGCCTACCTAGATCATGAACTGCCATTCCCCACCAGGGTTACGACCGTCCTTTCCTGTCTCTTCACAAAGTCTTACTTTGCGAGTTTCCCATGCCAGTTTCAACCAGGAACACTTTCCTATATGCTTCACTGATCATCTCTTCAAATAATACATCGTACATCTTCTTTCTTACAGTTACTTTCCTTTCTTCACCTCGGATGCCCTGATTTTTGTGAACTCAAGAACACATTTTTACGAAATGCTAATGAAGTTAATATTAAGTTTAGTATCTCTACGCAAAACAGTCATTTTGCTTCAAAGGGGTAACAGAACGAGTACGTGATTTCTGATCTGCCCTTTAAAAGAGCATTTTAAAATATACCTGCAGACACTTCACTTGTATTTAGGTACAACTGGGAATGACAGTTTGAACTTCACGGCCAAACCTCAGAAAAACAGAACAAAACAAAACACCACCAAAACAAAACCAAACCCCCTCAGTATCAGCAAGGCAATCCAAATAGTATCTTAAACTACAGGCAGCAGCAAGACCCTCAGTGCTGCCTGCAGACAAGTACCAAGAACGATGATAAGAACCCCTGTGTCACTAGGGAAGAAAACCAAAAAACCACGTTGCTTAATGCTCACAGCTTGGCTTACAAATGTCCCGGCAACCAAATTTTAGAAGCCAGGTCTGTATCTTTTTGTTGAACAGGTAGGGAGAAATCCTTACACAGCCATAAGCAAGAGAAATAGACACAGCCTTAAGGAAAACAAACCTTCCACGTCACCTTTTGGCAGTGATGGCATTTTACAGGCTCCATTTTTTTTTCCTATCAAAAACACAAACTGCTGTGACATTTCTTCTAATAAAATGTACATGACCAAAGGAAACTCAGCTCCATGCTAAGAAACGCAGATTGGAAGTATTTATGTCTAGAGGAAAAACGTTTGGTTGGCAATTCAACGTGTTGTCAGAGTTTTGGTACCAGAATAGTTAATAAAAAGGAAGCAACACTTACAAGACAGCAAGAACTCCTAGCGAGTGTTCCTGCACATCCAGGGCACCAAGCACTGTATCCAGGTGGGAGAGGTTTTTTGCTAGCAGTTCTCCACTTTTATTGATCAGCTCACAAAGCTGGGTCATTTGCCCTGAAATACAAAACATCCTTGTCAGACTCCGGTTAGGAAAACACTCATGCATTCCCCTGTTTCATCACACCTTGCTTCCCTCTGTAATCTGAGGAAAAGGCAGCATCACCCAGAGAATTTACCTTTCTGCAGTATGACAAGCACAAGTTTTCAACAAGCGAGGTACCTACGCACAGTAAGTTTTTCCTAAGGTGACAGCGAATTTTCTGGCTCCTGGCACTGCAAAGCGGGGACCTCCCTCTGGCATTATGATGAACTGCTTTCAGAATCTTTTTTCTTTTTTTTTTTTTCCTTCGGAACTACCAGAATTAGAACTAGGTCTTTCTGAGGCACGGTACTGTCTCAGTGCTCAACCCTTGCAGATTGGAGAGAAAAAGCAGAAGTTCTTTCGCCCTTACTAAAGTCTTCATAAACAGAAATAGTGCCCCCATTCATAAAGATTAACACTATTCTCAAATCCCTAGCCTTTTCCTTTGAAAAAATGAAACCTGGGAAGCCTTCGCAATAAAATGTTAATTTTGAAGGAACAGAGGGATCAAAAGGTCTAATGTAGGCCCAGAGCCCGGGAACCCCATAAGCCCACCCCAAAAACAGCCCTCTACATACAAAAAACTCCAGGTGTCAGCATGGAAAGAAACAGGGCTTATAAAACTCCGTGATTTGGTAACGCTACCGAAGCGCTGCAAAACCTTACTTCTGATGCCCTCCTTAACAGAGGAATCCTGCTGCCATCAGCTCGCACCCCCTCTCCCCCTTCCCCCCCCCAAAAAAAAATCACAACCGACCAGCCCCACAGGAGGCCTGACTACACGTCCCTTTATGCCATCTCCTGTGCAGCTGCACGCTGACAGCCAAGGACCAGCACCACCACGAGTACACGTGCTTCTCCTGGAGGCTCACGTGAGCTCCAGCAGCCTGTGGTGCCTGGGTTTACTTTTTGACAGAGAGCATCTACCTGGCTAGTAATTCCATAACAAACGGCTTCCCCTTCAGCCTTCTGCACCTACAAAACCTTATAACAGAAAGTCCCCCAGCTACGCTGAATGCATACAAAGAGCTGTCACCTTCTTCTGTCTGTTACACGCTTGCGTCTTGCGGGTACAAACTGTCTCTTGCACCTGCTATCCCCAGTAAAAGCACTGCGCATTTAATAAGTCAAACCAAAGTATGAGAGAATTTGAGCTCCACCCAAAAGTAACTGCCAGAGAGAAAGCCTGAGGCCACAGAGGGAAGCATCAGTTTTTGATCACTCCCAGGGGATGAAGACCCAACGCGGAGAACACGTTTCAGGGAGCATCAGCACAAGGAGTAGGGAACACCGTGCCCAAGCGCAGGCAAAGTTTGGCAACGAATCTGAGAAGGTCTAAGCGGGGCTACTGAAATGTTCTGTGGGTATTTGGTTCTGGGAACTCTGAGGCTCTCTCAGCCCTGCTCTCACCCTCTCCCACACTAATCCTCAGCGACGCAGACCTTCGGAGCCTCAGAAACGGGAGGACGCGGGACTGCCCTGCCCGTGCCCCCTTTCCCTCCAGGATCCAGCACCCCCAAAGCCCTCAGAGGCGCCCCCCCGGCCCCATGCTCCCCGGTACGGCCTCTCCGAGCCCCCCACTCGCCACAATCACCGGGAAGCCCCGGGGGGGGGGGGGGGGGGGGCACAGCTCATCCCTCCCTAACCCCCCAACCCCCGTCCCCTCCCAGCAGCCCCTCAGAGCCCTCCCGGCGCCTCCCCAGCGGGCGACCGAGGCACAACCGTGACAGGGCCAGGCCCGGGCCCGCCCCCAACCGGCGGAACAGGGCCCGGGGAGGGGGGGGAGGGATGAGGCTCCGCCGGCCGCCACCGCCCCCTCGCGTCGCGTCCCCTCCCCGAGGCCGGTGGGACCCGGTGGGGCCCGCGGGGGCCCGGTGGCCGCGGTCACCTTGGGCCGAGAGCTGCCGCACGCTGTTGACGAACTGCTCCAGCGCCGACGCCATCTTGGCGGCTGGCGGCGCGGCCGCGCGCGCTGCGGGCGGGGCGGGGCCGCCGGTGAGGGGGGGGGGGGGGGGGGGGGGGGGGGAGGAGGAAGATGGAGCGGAGGTGACGCCTCTCCCAGCCAATCGGGTGCCGCCGCGGGCCCCCCGCCCCGCCCGCCGGTGCCGCGCGTCATTTCCGCCGCCTGGGGAGCGGGGGAACCGCTCCCCCCCGCCCGCCGCGGTTGCCGGGGTAACCGGCGGCAGGCCGGAAGCGCCGCCCCCCGGGAGCGAGAGGCCATCTTAGCGCGAGAAGCCGTGACTCAGCAGGGCCGCGGGGTGACGTCACGGTGGCGTCACGATGGCGTCACGCGTGGGGCCTGGGGCTGCTTCAGGGCCCTCCCCTGGGCCTGGACGTGGAAAGCTTTTGCCTGTCGTGAAAGGTGTCTGCGTTCTGTTACTGCACTGTCAGAGAAATAAAGCATGAAGTCCCGTTCCTTGCACTGAATCACAGAATCACCACAGAATCATCACAGAATCATCTCAATTATCACAATTATCACAGAATTATCACAGAATCAAGGTTTTTAAAAGATCTCCAAGATCATCTGGTCCAACCATCCCCCTACCACCAATGTCACCCGCTAAGTCATGTCCCTAAGCACCACGTCCAACCTCTCCTTGAACACCCCCAGGGACGGTGCTGGTTCCTGTGAAGTAAGAATACAGCCTTGAAACTTCACATTTTCCCTCCCAAACTCACATTTATTTTACTGTTAGATGCACCCTGGCTGTCAGGAATTCTGTTCCTGCATTCACTCTCACTTTCAGTATTCACTCCCTGACCTTCACCAAGCCACTTGCTCTCCACAACCCGTTTGCCCTTGACGTGAAACAAGAACAACATACTCCATGGAAAACATTCTGGAACCGAAAGATTAAATATTCTGGATCCGCTAAGTCGTGTCGTTGCTGGCAGCCAAACTCTCTTCCTCCCCAGCTCAGCGGTTGCCTAATGCTGTTAGTCACACTCTCGATGCCTCCCGGCTCTTTAGCAGCTTAAATCCCCAAAGTGCTTTTTGGACCATGGTGATGTCTGGTCCTGTGTCAGAATATTCAGCCCTTTACGCATGCTGTTTCTGTCAGCACTTGGTCGTGACACCTCGAGTCCCTGTCTCCATGGCCACTTTTGTAAATGTTTCCCATCACTGAAGAGTTCTGGGTCCACTGAAGAGCTCTGGGTCCATCTTGTAAACCTCCACACCGCGTGTGTGGACAGAGCTGTCAGATCCAGCGAGGTTTCTGGGCAAACTCTCACCGCTCCCCACGACTTGCTAAAAGGGTGCTATATTTTATACTGCATCTTTGCAGCATAAATCCCCCCGTGGCTTCCACCTGCACCCCTATCACCTCCGTGCACCCCAAGACGTCCACCACACCCGCTGCAGCTACGGACGGACCGGGTGGCAAAGGGGAGGCAGCGGTGGGGGTCTGTAAAGGATTCCAGCCCTGCCTTCACCCCCGGGGACCCCCTTGGGACCCGGTGCCCCGGCGGGGGTCCCCAGCACCCCGGCATCGGGCTCAAGCCCCGGAGCTGTGCCGGGGGCTGCGGGGAAGGCGAGGGAGAGGCCGGGGGAGGCTTAAAGCGGCTCGGAGGCGCGGCCGAGCCCAGCTCCGCAGGGCGCTTGTGCAGCTTTAAGGCGGTGCCGCCGCTCTCCGGGCTCGGCCAGGCACCGGGAAGAGGAACTGGGCTTTTGCACTGCCGGGTCGGGGACGTCCCAGCGCCGGGACCCGGCCCGCGGCTCCCGGGAGCCCCCCCGGCCCCAGACCCGCAGCCGCCTGCTCGGTGCTTGCTGCAAGGGAGGGGATGGGGCGGGGAGGCCCCGGGGCGAGGACGAGCCCCTGCACCCCCTCCGCATCCCCTCCGCACCCCCCTGGCACCCCCTCGCACCCCCTTTGCTCCCCCTCGCATCCCCCCAGCTCTTCCCTATTGCATCTGCCAGGGGACCTGCTTGCAAGGTCTGCTTGCTTGCAGGTTGCGTGCTTGAAATAAAAGTCCCCCCTCTTTCCCCCCCCAGACCCCCCCCCCGCTGTCCGAGCCTCCCTTCCCACCATGATTTTGCTGAGCAGCATCTTGCACCTCCGCCCCCCCCGGCGCTGCGGCCCCTTGGCAGGGCTGGGCAGGGGGCCCGGCCCCGCAGCGGGGTCCCGCAGGGCGCTGCGGGTGCTGGTGGACATGGACGGGGTGCTGGCCGACTTCGAGGGAGGCTTCCTCAAGAAGTTCAGGGCCAGGTACCCCGACAAGCCCTACATTGCCCTGGAGGACCGGAGGGGTTTCTGGGTGTCGGAGCAATACGGGCGCCTGGGACCCGAGCTGAGCGTGAGTCTCTGCATCCCCCGGCTCCGCGCGCGGCTCGTGTTCGCTCTGCGCCCTGCTGCTGCTCCCAGAGCTCCGGCACGAGGCACCCGCTGGCCCCTGGCTTGTGGGTGCAGTGCTCGGAGGGTGGTGGGTGCTGGCCGGAGCTCCCACCCGAATGCAGGCGCAGGTCTGCACGCAGCAGAGCTTCCAGTGGTGCATCTTATCCCAGAAATTCAGCATTTTTAATGCACGTCTGTCTCCTTTCCCTGCATGCATGGATGGAGATGCAAGGAAAGGAGATCTTTCAGAACATCTGTTTGTTTATAAAAGAAGCAAAGTCGCTTAGCTGGATTGTTCTAGCTCTGATTTGGCCATGCTTCATGGGTTGGTTCTATCCCTAGATGGATTTATTTAGTTCCTCAACAGCAATGTACGCGGTGGGACGCAGCAGAGGAGTTGAGAGCTAACCATGCAATTGATGCTTCATGTGAGAGCTTACTGAAAATTAAAAAGAACCTAAGCCCTCACAAGTCTGAAAAATATTGTGATATGTTTTAGTAATTAAAGCCTAGAAGCAGGAGCTCTTTCTGTGTTGTACTTTATCTTTCAACAAAGGACTCAGTGCTGCAGAAAGTCGGTTTCTGCTTCTGCAGGTTTACCATCTCACTTGGAGGTCTGTGGTCTTATCTGAGGCTTGTAATCGCACCAGTTGAAAGGAGTCGCAGCAGATAAAATACTCTTCTTTAGTGGCACAGAGGCTATAAGGAAGGGAGCATGCGTAATGTCCAGGGCTTCCCACTGGCAAAGTCCTTGGTGGCTCGAAGAGCTGAAGGAATGACGTGTCCCTGCTAGCCGGGATTGATGAAAGGGGAATGGAGAACATCCTCCATGCAATAAGGCAGATGCTAAAAGTTGGATGGGGTAATGCATGATACCTTTTTTTTTTTTTCCTGGATGTTAACTACTTTGGGTGTGTTAAATGAACTCATCTTGCTTCAGCCATGGTAAAAACCCCAAAACCTTGGGCTGAACAAGTAAAACTTCTGCAGACCAGCCTCAGGGCAGCCCTGCTTTCAGCCTTGCTTTCAGACCAGGGATAAGGAGCGTAGAAGCTGCTCGGTGGCTGTGGGCACATGGGACATTCCAGTTCCCCTGGTCAAAGAGCACTATCGATCTGCCGAGGAGGCTGGAAAGCAGGACCAGAAGAGTCCAAGCAAATGGAGGACAGCAGCTCAGTAACACAGAGAGCCTGCGAGGATGGGGACTTCTGGATGAGTGGGGAAATCGCTCACAGAGAGAGCTGAGAAGAACATTGAGGTTCACAAGCGGGGTCTGTCCTGTTTGGCACAGGGTGGGATTTCCAGCCTGGGGAATTTTTTTCTCCCTCCTGCCACAGAGAGTTATTCTGGCTCTTTGAGCTAAGCAGGTCTTTTCCTCAAGATGAGCTTAGTTCTTCCCCCATCGAGCTTGATTGCAAAACGCTTTTTGACATAAGTGGAAGCAGAATAGCTACGGAAGTCGTTGCTGTAAGAAAACACTTGAGCACCGTTTGAAGTGCTTTGCTGCATCAGGCCACGTTTCTTAGCTGTCTCTTGTGCAACTACATTCAGTACCTTAGAAATAAAACATCATTGCCCACCGATCTAAGGCAGAGCAACTGGAGTCTGCCTGGCCCTTTGGCAAACTAGTAGGGTGGCTGCTCTTTTCATGCTACCAGGAGGCATTTCTGCTGGCTCTCTTGCACACAATCGGTGCGTTTCTTTTTGAACAGGCATTAAGATGTGTATGAAGAAGTCTTTTTTTTTTTTTTTTTCCTCTGAGCTACTGGTGTTTTCTGCCCCTCAGGCAAAGGAGTGCAATAGTGGGTCTGTTTGGGACAACCTTTTAAGTTAGGTGTGCCTGATCTCACATTACCTGGGATTTTTTGGAGAACTACATGGGTTCGATTCCAGCATGTCGCGTTTAATGCTCTGTGCACAAATATGTAATGGGTTGCCCGTTCTCTTCCCCCAGTGCAGATGTAGTAAGGGCAAAAGATGGTGGGATAGTGTAGATTCCCACTTGTCAGGCAGGATGAGTCTATCTGGCCTGTCCAACCTGTCTGGTTTTGGCTATGAGCTTATTTAAGCACCATGTAAATGCTGCTGAGGCTGCTCTCTCCTACCCTGATGCTCTGCAGGCTCCTCCTTAACTTTGCAATGCAAGGAGGCCAGGAGGGATTGAAAGTTCCTTTGTCCCTATTCCTCCACCCCAAATAAAGCAGCAGAGATGCTCAAAATCAAGGTCAATCCTTCAGGGCAGGGCTCCCACCAAAACCTCCCAGCTGTGGCTGCAGCTGCTTGGCTGCGTTGCAACACCGGGCCACGGCTGCTTCCTCTGTCCACATCCATGTTGCAACGCTCCCAAGCTCTCCTCCCCAAGGGCCCCGTGTCTGCGCAAAATAATTGCTTTTCTTGGTGACTGAGAAGCCATTACCTGTTTGAGGGAGAACAGGGAAGCACAGGAGCTCCGAATGCTGTTCCTTAGAGCTGTGCTGGGACCATTGCAGGCAGCCCCTGGACTCTGTCCTCGTCCCAAGGCTTTGCCCCCTGTGGTCTCTCTTTGCTCAGCTCTCCCTTAGCACCAGAGCAGTGCACCCGGGCTGCAGACCTGGATATTATGTGTTTCAAACCCTTGCCTGGAGTTTCTTGCTCCGTTTGCCCGGGCATCCCCAAGGAAGATTGTCAGCGTTCATCCTGACATATATTTCATCCTATATTACATTGTCTCCTATGAGAGCAGCCCGGCTGCTATTTTAAGTGATCTGATAGAGATAAATAGGGCAGAGAGCGTCTTGAGCTGAACTGCATCACATTGCAGCAGGGGTACCAGGCCACTTCAGCTGGATCCACATGGAAGTTCCCCTCTGGCCACGGACCCGAGGTTTCGTTCGGTTCTGGACAGCCTCTAGAAGAAGGCCCTGTGCAGTAACCGCTCTCTTTCCCCTCACAGGAGAAAGCCATCAGCATCTGGGAATCAAAGAACTTCTTCATCGAGCTGGACCCGCTCCCCGGTGCTGTGGAAGCTGTGAAGCAAATGGCAAATTTGGCAGAGTGAGTAGAAACTTTCCTGTGGTGTTTGGGGACGGACGGGGGAGCAGCAGTGGTGTGCAGGCTGATTTGCCTCCTGGCAGAAGTGCTCAATACAGTGTCAGTACTGAAAATGCCGACCAGCCCGCCGTGCACGGGAGGAAAAAGGGGATTTTGACCCTGAGGGTGGTCACCAAGAGAATCAGCCCCGTGCATCCCCTTCCCTTCAGCTCTCTGCTCCCAGCGAGAGTGGCAAAAAGGAGAACGTGCCTGTGGGTGGGATCCTGTGCGAGGGGGAGCTAACAGCTTGTCACCGTTTCTCTCGTGGCAGCACCGACGTGTTCATCTGCACAAGCCCTATCAAGAAGTACCGCTACTGCCCTTACGAGAAGGTGAGCAGGTCTGAAACCCGGTTCCCCCTCCTGTACCGTGCTGCCCAGTGAAGCCCTCACGTGCCTTGGTCTGCCCAGCTGTAAACCAGCAGCAACATTTCCCCGCCCCACCAGGAATGCTGTTCCCAAGCATCTTCTCGGCCCTCGGCCGAGCTCTGCCACTTGCATGCACGTGGTCTTAATATTTAATCGTGATGCCAGAAGCTGCCTGGGTTTAAAAGAGCTTGTTCTCCAGCAGCATCTGAACCCTTCCCGCTAACAAACCAATTCGGCGGGGTGTCACAGCTCGTGTCGGCAGTGGGGCCGTGCAGTGCCAGGCTGCTGCCACACCTGCAGCCTGCCTCCTCTCACTGCTCCCCCTCGCCTTGCAGTACGCCTGGGTGGAGAAGCACTTTGGCCCCGAGTTTCTCGAGCAGATTGTTCTGACGCGAGATAAGACGGTGGTTTCTGCTGACCTGCTTATAGACGACAGGCCTGACATAACAGGTAAGGGCGCTGTGGGGTGGCAGAAGTGACTGTGTACGGCCCCAAGGGGCAGATGGCATTGGGGGTGATGGATGCTGGTCCCTGTCCGGCTGATGAAGCTCTTGTCAGGGGGTTGTGTCCACATTTGTGAGCAAGATCAAGCTCTGTGCCTCGCAGAGGAGGAATTGGGTGAGCTGACCTCTCTCCTTGCTTTGCAGGGGCCGAGCTGAACCCCAGCTGGGAGCATGTGCTCTTCACAGCCTGCCACAACAGGCACCTGCAGCTGAAGCCCCCCAGCCGCCGGCTGCAGTCCTGGACTGACGACTGGAGGGCCATTCTGGACAGCAAACGGCTGCCGCCCGGCCGGGCCGCCTAAAAACCAGCCTCCCGTGGCCGCTTGGGGCTGCGGCCACCCGCTCGTCGCCCTGCGGAGTCCTGCTGAAGGCTGACACCACGGACAGACAGACAGATGCCGTCCCTAGTGTGGAGAGGAAGAGGAGGGGGAGATGAAGCACCAAGGACCCCAGGAGTGGATCTCAGCCCAGCCAGGGGCATTTACTGCCACATCTGCACCCCCAGCATCACTGTCCTCCTCCGGCATGGCATGGAGTGGCTCTCTGTCCCTCTGGGGCACGGTCACACCCGTGGTGGAGTTGTCCTCCGGCTGGCATGAAGGATCCCCATCCACCCTCGTCCCTGAGGAGCTGCTGCAGCTACGCACAGAGGGGCTTTAGAGCTGCTTTGGGAAGAAGGGAGCAGATGTTTCTTTACACAAGAGGTGCAAGAAACCATGCGGGCTGGCAGAGGTGAGGGGGGTTCTTTACCCTGTCCGAAGGCTTTTCCTCCTTCCCCAGCTCTGGGCACTCACCTCCCAAATTTCTGGGGCTCTTCTCCCACTGCCCATCACTCAGGCCGCTCACCCTGGGCATTGCTCATGCAGCAAGCAGGCAGAGCAGTGCTGGCAGAAGCCCTTTTTGGAAGCCCAGCAGCTTCTGCAGGAGCTCCCGTCTCACCCTCAAGCCAGTGATCTGATGGATTTCAAAGCCAGGGAGGTCTGCACAATGCTGGCTGCACGGTCCGTGCCCCATCTCTCTCCTCATCGTGCCCAAAATCAGCTCGCCAGGAGAGCTCTGGGTGTGCGTCCACCCAGAGGTGGATCCTTCTGGGGATGGATCCTTCCATGCAGAAAGCCTTGGGTGGTGCAAACCACCAGGCTCAGGCAGCGGGACCGTCGATGCTGCCGAGCTGATTGCCTGATTGTCTGGTTTCACCTCGGGGATGCCGGCCGGGGCTGCGAGTGGCCAGCTGGAACAACGGGCACTGAAAAGGGAGCTCTCGGAGCAAGCGGCAGCTCCGGGAGGGACACGTTTAAGAAGAGCTGTGCCTCTTCTTTCCCTGCCTGGCTGGTTCCCACCTCCCTGAGTCTGCACCAGCCCCTGAACTGCACCACAAAGCAGCCGCTGCTGCTTCTCCTGCTGGCCCTGGAGAGGAGATGTCCTTGTCCTGGGGAAGCACTGCACTGGGTGTCCCCAGGCAGAGCCCCGGGGACGTGCAGGGTGCGGCACGGCCATCACTGCAGCTCTCTCAGGGGTGATTCGGGGTATCCAGCAGCACTGCCCACCCCATTTGGGATCGCACCACTATCCCCTGCTGACCTGGACCAAGGACTTGCTGACCACGGGGGTAAAATTCCCCGCTGGGATGTGTGGCATGGGTCAGCCACCCCGTGTGCTGCTCATCAAGCCTTTGGCTTCCCTCTCCTCTCTTCTTTTGGCCCCATCAGCAAAAAAAACAATGTGAGCTGAAAGCCACGCAGCCAACGAACAGCACATTTCAGCAGCAGCAGTTGCCCCACCACGTCTGGGACTCAGAGGGGCTCTCGAAGTCGGTGCTTCTGAATCCGTGCCTTCCCCAGCTGCTGTGGGGCCAGGGGTGAAGCCCGAATTGCCTCAGCTCTTTCTGAAAGCTGCCCCGTCTCTTGGGATGGGGAGGTTGTGTAAAGACCGTGTGGTCCGGGAGTGACGTACCGCAAGGATTTAACTTTTTTTTTTTTTTTATCCTATTTAAACCACTTTGTGCTTCTCCGGGTGCGTGTTTGGGCTGTGTCTGCAGTGCCAGCCACCTGAGGAGCAGCTCTCCGTCCAAGAGCAGCCCTGGCCGGGGCTTTGCACGCAGGGAGCAGGGACAGCGGGTGAGCGCAGGCAGCTGCTGCGGCTGCTGAGCATCACACGTGGCATTGCATGGGCTCCAAGTTCGGCTTGTCCCTCGTGGCACCATTTAAACAAGAGCTGCCCAAGCTCCCCGGGGCCCTTTCCTCGAGCTGAAACTGGAGCAGGCACGTTGCTACGGCTGCCCCAAACCCCACATCTTTTCCCAAAGCTGGGGCGGACCCAGGGGATGCAGCTTTCCAGGTGCAGATCTTTCCCCCTTGGTGCGTTGTGTGATGCCAGAGAGACCAGATGGATTCACACCAAATATACTTGAAAGCAGGGCAGGAGTTTGTCCCTGTATGAGACTCTGCCTGGATGCACAGAAATCCCGCATGGTTGCCGTCCTGTTGGGGCCATGACACGACTTTCCATCACCCAGTGGAGTGGTCCTTTTAGTGCTCGAGCCATTCTGCAGCCAGCTGGGATGCACAGAGCTTTTATTTTTAAACGCACATCTATAAAACAGAGGCTGGCGAGGAGCACTGCAATAAACACCGGGGTTTATTGGCATCCAGCTTCCCAGAAACAGAGTTTGGGCTTTGCAGTTTCCCACCTGTGGCTCTGCCGTCTGCGTGGGGGTGCTGGGGGGGTTTTGCACCTGGGGCTGGGGAGTCCTTGGGGCCAGAAAGCCTGAAACCAGCCCTGCCAGCACAGCAGTGCCATTACACAGAGTCCCCGTGGGCAGAACGAGAACCAAGGGGCAGTTTTAGTGCTGGGAGGGATGCTCCAGGCAGGGAATGGCCTCCTGTGCCCTCCTCCAGGATCAGCGTGGCACAGAGGAAACAAGCACTGACGCTGGGACGAAGCATGGGAATTGTTGTTCTTTTCCCTGTTGTTGTTGTTCCAGTTGTTCTCATTTTTTTGTTTGTTTGTGTTTTTTTCCTGGCAGTAGCTCACTGCCACGTCCAGCTTTAAGGACAGCTTGAATTTCCTCTTCCAGCTCAGACCACTGCATTCGATGGTTGCAAGAACTCCTTAATTTAGCCAGTTCACCGGTAAGCCCAATCCTGCCACAGCTCGGACCCTGCCTAGATGCCACGGCAAGGAAAAATGTGGTACAGCTCGTGCCCGGGATGTGCATTTCTGAGCCCGAGCCCCGATGCTGGGGGTCCGCAGGGAGGATGGGGCATTCACAGCAGGGCTGGGCTGTGTGTTTCCGTGCTCTGCTACGACATCCGTGAGCTGGAGAGGAAATCCTGCTGGAGCTCAGGCACAGCGCGTGTCCCTGGCACTCTCAGGGTTAACCAAAGAGCGTAGATTTGGGGCTTTTCCTCTCTGTTTGGGCTACAAAGAGATGCATGTTCCCATTGCCACGCTGCAAAGGAGACGCACAATAAACTTTTCTGTGCCACAGGCTCAGCCTCTCTCTGCGGGGCGGTGGGCTCCGGGGGTGCAGCTGCCTTTGGGGACCGGGGGCACCCGTGGGCTCTGGTGGGACAGGGGTGCCCAGGGGCACCCATGGGCTCCCGGCCAGCTCGGGCAGCACAGCCCTGACCAGGTATGCACCCCCCAAATGCCACCATGGTCCCAAAAATGTGCCCGGGGGGTGGTTAGGGGAACAAGCACCTCTCTGCCCTTGTGGCTGCGTTTTGGGGCTGCCTGCATGGCGGTGGCACTGGGGACATGTTCCCCGGCAAGGGATGGAGCGAGGTGCAGGGACCTGCAAGCGGCACCTCCCCTGAGCAGGGGGGAGCTGCAGCCCCCTGCCCAGGAGCCTTCGTGCCCTCCCCGCAGGCAGGGGCTGCACCAGAGCCACCCCCACACCCCCAGGAGGTGAATGTGGCCCCGGGACAGAGCAGCACAGGGACGAAAGGATGTCAAAAGCAACGACAGCACCTCGAACATCTAAGCACTGGGGGCTGAACTGGGGCATCACCCAAAATCTGAGGGAATTTCGGCTGGTCCCGGAGCCTGGGCGCAGGGTGTGGGTTCAGGCACCCCCTGTAAGGACGTCACCCCCATTCCAGCCCGTTTCGGCACACTGTGGTCCTGCTTGCAGGACCTGGCAAGGGCACAGCAAGCGATGCTCTCGTCTGCATTATTCCTTAGCTCGCTCTCACGTTGGCCGATGCCCGAAGAACTCGAAGCGGGGGCTGCGGGGCCGGGGTCAGCCCAGCCGTGCCGCGCAGGGGCCAGCCCTGACGCAAGGGCTGCGGGTGGTGTGGGACAAAGCCAGGGCAGGGGACGGAGGGAGGCTGAGTCACCCGAATAACGCAGGCAGGGAGCGAGCGGAGCCAGCGATGGCTCAGCCCCCGGCGGCAGCCGGACGGGGCTTTGCACCTGCAGGGCTGCTGCGCTCCATTTCGGCGTGCGGAGAGGAGCAGGATGGTGCCCGGCATCGCCGCTCGAAGCCAGGGCCTGGAGGCCAGCAGCTGGCATGCGGGACAGGGATCCACGGGATGCAGGAGAAATATCCACTAGAGGGGACTGTGCGATCGCGTGTGGGAGCGCGCAGCCGCCAGGCAGGCCTCGGAGCGGGATCGGGCTCCTCCATGCAGCCCCCTGCTCGTGCCACCCCTGCGGCCCAGCCCTGCAGCCCCCCAGCTGTGGGGAAGGGCCGCGGCAGCCCTTTTGTGCCCTTTTGGCAGCTCGCCCCAGGCCACCCGGGGCGCACGGGGTGCCCAGAAAGGCGCCTGCAGCTGCAGATGTGGGGGAAATGTGCCGACCCCGATGGGCAGCCAAGCCTCCCCACGGCCGCTTGCTCGCTCCCCGCAAGGATGGGGGAGAGATTGGAAGGGTAAAAGCTTAAAAAGCCTGTGGGTCAGAAGAATTGGGGATCTATAGAGTCCATATGGAAAATATCCCTGGAAAAAATTCGTGCTGTGGCCCCTGGCATCCTTCATCGTTGCCGTTCTCCTCCCGCTCCGTGCCTCCCTGCTCAGCTCTGCCCCACTTCCCCCCAGGCCCCTGGCTCTCCCAGGGCTGAGACTTCATCCGAAATCCCACAAAGGGCCGTTACTTCGCTTTTCCTCCCACTCGTCCCAAAACCGGAGCCTGTTTCGGGGGGCAGAGCTGTGGGTGGTGAGGGCTGGGGGAAGCAGGGAGCTTTCTGACAGATTCCTCTCGCCCCCCAGCACCAGGATGCGGTTTCCCTCCTGGCAGGATTTATGGGCTTTGCCTCTCTTTGTACACAAGGACTCGAGTGATGCATTCTCTGGAGAGGAATAAAGCTTCCTGCACCCAGCAGCGCGGGGAGGGCAGATCAGAGCCCGCAGCAATGGCTGCAGCAGCCTGCCCGCGTCCTTCCCGCGGCCATCCTCCTGGCAAAGGCCCCACAAAACGTTTGTGCCTGCACTAACAAACACCCCGTGGAACAGGCTGTGTTGGATGGGAGCCTCCAGCCCTCCTTCCCTCCCTGGGGCTGGGACCCTTGGCTGCCTCCTGCCTCGCTCGCCGTCCCCACCGGCCACCAAACCTGCCGCCAGTGTCCCATGAGAGGCTTTCCCCCGGAGCCCACGGTCCTGGAGCACGTTGAGGCACCGGAGCACCGTGTCCCACCGCTTTCCCCACCAAGACAGGGCACGGGGCTGGGCTCCAGCATCCCTGGCTCATCCCACCCGTGTTCCTGGTGGCTGAAAGGGGTTCAGAAGTGCCCGAGCATTTAGGGTTGTGCGTTCCCAAGGAGCCATGAGCACTTTTGCATCTCTCCCCTCACCTTTGCAGCCCTGCTGGTGACCCCACACCCAGCAAACCCCGGGCACTCAGCTGCTTGCTGCACCGCCCAGCTTTGCAGCGCATCCATCCAACCCGCCGCACGTGCCAGGCAGAGCGTTCCCGGTACAACTCCTGCCCTCGACACGCAGCATTATTTCCCCAAAACCCAGGAGAGCAGCGGCTCGCCACAGCCTGCCCCCCCCGGCAGACCGAGCCGGATTTGTCCTGCTCGGCGGTGGCTGCTTCGTTACCAACTAGCTAATTCTTGCTTCTGCTTCTCTTCAGGCATTTGCAGGAGGGAGGGGAGAACAAAACAGCCCTCGGGGTGAAGTTACCTTATTAATTAACGAGGCTGAGAGCTTTGCAGATATTGCGCGGAAGAAGAGAAAAATCAGGAAAACTGGGCAAAACCAGAAAGGCTCGGGTTCAATTGTCAGACCAATTAACCTAGATCCGTGCCCTCCCTCTGGATGAATAGCTCATTATTATGTAATTGCTTAGGCCCAGCTCCGGGTGGAGGGAAATTAAATTCAGACACTTAACGAGGCAACCCGGTGTGGAGATGGGATGCGGGGGCTGCCCAGGGAAGCCAAAAAAAAAAAGCGAAGCAAGGGCGAGCTGGGACTGGAGAAGTCCGTGGTATCCGGACCATTTGCACCGTCGTGGGTCCAAAATGTGGCTGGGCTGGGATGATTTGGAAAGGCCTGGTGATGGTGTCGAAGGATAATTCCACGTGGGCTTTTTGGTGATGGAAGAGAGCAGGAGGAGGAGGAGAAACAAGCAGGAGGCTCCTGCAGGCTCCTGCACAAGCACGAAGGACATTCGTGCACTTGGGGCTTTGCACCATTGCTGTGGGTGTTTTAACTGCCCCAATCTGGGTGCCTACATGGCCCGTGAGCCCAGTGACCCCAATGAGTGGCTCTGGGTTTTTGAAAATGTTTTTTTTTTGGGCCAGGATAGATTGTGGGGAGTGGGCAGGAGGCTGTGGTTTAGCCAAGCACTCAAGCATCTGCGTAATTGCACTAGCCCTGCTCAGCTCAGCAAGGGGTTTAGGCAAGATAATTGGTGTGCTCGGTCAGGGACAAGGTGCCTTGAGAGCTCTTTTGTCTGAAGAAGGAAAAAAAAAATCCTTGTGAGCCTTATCTGTGACCCTTTTCTCCTTGCCCTGTGTTAGGACTCCTCTGCTTAGAGAGGAGGAAAAACTCCCCCATTAGTGGCTTTCAAATCTATACCTAATAAAAAAGCCACTAACCCCAACAAGTCACTGAGAAAACTGGCTGGTGCCACAGCAGAGCAGGCTTTTCCATCTGCAGGGCTGGTGAGTTTGTATGCAGTGGGAAATTTAAATGCACCGTATGTGAGAAACCTGCAGGCTTCAATATTAGCTCGAGAACAGATAAATGTGCTTTTCTTCCACTCTTGCTAGCTTTAAACTCCCTCATTTCCAGCCCCTCGGCTCAACCCCAAGCGTAGCCCCCATCCTTAGACAAAAGCACCTTGCAGCATGCGTCACAGGGGTACAGCTTGCTGTGGAACACAAAACAGGTATCATTAAAGAAAAAGGCACCGGACACCCTAAATTAATCAATTTTAGCTTTTCCAAGTGCCAGGCATCCTGGCTGCCGTTCCCAGCAGCCCAGCCACTGGCTTCCCTGTGAGCAGCTCCACTTCACTGGCCAGGAAAACAGAGCAGAGCCCCGGGAGTGTCGGAGCCCTTCTCGGGAGCAGAGCTCCATCCCTTCCTTCCCCAGCTCCATCCCTTCCTTCCCCAGCTCCAGCCCTTTCCCAGCTCCTCAGCTTCCTTCGCCCTTAAGCCCGTTCCTGGCAGCTGCTGTGGCTCTTGCTGAGAGAGTTGTGCATCCCGAGACGCCCAAGCTGCCACAGGGCGAACAGAGGCTGGCAAAGGGCGAGAGGAGCCCAAACCGCCCCAGGCTGGCAAACCGCAGAGGCTCCAGCCACACAATGAGTCTTTTGGGAAGCCACAAGCGTTCTGGCTGCTCCGTGAGCCTTTCTTGGCATCCCAGGCACTGCTGCCCTGTGTTTCCAAGCCTGTGCCCAGGGCATGACGCGCAGCTACCAGCACCCTTTGGTGCATCGCTCTCCCAAGCAGCTCCTGGTCCCGAGGGGCTGAAACAGGCCTGAAACAGGCTCAGGATTTTCCTGCAAGCGCCCCAGGATTACATTAAAGAGGATTTAAGCAGATGATCACTTCTCTGCTCTTCCTAGTTGGGAAAATGGGAACCATCGCACCGCGCTGTCCACCAGAGGTAATTAATGTTTGTGAAGCTCTGGAAACTGCTGCATGCACACTGAGTGCTATCAGCACGATTATTGCTGTGCTATTTGTTCCTGCTCCCGTGTTTTCTCTTCCTTGTTCCAAAGGGATTCTCCTCCTCCCTGTGCAGATGTATCAGTGCTGGGAAGAAGAATCAGTGCTTCCAGGTCGGGCATGGCTCTGGCTCTGACTCAGACCCCAGTTTGCCAGCAAAACCCTCTGGCCATGCCAGCACCGTGGGGCTGGGGCTGCCAGCTCCAGGGCAGGAGGAGCGGGGTGGGAGATCGGCATCGTCGTGCCCAGCCACGGGTGAGCTGGTCCTCGTGTCTGCGAAGCCTCCGAGCTCCAGAGGCCTTTGTCCTGCTCAGTGTTTTCAGTGATCTGAGATCCTTTGCTCCATTAACCTCCCCAGGCAGGGCCTTTCTGAACATCCCCACCAACACCTTGTTGATACCAGGTTGGTTTGAAGTGGCAGCTTGCGGCTCAGGTTGGAAAGAAGCTGCCCAGGAGAAAAAAAATGGGGCAGGAACCAAATTGGGGAAGGTGCTGAGCCGGGCACCAGATGTGCTGAAGGGGGGCAGCATCTGAGCTATGCTACGGTGGGGCACCGAGGGCACTTTTGCTGCAGTCGCCTGCACAAACAGCGGAATAACTGGGCTTCAGAGGGGAGGTTTGGCCTTGCACCATCCTTTTTTCCCCCCATAGCAAATGCTCGAGATGAAATGAGACTGAGAAAACTTTTGGGGTGGATGCAGGCAGAGGCTGAGCTGCCGCAGGTAGCCCCGACCCCGGGCCAGAGCGCGTTTGTTTTGCTGAGGTTGTTTGGGCCAAACAACGAGTAGCAGAAACAAACACCTACAGCAAGCGTGCGATAAACATTTTCTGCGTGGTTTGAATTATCTGTGACTTTTGACCCCAGATTAAATGTAGTGTGTAACTGGTGGTTATGCATTGAGTCACCCGAGCAGGCTAATCGCAGGAACCCCCTGTTCTCCAAACAGCCTGCACCCCGCGGGTGCCGACTGCCGGCCGCTCACGTTTTCTATCCGAGGCACCCTGTGGGTTTTGCATCATCCTTTTAATTCAGTACTTACAAAGCATTTTTTTGTCCAGCCGGTATCTCGAGCTCAGAACAAAACAAACCCAGCAGCGCCGTAAGCAGGCAGCCCAAGGCAGCCAGATTCCCCATGAAGTTTTGCCTTGATGCTCAGCCGCTCTGTGACTGCTCCAGTGTCTCGTAAAGGGCTGGGCTCACGCTGCAGCGTTTTGCTCAGCAGGAAAGGTCTCTCCTCTCCATCAGCAATTCTCCTGAAGCGCGAAGAAATAGCCTTTTGACTTCTAGCTCTGCGTGTAATTTGGGTGAAAATGAGCATCGGGCTCGGAAAATGTTAGTGGGAGGTGGTGGGCAGGGAGATGGGCTCGCCATGGGGATGCTGCACAGTCCTGATATCCCCTGGCCATGCAGAAGGACTCGGCACAGCTTCCCCGAATGTGGGGCAGAGCAGGGTGAGGGTCAGAGAATTATAGAATCAGAGAATCACAGAATATCCCGAGGTGGAAGGGACCCACAAGGATCATTGAGTCCATCTCCTGGCTCCACACAGGTTGACCCAAAAATACGGACCATACTACTGAGTGCCACCCGGCACCAGGGTAACCTCAGGCTGTGGGGACAGATGCTGGTTCATTTCAGCAGGAATAAATCACAACTAAACCAACCTCTTTCCTCCTGCAGCAGCTCACTGGGCGGTAAAAGCCCAGTGGGAAGAGCGTGACCCCGGCGCAGGCTGGCCGTGCGTCCCACCGCACTCCCGCAGAGCTGCCCCAGAGGCGTTTCAGCACCAAAGGCTCTTTGTATCGGAGGCCAGCCTCTGTCCCCGACTGTCCCAGGAGGGATGCTGGTGACGCGGGAGGCGGGGGACGCCTCTGCCCCAGGTTCGAGAGGGGACAGCCCTGTCCCAGCTGCCCAGGGGATGGTGGTCCCCAGCGGTCCCCCAGCCAGAGCCAGGTTTGGGGTGACCCCGGTGTCCCAGCACCCTAGCTATCCCCAGCTCCTTGCTGGTTGGAACTGGTGCGGGTATTGGTGCTGAGCTTTCACTTGCTCGGCCAAGGTGGTTCTGCAAGAATACAGAAACGGCTGGAGGGGAAAATCCACGGCTTGGTAAACAGAGCTGAGCAAGGCAGACCTCTCACCCGGGAGGGCAGGGAGGAGGGAAGGGAGCGTGGAGCCGCCCGGGGGCACCCAGGGCTGGATTTCAACACGCAGCAGAAGACAAGGCACTTCTGTTGGGTTGTCTGGGTCCCGAACCTCCCCGCTGCTCCCCGGTGCGGGGGCGGCTGTTTGGTCTGGCCCCAGAGCCCCGCGCTGATAAGCAGGAGCTGAGGAGGAAGCGAGAGGTGGCTGAGTGCTGGGGGGAATGTGTTGGGGTGTGGGGGGCATCCGGGGATGCTTCCCTGTACCCCCAAGCGGGGGAGGGTGATGGTGCAGGGAGCAGAGGTGCCCAGGGCTGTGCAGAAGCACGTTTGGGGTTTATCGGACACCCCAGGGCTGTGCCACGTGGCTGGGAAACGGGGCAGGGGGTGCCAGGAGGGGTGATGGCCCCACGGCCCCATCACCCACACAGAGCTGCCTCTGCTGTGGTATAAGCCCATGTCCCAACTGGCTCCGCTCCGATGGGCTTCCCCCATCGCCTGCACCCACCCATTTCCCTCCCATGCAGCTTCCAGGCATTTTTCGGGTGTCCCAGGCCCTGGATACTCAGTAGCCCCTTATATCCATGGCTCCTCTGCTTTGTTTTAGTGCTCAGCTTCTTTCCCTGAGCACGACACCAGCTCACCCCGTGCTGCCTTCTGCTCACCCGCTGTTCTCCCAGCGGTGCCATCTCCTTCCGCACCCATCCTGGACAGGAGAAGAGGAGCAAAGCTCTCCCAAGACACCAAACCAGAGGCAAATATTTGCGCTTTATCAACTCATACTTGTTCCTCCCGATGAGGGATCAAACATTTGCACCTTGTGGCCCACCCTATGGATACCACCTCGGTCCCCAGGGGACATCTGTCTGCCCCCAGGGTTTTGCTCCCCGTGCTGGGTAGGGTCAGGCCGGGACAGCCGTGCTGTTGGGTCCCTGCCGGCCACGACGGCTCCGTCCCGCTCCACCTCCAGCATAAATCACGTCTGGCCGTAAATCCCCGCCAGCCTTCAGGGACCCGTCCCCGGGGAGGGCCAGGGGTCAGCCGTCAGGCAGCGAAAACAAAGACCTTGTTTTTGGCTGGCGGGGCTGTGATCCGGAGACACAAACAAGAGCTGGCCCTGCGGCACCTCGCTGCGGCACCAAGCCCTCCGGGCCCCGCGGGGCTGGGGCGCAAAGCCTCAGCTTTCGGACGGATCAGGTCCCTGACCTGCCTTGGCACAAGGCACAAGGGACATGGGACAAGGCGTGAGGGACGAGGGGCTCAGCACAAAGCTGGCCAAACACCACGGGACCCACGAATGGCCTCACATCGGCTTCAGTGCCGTGGCACAGACAATACACTTGATTTTCCGAGCGAGCTCCTGAAGTCCCCGCTGCTGAGGTTACCTGGGAGCCTTGCTTTCCTTTTGAACCCCGTGCTTCCCTATCGAGACAGCTGCAGAAAGCCTGAGCCTGTGCTGGCTGCTAGGAATTTGCCTCTCACCAGGATTAATCAGCCCCTGCATATCGCAGGGCAGCTCGAGCGGCTCCCGGGCGTTATCAGTGCCCGCAGCGCTGCTGGGAAGTGCCGGCCAGAGCTCGGCGCAGACGGTGGCTCCCAAACACGGGGACGTGGCAGGGTTCAGGTGATTTCTCATCAGTGGTCGGCTCCACAACCTCCTACGGGAAGGCAGCGGGTTGTTTTCCTACCTGTGGGTGTGGGAGGTTGATAAGGAGGCGGCCGGGAAGCAGCGAGCCGCCTGGGGCTCCTTGGGGCAGGCGGTGGGTGACGGTCAGGTATCCACTGGCTATGGGGGGATGGAGGGATTTGCCTTCTCTTCTTAGAAATACCCCTTTCCATACCAGAGGAAAAAATTCCCCTGTCATCTGTCTGCTGCCCGCCTTGTGGCCACGGTACCCAGCAGTAAACTGGTGCCAGTCCTGTGCTCCCCAGGGACATCATCCAAATTTTGGTGCTTCAGGGCTGCACTGTCCCTAATTCCTGTGACTTGAAGGGCCTCAGGTCCCTGGATAACCCCATTTCCCAGCCCTCTTTTTCCCCGTGTGACGATCATAAGCTGCCAGCCCACCGCCCTCCTCTCCCTGGCTGCATCCCCAAGGTTCAGGGACTGCTCGGAGGGGGGGCACGAGCAAGGTTTGAGGGGTGAGACAAGGCGGGGACCGCATTCCTTGCACGCTGGTGTTCCAGCTGAGTGCCCCCTGATGCCAGGGGCAGCGGGCACGTGTCCCACCAGGCAGCGGCACGGCCGAACTCGCTGAACTCCCCGGGCACGTGAGCCGCGGCCGGAGCTGCCGGCGCTTCCCCCGAAGGCTGTCCCATGGTGGGACCCATTCGGCCCTGCCGCCGGCTGAGATAGGGGAGAGCCTGTCTGCAGCCCTGAGCTGGAGCTCTGCCGCCGAAGGACAAAATGGGGCCGGGACAAGGGTGCAGCGAGGCCGCCCGCTGCGCACGGGGTGCAGCATCACAGCCCCCCCCCCCGGCGGCAGCCGGGCCGCTGCGATGTCCTGGGAACATCCCGAAGGTCCCGTTCCAGCTCCTGAACTGAAAACAAAAGTGCGGCTTGTTCCCGGCCTGTTTTCAAAGCCAGGAAGGTCGGGGCCGCCAGAGCCCTGCCAGGCGCGGTGGCATTGCTGGCTCCGACGCCACTCGGCGTGCATGGGGAGCAGCGCGGGGACCGGCACGTGCCACAGCCCAGGTGTGCTGGGGACACACACGTGGGAACACTTCACCTGCCCCCAAATGCAGCCAGCTCAGGGCGGTGCATGGCAGTGAAGCACCAAGTACCTGGAGGGGCCGGTGCTGCTGACATCCAGGGCTTTCTGCTGGGGTGGGCAGGGGATGAATGCATCAGGTCCATAGGGCAGGAACAGCTCATGGCCCTGCTGTCGGCACATCGGGCTCTGAAACATCCCCTCGGCCCTGTGCCGGGTGCCTGTGTGTGTTGTCACCTGCTCAGCGGAGATTATTAGCAGAGAAAATCGTTGGGCACGGAGACAGGAGCTCAAGGGACAAGGCAGCGACTCTGTCACCTGGAAATCAATCCCAGACATCCGCCCTGGCTCAGCTTCCTCGAGCGCCGCTCGATGTGCCCGTGCCCTCTGTCCTCTCTGCCGGATTCAACCTGGAACAGCCAGAAGGAGAGCAGGGCTGCGCGTGCAAAGCTGTTCACACATCCCGATATCATCAGGGACAGTTCTGCCGTGGACCCCGTGCCTCTCCCTGCCTGCCGTGCCGGGACCACCCTACCCAACTGCCCCAAACCGTCCCTGCGAGCACCCTGCATCCCCAAGGCAGCTTTGCATTCCTGCTGACTCAAGCCGAGAGCGCACTGACATTCGTTTTGACCTTTTGAATCACAAGGATGTTCTGTCCTTCCCAGCCAAGTACAGCCTGGCCACCCCGTGGGTGGATTATAGTGTATATACAGCGGCTGTAAGTACGGATCTGGCACCGGGGAAGCGTGCACGCGCGTGGGCTCGTCTGCCTTCATGTGCATGGGTGCAGCGGTGCTGGGATGAGCATGAGGAGCATCCTCAGTGCCCAGCTTCCCTCCTGGGGTGCCAGGGTGGATGTGGCACAGGGTAGGAAGGAGGGAACGGTGGCAGGAGAGACACCAAGTGGCTGGCTTGGCAGGGGAGCCACAGATGAGCCCTCGAGCAGCCACCCCCTTGCTGCCAGCTCCAAAGGCTGCTCCCAGCTCCCTGAATTTTCCGTCTTCCAGCTAAATTGTGCCTTTTTTTTGAGAGAACATCAAGAACCACAATTAGGATGCAATGTGCAATTAGCCCTAGTGGCTATCAGGGACAGTGCTCTCCCTCCCGGCTCCCCAAAATCCAGCTCTGGGCAGGAGGCTGTTTCAGTACAAGATGTACCCCGACCCCAAAAGCTGGGAGCGGGAGCGAGCTGATAGGAAGGCAGCACACTGCAATTCCCAGAGGTGTTAAATATGGTCACCGACAGAACAGATCGATGGGGCTAAATGAGCATCTTCCTCTCTCGAGCATGGCCCCTGCACACACAAAATCCTATTATGTAGGACAGCAGCCAGGCAATGACCGGGGCCGAGAGCAGGGTGCAGGTTGTACGGCTCATATGGGGCTGGGGGAGCCATCCCCATCACTCTGTCCCTATAAACCCCTTCCCCTTGCCCCAAGCCCCGCTGGAGGCCAGGCTCTGCCACGTGGCTGGCTCCAGCCCAGGCTGTCCCGGCCTGGATCCAGCCACCTTGCAGCCCCATGGCGCCGGGAAGGCTGGCGGCTTTGTGCTCCCAGCCCGGATGCCCTGCTTATCTCTCCCTTCTCTTAGCCTGACACATTTTTTCCTCTCTCTCCTTGCCTAACCAGTCCATAGGACTCTTATCTCAAGCCGTGAACCACCCTTTCCCAAGGCATTTTCAGCAGCATCCTTTGCAAACCCATTTCCAGGGGGTTGTGCATGGCATTAGGGGCTCAAGTGACAACCTGGCAGGAAAGCCTTTTTGCTTTTATGCCACGCTGATGTCTCCAAACCCCTTCCTGAAGCCAAGGCAGGGTGTAAAACAACCCCCTTCTCCTGGCAAATGCTTCCAGGCTTCTCAGGCTTCCTGCAGTTGGCCCTGCCTGGGAGGTGGCTGGTGCCCAGGTCCTGCAGAGCACTTGATGGTGAAGAAACCAATGCCCATTTGGGGTTTCTGCCCTGCAGCTGGTCTGTCTGATGCCCAGGGGGAAGGGGGCTGCTTGCCCCATCCCAGGTGCATGCACATCCATGTGTGTTCACGTATCCCCAGCCCTCTGCATCCCACAGGGTCGCTGTGGTGTCTGGGTGAGGGAAGGGCACTTTGGAGACACGAATCCCCGGGGATTTGGCTGTATTTCATTAAAACGCTGGAAATCCCACATTTGCATGCCCTCGTGTCCAGGCTGCCCTTTGGAAACCATCCCTGGCCCATGCCTTGCTCCGAACCATGCCAGCAATGCAGCGCTCAGCGGGGGCTGCTTGGTGCTGCAGCTTGGTTCAGGGCAGCCAGAGCCAGCCTGATTCAGCCTCTGCTGGCTCAGAGGAGCTGCTTTCCACCCCAGAAATAGCGGCTCGGATGATGCTCTCTGCAGCTGGGGATGACGATGCAAAAACTCGTTATCCAGCAGGAACAATTAGAGCAATTATCCATGCAGGCGCTGCACGATGCCGGAACGGGCCGGCCGGCGGCCAGCTCCCGAGCGCAATCCCCGTGGGGCAGGGGAGCAGTGCCCAGCCCTGCCAGGAGGAAGAGCACACCAAGCAGGAGCACCACGAGAGCCTCCTGCAACACCAGGAGGGGCCATTCTGCATGGGAAGGACAGCCAGGACAAGGGAATTGGTTGTCTGGAAGCCGAATGTCACTCTCTGATGACATTTGTTTGTATTCGGATTAAGGACGGAACAGAAGGTGGTGCTAGGGACCAAGCTGCCTCGCGTGGTGCTCCTGCCTCCCTCCTTGCCAGGCTCCATCATGGGAGAAGTGGGGCTGGGCTCAGCTTTTTCTATTTATCTATTTAGAAATGGGCAGCAGCCGGGGCTGGATCGAGCCCTGGGTACCTGATGGGCACCAACCCCAGCGGCAGCTGCCGAGCAGGGCTGCAGGGCACATTCCTCTGGGGGCAGAAATCAGACTTCTGGCTGAGAAATGCCCATGGGGAAAACGCGTAAAAGGGCGATTTCTCAAATTTCTCAATTCAGAACAAGGAAGGCTTTTTGTTTTTCCCCTTGACATTGTTTAAAAACCTCGTTTCACTGCTGCTAGAAGTAATCCCTGCTCCCTGCCGGCTGCTTGGAGCCAAAATCCCAAACCAATCCCAGGCAGATAAACAACCCCTCCCTGAATAAATCAGAGTGCAGCCAGGCTGGAAGGAAAGCATTAGGGCAGGTTTGGATGTGGCTGGGTACTGGATCACCGGCCGATGCCCAAGGAGTGGCTGGGGAGAGGGGGTGGGAGCTGGAGGAATGTGGGGAGCGAGCTCTGGGGGAATGCGGGGCATTTTCCATTGAAAACTTTATCTCTGGCAAGCGTGCCACCACATCCTGGGCTTGTTTGTCCTGCAAGAGCAGCGAACTTCGCAGGAAAATATAGTTACCTGGTCAGCAAAGCCTGATAGGCTTTGTTTATTAGCGGCTAAATATTAAACCCTCGGCAAACAGGGCTGGGTGATACCCCTCGGGGCCGGGAGTGGGGCTGGGGCTGTGGGGCCACAATACGGTGCTCCACAGGCTGCCAGCCCTGGGTAGCAGCAGGAGGAAGCCTCCCCAAAATGCTGCTCTCAGCACGGCCTCAGAAATGTACCTTTCTCCAGGCAAGGAAAAGGAGCAAGCAAGGTTGTATAAAGATTAAAAGGTTTCTTGCTATGGATGGGGACTTCTCCATCACTGAACCTCCCGGTGCCTTGATTTGCACAGGCAGCGTGTCTCCAACCACGCCAGTGCTGCCCCAGAAACCCACTGCTCCGGCACATCAAACTGCGTCCTTCAAGGCTGCCTGATTCATCTCGCCGAGCCTCTGTAAAATTTGTTTTCAGTAATCAGGCCAGTGATACCAAAACGGTATTTGCAACTGAAGCAAAGGACGGGCCTAAATCTTACATGGTGTCTCTGCAGCAGTGCCAAAACAAAGTCCAAACAAACCCATTTCCTCCCCCCATGTTTTAGGTAACCAAAGAGCAGCATTTTGATCTGCTCAGACTCTTCATGGAATGGCTTTTCCTGCCGCGCTTGAAGGGAACCTGACAAACACATCAACAAAGCCTGACCCACTTTAGCAGAACAAGAACGACACCAAGAAAGGGAGCAGGGATTTCAATCAAGTCCTTAATGCAGTCCTATTAGCACGTCCCTGCTACACAGATCCGGATAAATTGATCCTGACAAGTCTTTTCTCCGAACAGGGCAAGAATTAAAACCTGCACCATGCCAGTGCAGGGCAGTGCTGCCCTGGGACCCACATATCCACGTACACAGGGACGCACACATATATACTGTCCCTCTCCAGCTCCTTTCCAAAGCACGGTGTGTGCAGCTGGGGTGTCAGGAAGCAATCCTTGCCCACGCTGGGTGCTGGGCGCTGCTGCAGGCTCTCGCAGTGTTGCTTCGAGGCTCTGATTGCATGTCGAGAGCTCCAAACGCCGCCGCCTCACGTGTTTGGCGGCACGTGTTTTGCGGCTAACTCATTGTTTGCAAATAACAGCAAGGACACTGCTGAGTCAAGCACGCTGCGGGCGATACCAGCAGGGGCCCAGAGCTGATTTTGCCCAGTGGTACTGGGCACTTTCCTCTTTAGGGGTGGGTTTGACACCCCCAACTCACACTCCAAGTTCTGCGGGGTGAGTTTTGCCCCTTTGCACTTAGTGAAAATTGAGGGTGGGAGGCAGCAAAGCTCAGAGCTGCCTGCACCAGGAGATGGGCCGGGCTGGGGGCTGCGGCCGGTCTGGCTGTGTGTTTTCCTGGATCCATGTTTCTGCGTAGCTGACCTTGTGCAAGAAGCTCTCCGCGCTCTCCTTGCCCACGCGCTGGCTTGGATACCTCCCCCGGGGGGGACTGCAGCCCCGGCAGGCCCCCGCGTTTGCTCAGCGGTGGCGTGGCATCAGCGAACATCACGAGATCGCCGGACACTCCCCGCGCCCTTGGCTCGTCCCCCTTCTCCCCCCCGAATTTTGGTGCACTCAAGCTCTGGCCTTCACGGCCGGGTCAATGCCCTGCGGCTCTGACATCCAACCCGGAGCCACAACCAGCTGGGCTAAGCCTCCTCTGCCTCAAATTTTCCCCACACGCTGGGTTTCCTTGGATGAGGAGGCCACTCTCCTCGAGGGTGGCATCTCCTGGGCCATGGGACGATGGCCTTCTCCCCAGGGCAGCCCCAGGATGGGACATTGCCGAGTTCCCCTGGCAGTGGGTGGCTCTGGTGCTTCAGATGTGTTCGGATGACGCTCAGCTTATGGCCCCCTCATTCCTGGCAGCGTCCCTCAAAGAACCAGGGACACCAGGGCCTGAAATGGGCCCAAATTTCCACCTGATCAAAATTAGGGGGATGCTGGCCAGGAGTTTCTGCAGGCTCGCAGCCACAACCCAGCAAAAAGGGCTAATGTTCTTGTGCTGCTGACCACAGCCACGGGCTGCTTGCCCAGAGGCCGACAGGAGCTGTAACTTCTTATTCTTATCGCCCCGTGCCAGGTGGCCACAACCCTGACAGCACCTCCCTGACTTTGCGCTACAGACTTATCCCACCACAGCAGCTTGGCAGGCCTTTAAATAGAAAATTCGGGTCGACAATGTGGTACCGGGGCAGGATGGAGAGATAAAGTTTGACACAATGATAGCCACGTAGTAAAAAATGATAACAGAGCTGGTGGCGATCGCACTGCGAGCTCCAGATGGACGGCAGAGAGAGAGGGGCCTGGTGAAATGCCAGACCATCCTCATAAAAATGTCAGGTCATTGTAAGGAAACATTGGTGAGAGGCACGGAGCTGCATGGTGCTCTGTTAAATAGCCGGTGGTAAAACTCCCCCAAATTACCTTTGGAAGCAGGCATGAGATGCAATTTGTATAGAAATGACAGGAAAAAAAGAATAATATTAGCATTGCAAAGAAACAGGCAATAAGAGGCTCCAGACAGGCTTTATTTGATCAGCTGTTTTTTAGGATAACAGGTTAACCAAATGTTTGGGCAAGCAATGAGCTTATGTGATAGCTTCAAGATGTGAGAGATCAGATGGTCTGGAGACATCTGCACATTTCAGAACCTGGATGTCCGGCAAGTAAATTATACAAAGAGCACAATCTACATACTGATAAAAAACAGGAAAATCATTTGCAGTTTGGGTTTATTACTAAATCTAAGGGGGAAGTTATTCTTTTCATTCAATGCTAAGAATCTTTGTTCATGCTTTAGCTGCCTCACTAGGAATTTTCAGAGGTTGCTCACTCAAACCTTTCGGCTGAGGATCTGAAAGTGGGTGAAAACCAGACTGAAAATTAGGAAGATCTGCAGAGCAGTGAGAGCTCCATGAGAGAACAGCGGGAGGGCCACACACAGCCCTTCCAGCTGAGATGGAGACCCTGGCAGGATTTTAAAGTGATGTGGAGGGTGAAGATCATGTTGAGGGTGATGTCTACCTATTAGGAACTGCACTACAAGGATGTAACCCAGGCCATCGAAGAGTCACCCTGTGGGGACAAGGGTCTCACAGCCTGGAGCTCTGCAAGGGCAGGTGAAGATTAGGGCTGAGGTCCCCGCAGTCCTCTCCAGGGCTGTGGACACACCAGTCATGGTAGAGGCAAGAGGTTGACACTCAAATTGTGACCACACAGTCTCATCTGATCAATTCACCAGCATGTTTGGTAATGGAGGAGCCAGTGGCACCACTTCCTCACTGCAAAACATCTTCTTTCTCCCCTGAACTTGCCATGAGACATGACAAGTCCCAAAGGATGGGAATGGGTCACCTGGAGGAGCTGGAGGAGCTGTTCCCATGAGAAAGGGAAGGTGCGAGGCAGGGACAGGGCTGAATGCCACCGAGATAAAGCTGCATGTTCCAGCTGCTGTGGGAACACGTGAACCAAAATGGGAACTGAATGGCACAAAGAAATGCTGATTGACAGCGCTGTAGTTGTGTTTGAATGGTATCTGCATGTTGTCACCTACCCTAATGACTGCCTGACTCACCCATCAGAGGCAGGCACCCAGCAGCCTAGCAATTAACCACACTCCTCAATAAAGTCAAGGGGAGAGTTAAACTCAGCACGGTACAGAAGAAAACGACCCCTGTGAGGCCGAATTGAATCTCGCTTTAGAAAAGCCCATAAAACAACGTGCAGAAACGAACCTCTCTGCTCAGCCCCACGCAAAGGACGCAGCATCCCGTACCTCCTGCCTGGCTCAGTCAAGGACCATAAATCCCACCAGCCTTCCCACAGGGATCTGCTCAGCAGGTCCTGGGCTCCCCGGGGCTCCTCGCACATTCCAGCACCGGTGCCCAAGCTGGGATCTATTCCTGACAGTAGGAACAAAGTGAACAATTGCATCTGCTATATTTAGAGCAAGCAGTCAATACTCCACGTGTACAAATGGTTACCAGCATTCTCATTTGATATATAAATAGCCCCTGTTTGCTTTTCAAAAGAAATTGCTTTAAAAAAATAGAAAATTGCCTTCCCAGTCATCCTCAGCCTGTAACTAACTGATGAGCATGGAGGCCTATTTCAAATGAAAAATTATGTATTTTCTCAAAGCCAGTCCAGGAAGCAAAACTCGTGATTATGGCTGGCATTATTATTGCTGCAAACCTGTGTATTGATAGAGTGGTTTAAACATGGCAGCAGCAGTTTGCTGAAGCAAACTCGGAGGACCGTGGTACTGAGGGGCACCATCCCCGACCTCCTGGCTTCCAGGCAGGGCACCCTCTCCAACCACCTCCTTCACCTGCAGGTCAGGCATGTGAGAACCTCATTTCTTTCCCCTCTCCCAGCTTCACTCAGGTCCCAGCCTTGGCACCAGATTTCTGTCTCTGTCCCTCCAGATTCCTCCAGTTTTAAGTCCCAGCTCTCTGCCAACGTTTTTCTTTCCCTCCAGCAGATATACCCAGTGCTTCTTCCCTCACACAGAAAGCCAGCTCATGTGTAGGCATCTATCTGTAAGGTGTTACAAAACAGCTCGTCAGCCACCTCGATGCATTGTCCTCAGTTAGGTTAAAGTTAAACTAAGGACAGCAGTTAATGAAAAAACACGGCAGAAAGCTGAGATCTTATGGACACAACCAAACCCTGCTGGGGTAGAAGAGTGCAATGGTTACTCATTTAACACAGAATAACACAATTCCTCCCGCAAGGATCAGCGGGAAAGGCAGGGATGCACACAGGCTGGGGACACCCCCGATCTGCTGAGGGGCTGTGAGCTGTCCCTGGGGGGTGATCAGTGTGGACTGCGGGGTGTAGCGCTGGGAGAACAGACCCAGACCCTGGCATAGGTTGGGTATTAGGAAGAACTTCTTTACCGAAAGTGTTGTTAGGCATCGGAATGGGCTGCCCAGGGAAGTGGTTGAGTCACCACCCCTGGAAGTCTTTAAATGATGTTTAGATGTTGAGCTTAGCGATACGGTTTAGTGGAGGACTTGCTAGTGTTAGGTCAGAGGTTGGACTATGTAAGCTGCTGTCATTCTGTGACTAGGTGATCTTGGAGGGCTCTTCCAACCTAGGTGATTTTGTGACTCTGCGACAGGCCCGGATCCAGGCTTGGGCACG
Organism: Cygnus olor; assembly: GCF_009769625.2. Taxonomy (NCBI): domain Eukaryota; kingdom Metazoa; phylum Chordata; class Aves; order Anseriformes; family Anatidae; genus Cygnus; species Cygnus olor. The sequence goes on from NC_049183.1 coordinate 14,791,129, forward strand.
GGGCCTTGGTGCAAGCCCCAGCGCACGGCCCCAGGCTCAAACCCAGGCCCTGGCGCAGACCCCAGGCTTCGGCCCCAGGCCCCGGCCCCCGGCCCAACTCCAGCCCCAGCCTCCAGCCCCGGCCCCAGGCCCCAGCCGAGCCCGAGCCCCAGCGCAGGCCCGAGCCCCGGCCCATCCCCGGCCGAGCTCCGCCCCGTGCCGTCACTGCGCGGCGCCGCGGCCGCGGGCTGGGGGCCGCCATGGCCTCGGGGGGCGCCGCCGCCCGGGCCCCCGCCGAGGAGCCGCCATCGGCCGAGGCCCCCGCCGAGCAGAAGCCGCCGCCGCCTCCGCCGCCGCCGGCGCAGGAGGAGTTCTCCTTCCTGCCGCTCGTCCACGACATCATCAAATGGTAACGGCGGCCTCCGAGCCTCGGCACGGGCCTCCCCGAGCTTCCCCGGGTTGCCTGCGGGGCGCCGGGCCGGGAGTGCCCCGGGTGGGGAGCGGGGCAGCGGGGTGCCCCCCTGCAGGGATCCTCCTCAGCCTCCCCCCACCCCACCCCCCAGCGTCTCCCCTGCCCTCTGCCTCCTGGCTGGGGCTCTGGGAAGGGTGGCAGGAGCTGGCACAGCCCCAAGCTCCGAGGCACACCCCTACCCGGGCGCTGTTTGGGTCACCGAGGTGGTGCCCAGGTGCACTGCCCGGCGCCAACACCCAGGAGCAGGAGCAGTGCACTCGTGCTGGGTTATTGCTCTGCATAGCCCCGCTGTTTGGCTGATAATGGCCTCAGAAAGTACAGGCAGTCCCGGAGCAGCAGCGCAGTCCGTTCCTGGGGTGTTGTAAAAAACAGGATGGCTTCTGCAGCGTTACGGGTTGAATCGTTCTCTTCCTGGTTCGAGATCGGTGCTTTAGGGGTAAAGGCGTTTGCAAAAGGATCCTGAAAACTGGGGTGGTTTTGGCCTAGGGTAGCCCCATCAGAGATGAGTTCCCAGCAGGACCATGGCACTGCTGTGAACATCCATCCAGGGCCCTCTCTGTGCTCTCACTGGGGCATGGAAAGCACACGTTCCCCTGTTACCAGCTATGGGACCAACTGCCCTTTCCCTGCATGCTTATATGGGGACTGAGGCTGGTTTGTTTCCTGCTGGTGTTTCACTTGTACCAAACCTATCTGAGTGCTGAGAGAGGCTCACCCATAACGACTGCACCGTGAGAGCCGTGGCAAGGAAAGACAAAACCCCCTGCCACACCAGTCCAGATGCAGGGCAGGCGTGAGAACACAAACCCCGGCCTCAGTTTCCCCACTGTGCTGCAGCTCCCCGAGGCTGACCCTGCCTGATCTGTCCAGACCACAGCGGGGAGGTTGAGCCCATTGCCAGCTGCATCCGTGTGCATAAGCAAAGCGGGCAGGAGCCCTGGGCAGAGACCTCCCAGCCTGCTATTTGTCACCGAGCAGGTCGTGGCGACCTGCAGGTGACAGTTCCCAGGATATCCTGTGCCCTGTCCTGCTGAGCCGCCCACTCCCACTACCCCGCTACCTCCACCAGGCTGGCACCTGGCTTTTCCTGGGCGGTGTGAGCAGATACAGCTGTGCTGAGCGGTGCTGCAGGCGCGTAGGGCCGCAGAGCCGAGCGGTGGGATGTGTCGCCTCATGTCCCTGACAGATGGCAGACGTATTATCCTTTAACACTGCCACTAGACTCAGAGCCCAGCCCTGCTGTTTTGACACTGACTCAGCCCTGAAGACACCTCATCACCAAGGTGACTCGGTGTTCAGGAGCGATGATGTATCGTGTAAATTTGCTTACACTCAAGGCCACGTGCTCTTTCCTGTCGTTTGGGTCCCCGAGAAAGTTTTCCCAAGCAGGGCTTGCTGTTATTTTCACCCTTGTACAGACAAATGGCATTGCTTGTGAGGGCCCAGCGCATGGCTCTACCACTAATCGGTTGTGCTGGTGTAACCAGGAGCCCCAGGCGGGATGTGGTGGAGTGATACCAGCGAAGGAATGCTGGGGAAGCCTGTGAGGGGTTTAAAGAGCTCTGTCCTTTAAGGGAGGTCCTAAATGTGCTCCTTCAGCACAGGCTGTGGCTGGACATTGCGTTTAATCCTGGGTTATTGCAGGTGGCTGAATCTCTGCTCTTCCTCTCACCTCTGTCCATGCCCTCAAAGAGAGAGTCGCTTCAGTGTCTTGATCCAGCAGGGAAATCACCCAAAAATTAAAAAAAAAAACAAAGACAAAAACTGAAATAATTATTCCTTGGATCAACCACCTGGACAGACAACCGTCCGTTCTCTAGGTGTAGGTAAGGGAATAAGCCTCGGAGAGTCCTGGACGGCTCTTTTAAAGCCACCCTGCAGCTATCATGGATTAAAGGCAGTGTCAACCCATCCTTCCTCAGACGTGCAACGTGTATGTGTGCCTGTATTTTTCCACTGCCGACCTGACCGTAAATGCCTGCATAATGGGGATACATTATCGTACCAGCTGCAGTTTTATTTAGAAGAGAGTAATGAATATTTTGTTCCGACAGGCTTTTGAAATGAACAGGACCATCTGGTTAAAAGTTTTGCTCTCAGCCATGTCACGATTCCCCAAAGTCATAATCAAGAACCTCTCAGCCCTGGTCATGCCAAGGAGGTTTATTTTTAGGGCTGGCTATTGAACGGGCTCCCAGATTTCAAAGGCCGTTAGAATCCCGCTTTCACTATTAGCAGGCGCCCTGGAAGCGGAGACTTGCTTTCGCCTGGAATCGTAAAACTTCTCGCTGCTGCTAACAAAGCTGAGGCAGATACTAATGAGGGTTTGAGGGCAGACGCTGCCTCAGACAACACTGATCCTTGAAAAGCACAGAGCTGGCTGCAGAAGCAATTGTGCTGCTCTTAAAAAATAAGCTGTCACTTCTCTTTTATTAGGTATACATCCCCAGAGAGTCGTTCTAAAGCTCCAAAGTACCATTTTCTCTGCCATTGGACACTCTCTGATACTTTGGGGAACAATTTCCATTTTCTGCTGTCAAGCTGTTTGACTGCATTGATTTTTTGGATTACTTCAGCAACAGGTCACAGGCGAGCCTGAGATCTTTTTTCATAGGTGCCTACACACAACACACATGCATAATCTTACTGTCCCTAAAGAGAGATACCGAAAAAAAAAAAGAGTGAGAATTTAGCCTATTTTTTGGTAATGTTTTAAAGCTCTAAACCAGCTCCTGACCAGTGGAATGGGACCTAAGGTAACTGCATTGTGTGCTGGAAATTACCAGGAAAACAGTTTGTCTCAGAGGCTACCCAGTCCGTTTATCTATCTGTGGTTATTTTATCGGCAGAGGTGAATTAGGTGTGTGTAGCTGGATACCAGGAGCAAAAGTTTCCCAGTGAATTCCAGTTTAAGCCTTGATTACACTGGAAATGGCAGTCCCCACATCGGGCTGAAGGCACCTTTCCAACAGCAGGCATGAATAGTGTCTCTGTTTTCTCTCCTCTGCAGCATGGACAAGGACAGCCAGGATGTTCACCAGGTGCTGAATGAACTCAAGAACAAGTTCCAGGAGATGAGGAAGCTGATCAGCTCCATGCCCGGCATCAGCGTCAGCCCGGAGCAGCAGCAGCAGCAGCTGCAGAACCTGCGGGAGCAGGTCCGGACCAAAAACGAACTGCTGCAGAAGTACAAGAGCCTTTGCATGTTTGAAATCCCCAAGGAGTAGGAAGGGAGCAGCTCTGCTCGCAGGGTCAGGGGTACTTCTCCTGGCTGAACAGAGAGAAAAAGGTGTCGGAAGTTTACTTTTCTTTCTTACGTGCATTTTTTGTCACATTGCTCTGAAGTCGTGTCTGTGGATCACAGGCATGTGACAGCGAACCAGAACAGTTCTTGTGTGCCTCACATAGGATGATTACGGCGGTGTCTTCGCGTTGATCTGCTGTAGGACTGTGTGCATTTATATATGCATCTCTGGTTTTTCTCTCCATGTGTGAGTTTGTTTTTTTTTTCATTCAAGCAAGCAGGGGGCATTGTGTTTTCTCCTCACTAAAGGTCAAAATACCTGCTGGTTAAGTCGAAAAGGAAAAAGGGGGCATTTTCTGCATTTTTTTTCGCTTCCGAATGGACAAAAGCGGCCAAACATCAAAAGGGAGCATAAGAGGGAAGCACAAGCTGTTTGGCCCTGCTGCTGGAAAGGGTCTCTGGGGCACTTTGCAGTTTGTGTGTATAAAAGAGGAATGATTGCTCTCAGTTAGTTTTGTATGTCCCTCTCTGTTTTTAAACAAGTGGTGGTTGTGTCTGAGATGAGTCAAGTAAAGATTTAGAAACTCCAAACTGCCCCCGTTGTGTATTCACTGAGCGCATGTGGGCTGAGCAGGGGTAGGACTTGGGCGGTACAGAGGAAGTGCGTAGCCTGGGCCCAGCTCCTCTCTCTTAACATCACTTTTTTGGAAGGGGGGTGACTTGGGAAAGCAAAACGGGCTGCCAGGGGAGTGGATTTCAGCGTGCTTTGCGTGTGTTGATCCCCCACATCTGCTTGGGAGAGCACAGCTTGTAGGCAGTACGCTGGGCATCTTACTCCTGAAACAGAAGAAGGGAAAGCAGAATCAAACCAGCAGGTGTAAATGACAACAGCTTTTAGTTGCTCCGTAAGTGACAGAAGTCAGGCTCAACAGGATGGGGCAGTTCTGTATCTTAAGTGCTCCAGGGGCTTCCCACAAGTGCAAATATTCGAGTGGCTTGAACATTTGCCAGTGGCTCGTGGAAAGCTCTCGAATGCGGTATTGTGTTCAGATGGATCCCAGAACTCCCTGTCCTCTGTCCTCCCGCTGCTAGCGGTTACGGTGTCGGGTGACAACCTGGTAAGCAGCACGGCATCTCAACCGACTAACAAATATGTGACGGAACCTTTAATCTCATGGTTCTCCGAGTTACGCTGAAAGAAGGTGCGCGTCAGCAGTGGGGGAGTGAAAAACCAACCAGGGAAGTACAGTATCTGTTGAGAACCAGCATCTGAGGGCCGGTAGCATTCGTGTCCTCAAAAGAAGAGAAGCAAGATCTGTTTGGGTACGATTTTGCTTCCCTAAGCCAAGAGGCAGGTAATTATGCTTGCTGGGAGCTGGGATGGTTGCAACTCACCTGTAGCCTAGAGATTGCTCTGTCCCCACTGGAGTTGCTGTACTAGTAATTTCTTTGGGACGGTGCCAGCGTGTAAACTCTGGGCAAAGTAGAACACCAAGATAAACAAAGCACAATGTACACGCTTTTTATTACCGAAATTACCTTTCTTCCAGCCGTTGCCTGTCCCAGTTCAATAAATTCTTGTGTCCCATGCCTGGACGGAGGTTTCCCTTCTTTTGCCAGTTGCTGTTCCTGAGAAAAAGGGCGTATGAAGAGCTGGAAGAAACAAAGTGTTTTCCAAAGAAATGTCTGGCGCTTAATACAGGAACAAGTTAACTCTGTTAACTCGAATCCAAGTTTTAGACCAAACTGAAGAGGTTTTGTTTGCAATCTCACTCACCCACCTTACTTTTATGGCTTCAGTAGAATTTTTCCTCATTAAAATGTATTAAATGTAAGTCTGTTCTGCAACTTGAGGGCGGAATGGGGTTGCTGAAAATGATCTGAAACAGAAACAGTCTGCTTCTGAGAACCTGAAGCCGGCGAGAGCTCCTCTTCAAAGAGCTTTCACCTTATCCTTTCACTTCCAGCAATGGTTGCTGTGACTTATTATTACCAAGAGATTAAAAACCATCAGATGCAAAGGTGACCTTTCAAGCAAAGTACTTCCTTTACTCATGTTGCAAAATAAAAACAATATCCTGGACGGGGCGCAAATGAATCAGTCTCTGTTGACATCATTAAAGTGTGTTTATTTAACCGGGAAAAGGCATGAAACACAATAAGCTCTTTATAATTAAATGATGTCATTTTCCTTGGTTTCTGCAGTGAATGACATGCCAATGCCCGGTGTGTCATGAAGTTGACAGGATCGCAAATCAGCGTTACCCAGTGAAGTGAGGAAAGAGTTCTGGCTCAGTGACCTGCTTGAGTAACAGCTTGCGTGGCCCCTCGTTACCCTGTGTGGCAAGAAACCGGCTGCTTTCAGAGACAGAAACCTTTGCACTGGGAGTCGGGGAAAATGGTGTAATAAAGGGATTGAGTTGAGAGGCGACTTTTAGCACCTCGGAGCTGGGCTCGGGTCTCGGTTTGACAGGATTTGGTTTTGCTTTGGGGACTGGCAAAGAGAAAAAAGCAGACCCACAAGTGTCATTTGAAAAAGATTTTTTTTTTTATTTTGTAGAAAAAATAAAACATCAAGTTTCACCCATGGTAGAAACACTTGATTTTTTGTTCATGTCAGTGACAAGCAATACCTACATAAAGTGCCTATTATGTTCTCATTAAAAAAACCCTTCCCACTCCCCCCGCCCCCCAAATCTTGCAAATCAGACAAGACAAATGTAAACAAGAGTCAGTTTTTGGTCCATTGGGGCTGTAACTCTGCAATGTCTTTGCAACAGCTTAGGAGTGTCTTCTGCACGTGTCTTGCAAACACAGACAAACACACGACACAGAGCCAGAGTCCGTGCACAGCTTCTCAAGTAATAACGAAACAAAACAAAAACAAACCCAAAGCCCCAAGTGGATTCTCACAGGTCTCTGCCCTCCCTCCTGAGAGCGATGCCCTGGCCCAAGGCTGGGTGTTTTGGGAGGGAAAGAAACACGAGGTCTGCGCCCTCTGGGCTCATCCTCCCTCCTCGCCACCCATCCGCCCTTTCTCCGTCTCTCTTCCCCAGAGGAGGCTGCTCCTGGCACCCCCCTCCTGCCCTCCAAATCCTCCCCAGCCGCATCCCCCTCTCCCAAAATGTGCCCCGGGGGTGGGAGCCGAGGAAAGCCGACCCACGGGAGGAGGGAGGCTGGGGAAGAAGCAAGTCCCTCTGCCCGGGTGGGTGCCTGCCCACCCTCCTGCCTGTCCAAAGTCACTTCAGAACCGAGCCTCTTTCCCCCTCCCTGCCTTCCTTCCTTCTTTCCTTCCTTCCTCCGCGTCTGCGGGGGCTCCTAGCTGATCACGCAGCGGTCCTTCTCCTTGCCGTGCCCGCCGCCGATGGCTTTCTCCCGGATGTACATGAGGTCGCTGTGGACGCTGGGCCGGCGGGCGAAGGGAGCCACGATGCCGTACGCCTCCTCCGCGCCGCCCCGGCCGCCCTCTTTGAGCAGCTTTTTGCCTTTCAGCGCCTTCTTGTGCAGGATGTCGCAGTACTGGACCGAGACCTTGCGGTGCAGGTCGGGGCTCATCTCGCTGGGCAGCTTGGCCATGGCGAAGAGCGCCTGGAACATCTGGTCCAGGCTGCTGTTCTTCTTGGCCGAGATCTCAAAGTAGGCGCATTTCTTGGGGTCTCCCCCCACCAGCTGCTCGATCTCCCGGGGCTGCACCTCCCGGTAAAAGTCCCGGTCGCCCTTGTTGCCGCAGATGACCAGGGGCACCTCTATGTTCTCCTTGGTTTTGTTCTTCAGGCATGACTTGGTCTCCAGGATTTGCTGCTTCAGGCGCTGCACCTCCTCAAAGGAGTCCCGGTTGTCCAGGCTGAACACGAGGATGAACACGTCGCCTGGGGACAAAGCGGGGACGTGAGATGGTTGCGGGGACGGGGACACACACGGAGACCCCCCTGGGAAAGCCATACAGAGACCGGGGAGGGACGGACCGGGCAGCACCCCCTTTGCACCAAACCAAGTTACCCGCTCCGTGCACGCACAAAATCCCACCTCCCTCCTCCCGGGGCTGGAAAACCCATCTCCAAAGCGAGCAATAAACCCCCAAATCCACCGAGAACCTCCCCCCCCCCCCATTTCCTCCCGGCGCTCCCCAGCCAAGTACCTGTGAGGATGGAGAGGCGGCGCATGGCTGGGAAGGGGTGGTTGCCTGACGTGTCCAGGATGTCGAGCTGGTAGACCTCGCCGCGGATGCTGTAGAACTTGCGGTGGAAGTCCTCGATGGTGGGGGTGTACTGCTCCTCGAAGCGGCCGGTGAGGAAGCGCGAGACGATGGCCGTCTTGCCCACCTTGGAGGAGCCCAGGATGACCATGCGGTAGCAGTTCTTGGCGGGGATGCTCAGCTCGGCCTCGCTGGGACACATCTTCTTGATCATCGCTGCCAGTTTCATCGAAGCCGGCGAAGGCGCGGCTGGCGCCGAGAGGACGACGAGGAAGAGGAGGAGGAGGAGGAGGAAGGCGAAGGGGCGCCCGGCTGCTCAGCACCTCTCCCCCTGGCAGGAAAGGGCCGCTGTGAGCTCCGCACGGGCTCCGCCGCCGCGTTATATGGAGGTGGCAGCGACCGCCCCTCGGCGCGTCACGGCCCGGGGCGGCGGCGGCTGAGTCAGCGCCGGCCCCGTCCCCCCCTCCCCGTCCCCCCCCCCCTCCCCGCTCCCGGTGCTGCCCCGGCCGGGATGCTGCGGGAGCCGGGGAGCCGCATCCCGACCCCCCCGTCCCCTTCCCCGGGTCCTGTGCAGCAGATGGAGCCTCCCTCCTACCCCCCCCCCCCCCCCCCCCCACGCAGCGCGGGGCGAATCCCAAAGGGATCTCAAAGTCCCGCTGGGATTGGGGCACTTTTGGGGTGCGGGGGGAGCGGGGTGGTGGTGGCCCGCCGGGGGCTGCAGCCCCGGGAAGGAGGGCTTTGGGTCGGGCTTTGTGGGGAAACCCCAATCCGAACCCAGCCCCAGCCCGACCCCGGCCCCAACACGACCCATCCTCATCCCCAGCCCTACCCCAGCCCCTGCCCCATTCCCAAGATGACCCCAGTCCCAGCCCCATTCCGACCCCAGCCCCATCCTGACCCCAGCCCCATCACCAGCCCTAACAGAGCCTCAGCCCCAGCCCCAGCCCGAACCCAACCCCAGCCCCAACACAGCCCCATCCCTACCCCATCCCCATCTCCAACCCCAAGAAGACTCCATCCCCATCCTGCCCCCATCCCCATCCCCGTCCCTACCCCATTCCCATCCCTACCCCATTCCCATCCCTACCCCATTCCCATCCCTATCCCATTCCCATCTCCATCCCGACCCCATCTCCATCCCGACCCCATCCCCATCCCGACCCCATCCCCATCCCCACCCCATCCCATCCCCACCCCATCCCCATCCCCACCCCATCCCATCCCCACCCCAGCCCCAGCCCCAGCCGCCTGCAGCCCCGGCTGCCCCCACTAGAGCGCGGCCGAGGGCCCCGCCGCCGGCCCGGGCAGCGCAGGCGGCTGCAGCCGGGCAGGGCCGGGGCTGCTGGGCCCGGGGCACGGCCGGGGAGGGGAGGAAAGGATGCTGGCAGGGGGGCGAGGGTGGGCTTGGGGAGGCCGGGGCTCGCTGGAGCCCCACTGCTGCGCGGTGAGCTCGGCGCGATGGATGAACGGGAGATGGGACGCAGGGGAAGCCGAGCTGTCAGCAAGCTGACGAGAAACTTCGACTCAAAGCACCTCTGAGGACCCAGGAGTTAAAAAAAAAAAAAAAAAAAAAAAAGTTGATGCTTAAGCATGGTTCGGAATAGCAGGGACCTCACCTACAACACTGCAAGGGACCTCGGGGTAGAAGACGGGGATTTATGGGGCACGGGGCGTTTCACCAGCACTGCTTCGGAAAAGGATGCTGCTGAGCTTGCCGGCTCCTCTGAGGGTGTTCTCACACCTGGACGTTGATTTTAGCACTCCAGAGAAATGCAGGGGAGCTGCAGGTGCCCGTGGGGTGGGAGGGAGGAGCAGGTACAGCCCCTGGCAGCCCCACCGCCGCCGGCCCCGCAGCAGAAGCCGCAAGGAGACGTCGGGGAGGGAGAGCGGGACGGGTTCTCGTGCTTATCGATCTGTGTGTGAGACAGCACAGAGGCTTAACAGCCGCTTCTAAAGCACAAATGTATCACCCCCAAATAACAAAAAGATCATTTAATTGAAGCAGTTGAAGGAAAACAACGGGAGGAATAGGAAGTACGTACCTCTGGGGGACAGACAAATCAAATACCTTGATTGGAGTTTATTGTTAACCGTACAACTATTAATAGTGCTAGGAGTCAGTAAAAATAGCCTGCTCAAACCTCCTCTTAGGTTAGCAGGCTTCAGCAAATGGAAAATCCATTTGCTTGCTCCAAAAGGCTCTGTGGAGACAGCAGAGGGGCGGCTGCCCGGGCTGGGGCAGGGGGCACGAAGGGGGCTGCTCAGTGGGGACCCCCAGGTGCAAGGAATGGGACCCTGGGGCTGGATGGGCCCCGCAGGGCTTCATCCATCAGCAGAGGACGTGGGCACCATCCGCACCACCGGAGGCTCCTGCAGAGTAACGCAGAGCCCGAGGAGACGAGCATTACGAAGCATTAGTCTCCGTCCCCCAGGATCATCTCGAAATTTGTCTGCTGCTGGAAGCGGAGCACATTTGCCAGGAGCCCGCTGCCTTTGATGGATGATAACGGAGCCAGCTCGCTGCAAGGCAGAGCCTTCCCACGGCTCTGCCTGTTAAAAATCACCACCTATTTCTGACCTGACTGCAAATAGCCTGAGCCCTACGCAGGGGCAGGTAAAACAGCATTTCCCCCCACAGCTGCTGTACAACCTACACGGTTTGACCCCGCCGCTTGTGGGGTGCCTGCTTCTTGCCTGCTTCTGCAGGATGCAGGATGCTCTCTGCTTGCTCACGCGGCTGCTCAGTACAGCCAGAGCCTGGGGCAGGCTGCTGAGCACGAAACCCAGCGATCACAGGCACCTTTTCTGGAACTGAACATCTTCAGCACCGATCAATCCCTAGCTTCTTGCTGTTTCTTTTTTTGCACCCACCCGTGTTCTCCAGCTGCCTGCCGATGAACAAAACCCGCCCGACAGCCACGAGCAAGTCACCGAGGAGAGGAAATTCCCCGAAAGTCGCACAAACATCCCAGCGACAGAACATGCAGCTCCCCAGGGCCCCTCTCGCACAGACTGTGCAAGCAGGAAAATAGAGTTCAGGGCAGCGCCAGCCTCTGCAGACATGTAGGAAGCAAAATGTACCAGAAAGCATGAGCATGCATTGCGCAGCCAAGCCCAGGAAGAGGTGACCTGGAGGGATGCTCGGGAAAGAACAATTACATCAGCACATGGAGCTGGGGGTGGCCTCACCCCAGGGCTGTGCTGGCCTCGGCTCGTGGCTGGATCCTCGGGGTCCACGGGAGGAAAGAGCCCAGAACAGGACAGCCCGTTTGTGCCTTTCCCCGGCACATCCAGCACCCCAGACCCCTCCTGGGCTGCAGAGCAGAGCAGATCTGACATGAGCTCCTTATCTCTGCCAGCAGGACTCCCAATGTCTCCACCAGGGCTTTGCACCCCCCGGCCCAGCGCTCCTGGCTCCCAAATTCCTGCTTTCCCCTCCCAGGACAGGGACCTGTTCCTCAGAGCGGGACCATCTCCCTGTTTTCCCAGCTCCCTGGCCTGCAGCTCGCTCGGAAATAACCGCCGTGGGCTGAGCACTTCCCAGCAGCTGCAGGAGACCAGCGGGGCCGTGCGGGGCTCCAGCTCCTGCCCTGCTGCTCCCCTGGGACGGAGCGAGGAGGCGGGGGGAGCAGCTGGGGAGGGAAGGGAAGGGAGGGCTTTGCTCTCGCTTTTGCTTGTCCCCCTGGGGAAAAGCATCTGATTAAATCGACGCAGAATCCAGGGTTGCTATTAATTCCCTATATTATTAGCTTGTCTCATTTTATTAAATCTCCTTTAAGGCTTCTCAAAAGCAGCCCGTAATTCACAATGTACAATTTTTCCCAGATGAGGTGGGCAGAGGTGGGCCGCTCTGTCGCAGGGCGCCGGGTGCTGCTTTCGTTTGTTTCCTTCCCCCACCCCCTGCTTCTTTCGCCATGGCTTTCATGGCTCTCAATTCCTTTTTTGGGGGATTTGATTAACAGAGAAATAGAAAGCTGGAGACACGTCTCCAATCCCCAGTTCCTTCCGTCACCTGGGCGAGAGCTCTGTGGGAGGCACGGCCGCACGCCACAGCCTCGTGTGCACGGGGCAGCTTTGGCTGTGCCGCGTTCCCCTGACCGTCTGCATCGCTCCCCTTCTCCCATCCTTTAATTTTTGCCCTCGGGAATCGTGTCTGGTTACGGTTATCAGCCCTGCTTCCTGACGTTGCTGGAAAGCCACCCAGGAGGGATTTTGTGCGACAAACTCACCAAAACCCACGGCTGCAGCTTGACACCAGGATCTCGGTGTGGATCTGAAGGTGCCAGGGCTTAGAGAGAAATGCCACCGGTAACTGGACCCAGGCAGCTACAGGCCTGGAATATAGGGCACGGGGGAGATGGGGGCTCGATGACCCCAGTGGATGCGTCGCTACAGATTTCGGGGGGGTTCCCATGGGAATTGCAGCAGCTGCCAGGGCACTGGGGCAAAAATAAAAGGCCTTCGGAAGAGAGCGGAGCCTGAGAGGTGGCAGCGGTCGGAGATGGGCTCGAGCTGGCAGAGGGACGTGCAGCTGGTGCGGTGGGCACAGAGCCCGCAGGTTTTCGGTGTCCTGGTCCCACGCTTGCCCCCGCTGCCCCAAAACCCACCGGGGGTCACTTCTGTCCCAGCTGCAGGCAGGGATGGAGCGGGCGCAGCCGGGTTCAGCCCGGGGCAGGCGAGCAGCTGAGCCCCAACGAGCCGCCCTGGGTAAACAACTGTCCCGCGAACAAAAAGCGGCATGGAAAAAGAAGCACATTCCTCTGCTTTCCTTTTTGCTTTTGGAAATAAGACCCCAGGATGATGCTCACAGCTTGGACAGCTCCGCAGGCTGTCCCAGGGCAGCTTTTTGGTGTGCTAATTAAAGAAAACAGACTCGCAACTTGTCCTCTGGCACAGGGAGGGAGCTGCGTGCGTAAAGCCCCCCCGGTGGAGGTAGGATGGGGCAGGGGCAATCTGGACGCTGTTAACAGCCCGGGAAGGGTGATGTGAGGGGCAGGGTGATGGTGTGCGAGGGCTGCTGCTGCTCCATGCTGTGGGGTCATCCCTGAAGCCTTGAAACACGCCCTGGGATCGGAGGGACCCGAGGGGATCCCAAGAGCTCCCTGCATGGCTCCTGCTGCCGCGAGGCGCCCGCGCGGCTTGGTGGGCCCTGCTCCCACCAGGGTTTTGTTCAGCATCCAGCACTGGCGGTTTTACACCTGGAGTGAGTTTCCATGAGGGCTCTTTACCCGTTGCATTTCTACTTTGGGACAGTCTAAAGCCCAGGGCTGCTTTCCCTGTGCAGCGGAGATAGGGGAGCCTGGTTTATTCCTTCCCCTGTAAGGACACAGCTCATCGTGTCCCCTTCTCTGCACTAGGGGTCCCCGAGGGAGCAGTCAGTGCCCAAACGGCTCCTGCAAGCCCCGCACCGCTGGGCATTCCTGTGCCCAAACCTCAGCTTTGCTTCAGCACCAAATCCCAACCCGTTTGCTGGTGCCAGACAAACCCACGTCCCCCTCCTGTTGAACAGCTCAGCCTCCGCGTCAGGAATCGGTGCAGGAGCACCCTCCCAGAGCCCCCATTTCCCCCGTCCCCTCCCTCTCCGCCCAAACAGCACGACTGCAGACTCAGCAAGCCCCAAGGGGCCGGGCCTGGCAGGACCCCGCAGGGATCGTGACTTCTCCTGCAGCCCCGTGCATCCTGCCAGCTCTGCTGATGCGAGAAGCGCTGCCCGGGTTGCGACGTGTGTTTATTTTCTGTTACTGGCTGACGGTGTTTGTTCTCCGCGTACGGGCCGATGGCCTTTCCTCCCCCAGGTGAAGGAAGTGCAGCTTCGCTGGACGAAAGCAAACACGGGGTAGGGGGGGGGTCACTGCAGAGCGCGGGGCTTTTGGGGCTGCGTCCCTGGCTCTGCCTCTCCCCAGCACCCAGCCGGTGCCGCGGCTGCCTTCAAGGAGAGGACGGCAGGATGCGGCCCCCACGTGCAGCCCAGCGGCCCTGGGCAGAGCATCCCCACAGCGTGGAGCTGGCCCTGGTCCCCCCAAAATATCACATGCAGTTTTATGCCCTCAACAGGACGTGCAAATGCTCACACACGGGTGAAATACATGCGAGGGAGGCATGCAGGGGGCAACGCGGGGAAAAATACCCCGGTGATGTGTGCCGGTGGCACAGCAGCTGCCGGGTCTCTGCTGCCGAAAGGTGACCGGGGGCTGGACGCGGTGACCTGGCTGTCCCTGCCAGGCTGAAGTTGTCATTTAACCAATTTCTCCTTTTTCCCAGTGTTTGCGCTGGAGAAACGTACCGAGCACAGAGGGATGTGTTATCTGCCGCATCTGCGCACAGCCTCGCGCGCTGCTTTGCCCAAGGCTACAAACAAACCCCGCTGCCAAGCTCAAACAACCCAGCGAGCCCCGCGCCGCGTTTCCAAGACACGAGGATTTGGGAACGATCCCGGGCCCACCTTCGCAGGGACCCCGCGTGGTGTTACGGTGCTCCTCTGGAGCCGGGGGGACGACCTGCCCCTGCCGGCACCGGGGCTGCAGCACGGCTTGTCCTTGGGGTCAGGGAGCCCCGGCCAGCGGGGCCATGCCCTGAGGAGCTGGGAGGATGCCTGCAGTCCCGAGGTGCTGGGATGCACGGCCGGGCTGCCCTGGATCTGTCCCTGCCATGCACAAGAACCGCTCTCAGCGCTTTGTCCCTGCGCTGCTCACAAAGGGCCATCGCAGCACATAAATAACCCCGGAGTTGTGGTTTTTTTTTTCTGCTTTGAGGCCTCAGCTTTGGAAGCAGCAGGAGTCTCACAGCCTGCCTCGGAGGCCACGAGCCCATCCCTGTATTAGTGCAGGATCCGGCCCAGCCTCAGCCGGGTGCTGGGGATGGGATGGGGGGAAACAGCCCCAGCCCCCCCAGTGCTCTGTGCTCAGGCTGCGGGTGTCACCTGCACCGCCTGCGTTCATGGAAATGTTAAATAATCGGGGAGGAACCGAGCTTTTTCCCTATAACTGGAGAGGGAGAGTCCCTTAATTCCCCCCTGTCAAATACCATACATGAATAAATAATGGTTCCTCGGGGCTCTGCTCCCCATGGCGCAGCATGGCACATGGTGCTCACTGCCGAGGACGGGTCCCAAACAGAAAGAACCCCCCCAAACACCGCAGAGAGGCAGGCTTGGGGTGTGTAGGTGGGTCTGAACATCACCGTTAAGCTCCTTGGTTTTGCTTTAGGGAATGGAGCAGACGCCTCTGAAACGCCAAATCCCAGCTTCCCAGCAGGCAGAGCCACGTCTGCAGACACGGGACGCGCTCACCCACACCGGCTGCTGCGGGAAGAGCCCCTAAAAAGGGTGATAGAGCCAGCACAGCCCCAAAAAGCTTTGTGAGATGAGAGTGGGAAGGACTGGGTGGGAAGTGGCAGATTCGGGGACGGGGGTCTGCGACACTGCTCCCAGCACAGCTCCAAGCCCCTGTGCTTTTGGGATGGCACAAGCTTGCGAGGAAAGCGGCTGCATCACCGGGGTGTACGGTGACAGACCCACCTGGGGACCTGATCCAGTTTGGGGACAGGAGCTGTGCGAGTGGGGTCCCTCCAGCCTCGCGGCGGGGACAGGGACAGGCGTACGCGCTCCCCAGACCGGCAGCGAGACAGCACAAACACAGCCCTCGCTGTGATCTCGTTAGAGTAATCCTCCCCTAACGAGCACATGCCTCTTTGGTAAATACTGATTTCACCTATCACCAAATCTGAATTTATTTACATCAGTGACTTTGAGCCAGGACTGGCAGCTCTGACATAAATTGTCTGAATAATGCAATGCATCCTCTCCTCGCTGGTTGCTATGGGCACTGGGCTGTTTGAGCCTCTGTCTATAAACATTAACCACGGAGGGGATGTGGAAACTTCGCTAAAAATAAAATACTATACCCAAGTCTTCAAGAGGAAGGTCGCTGAGACAGAAATAAAATAACATAATCCTCGTGTAATGGCTCTGAAGCGGTGAGGCACAGACACGGTGTCCATGAGCCCAGGAAAAAAGAAACCGAGGCTGGTCTGAAAAGAAACCGACACTTTTAATTCCCGTTGAGCAATGCCGGAAGGGTGAATTACAACCATGCACAAGCAAGAGGGAATCGGACCGTTTTGAGAGAAGCGAGGACCCTCTCCGGAGGGGACGGCGCGATGTGGGGACAAGGCACTGTGTCACGACGGGACTGGGAGCAGTCCCACAGCCCATGTCCCCAGCGCCCCGTGGGAGCCTGCAGCCCCCTTCCCTGCGCTGCCGTCCTCTCCTGGGAGCTTTACGCCGCTTTTTTGCCTTTTTTTTTGTTTTTTTTTTTTTGGTCATTTACAGCTTATTTCTCATACTGTTCTGGGAATCTGTAAACATTGAGTGTGGGGCTGGAGCCTCAGCCCTGGGACCTTCCCATTCAGGGCCGGATCCAGCAGCGGGCTCGGGGCAAGCCCAGGCTGTATTTGGTCCCATCTCGCGGGGGCGGAGGGGCAGAGCCCCTTCCCTCCCTCCCTCCCGCCCCTGCAAGGCAGTGAAGAACAGCTGGAAGGCACTGGGTGGTGGGGAAGGGGGGCAGGACCCTGGGGCAAAGCAGGGGATGGATGGGGTTTATCCCTGGGGTGCAGAGAGGGATGGGGCACCGGCATGGCCAGGGACAGGTCTGCTCCTTCTGCGGATACCCGATGGGAACTGCCTCTTCCCTTTGGTCTTCTCTGCTACCAGCTTGGTTTCTCCACGCTGGGACTTCCCCACGGGACAGCTGCCATCTCTCTGCCGTTCCCAGGCAGTGGTTCAGGTAGTGTGTTCACATCTCCGTGCTCTGCAGTCCCCTTTGCAAGCAGCACAGAGATGCTACAGGGCTCTGCACCGGTTGAAAACCGCTCTTGTGGACGGGGAGGTTTCACTGCTCTGGAAAAGAGGGGTTTGGTGTTGGCTTTGCAGCAGTTGCCCCTCTTCCTCACCTGGCAGTGTTTGAGAGCCCCAGGGGCACCAAGCCGTGCCTCTTTGGCAGCGTCTGCTTGCAAAGGTGCTGCGGGGCTACGGAGGATCAGCCCCTCTGAGGTGTCAGCCTGCAGAGCGAGCGACCAGATGAAGCGAGCTGCCCGAAAAGCACCGAGTGGCTGCCCGCTGGCATCGCCGTCCTGAGCAGCCTGCTTCCAGTGCCTTCTGCACAGAGGATCAGCTGCAGCCGGTGCTCCTGTGTGCTCAGAGCTCGCTCACAAAAGGCCCCCGGTGCCTCCATCGCTCTTCTGCTCGCCCTCGGCTCTGGAGCTGGGTTGCTTTGTACCCTGCAGATCTTCAATAATTGGTGCGGGAGGAGAGGTCGGGAGGCCCTGGGGACCTTGTAACAGGACTCTCCAGCTCCCACGGGCTGAGCAAGGAGGTGCTCATACTGTTCCTCTGATTGCTTCCAATACTGCAAGGTGGTCAGTTGGCTCATTAGGGGTTGCTGGGCTAATTAGTAGGATACATCTCGGTAGGAAAAGTGGGCAAATCGGACAGCGTGGGGAGCGCAAAGGCACGCTGCGCCGAGGTATCCAAGACACTGCTTAAAAAAGGCAAAGAGACAAGAGGCTGTTAAGGACATCGCTGGTGCTGCAGCAGCCTTGCTGGGGCAGAGGCTAAGGGGCTAAGCTCTCAAACCGCCAGCAGGCAGAGGTAAGGGAGGATTTCAGGGTGGTATTTAACCCCAGGGAAAGGAGCCTGGGCAGTAACGTGTGCATGCAGCAGGCCCACGATTTTGCAGAAGCCTTTGGCTCAACAAACGAGCCAGGGCCGAGTTTCTGCAGTGAGCTGGTGTGAGCACACCTGCAGAAATGCGCCCAGCCGTGGCACAGAGCAAGGATGCCCAATTTCCCTGCAGTGCTGCAGGGCACACACGTCCTCGTGCAACACCCCGACCACTCGTTGGAGCACCTGCCATGGCCTGTAGCTGCTTTTTTTCCGCCTGGTTTAGATCAAGCCTGGAGCCTCAAAACTCCCCAGCAGTGCTCCCTTGCGCTGACTCCCAAGTACGTGATCAAAACAGTTTGGGGGCTGCTGGTCGGGTGCCAGGAGGCGGACACAAAGGCTGCTGTGTGAAGCCCTCCCACACGGGTTTGTGCGGAGGTTTGAGGCTCAACACTCCTGAGAAGCTTAGGAAGGGCTCTGGGGAGCAGGGGAGGCAGGGCTGGGCAGGTGGGCAGCGCTCCTGTCCCCATCCAGTGAGCCCGGAGGTGGGGGCACCCGGCAGAGCAGCCCCTCCGGAGCCCCACTCACTGAACAGAACATATGTGATCAGCAAACGTACCCGTCGTTACTTGTTCTTTGCTCCCTTCTGTTTTTGCCGGTAGATTTCTTCTGTGAAAGGCCTGTGGTTGGGGGACGGGAATGTGGGGAGAGAGGGGGCAGGGACACAAGAGAGGGGCAAGAGAAGGGGGGAAGGTGAAATGAAGAGTGCTGGGAGCTCTGGGGTGACCTCTGCTCCTGCCTCGCCTCTGGGCCCAGAAGCTGTGCCCCCACCCTCCTCCTCCGCTGAAAAGACAGAAGCCCTTGTGCTGCTGAAGTGTAACCAGTACTTCTGGGAATGGTTCTGAGCTGCTTCAGCCAGGGCTGCCTGGCTATTGTGGCGTAAAATATCAGAGAAGCCCACCCGAGGAACCACAAAATGCAAGTTCTTCTTGTAGGGTCTCTTCAGATGCCACAATGAGTCCTCGTACTGCCTTCCTTAGTGCTTTTGTGTAGACAGAATCAGGCATCCAAATGAGAAAAATCTCGTTTTGATAAAAATAAACAAACGCGCAAATGTTCCTAGAACTCAGCACATAGTTTCAGAAAGGAATCTGCCCATTATCAAAACAACTGGAAAACAATCCTCTGTTTTCCTTCTTCCCCGCCGAATGAATTGGAAAAAAAACATCTCTGCTTCTGCAGTTCCCCGAAACCTTGGGAGCTAAAGCTGGTAGAAATAATTAGAAGCTCTCCACTTTTGCAGAGCTACTCACCCCTCATAGAGCACTGCAATTGTGTAGGAAATTGCCACTACAGCTGTCAGCAAAAGGCCAGCTGGGCTCGCATGCCTGTTTTGAAAGAGAAGGAGAAGATCAGGTGAGTACATGGGCTTATGCAAGACCTGTTTTAGAAAGTGAAATGAGACATTAGGCTCCATGAGAGCACTCGCTGGCTCATTAAACAGAAGTGAACAAAAGGTGGTGGTTTTTTTTTTTGTACTTAATGTTAACTGTCTTAGACAGATGTTACTTGGCAAAGCCTCTTCCCCAGCCTACTCCGGCAACTTCTTTTAAGTCTGATCCCCGCATGTCTCCGTTAAGAGAGCTCCTGCTTTGATGCTAAGTCCTGAGATTAGGAGGCTGTTTAATAGCTGAGCAGCTGCTTACGTACGGCCGTGGCGCCGAGCCAGCCCGCTGCAAGGGAGATGCCTGATGTGCCCAGAAATACGGGCCACCCGGGGTGCAGGAGACACCTGGCAGGCAGAGCAGTGCATGGCACCACACACAGCGAAATGGTGGCCCTCAGAGGGTCCTGTGTGGTCCCCAGGGCCCAGCTGAATGACCCTCACTGAGAGGGTCCCCAGGCGCAGCATGGGGGCCGATGCTACCACCACACTGCGCTGCAGAGGTGCTCGAGGATCACAGATGCAACAGGGGCTGCTCTTCCTTTTAGCAACAGGTCCAAAAAATCAGGATTAAAATCACCCCATCACCACGCTAAGGAGAGAGGTGAGCGGAGGCTGCAAACCTGCACTGACCATGTTGGGGTCAATTCTTCGATGCTTGGCCTGAAAGCATCGGGGGGCGAGGGGCAGAAGGTAGTGAAGGCAGCCGGGTCCTTGCCAAGGCAACGGGATCTCGGCAGTCTCCAAACCAGCTGCCAACACCACAAATTCCCCCACAAGGTCCCAGCCTCATCTCTGCAGCGAGAAACGTGGCTGTGGCCAGTTCCTCACTTAGCATCAGCCCCCCAAAGCATCCTGTCTGCATCCCATGCTTCCAGCCACCGTCTGCAGGTGTTGCCATTAATTAGGACGCTGCTGATTGCCTTTAATTGCTGGTTGCAGCTCTGTGAAGGGGACAAGAGCTGGCTGTCAGCAATAAAATGTACTTAGCTGGTCTCTGGTGAGGATAAACATCTTGCTAGCCTCGTGCAAGGGGGCCAGCCCTGTTGGGAAAAAATGCCTTCAGAGCAGAGCCTGAAGCACCTGAACCCTGCAGCTCCTGGAGAGGTGCACAAGCTTTTCACCCTTTCCACTGTTTTTTTCACCGTTTCACCGTTTCCATTTTGCTTTTTTTCCTCATTAGGATACACGGGGCAACTTCTTCGTCTCCCCACCCCCTGCTATTGCATGCTTAGTCATGTCTCCTCCTTGATTTGTATCAGAGAGAACAAATTTGCATGATTGTTTGTTGACAGCAAGACCTCTAATTGCATCATTTGGCTGCGGTGCCAGCTCTGATTTACACAGCCTGTTGCCATGAGTTAAAACACCTCCCCTACCACCGATACACAGAGCTGTCTCGAAACAACCGATGCTCCATTTGTCTTGTGGGAGAAATGAGGCTGCTCGGCTCGGGCAATGAGAAGCATTTGTGTGTTTCTCCTCTCTTACGAGCCCGACCTACTTATTGGGCTCATTTTGTAGCAGGGTCAGTGATGAGTCAGCCAGGTAGGTTTTGTGGTTTTTTTTTGTGGTCCTGGTAGCAGCTGAGGACTTTTTTTGATAGGAAATCTGTCTGCCCCCCAACCCTTGCTGCAGCTCCCCATTGCTGTGGGGTTTTTGCAAGAGCGATGTGCGTGGGCTCGTGTTTTTCCCCACCAGCACCGCTGGTCCTGGACGTGCTGCTTTGCTCCTGCCTCACGTTTGCTGCTCGCAGCCCTTTCCTCCCCAAACTCCCCTTTTTGTGCTGAGCAGCAGAGGAGCCTTGTCCCCGTGCATCCCCCTTGGGCACAGCAAGGAGCTCCGACAGCCCCGAGCCCCTCCACTCGCCGCGTGCACGAAGGGGTCGAAGCGCCGCCCGCAGCGCGTTTGGCAGATGTGTTTATTTTGACTGTGGAGCTGCCATTAGTCAAGCCCGGGATATTTGCAATATCCTGGAAGGGAGAAAATAGCGGCTCCGGCCCCAAAGTATGTTCTTAACGTCGGAGTCCTAATCGCAGGCTGTCTGGGGCGCTGCCAAGCTCGCTTACATTATGCGGTATGTGCCCTTACAGCTGAAAATGAATCAATCCCCCGGGCCCCAGTGCCACGATATGGAGCATGATACATCACTGAGGGGGGTGAAATACGTTCTACATTTCAGGCCATGTCCAAAGCCCGTCAGCAGACGCATTCCTCCTGTACCAACAGCTCAGCTGCAGCATCCCTCCCGCCGCCGGGATGTTAGCTCTGGCCCCTCCGCGGGCAGACACCCAACATCTTAAAGCCCTGCGACTCCAGCGAGATCTCAGAAGAGCCCTAGGAACCCCCAGAAAAACACAGAAATCCAAGCTGAGAACAGGGGGAAGGCAAACAGCCACAAACACAGTGGGAAGGGTTGCGCTGAGCTTCCCCAGGGCCAGGCGGGTGGTGTCCTGGTGCCACTTTGCACAGCTCCAGCAATTTGTCAACAGCAATTATTTGTCACGCCTTGCTGCCCTTTATGGGAGCAGTCTTTTAACAAGAAAAAGAGGCAATCGCACTGTTGTCTTGAGCCGCTTCAAGCTGCTTTTGCCTGGCACTGTGTTGGAAGACCAAGCAAAGTGCACTCAGTGCGAGGCTGCTCTGTCGCGGGGGCGAAGAAGGGATTTCTGCAGCACAAACAGCTCGAGGGGGCTCAGCAGAGGTTCCAGGAAATTGTTTGATGCTGATTGTAAAAAAAAAATAAAAATCTTATAAACTCCTTCTGGTCAAATTCCTCCTTCAGGTATGTCACACTGGGTGGCTGCTCTTTGGCTGTGGTGTGGCGTAGGGGGGGGTCCTGCCCCGCTGTCCCCACGCTGTCACCCCCGTGTCCAGCCCTGCTGCCAGCCTCTGTGGTGGCCACGGGCAGCGAGGGCGCGCTGCCGGCTCTCGGGCTCCATTTCCCAAGGTTTGGACCCAATCCAGCTGCCGTGGGTCTGCAAGGAAGGCGAACGGCCTTGTGCAGCAATGCCTGACGGCTGCGGAGGGGGGGATTTCAAAGTGCAGAGGGAACATGAGCAAGGCTCAGCGGAGCCATCAGCTTGGCTTATTACCAGGGGCCAGAAAGTGCTGCGCTGCTGCAGATGTGGCTGAAAAGGGGACCATAAAGTGACAAAGGATTTTATTTTTCTGCAGAAAGAGAAGAGAGGTGGGTCCACTCGGAAGTGCCCATGCAAAATATGTAGAGATAAAGACCTGTAATGCTCTATGGGCTCCCAAGGTAAGGCAGCCAGTGTTTTTTTCTCCTGGGCAAATAAATAAAATGTGATATTAAATGAAAACCACATAAAACTTAATACACAGAATAGAGTATATTGCTCATTTACTGCTAAATTACAGCCTATTCATTTCCTCCTAAGCAGGCTATTAAGCTGTGTTGTATCACATGAGGAGTGTTTCGGAAGTGTTATCGCCATGCAGTGGGGGAAAGGGTGTGTTGGCTTGTTTTGTTTTTTTCAGAGGTAATTACAGGGTCACACTGATCCCTGGTATCAGTGCCCTGCCCCTGCTGAGTGACACCCAGCATGAATTCGGCCCTGACTGTTGATTTTTCCATGTGCAGAGCCTGCCAAGGACCCCGTTCGGCGGCAGAGCATTTGCTGATGTTTCCTCTCCCCAGCACTTGGCCGTTATTTATTTTTCTACCATTAATGCGGCAAGTCTTTTATGACAGCAGAAGATCTCGCAAGCACAAAAATAGTCGGGAAGCGAGAAGCCAGGGCACGTTGTGCTTTCCCTGCCATTTTACTCCCCGGCCATTTTACTGCTGACTTGCCATCACCAACAGTTTCCTTGGCCCATGGTCCAAGCCAGCACCTTACACCCTTCCCGGCAGTGCCTGCCCCGTAGCGCACAGACCCCACATTTACCCCATAGCGCTGCTGGCGGGGGGCACATACTCACATGAGGGACCAGCCCAGGTAGATGGCCGTGCTGCCCCAGTACATGGGATTATCCAGGATGCTGAAGGGGAAGCTGGTGACTTTTGCCTCCATCAGGATGCCGAAGTAATCACCTGCAGGGCAAGCAGAGGGTTTCTCGTTAGGCTCTACGAAAGCAGGAGTTTTGGGGGCTCGGGGGGCTCGGCACGCGGTGCCCTCCATGGGGCATCCCTGCTGGGGAGGCAGAGCAAAGGAAAATGAAGGCAAATGAAGGGTTTTGCTGCTGACTTTCAGGCTCAGAAAGCTGCAGTAAATAGGCTGGCTGTTTACTCCGTGTCTATCAGCTTTTCCGGGAATGGCTCTTTGCCCACGAGGAAGGTTTGTGCAGTGCAGCGAGGCTACGGCAGCTACATTCCTCCCCAGGACACAGCTCTCGCGGTCCCACCTGGCTGATTCTGCTTTCCCATTTGAAAATTGCCCCTCTAAAGTCACTTGACAAGGAAGCAAGTGCATAGGTTCAAAGCCATTTAATGGGGAAATAAGCCCAGAGCACTGTAATGGTGTTTCGAGATGCTACAATCAAGACCGCTACCACCAAATGCCCTCTTTCAGTGCCACCCTTATCTCGTGGCTCAGACAATTTCTCAGAATTTCAGAAAATAGCACCTCTGCCTACAAAACACTCAATTATCGGCATGATGATGATGATGATATGAGATGATTGTCATCCGTAATGAGGAAAGCTTTCAGAACTGTCAGCATTCAACCTTCCTATCTAGCACGGAGTCATCTTTCGGTGTTCCTGAAGGGTGCCTGGATAAAATGACAAGTGAGGAGATGTGCAGCTCGTGAACGGCATTTCAGGGGGGCAAAGGAGCTGGGATGCAGAGCCCTGCCTCCTGTTGGTCTTAAAATGAGAAGACCACAAAGCCCAGCAAGGGTTTTGCTCCGTGTCCACAGCACAACCCAGCAGTGCAGGTCCATCAGCCCAGGACCCAGCGCTGTGCTCCCAGCGATGCCACCAGCCCGTTCCCTGACCTTGGGCATGTCTCCTCCCAGTTCCATTGTGCACCATAATATCGGTATTTCTCATAGCGCAGTGGGGGCGAGGATTAATGTATGGTGAGAAAGCGCTTGGAAATCCAGATAAAGCACATTATGGGAGTGCAAAGTATTCAAGGTTATTATTATTACCTGGATCGCCGAGTAATTTCTTTGACCTCACGTGGTGCAAAAACATTTCTTCCCAAGGATAAACAGCGCCTGCCCAATTATACAGTGCTTTTGGGCTTTAACTACAGGCCACTAAGTGAGATAATTGCCTGGTATTTATACTATATGTTCTCACAGTTACTTGGCAATGCATCTCTGAGATTGTTCTGGCAGAAAGCACCCCCCAAGCGCAGCCGTTGCTGTGCTTTCTTGTGTGTCAAAATGCTTCATTATCCCTGCCCGCCCTCGCCTCGGGGCTGAACACCTCGCGCCCCAAATGACGCTGGCACCGGGGAGGTTTGCACAAAGGGAACGCAACCGGCAGAGAGGATCTGCAAGGCTTTCATGGCCAGGCAGGTGCTAAGGGAAGGGACTGGGCATCAGCCTCAGCCTGGGCATCTCCTGCGCCTCCATCAAGCCCTCAAAACAGGAATCAGCCCCTTGTCAGGCCAAGGGACTTTGGGATCTAATTTGGGTGTATTTTTTGGCTGGAGGTTGGTATAAGCACCTTGCCCCAAAGGGCAGATGCTGCTCTGGGTGTTGTTTTCGATCATGGCAGCAGAAAGCCGTGCGATGCACCCCGTTAAGCTTCCCATGGCCTCCTGAGCACAGCCCAGCCTGAAGTGCCTCCACTGCCCCTCTTCAGAGCCGCCGGGTCCACAATAACCCACTAAAAGAGTTTGGTCGGGTTTGGTTCACTTGAGATGTTGGTCAGCACTGCAAGGAACCGCGTGTGGGCGCGGACGGATGGGCTCGGACAGGCAGAGCTGCCTCTTGGGTGCCCCCAGCCTCCGGGAAGTCAAGCTCTCGTTCTTGCCTTTGTCAGAAAATCGGGCAAACGGCCCTGAACTGAATTCCAGCAAGCGCACGGCGCTTTCCGAATCGGCACGCTGGCGCCGGCAGGGTGGGAGCGGGGTCCTGCAGGGGAGAAGGCAGCCGGGGCTGTCAAGGCAAGGGGCCGCATCCAGCCGCTGCAAACAGAGGGTGGGACTGGCACTGGGGGCAATGGGGTGGCACAGAAAGGCTTGTGGCAGAAGGGTGGCTCCTGTGAACCATTTAGCCTGCATTTAAGAGACAAAGTGCCACGCTCTGGAGCTTAAACTTGTTAAAGAGGGGTCTCCTGGGCAGCCTTGATGCAGTCTCAGTGTCCTGCCTGGTGCAGCCCTCATTGCTTTAGGAAAACTGGAAAGGAAAGGGTCAAATGCTGTCCCAGCAAGTTTGTTAAGTGCTCAGGCATTTCAGGCTCTCTAAACTTCTCTGAAGCTCAACCGGCTGTGAGAAGCAGCTGGATGATGCAATGACACTCCTTGCCAAAGAAGCACAGTCCTCTGCCACCCGCGACCAGAAGTGCCCGCACTGCCTGGGGACCCTGCTCCCACCGCAGCCCCAGGACACCAGCTGGGCATGCAAGGGGACGGTGCTCAAGCCATGTGAGACCCCTGAGCCCTGCAGACCCCTTGTATCCTCTGCTGCCAGTAGGAACCACGCTGAACATCGTTCTCAGCTAAGAGTTTGGGGGCTCGCTGGAGCCGAACGCCAGCTTTCGTTCCCAGGATGGATGCTCCCGGCACCTCCCGCCCCGCAAGCGCTGCGGTGGCTCGGCTCTGCCCTGCCGGCCCCGTCACGTTCCGGCTGGCAACGCTGGCCCTGCTCCCTGCTGCGTCACGCCAGGCTCCGCACGAGCCATTGTGCGGGCCGGAGCAGCAGTGCCCGATGTGGGCCACCACCGCCCGCCTCCTCCCTTCCCTGGGGGGCACCGCCAGCCGTGCCAAAATAGAGGGGGCCGGGGCCACGCTCCCTGCTTACGCCGAGCCTGACTCACTCGTTTGCTTTTCCCCAGCGGTTCAAGCCCAGTGGGTCCTCGTGGTCGGCTGAATCAGGCTTTACGTAAACAGCCCCGGAGCTGGCCGGGCTTCAGGAGCGCTCAACCAGCTCCGGCCGGTGGGTGCTCCTGCGCTCGGCCTCCCCGGACACGTCTCCACGCACAGCATCGCCCCCGGGGGCTGCGGGCGAGCTGGGAGGGAGCCACAGCCTGGTGGCTGGGTCCAGGGGTGCAGCACGGGGCCAGGAGCACCAACGGTGAGAGCCCACGATCAGGAGTGCTGGGCTCTCTTTCTGGCGGCAGGATCTTGGCCAACCCAACGTGTTTCTTCGCGACTCCACTTGAAACCAGGAAGGCTTATTACCTCCCTCTCCTCTTCCTGGAGACGCTGCAGGAGCTAATTGAATTTGGTTTGTAAAGCACTTACAAAAGCACAGCCTAAATGCGGTGTCAAAGCCGGGGCTGTGATTATTCCAGCCAGCAGGAGCTGCCCCTTTCCTTCGATATTTATTGTTCCCATCTCTATTTTATTTTTATGAATTCCACACATACTGGCGTATTTCTAAAGTCAACAATGCTAATAGAATTACTCTCTAAATGTGAAAGCAGGCACAGTGGAAAATGCCTTTTGCCAGAAAGTGGCAGATAAAAGGATCTGTCAACGGATGTCAGGTTTATTGCAGAGGTGAAGAGCAAATGAGATCTTGCCTGAACGCGTGTCAGGCGGCTGGGGGCTCAGTGCAGGGCGCCTGGATGGCTCATACCTCTCCTTTCTCCTCTTCCTCCTCCTCCTCCTCCTGCTCCCCACCATGTGGTGGCTGTGCAGGTGCTGGCCTGCTCACGAGCTCTGCCCTTGGGCTGCTCTTTCTGTAGGACATTTGACCTCCGAAATAATTAGCTGATTTCTAAAATTTCAGGCTCGACACCGGAGGTGATTAGGCTGGCTGTGTAACATCACTGCACGATCAGCTCCGTGCAAGGTAACAGCATGGCTACATCACGCTTTGGTATCACACAGCCGAGAACAAACCTAACAGCTCCCCGGAGAAAAGGAAGAAGAAATTCATACGGGGCTCTGCCCAACCAAGAGACCCCTGGGAGGACTCAATGAACTTTCAGGTTCGGCCGTCGAATTTTTCGCGCTTACCTAGGAAAGTCCCGGTGAATCCCAGTGCTAAGAAGCTGGAGATGACAAACAAGGTCCCTACAGCCAAGACGACCAAGCCTGAGTAATAGGCCCAGTGGCTGTCCAAGCCCTCCAGCTTCGGCTGGCTCTTCATGGCTTCTGTGAAGCTGTCAGAGAGACAACAAGGGCTGTTAATAGCGGCGACTCACTGTTAACGTCACCCCCCTCTGGGAGATGCAGAGCTTTGGGAGAGGATGCTGCTGAGGAAGACACTTCTCAGGGGCCCTTTGACATTTCTCAGGGTCCCCTTTTCCAATGGGAGAAGCAAGCAGCCAAAGGCTGGTGAACAGCCAGGGCTTGACCTGGGGCACTTATTTTAACTCGCAACCCTTCGTGGAAATGTCCTGGAAATGTCAACCCCACCGAACTGCAATATGATGCAAAAAATATATATATAAAATGCACAAAGATGCCCTCGCAAACGCTGGAGGCTGTGATGCCTCAGCACGGGACCTGGAGGACTGGGGAACAATCCGCTGGGTTATCTCATGCTCCCACCCCCGTTCCTCTCCACCAAAATATTGTGCAGCTTTCATGCGCTTGCCACGTGCCCAGGAGTGATTCACGGCTGAGGCCTGACAGTCAGGGGGAGGACTGGAGAAGCGAAAGGAAAATACTGGATACACGCATCGTCAAGCGCGAGCCGCGCTTCTCGGCTCCAGGCTCAGGCAGGCATTTCGGGTCTGACCTTCCAAATGCTTGTTTGTGAGCGTAATATCTGTGACCCCCCTATCCTGGGCCACCCGAACTTTGCCCAGGAGCAGGGCTTGGCAGGCCTGGCGCCTCGCATAGCTCCAGTGAGAGTGGATGGCTCCAAACAAGATAACGCCGTGATTCAGAAATGCCCGTTAATAACAGCGAGATGAGATAACAGCCCCACGGAGCTGCGTGCAGCGCCTCTCCACATGCCGCTGACACACGAGGTAGGAAACTCGGAGCTTTTTTTTTTTTTTTAATGAGCACGCTGGAGGCTGAAATTCAAGCGGATTAACAGCACTCCTGCGCCCCTGGCCATCGCTGCCTGCCTTTTGCTCCTCGTGCTCCCAGGCCTTCGCGTGGAACAGACCCAGCGGTTTCAGGGCTGCCAGCTTGTGTGATGTTATCTGCGGTGTTTGGGAGGCTTTTTTCCTAATGTCCAGCTCTGCAAGTCTTGCAAATCCCTTGGTTTTCTTTGCTGCCTGAGTTGAAGCTGAGTCCTGCCAGGCCGGCTTACAGAGCCAGGGCTGCAAAGCACCTTGCGAAGGCTCAAGGCCGGCTGGCAAGGCACTCGCCAAGCAAAGCCCAGGATGATACTTAAACCTTACGGTGCACAGACCTGGCTGATACCTCTTGTTTTCCTTGGAGCTCATTCCTACCAGGTTTTCTACTCTCTGGGAGCTTTTAGGCCCCCACAGCAAGCCGTTTCATCCTTCAGCATGGACTAGAGCAAAGAAGCAAAAAACAGAATAAAGGTATTGTGGTGGGGAGGGAGCTGGAAGGAGCCTCGGCGAGCTCCTCCATGACCCAGCACGCCTCCCTCTGCTCGCCAGGTTCATCCTGGTTTCGTTTAAAATCAGTGCTGATGGGAAGACACAATCCAGCAGCCTCACAACCCTTCACATTGCATCCCTGATATTTATTTTTAAATGATATAAGCGACCCCTCTGAGGAAGCCCAAACCTGCGTCCCTGCTGCCAGCACTGCCTGGATTTGGATGGGAAGCCATTTCCCTGCGGGGATACTCCCCTGGCAAAAAGATGTGCAGGTACAGCGTGGTGCTCAGAGGCTGCTTTTTGCTCGGGATTAACGCTATCTTGCATCCTTGAAGCTCCCCTATCCTATGCTCGTGACCTGCCTCGGCCTCGGAGTATGAGAAGAACAAACGTGGCTTCGAGAGCGTGACCTGGCCGACTGCAAAAGTAGCTGCGGAGGTTTTGCAACCAGCACATGACGCCGTTTGCTTTGGCAAAGCCGTCTCCCCTGCTCCAGATGATGCCATCCTCCCTTTTCATGGGTGGCAGGCCTGCAGGAGCTGCCCTCAGCAGTATGTCCTGCTTAGTCCCCTGCTGTTCGGCTTGCAGCTAGGGAGGGAGGTGTTTGTGCAGAGATAATGGGCTGCCTTGCCCTCCAGTGCTGTTTCCTACCTTCCTAAACACGCTGTCTATTTGCATTAAACATGATGCGCGCTGGAGTTTTCAGGACTGGCAAATAAACCTTTTAAGCATTTATGATGCTGGGCCACGATGAGCAGCATGGAGCCGCCAGAAAATGCAGTGATTGTGGCATCCGTGCCTGCTCCTGGTGGCAGGGGAGCCCCCCGGGGCTGCAGCTCACCCTCCTGGCAGGGGGAGGACGAGGCAGGGGCTGTCCCCGTCGCGTGGCACGAGTCCTGCGGCCACCCATCATCACACCAGTCCCTTTCTCCATGTGCCTCTGAGTCACGATCGTCACAGCGTTTATTTCTGGCTGTGCTGCAAGGCAGCGTCCCGGCTCGGCACCCGAGAGGACGCCGCTTGCAGCCAGGCTTTGTCCCGGTACCTGGAAACGCTTTTGTGCGTCGAGCGGAGCGACTGCCGTGGGGAGGAGCTGCCCTCTTCCCAGGCAGGGACGGATGGGCTGTGACCTACTTTAATCGCATCCCCGGCTGCTGTCACGAGGATGCCTGTGATCGTGGGGCAGAGGGGGCCTGGGGGGTGCCCCCCAGCTTTGGAGAATGGGAAACAAGGCTTCCCCCAGCATCTCCCCACGCGTACCCGCCGGTTTGCCAGCACAAACACCAGCGGCACCCGCTCCCTGCCCCTGCCAAAAAGCCCAAATCCACCAGCTCTGGCCCAAGTGGCAGATTTGGATGATTCCCCGAGGGGTGCAAGCCACTTGCGGGCTGCACAGCCGCCAGGTCAGCGGGGTTTGCCCCAAGATGCCGAGGCAACCGGCACTGTTCTGCCCATCCTTCCCAAAACAAAGGGCGCTGGCTCAGGCACTCAGCTGTTGCTGCGCAGGCGGTGCCGCGTGGTGGGAATAAACCACATGAACCGGAAAAGCACGCTGGAAATGGCCCCGCAGCGTGGGGATGGAGGTGTCATACAGCTGGAAGTGGTTTTAACCCGCGGTGTGCTCAGCACCGGGGGCAAGGGGAATCTGCAGCGGGTACCGGGAGCACCGCTCCTCCTGCGGGGATGCGGAGGAGACCCGTGGTCAGGTTTGCACAAACAGGAGCTTATATTGCAAAAACAGAAAGCTAACCAAACCTGCAGCCCAAATACAGCCCCAAAAGCCACACGGAGCACAAAGCAAGCCTGGAAATGCTGTATTGAGAGAGGAGCTGAGCTTTTCAGGTCTCTGGGCCTCTCTCGGCGGCACACAGCGACCACATTTTGTAACCCCTTTCCCACAAAGCAGGGCAAAGACCTCATCGAGCAAACTGGGCTGCTGCTGCAGCGCTCCCTTCGCCTGATCCCCAAAATCAGCCTGGAAACTGGGCAAGTGCAACTGGGGCAGAAGCGGGCCGGGGGCCGGCAGGCAGCGGGAAGCAGCAGCGGCGCAGGCGGCTGCGCGGCATGTCCCCGTCCCCATGCTGGAGGCTTTGTTCCTCCTGGCAAAAGCAGGCAGCAGGAGGAAAACGGTCCAGCGGTGGCCAGCAGCAAGCACCGCTGCCTGCACGCCGCAACAAAAGACCTCGCTCGTTAAAAAAAGGGAAATAAAGCCTAAAACCATCCCGCCGATACCACCAGCAATTGTTAGCCCGGTCATCATCTTCACAGCTTCTTTCGCCAATAATGACTTTGCCTTTCTGCCAGCGCCAGGGTGGGTGTTATTTAGGTCAGCTGGGGGCTGGAGCAGCTTCTCTCCCTGCCCGGCAGCGGCTCCGTCGGGGGCACGAGGTGCTTTGGTCCACCCGGAGCTTTTCCCAGCCACGCTCAGCCTGCTGGCAGCACAGGTCGGAGGGGACATGGGCTGCTGCAGGCCACGCTCAGTTCCCATCATGAGCATGGTCACTTCTGCACAAAACATGCCGTGGCAGGTAGATCGATGCCGGTTACAACACAATTGTTCTTGACACCAGATCCAGGAAGTAAACAAGCTGAGCGTAAAAGCAGCACGCTACTGAATGACACCCGGCCCCTTCCCGGTGCCAAATCTGGTCCCAGGGTGGGTTCTTTCTGTTGCAAAGGTGCTGCCCTTGGCTCTGCCTCTGCAGAGCGCGCTTGGACCAAAGGCACCACAACCCAGACACCCTGAGGGCCTCGCTTTGCATCTGCCAAATCCCCCTTTTGGCACACATAACACGGGTGGTGCCGTTACAGCTCAGACAAACGCCCCAAGGCCCCGAAGGTGGGAAGTCTGTAAGCTCCCTAGGTACAGAACCACCTGTACGTATCTGCTCTGAGACGGGGAGTTTGCAAGAGCATGCAAATGGGAGCAAGGGAGGGCTCCAAAGGCAGCTCCCCTGGCTTATTGTATAGTCAGAGCAGCGGAAGATGTCAACAAGGTGGCTAATGCCAGACAGAGACACGGGATGGAAATGTACAGGAGGATATAGGTGGTCATGTCCCGTGTCACACGGTAACAGCCATAAACACAGTGCAGGTAGGTAGTGCAAAAGTTCAGGAGTTGTTTTCCCTGATAAGAGCCCCGGTGATGGAAGTTCCCTGCTTCTTGCTGAAAGAACACGATTGTCATGAAAATCATCGCTGCACCAAAGCAATTAAGGATGCTTGCCTCGTGCGGTTGACTAAGCAGGTCCCCTCTGGTCACAGGTCACTCTGCATTGCTTCTCAGAAACACGCTGAGGCTGATAACGAAGCTCAGGGCTGGGAAGCACCTAATTGCTTAATAAGCACGGAATATTCCTTTTCTTACAACCAAAGTATCCCTTTGGATGGAAAATTGCCTGAGACCATCGCAGCATCGGCCTGGGGACAAGACCGAGGAAGGGCAGGCGTTGGAGCTTGCAGCCCAGATGCCAACCTGCAAAGTTTGTCTGCTCTTCCCTCCCTGCCTACCTCCACCCTTGGCTTGGAGCCTGCCAAAAATACTGATGAAGCACCAGTGAAGAGGAAGCGGGTTTTTAAAAACAAAGGAGACGTCCCGTGGGCTCCCCAAGCGCTCCCTGGCAGCCCCTGCCCACAAAAACAAGCCCCCAGAGCATGCAGAGAGGAGTTTGAAAGGCTGGGTCACAGCACTGGCGGTGGAGGGATGCCCTGGGGCCACTTTTTTGCTCGCTCTCGGCAGCTCGCATGCCCTGTGCTAGCAGCCACCGTGCACAGCCCAAGTGTGAGATGCAGCTCACTCTGCACGGCTGGATCGGAGAAGCAGGAAATCTGCTTCCATCAATGCAGCCGAGCAGAAGCGACTCGGAAAAAGAAGATTAAAGGGGAAAGTGAAAGGAGAGCAGGAGAGCTGTGCCCCTCCTGGTGAAAGCAGCCCCGCGATGGCAGTGCCCGTGTCGGAGGATCCGCGGGTGCATCTCTGGGCAGCTGGAGCCCAGTTTGGGGCTGGCTGCTGCCTTCATGTGAGAGCAGTGGGCAGGATCACGCCTTCCCAAACAGCACGGCCTCTCCTGGCTGGGGCCATGGAGGGCTCAAGGAGCTGGGGATGGAGCCTGAAACCATCCCGTGGCTCCCAGGGGAAGGACTTGCCTTGCTTGAATAGCCTGGGGTGCAGTGCTGGGACAGGTCAGGCCTCCTTGACCCTCCCCATCGGTGCCTCACCGTGATCCGGCGAGCGCCGCTGCCCCAGGAGCTCAGCAGGACCCCTGGGAGCTGGGATCATCCCCCCATCAGCTGTGTTTTTAATTAAAGGCCGGACCCAAGGCTTTGCACTGCTTCCCAGACAACAAGCAGCTGTGTCATCCGTGCCTGAGACTGCCGAGACATTCCCCAGCGAAATCCAAGCATGCCGTGTCACTGAGACACGGGCAGAGCGCACACATGCCCCCCGCACCGCCTGCACTCAATGATGGCCACATTCACTGCAAGCTTTCTTGGGGTTTCTGCAACAAGAAGCAGCGGTGACAAACGCAGAAGGGCAAGGGCAGGTCTCGGTGTCATTTCCAGGAAGGCAGAGCTCTTAAATACATGTGCAAATTCCAACCTGAGATCTCCGTGCCTGGGAAATTACCCGGAGTAATAAACAACCCATTAGCTCTGACCCTGGCATAATTGAATCTGGAAATTTAGTAGAGAGCCTGCCTCTCCTCACAGCGTTGAAGATAAAGCCTATCAGATCGCAGATAAATTGCTGGCATTGAGGAAATCTTCTGCACTAAACCTCTCTGCTGCACTCAGAACGTCAGAGGACGTATTCCCATGGTGTAGGGCGCATCACTCACACAACACTATTAGTACGGGTAGTGTTTAAACAGATCGCAGATAAGAGTTCGAAGAGGCTGCTCGCTAAGTGCACAGATAATCCTACTCTTCTGCACAGGAAACGGGGGCTTCTTAAAAACAGGCTTCATCTTGTTTATTGTTTTCATGAGAAAATGAAAAGATTCTGCTTTTGGGTAAGATCCGTGCTGTGCCAACAGCCTTCCTGCCACACGACTGCACGCAGGGCAGGGGAAACTGCCCCAAGAGTGGGGCAAGAAATGCTGATGCTGATGGTTTGCTCTCCTGGCCACAGCCACCTTGTTGCATCCCTCTGCCTGACTGGGGTGTTCCAAACCCCGGAATAAATCTGCTGGCTGAAGGGATCCAGGTAAAACCAACACGCCGGGGCTGGATTCAGCCCTGCAGAGCACACAGCCCTCGTCCCCGTGCCCTGCGGGGGCACCTCTTTGGGTTTCCATAGAGCAGAAGAGTTGGATCCTTACCAGTGGCTCCGCACGCAGTTGAGCATCAGGATAACAGTGCCCAGGCAGTAACAGGCGGTGTGTGGAGAGCCGCAGACCCGGCTGAGCGCTCGCGTTTTGTGCTCCCATCTCGCCACCTGAAGAGACAACAGAAAAGGAAAGGGGTGGTTGGAGGCGCCAGGTTGGAGGTGCTCAGCGAGGCTGAGGCTGCCCCGGGGCCACCGAAGCCAACGGGCTCGTGTGATGCAGCCTGGTATTGCTCTCCTGCAAGGATGGAAAACAGATTCCAGAGCAGGGGATGGACCGCAGGCCCCCCCAGCTCTGATTTTCCAGGTGCTGTGACCTGCACCCAGCCACGCAGACCCTACCAGGCAGGGGCAACCCCTCCCAGCCCTCTTCCAGAAAAATCTGCAGCGCTCCCCCCAGCTCCCTCCAGGTAAGACCTGCCAGCTTGGCACAGATCACTGCATCCCTTGGACGTGCTGAGCCAGCTGGCCTTCGTCAGCACTCAGCAATTTCAGCCATTAAGGACTCGCCTGAGCTCCTCACCCATCTCCCAGCACCACGCACGCTGTTCGGCGACGGCCCCGGCCCCTCGCACACCAGCAGCATCTCCAGGGAGGTGTCAGCATCCCTGCCAGCGCGCTTCCCTCTGGCTGCAGTGTTAAGCCCCAGGTTTTACAGAGCAGCAGAAGCTGACGGCCCCCCGCCCCAAATGCAGCTGAAGAGGTGCCCCCTCGCCCTGGGAGGCTGCTGCATGCGGGTGGCTGGATCTGCTCCCCAAATCCGCAGCTCTGGACCCACCCGAGTCACCCCATCCATGACCCTTGCTCCCAACCCGATCAAAATCCCTACAGCCGGTATGTTTTCTACCTTTCCACATCCCCCAGCAAGCTGCAGCTGGATTTATCGCCTCTTTTAGGTTTCAGGCACCAAGCTGGGACCCTCCGCATGGCTTGGATCAGCCCCCACATTCCAGCCTGGCCAAGCGCACCCAGGCAATGAGGCGAGAGGTGGGAGCCAGGGGAACGTTTCAACATCAATTTGCTCCTCAGACACGGCCGGCTCTTCATTAGCTTCAAACACACTCCACTCCCTCGCACGGAGCCTGGGCAGCTTTGGGGGGCACCAGCAACCCGGCTATTCATCCCTTCTGAGTGCATTTGGTAATTTATTGGCTGCGTTTAAGCAGCGAGCAGGGAAGGGCGGCTTTGCAGGTACCGCTCTCTTCCCAGGCTGATGCAGACGCACAAAGCGCCGGTGGCGGAGGGGGGACAGCCGCCTTCGGGAGGGGGGCGAGATGAAAACCTCCGATAAGCAGGGCGCCGATTTCGCATGCTGAGAGCTGATTCAATTAGTTATGCAATGATTGCTCCGAAATTACAAATCCACTCATGACAGAGAGAGCTGCTTCACTGCCTTTTCCTGGCTGGTATAAATAGTTTGTATTCTAAATTGAATTTAAAACACCGTGCGTCATGCTGCTGCTAAAACGGGAGCTGCTGTTTGAGCGCTCCGAGAGGGGAAAAAGAAATGTAGGGTGAGTTACCACCTTCGGAAAGTAAAAGAAGTGACCACACAGGTGACTGAGTCACAGCCAAAAAACACGGCCGTGTGCCGGCTATCTCTGCGAGCCTCCTAATTCCCTGGAAATTATTCTGACGGCGTTCGCTCCTGGCTCGCTCCGGGAGCTCGGCAAAGCATCTCAGCCGGTGGCAGAGCTGAGGCTGAAGGCCTCCAGGAGCCACCCAGGTGGCCTCGTAATTACCCTCACCGCTACGAACGCTCGTCTGGGCAGCGAGAGAGCAAGATGGGGCAGAAGGAAGGAGCGTGTTTCGGAGCCCTTCGGGGCACCAGCTGGCTCCGTGCCGCTCCCGGTGCAGCCAAGCTCGTGCTGCATCGTGCAAACTCCCGGCTGGGAGCAAAACACCAACTTGTATTTGGCTGTTGCAGCCTCCAGATAGGACCCAGGACTCTTTTTCCAGGCACGCCACGAGCCCACGCATGAGTCACCAGCAGCAAAGCTGAGCGAGAGCTTGCGTGGAGCCTTCCCTGGGGGCTCCTGCCAGGCCCCGCACTGGTATTTCGGCTTCCGAACAATTAATTTGTTCCGGTTCTGGTTCTATTCCTCGAGCAGCTAATTAGTTCTGGCTCGGTTCTACTTTTCTAATTTTAGTCATCTGCTCGCTAATATTAGCTCTCGTTCGACCTACGGCTACGCAGCTGGCTTCATGGTTTTATGAAACCATCAGCCGACGTGTTTTTATTTACTGCGCGGTGGACGCAAGATGATTTTGGCACCCTCCGTGGCTGCAGCTATTCCTGGCACGGTGCTTGCTCGCCGGCCAAGGCCGGCAGCCCTCATTCCCACCACCGTGCCCAGGCTGCCCAAGTGAGCACGGCATTGGGATGGGGAGCCCCACGCCACGCTGTGCATCGCGGTGAGCGAGGGAAGGCAGTGCTTGTAGTTTTCCGACCTCCTGGTTTCGAAATGGAGCAACACAAAGCTTCCCGACTTACCCGAGGGTCAAAGCAATAGAAAAAATTTAAGGCTCTTTCTCCAAAGCCCCGTGCTTTCACTTTAGGAAAACTCGCTGGTGGCTGTAAGCAGTTTTTGAATGTTTCCCCCATTGCTCGTTATCGAAATAAATCAGCATGCGGATGTGGCTGCAAAGCCGGGCGTGCTCCTGGGCCCTGTGTTCTGCATTTGGCAGGCTGCAGCTCCCAGGGCATCGCTCCCCCTCTGCATAACGCGGGGCTGCCTTCTCTGAACACGAACCGAGCCATCTCCCCAACCTCTTGGGCAAGTGCGTAAAGAAAACTGAAAGCACCGGCACGCATCCCCCGTGGCCGCCCTGCTACGAAGAAGGAAATGTTCTGAGCTCTCTGTTCTTTTTTTTGGGGTGGGTAAACCTTCCCGAGCCACCTTGAGACGCGCCACAAATAGCCATTGGAAAAGCAATTTCATCTCACGAGCTTGCCTCCGCCGCTGATCAACGGGAAATGCTCTTCACAGCTTTGTGTGCACGGCAGACCATATCCTCTCATTAATATTTAGTATTTGTTTCAAGGAAATTGATTTTTTTTTTTTTTTTGTCTGCCATCGAAGGAAGCTGGCTTTTGAACGTGCTACATTTTAATTTGCTCAACCCCAGCTTTGAAACGGAGACTTTGATCTGTTTTGCATGACTCCATTTCTATTTCTGGCTTGCCCCAGAGGTAGGGAACGAAACCAGACACCCCAAAGGCTCGCTGTCACATCTCGATGCTAATCAGCTGGGCGATGTCCTCACGCTGCCCCATTGCCTTAGCACCACAACACCGGGTGGGCACTACTGAATTTAGGCACGCGGCGTGCCTGGCGGGCTGGGATGGATTAGCAGCCTTCTTTCACAAAGGGAAACTGAGGCACTGGAGGGCCGAGGTGTGCAGCTGCTTCCCAGCTCTCTGGGTTTGGGGTGGTGAGGCTGTGCCCACATCCTGGGAAATCCCAGACCCGTTGCCCACTCGGGGAGATGCTCTGCCCGCTTCTGGGGATGCTCCTGCCCTGGCCAAGCATAAAAACAGTGAGTGCAGATGTCTGAGCTGGACGTAAGATGATAGTAGATAGGATATGTTGTCCCTATTGTACCTGTCTCACAGTATTAAGGGTTTCATCCCACCATGTAAGGACAACGAAACAGCCCACTGAGGGACATAAAACTCAAACATTTCATGAAAAGCCTAGAGGAAGAATAATCAGTTCCCCGGAGCATCCATGCACCCCAGTACCAAGACAATGCGTGTGCATAGAGTGAGCCCTGGATGTGTGGGCAATTCAAACTCAAAAACCTTAAGACAAGAATGACCTAAGAAATTTTTTTAGCTTTCCCCTTCAGCCTGATCTCTCCCGGGCCAACATCCCATGGATGCTGGGCTCCACGCTGCTGCTGGGTTAGGAAAGACCCCGATGCGAGCTTTGAGGGCTCCGTGCGAACATCTCCTGCAGCGGGAGGCATGCCCCTGCCAGCTCACAATGCCACGAGACTGTAGGAAATCTGACAGTCCCCTTACTGCTCCTCCAGAGACCAGGGGCACCAAATCGTTCCCTTGCTATGAAAAATCAATTTTCTCATTCCGGATCCCTGAAATCCTTCATTAAAGCAGCATGACATTCTCCGCTCTCTGCCAGCACTTGGGTACCAGAAAATGACCTTGCTTGCAGCTATTGCATTTATCTAACAGACAGGGAGAAAAGAGATATGCCTGAGCAGAGCACCCAAACTCTGACTAAGGCACTCAAAGGAGTTACGTGAGAGTGAGGAGGACGCGACAACGCGGGGCAGAAATAACTGAGCGGGCTGAAAGCACACGGACACCCACCGCGGGGCTGGGAGCCCCAGGGTTGGCTGACCTTTCCAAATGCCAAGCAGCCGGCGTTTCTGGCTGTCCCAAGTGATGGCAGAGGAAATGAGGGTGGCCTGCCTGACCTTATCCCTCCTAACAAACCGTGTGTGAGCCGGCAGTGCTTGGGGTGGGTTTATTGGGCAGCGCTGGTTGAGCACTGGGGCCAGGCTGAGAGCTCCAACGTGGGCTCCTGCGGCTGCTCGAGGCATGTGTCCTGCAGCTCCTAGGGGACAAAACCCCTGCTTTTCCAGGAGACTGCAAACCTTGGCAGAGAAACGAGGAGGGAAGCTGCAGTGCTGATCCTGGGGAGCGTCGTGCCATCTTCCACGTGTGGTATTTCAGCCACGGGGCTGCTGTTCCCCTTTCCAAACGTGGCTGAGGATGCTGCGTGCCCGTGCGCAGCCCCATCCGAAATGCCCACCCCGGCACCGGGCACGGCAGAGGCTTTCCGAAGGCATGTGCTGCAACGCCCCGGGGACCGGCGTGCCACCAGCAGCAAGAACATGATTAGCGGGAGCTCTGGGCAGCGAAGGCAGGAGAAAAAGAACAGAACAAACCACGTTTTAATTTGTACAAGCTGGTAATTATAGTTGCTATCTGTCTGAAATCTCTATTGAGTTTATTTAAATATGTTCTCCATGAAGGCCATTCAGACAGGAATTATCAAGGTGTTGCAGCAGAGGAGATAATGCCATGCAGTTTTCAACAGATCAAGGGCTGATTAGGAGGAATTAATTAGCTGCTTAAACAGCCCTTGACTCGCTGCAGCGATTAGCCGTCCCCTCCCCTCAGTCACGTTCCTCGTGCAGCCACGGCGGCGACACGAAGCGCCCGCCAGCAGAACCGCCGGCCTCACAGTGCCGATGAGCCAAGGATGTTTTTCCTCTCCCGGTTTTTATCAGGCTGGTCCTTCATCATCCTCCATCCACCGCCTCTCACCTGCTACGAGCCACCAGTTCTCAGCTGGGCTCCGCCTCCGGCATCGCTCAGCAGCCTCAGTGCCCCGTGCCGCCGCAGCACTGCCTGCCTCCCTCTGCTGAGCTGTCCTCGGCCGGACCTTTTCCAGAGGCAGGAGGAGAAGCTGGTGCTCAGCCACGAGAGCCCTTTCTACCCCATGGACACAGGCTGCCAGCTCCTGGCAGCGCCCCAGAGGGCTCAGCTTTGCTTAATTGCTTCCTCCTGCAGCCGTGGCTCTGGAGCATCTGATCCAGAGAGCGAGTTATTGCTCTGAAGGCTTCTCAACTCGCCGGCATTCAATTACGGAAAGCCATGAGATGGTAATGGAGCCCGAAAGCTTTTTAGCAAATGATTAAAGCCCTGCAAAGTTCCCCCACTAAGTACTGGAGCAGCAGCTTCCAGTTCATGCAATTAAAACGCTGCAGTGATATTAGAAGAGACAGGCACCATACTAAGAGTTTCATGTAAGCTGTAAGGCAACATAAGCCAGAGACTTGGCTTGTAAATGCTTTTTTTTTGGTAACACACCAAGAGATGTGATGTAGGTGCTTTCAATGACAAGGGCTCTGCAGCCCTGGGACCGCCAGGATCAGAGAAGACCCGCAGTGGGGGCACAGAGGGCTTCCTACCACCCCGTCCCCAAAGGGCATCCATCTCAGGGCTCAGGTCACAGCCTGGGGGTTTTGGGCACCCCAAGCCCTGACACGTGTCCTGGGAGAGGAGGACGGGGGGCCGCCCTGGGAGGCTACACCCGTCATTTTTCTTACTTTCCCCTTTCCCCATCTGTACGATGGCAATAACAGCTGTGGGCGAGGCGCAGCCGAGTGGAAAGGCTTAGCGGGTCCGCGTCTGCCAGAGCTCCGAAAGGAAGACGTCGGTTCGACTCAAGAAGACTTTTCCATTGCCTTCCACGAGCTCTGGGTGTGGGGTTTTTGTTGTTTGTTCCAGCCAAAAGAAACAACAGCGGGGTTTAGGAAAAAAGTCTGCGGTATGCAGGCTGGCTGCACAAAGAGGCGGCGGTGTGGGAACAGCCAGCTGGAGCAGCACGGCTGCACGCACAGGTGACGGAGAGCTCCGCGAGGACACAGGCACACGTTTGCAGGCTCTGGCTGTGGAAAGTGAGAGCATCCAGGGGCTAAAGGAGAGAAATGTGTACAAGGGAAAAGGAGGTCGAGCTTCTCCCCAAAGCCCAGGGGCGGGTTTTGTCCTGTCCGTAAGGCATCTGCCGGTGCAGCCCCGGTGGCGTGGGGTGCTTGGTGGGACCGGGGACGGCTCCTCTCCGGCAGCACAGGGCACGGCAGAGCTGCAGCACTCAGCTGTGCCAGCGTGAGAAACCCATCGCCAAAACGGGGGAGTCAAGAGGGGGAAATTAGAGCTGAAGTGCTCCTTCTAGTGATTCCTGCCTGAAGAAGCCGTTGCGCCGCAGACGAGGGGTCAATTGGACCCAGTCTGAGGGCTTTGACACGGGGGGAAGAGCAAAGTGACTACACTTATTGAGAAGTAGAAAGATGAATGCAGAAGAAACCCAGCCTGTCTAAACCACGGAAGAGTTTCGCCTAAGAAAAATAAACCCACATCCTTCCCAAGGGAAAGTAACTGGACTGAAATGGCACAGGTCACCTCAGCGAACGGCCTTGAGGTGGGGAAACAAAACAAGCCGGCAGGTAAACAGATAAGGGTTTCATAAGGACTGGGTACGCTTTACCTCAAAGCCATCCCTTGAGATTACCTCCACACGAGTCTTTACCTTGAATCCACTCATGATAAACAGCTAGATAATAAATTTCATTTCTCTAATAGTGTTTATGGGATTTGTCAAAGTACCATCTCATTAGCCGCCTGCAATAAAAACAAGCCCCTGCTTAGCGTACGCCGCGGCAGCCTAGGCCCGCAAATGTTCCGTGAGCAATATCCTTTCCTCTTCAATAAAAACAAAACCGACACGGAATACGGGCCGCATTTGCCAGCAATTTCCAACACAAAATCTGAACGGCTTCTCCTCAAGGCAAGGAGCTCATGATTTATGGCCGAAGGGCTGGAAGCTGAAGGCAGGTGATTTCGCGTAACCGAGGCCGCGCTGCGTGAATTCATCCTGGCAGCAGGAACCCTCGCAAGCAGCTCCCCAGGACCGGCCAGGGGAAGGACGATGCTCTGCAGCCGCAGGGATCGCACGGCCCTAACAGGCTCTCCCGGCCAACAAACCCCGTGGAAAAAGTCTTTAGGAAATAATGACTTCTCCAGAGCGCAGCACGGGCTGTGGGAGGCCCCTTCCAGCCCGTCTGGGATGGGGTGTGGATGGCCCAGCATTGGGAGGGATGCAGGGGGATGCGTGCCTGATGCAGTAATGCATCCTAATAAAACATCCTCCTGAGAGCAGGGAAGGCAGAGGCTGCACCTACACGAGTATCTGGGGCTATGCCAGAGCCCACAAGGATGGCAATTGCTGCTGGATGAGCGGCTCGTGCGCAGGACATGAAGCATTTTCCCCAGGGGGGATTCTGCACATTTTATTTTTGTCATCTTCCGTGCTCAGATGACTTGGCCCCCACCCTGCTTCCCATCGCACACAGTCCAACCGAACCCAGCCAGAAAGCAGCACGTCTCTTACTTTCATACATTCTTTGAAGCTCGGAGCGTTTTCCCCGAGCAGCACAGCCCTGGCTTTGCTCGTGCAGTCTGCAGAGCAAAAGATTGCCTTCCCAATCCACCTGGAAGTGAAGGTGCGTGTCAGTCCCTTGCTGGTTTAACTGTTCGGCCCTTCTCACGTCCTGTACTCGCTTGTTTTGTATT
This sequence comes from Cygnus olor, assembly GCF_009769625.2. Lineage (NCBI taxonomy): Eukaryota > Metazoa > Chordata > Aves > Anseriformes > Anatidae > Cygnus > Cygnus olor. The sequence continues at coordinate 14,833,169 of NC_049183.1, forward strand.
TTTCTTCTGTTGCTCATGCTCACGCAGCACTAAATAAGCAAAGCTGGGGAAAGTGCCTGAAGTGCTGTGCACGCAGCCGCTGCCCTGAACCCGGCCGTCTACCCAGAAGACCCATTTTCAAATAAAGCAATCCAACAATAGCACTGACGATGTTTGAACTGGCACCAATACATAAAGACGGGCGCTCTGCTGCACCACGCTGTCAGCGAGCGCTCGGTACAAATGCCACGTTAGAAGACAGCAAACGTCTCTCTTTTTTAAGACTTCCCTTCTATTTTTGCACCTCCACTCTGCTGCGTTCTTTCCAAATCAGGCCCTGGATCCCAGCTGATCCACAGGGCCGAGGTCGAGTCCCTCTGAAGGCGCTGCAGGCTTCAGTGCCTTGGGTTTGGTCTGAGATAGGGGCATAAAGCTTTCTGTCTTTGTCACAAAGCTCCTCTCTGCTTTCCAAAGCTTCCCATTATTGCTGCAAACCTGCAGCTTCAACCACGATCGCAGCTGTAAATAAGTCCAGCCTGATCAAAAAACAGCTATTCTAGCCGGAATAAAAACGGACAGACTTCAGCAAATGCATCCAGAAATATCCTTTACCGAACCAAGACAAGCCTTTCCCGGTTCCAGGTAAAAAGAGATTGAGGTCACCCAATGACTCCAACATTTCTTGCAGCTCCTGATTAATTGCAAAGACGCTGCCATAGAGCTACCCTGGAGGTGTTAGCTAATGCACGTGGCTCTTTGCTCTCCCCTGTGACCCACTGCAAGCAGAAGCATCTCAGGATGCAAACACATCGGCGCACAGACACAGCCCCACGTGCTGCCTGGGCTCTTCTGTTTGCTGTTTTCAGGCCCGGGCATCGTCTTTGCAGTTTGCTCTCGTTAATAAGCTTGCTTGGATTCCAGCTCAGCCCGGCTCATTACCCACCCTGTTGAATCCGACACTAATTCAGGATCACTCCTATCGCTCCAAATAAATAATAAAATTGCCTCCACGCAGGGGTTGTTTTCTTCCTCTCTCCCCCTAATGCAGGTCTGGTAGCATCTCGTGTATCTGCTAATGAAGTCCATTATAGCCAGAGTTTCTCAGCAAGTAAAAATTACAATCATTAGCCAGTGACTGACGAGAGACAGAAACACCATTTCTGCCCAGGCTCGCAATAACAGTACGCCGAGTACGCGTCCCAGCGAGTCGAGCCTTGCTCTCCCGGCATACGGTACCCAATGTTCTTCATTAGCACCGCTCTTTTTAATGGAGCAAGGCAGCGTCCTGCGGCAGGTCGCAATTACACGCAACAATTAATTCAGGGAGAAACAATGACGGCCATCGCAGAGGCACATTTTGCAGCAGGGTTGCCAAAAGGTGAAATGGGAGAGGATCGGGAACATTTTAAAGCCACAAAACCAATACAAGCGGGGGCACGGTAGAGGAGACATGACTGGCTTCCTTGTGAGCCACTTTGTAATTTTTGCTTTAAATGGTAAAGAAATGTAATGATTATTATTTTTTGGTTATAATACCGTAATGGCCAGGACCTGCAGTCTCAGACCAGGACTTCTTGTCCCATTTACACACAGCACACAAAGCTGGTCTGCTTCTCCCACAGCTGTAGCCACTCTCCTGCTGCCCTTTTGTGAAATTAGGGTTTAATTCCCTGGAATAAGCCTGCTAATAAGGACTCCCAACACACCCATCCTTCTGGACAGCATGTACCCGCTCATCGCTCTCCCAGAGGCTCTGACGGGAGGGAGGGAGGAGGGGGGGGGGGAAGAATAAATATGCCTGGCAGAGCACAAAACGCCGCAGAAACCTAACACCCCTTCACAGAGTAGTGAGACTTCGCTGGAAGAGAGGTACTCGGTGCTCCGGCCGCGCTCTGCGGAGCGCAGCCTCCGGCCGAGGGCCTCCGGGCCTCCCGGGGCCGAGCGTCTCACGTTCCCTGCTCCGTGTTAAGCCTCCCCTGGGAACATCTCCCCACGGCGCCGAGGACACGCATGTTTGTGATGCTGCTGGCGTCCCCGCGGCCAACAATAGAGAGGGACACTTCGATCTTTATGTAACGCGGGCGGCCGCGCGCTCCGTTCCCCTTGTCCTCGGGGAGGGGACGTTCGCACCGCCCGGCACAACACGCAGGGCCCTGGCCCAGGAAAGCCTTTTTTTGATGTTTTGGGAAGAGGATGTAGCCTCTTCCCAATGGACTTCCCTTTTTTTTTTTAATCCAGTGCTTCCACTTTGCCCAGGCTCCAAAGGAGCCAGAACAGTGCAGGTCTTACCGGGCACATGGCACTGCTTATTAGACCAATGTGTGAGTGAAATAAAGTGAAATAAAGCTCGTACTAACCACCTAAAGGGCTAAATACAATAACCAACCCCCTCGGGATTGCTGCTGTTATAACTGGGGCTCCTGTGGGTGCTTACAGGAGGCCCCAGCTGCCCCCACATGCCCCTAGGCTCAATGCAAGGAACATAACCCGAAAGCCAAGGGAACCATCAGTGCCCCCCAGCCCTGCGATGTGCACTACAGGGGAGCTCCTCCTCTGTTTTTTGAAGCCTCAAAGCCCAGCACTGCGACATGCAAGCCCTGCATATCATGCCCAGCCTGGTTGGAGTCGCCCACTCCACACATCTGTACCGGAGCACAGGTCTCAGACAGGACCCAGGACCCCCGCGCACCCGCACAGCGCACCCTTGCAACAAGGCTGCACCAGGGACCTGCGCTCCTGCTGGTCTCTGCTGATGGCTACAGGCAGGAAAATAATGTTCCTCAATTGGGCAATGCATTTATTTTGGCTTCCGAGTACATCAATCTCTGGAAAAATGATTGCACGCCACAGTCTTGAAATGAAACTAATTCATTTCAGCTCTCCAGCCTTGGGAATCAAATGAGTAACTCCACAGTCATTAAAACAACGTCCTGCTAAAAACAAACAGGAAAGGGCACTTAGTAGGAATGCTTCGCAGTTACAAATACTGTATCTCAGCTGAGGTCATTCGGTTTTTAGTACGAACAGCCACGCGTGCCCCAAGGTGCTGTGATCTGGGATTACTCCAGGCCTGTTACGCACGCACACGTAGCCGTGCTCCCCACGGCAATGGGAGGTGCAGGAGACATTTCGACGGGTCTGGTGCTTGGCACACCTCGTAGTTTCCCTCTCACCACCGTGAGCATATAGAGTTTTATTATTTCACATGGACCCTTGTAGAAAACTTTGGCTCTCCACCTCAGTGCGATCTGAAATTCAAGACCAATCTGGAATACCAGAGAGCTGGAAAGAAACCAACTTCCCAGTGCAATGCACGCACAGGTGGAAGGGATTTTTCCCAGCTCAAAATCCCCAGTGGGACTTTACAGATTGAGCGTCTGGTGTTGGACTCACCACAAAAAACACAGCTCTGGGGGATGAGGCAGGAATAGAAACATCAGGACCATGTGGGGCGATTTTGGGTCCCTTGTCTCTTCACTCGTGGGGAGGAGGAAGCTAAATTTGGTCCTTCTAAAAGGGGTATTTCTATGGCAAGGGGGAGGCTCCATCCGGAGGTGGTCATGGATAGCACCAGGCAGAGCTGATGCTGGATGAAGAGCAGGAGGTGAGAAAAGCAGGCAGAGTACTGTACAGGATCATAAAAGCTGCGTGGACTTTTTCCTTCCCTGAAAACGTCTTTGTGCTTTTATGGCGAGGAGCCGCTACAATTACAGCTCCTTTTTATAAGCGAGGCCCAAGGCAGATAATGAAGAAACCTCCCACCGCACAAAGGCGGCGGCGAAGGTGTTCTACAAGCCCTGATGGTCAGGCTTTCCCGCAACGGCTGAATGCAGAGAAAATTGCTAAAGCCCATCTCTATTTCACCCACTTGAGGCTCACAGCCTGCTTTTTCTTCCCAAAAGTGCCAAAAAGGATCACACCGAAGTGCACGTGCCCACGCAGACTGCGAGTGAAAGCCCTTCAGCCAGCCAGACGCTGCTCGCACGCCCCGACCTGCAGAACGAGCCCGGCACTGAATCATCTGCTCTGGAGGAGTAAAATGGGGAACAAAAAAGGGTTTGCAGGGAGAAAAAGAAAAAAAAACACAACAAGATATTGTTAAATCTGGACAACTGGGTAATGCACCGAGGAGGTTCGTGATTGCGACGGTACATGGGAAAATCGAGAGCTCCCGACAGCCTTCCTCTGCCTCACCCCCAAATTCGCTGGGAGACGGGGGGAGTTTAACAAAGCCGCACACAGCTGTGCAAGCCTGGGGCTGCCAGCTTTTCTGGCATGGAAATTCTTAATTTTCAAGGTGAGTTGCCTCTCTTTCCTTGCACGTGAGCAGACAGGGAGGATGGCTTAGCAGGGAAAAGGAAAACCAGCCAGTGGCTCGCTGGGTAGGGCCATTTCATCCCACTTTGCAGCGGGATGAAATCCCCTCTGAAATGAACGCCCCGTGCTCTGGCCAGCCTGCAAGGTGCTCTGCTGCTCCCATCCCTCAACCAAAAGCACCGCCCGGCAGGCTCTGTAGCCACAGCTCATGTCCTCTATTAACGTCATCTGTCAGCTCCAAAAACTGACTGCTTGTCCCCAGCCAGGGGGGTCAAAACTCTGCAAGGACGCCTTAGAGAGGGGCAGGGAAGGGAGCCCAGGCAGGCAGCACCGGGAGGAGTGCAGATATTTGTCGAACTGAGACGAGGCTCCCAATATTTACCAGGAACTGGTGCCCAGTTAACGCTGTGGTCGAGCTGCCCAGTTTCACCCATGAGAACAGGGATGTTGGATTCCTCTGCCAAGTGCCACTTCCAGCTCCTTATGCCACAGGGGATAAAATATGGTTCAAAAGGAAAATGAGGGCTTTACTTCATGAGTTACTAAGCTACTTCACCACCCATTTCCTACTGCCACGGGAGCAACTGGAGATCAGTGTCCCCTCTGAGCTCATCAAGGGGGAAGGAAAACCAGAGATAAGAAGGGTGCATTTCCGCGGGGGTGCTAACCCTAAACCCAAAGCCTGGCTGACCCCCACGCCCCAGCAGACTGCATGTCTCTGCCTTTCTTCGTCAAAGCAGCCTATTTTGGGAGATGCTGTCTTTCTGGGAATTGGGCAGGCTTCTGCTAAACAGGCTGCCCCGAGGCACAGCCGGAAAACAGCGAGCTCGATCCGTGACCGTGGCAGAAACACGCCTGGAAAGAAGCCCGTGCAAAATCCCAAGGACAGCCCATGTCCCAGTGCAGGCTCGGGGCTCCATAGACCCCAGCCCCAAAACTGGGCACGAACACTGCAAAGCTCCGGGCTGCCCCGGAGGCCTCGCTGCCTTCCACGCCTCCTGGGCTGGGTAGATAAATCCACCACCGCTTTCTTTTTGGCTTTGTCCCGTGGGATGTAGGTGGTGATGGGAGAACGTGTCTTGCTGCAGTATGCAGGACAGGGATGGAGGGGCAGAGAGGAAAGGCCTCTCCCAGCTCCTAGGGTCTATAAATAATCCTCTGCCGCACAATGAATTGGGACTCTTAGCTTAAATGTATTTTTTCATCTTTTGTGCGTGTGCTGACTTACTCCAGCAGGGCTGCCAGCATCCCGCAGTTTATTTTTAAAACGCTAAACAAGAAAAGTCCGGTATGTGCAACAACCCCTGGGTTCCTAGAGAAGCATTTGGCAAAAGCTAAGAAAAGAGGGCTGCTTTCCAGGCCACTTTGGCCATGATTCACAGGGAACTATGAGGTGAGAGACAAGATCCTGACGTCAGTTCAGAGAAATGCTGAGCGGGCATGGTGTACCCAAGGTAGATCCTAAATTCCTGCGTGGAAATCGTTCAGGTGCCCAAGCATGGGCTGGTACCGGTGCACGGTGGCTGCTCGAGTGACTTCCCCTACCTGGCAAGGCTGGGCTCCACGCTCCCCTTCTGCAGCAGGCAGCTCAGCCTGCGAGGATATAATAAAGACACTGCACGGCTTTTTGAGGAGGAATGAGGTTAAAACACCTGGCTGGGAGGCTGCGGGGGAGAGGGAAGCGGTGCTGGGATGGAGGACGCGGCTCCCCCGCCAGGTGATGTAGCTCCTAATTGTGCCGCTCCAGCCGGCAGGCCGGAGGATGTGACCCAGTTTGGGCGCCTGTTATGTGGCTCGCAGCGGTGCTGACACGCTGCAAACGCTAAATTTAGCAGCCAGGCAGGTGCAGAGTTATGGTGCAGAGGACGGGGGACTCACAACAGGACGAGTCCCGGGGCGTTCATTACGAGAACGGCCGGGGGAAATCGATCCCAACGCGATTACAGCACTGCTCCGAAGCCATCGCCGCCCGAGTGGGAAGCATTACCCAGTCACTCGGAATAAAATTGCCACTAAATGCTGTTTGAGGGAGAAAAAAAAAAAAAAAAAAAAGCAAATCCTCGCTGTTTCTCAGGCATTGTAGGAAATGAAAACGGCTATTGCCGCCTGGTAGAGAGTCCAATTATGAATAATGTGGATTCTGTCCCTGCACAAAGGATGAAAGGGAACAGAGCTGGTGGTGACATTTTAAGACCGGAGATGTAAGAATGAAGCTGAGCCTCGTCGTGAGCCCAGCTCTACCCCAGCAAAGAGCTGCTTTCTGCAGTCAATTGCCTTGCAGCGTGGCTCGAAGCCCCGCTATTGATCTGGCATCTGCTATAAGCAGATAACCATTGTCACTGTGCCACGGCTTCTACGACGGGATCTAAAAGCACTTTCCAGAAGACGTCCGAGGGCTGTTTTCCTGCTCTTACCCACAGCTGCACGCAGGCAGAGGTTTTATTCAGGGAGATCACGAAACTCTTGCAGATTTGCAGAATTTTCAGGCCCAAAGAGAGCATTAAATCACCCGCCCCAGCTTGCTCACCTACCCAATCCTTCAAACCTCAGCCACCCGCCCTGCACCGAATGCTCGAGCTGTGTGCCGCCGAAGCCGAGCAGAGCCCCCCTCCACCAGCAGCCCCCAAAGCCCTCGCCCTGCTGCTGGCTGCCGGCCATTTCATACGCTGCAATTTCCTTCCCCCAGCCAGGTACTAACGCACCGCAATCAAGCCACCTCTCAATCTCCCCCTTCTGCAAGACAAGCAGCGAGAGCCGCTGAAATCCCTCAGCATAAGGCGTTTTTCTCCTGCCCCCAGAAGGTTTGCGAGTTCTGCTCCCGGAGGTTTCAATCCTGACAGCTCCCAGCAGCAGGGAGAGGATTTAGGCAGGCACCTTCCTCCGAATTTAGCGAGAAGTGGTCAGGGGGAGGTGAAATTGGGCTGCCGGCGTCTGCAAACTCCCCCTCCGCCCCACTCAAGCGCTTCTTATCCACTTGGCAGCTCTCTCTAGTCTCCAAAGAAGGAGAAAAGGAAGGGAAATTAAAAATAAACGAACCAAGAGATACACATCCATCAGGAGCCAGGCGTTGTCAGCCCAGGTCCCTGTGCAACTACTTCTTTAATCAAAACCTCATGCAGTTTAAGCACTTGACAGAAATTCTAGAACAGAGATCTTGTTACCCTGAACAGGAAAACCTGCAACCTTGAAGAATAAAATCACATTTGCCTGATGGGGTCTATTTTCTTTATAAATCATGCTAAATTATGCCAATCCCATTCCTAACCTTGACACCTGAGGTTTCGCCCTGCGGATTCCTGCGCGATGCACGGGTATTTCGAGGGGGGTCACCAGAGGTGAGGAGACGAGCACGCTCCTGCGCGGCAGCTGAGGATGTGCCATGTCTAATTCAGGCTGTGACGCCAGCCAAAAAAACTTTTAAGAGGCTCAAATCAAGAGAAGGATTGCTGATGGATGTGCTCCCTACTTCAACCTGTTTGCGTGGTGGTGGACGTCAGCCTCCTTGGCTCCTGGCTATGCCGCTTGCCTGCTTGCTGTTGAGACAGTATCAGAAACCACCCGGCTTTCTAGAAACTCCCCATATGCCAAGGCTCGGAGAGCTCTTTAAAGCCTCCAGCACGCAGGTTATCTGCCTCTCCTGCCTTGGAAATGTTTGTCCCCGAGGAGCTGTTATTTAATATCTTCCTTAGTTACCAACGGAAGGGAAATTTCGCCCATCGTCCCGCGGCTTTCCAAACACAGATGGGATTTATTGAAGTTTCTGCCTCCCCGACCTCGTTAAAGTTTTATGGCACGGCTCCAGCGACACGCCTCCTCCTCGCCAGGTGCCCCTCAACAGCCCCACCAGGGCTCAGGTCTCCTGGCTGCTCTCAACATCCTCGGGCAGTTCGAGCAATTTTCCTCCTGGAACAGCTCCGCCGCTGCCTTTCGGGGCCTCACGGGCACTCTGCCTCACGTGGGAGCGTGGCACCCAGCAGCTCCTTTCATAACAGCCCCAGCGGGTGGGGAAGCAGAGGCAGCACGAGGAGGAGAGGAAAAAAGAGGTGAATAGTGCAGGAACATGTCCAAGCCGTGCCGTGGATAACATAAGCTGGGGGCCACCCGGGGATGAGCTGGGTTTTAATTGGCACCGACGGGGGGGAGGGAGAGGAGGGGGTGTGAGCCCTGGGTTCGGTGGGGAAGTGCAGCAGGAGACCCCAGGGGCATATGCACGGTACCCCCCAGAACATGCCTGCAGGGAGGAGGGTAAGAATTTGGAGTCCTGTGGTCTTTTTGGGAAGACTTTCCCCCCCTGTGGAAAGAAGGAGCATCAGCCCAGCCCAGCTCGAGCCCTGCAAACTGCTCCTCTTCAGCTCTGCTCCTCTAAACTGCTCTCTTAAGCGAAGTACACCACTCGACCCAACGAGCGCTAGGGTTTTCTCGGGAGCCACGCTATTCCACAGCCTCCGTAGTTCTTGCTTCATCTCCAAACACTGCAGTTTTGTCCAAAAGAAACACGCCGGGCGCTTAGCGGGGCAAACTCCCCGTGACCGCAGGGCAGCCAGTGCTTGCTACCCTGAGGCCCTGAGATGCCTGTGCAGTGCCCGAGCCCCCGCCGAGGCAGGGTTTCCCCACCACGTATTTATTCAGAGGCGCTAAGCAGCAAGAACAACCCGGCGCCAAGCTTTGCAAGAGGCAGACCTGGCCAGAGTTCAGCAGAAAGAGGGAATTAAGACACTCAACTAAATCAGTGCGTCCCCACCTGATTTCTACCCAAATCGGGAATTTCACGCACAGGAGGTGTTTTGAGCAGGGTCCCACATTGCTTAGTAAGCACAGAGAGCAGAGGGTGCCTGGCACTGCCCAGAAACCCTTCTTTACACTAAGGCTCTTGCAAGCCCAGACAAAGTAATTCAGATGCAGAGACGAGCTCAGCTGCTGAGAAAGAACTCAAAGAGCAAAAAGACAAAGGGAGCCTGTGTAGGGATGCAGAGAAAGAAAGAAGAGCTGCTGGCTCGGTGCAGGCAGGGGACAGCAATCAGACAGACAGGCTAGGGAAAATTCAGGGATGGCTGGAGCCACTCTTGCTAAGATGCAGCCGACAGTGGGGGCTTGCACAGGGCTACAGGTCCCCCAGCACCCCTGCAACAGCCTTCGAGCAGTGCCTGGTGCGAGCCAGAGCCTGGAAGGGCCTGAAAATGTCAGAGAGATGCCGGGGGACCGGGAAGCGCAAGCGTGTGGATGGAGGCACATGGACTGAGAGAGGCACCTGGCCCTCTGCAGCTGAGAAACGTCCAGTGCCACGCTCGCCTCCCCAGAGCTTCCCATCAGCACGCCAGCTCAGGCTGCCCACTGCAAACCCATGCCGAGATGCCTTCTGCTCCCCGCACGACTTGCTTGCAGTGCCACCTGCCGCCAACGGCAATGCTCTTCAGACACTCAGAGGGGACAGCAGCAACCCACAGCAATGAACTTCCTGCTGTTACATCAGCTTTCCCTGTCCTTTAACAGCAGCCAAACTCTTGATCCAAAAAGCAGCGCTATTTCCCAAGCTGCAGGCATCCCGCGAGTCGCAGGCAGAGCAGCAGACGCCAATAAAGGACTTTTTTCTTTCCCTTTTATGCAGCTTCTCGCTGGAGCCCGTCTCTTCCCCCAGAGACCACATCCTGAATCTTCTTGTTCATTGCTTCTTTATGCTAAACGATGACTCCACAGTTGAAATAATGTGGCGTATTCTAGCTCGCATTTCAGACACCGTGAGACTTTTTAATAACGAGTTGCATGAAAAATTAGGGAGGCTGCAGCAAAGAACTCCGACAGAGGTTTCCACAGTGACTCACGGCTAGGAGAGCCTCGCTTTTCCAAAGCCCAGCGTGAGACGATCTCAAGAGCCCCCGCGCTCGGAGAGAGCCGAGTCCTCCCCCTCTGGAAAAACAAGGCCTTTTTAAGGAGACTTCCCCAGGGTGAGAAGCGCTGTGGGGAGCTTTGGCAGGCGGCTTCTGGAATCTTGGCTGCGCTGACATCCCGTTTCCATGAGTGCTTGCAGGGAGAAGGCTTCGTCCCCAGACCTCAGCTGCGCTGCAGAGGACGCTGCGGGAACTCGTGCTCCCCGTCCTGGGCTCCCCACCTGGCGCGTTGGCTCTGCAGTGCTCGCCCAGCAGCCACGGTTCTCGCTGCTCTTGCAGGGAGGTGGCAAACCGCAGTGATAACGGGCAGAGAAAGCTCTTGCAGCCTCAGCTCCTGAAGCGCTATGGCGCCCAGCAGCAATACAGCACCCACAGAAACAGCGAGCGTCACCTGTGCCCAGGTACCCTACCCACGCTTCGGGCTGGCTCGCTGCCACCTCTGCAGCTCTTCGCCAGTCTTCGCAGCGTGATGGAGGGGGGAATATCTTCAGGTTAACTTTTTTGGCTGACTGGTTTTGTTTCCTGCATCCGCACAACCGCCTGCCGACGAACTTCGAGGAGAAGCAGCGGGCAACGCGCCCAGTGCATCCCCCAGGGTAGGGGGTGACCAGTGCCCGGCTGCTGGGGCAGGAGATGCAGCAGGAGGTAGCTGAAGGATGGGTTTGACTGCTCTGCCCCCTCTCCTGAGCTCGGTTCCTAATCCCTTCTGCATCCTGCGCTGGCTCCTATCTTCCTGTCCTCTGCCACATCTGTCACAGCCACCGCTGCCCCCAGGAGACAGCACAGCTCCCTGCTCGCCCACTTCTAGTGCCTGCTACCTGGGCACAGCTCTCCCCACCCAGCCCAGCAGACTTCCCCAGAGGTGGTTTCTGCTCTGGCCTTCTGTTCCCAGAGCAATAAACACCACCACCAGTGGGGAGGATTACAGGGCTCCTGCAGGAGAGATGATTTAGAGGTAAGGGGCTGCTCAGCGCAGCCCAAAGGGGATCCAGCCCCATGTCAGCCAGCAAAGGAGAGCTCAAAACAATTGTGTGGCCGGTGCGCAAGCGGCTCTTACCACGTTCCAGAAGAAAGGGTTGAAGGCGATAGAGAGGATGGCTGCAATGAAGCCGGAGTCAGTCATGTCCACGTAGCCGAAGAGCTGCGCCATGGCTGTAACATCCACCTGGGGGGAGAGAGGCAGTTACCGGGGGCGTGGGTTCCTGTGGGGGCACCGAGCCTCATACCCGAAGGGGGTGTCTTCGTCCCAAACCAAGCGCCCTGCAGGAGCGGGTGATTCTTTCAACGTCCCCAAGCAATGCATCGTTAAATCTTGCTATGCCAGGGTACAAAGCCAAAAAAAGGGGTGGGGGCTCCCCCAAACTGGCTCCCCCCATGCCTCAGGGAGCCCCGTGTCTGCAGCAGTGCCCAGAAGGACCCGGGCGCTGTGAGGACCTGCCGCTGCGAGGATGGGCACCAGCACTACAGGGCAGCAGGGAAACCCTGCGTGCTTCTGAGCTGCAGGGAAGGGGGCACCGCTTCACGGCCTCCCCAGGGCCAGAGGGCTGTCCCCGGGGCTCTGCTCTGCACGGACACCCCGAGCCCGGCACCGTGCAGCCTCCTACTCGCCTTCCATTGCACAAGACCGATGCCAACCCGCAGCACAGTGTGCACGGATGCATTTGCATCATTAGCAGCTGCAAAAGACTTTCCTGTCTTATGTAACAACAACAAAAGAAAACCCTGAAAGCTTGCTGGTTTTCCTCCTTTTTTCCTTTCTGTTTTTCCCCCTATTTCCTTTTAAGAGACATTTTTTTCCCAGGACTGCTCCCTGTCAGCGTTTTTACGTGCAGTAAGCCATGCTGCTTCCCCATCCCTCCCCCTCTCCTTGCAGCGGTATGTGGATGAAAAACAGCCAGCGCCTGCTTTTTTTTTTTGCCAAAAAACTTTGAAAACAAAAGACAAAATAGCCCAGCCCGAGCCTTTCCCTCACTTGAATCAAAACCAAGACAACATTGAGACGTGGAAGGATTTTGCTTCCCAAACACAGCTGTGTTTGCGAGTCCTTCGATGCTAGGGGACGGGAAGGGCTGGAAAAGGCAGCGGCTTGACCTCTCCTATCCAGAAGAGAAGCTCCTGCGGGCTCCTTCCAAGGAACTGGAGCAGTGACAGCAGTCACGGAGAGGGCCTGCTCAGCCTGGTGTCCCCTCACGGCCGAACAACCGCCCAGAGGACGAAGTGCGAGAGCAAAGGTTGAATCGCTACGGGCAGGCGGGGGGATCCTCGCACGGGCTTGCCCCCAGCCCTTAGACCACCACTGAGTGCCCCAGGGGAGAGCATCAAATGAAGGGGAGAGCCCCCAGGGCCTCTCCTCACCCTGTCCCCATTCCTCCTGTCACCCCCATGCAGCCCTTCGCCAACCGACCTTGTCCCTTCAAGCCGAGCGCTGCCAAGCCGTAACCTGGGCACCGAGAGAGCTGCCAGCACCGGGGCCGAACTGTCCGGTCCTGCTTCAATGGCAAACCCACGGGACCAGGACAGCTTCTTTCCTCTTGTTTCATACGGCGCTGAGCACACCGCCAGCACGGGCTGAACAAAAGCTTCTTGACCTACTAACTCCTGGCTGGCAACATCGTTAACATCGCACTCACCTTCTTTTCTCTCCTCCTGAACAACCAAATTCGCTGCTGCCAGCGGGAAGCAGATTGGCCTGTGCCTGGCGTGTGCTTTTCGGGATAAAAGGGGAGCCCATTAGGATGAGCTGTCTCTGCAAGCTGCTGAGACAACCACGTAATGAGCACAGAACATTCAACTTTGCCCCCTCCTCCCTGACAGGTGATAAATAACCGCATCTCGGAGGAGCTCCTGGTGGCAAACGCTGCTTGCTCGGATGCTGCTCGGCCCCAAAATTAGGGTGGATGAGAGCTGCACGGCCACCCGGGTCTGGTGGTGGCATCAGGAGGGGTTTGCCCCTCTAGGCGCTGTAAGGATGTGGCCCTCGCCACGCAGCTGGGGCATGAAATCGTGTCTTGAGTGGCGATTAGGGCCGGGAAGGGAGACGGGAAGCACCTCAAGCACCGTGCACGCACGGTGCCGAGCATCCCTGCAGATTTCCAAGAATCTGCTCCACCTGCAGCCCCAGCCTGGGGGTTTACCACCCATACAAACATCCCTGCTCAGAGGTGGCACAGGGCAGCGACACAGGGCAGCGACGCGATCCCAGGGCTGCTCAGCAGCCCCGCAGCCTTCACCCTCGCGTTCCTCGCACGCTGGGCACCGCGCGGGCCAGCGCGTTGGCAGCACCGGCACAACGGCAGCGTGGCAGCGAGGACGCGGGGCACCCGGCCACGGTGACCTCGCCGCCAGCCGCTGCCTTCCCAGCCCCGACGAGGCCAGCAGGACCCCAAACCCTCCAGCGCCGTGCCTCGTACAAACATCCCGACACCCAGAGCGGGCACGGCCACATCCCACCCCCCACCCCCCCCCCCCTTGGCATGGCCAAAACCCCCCGAACCCCACACCGGGGGCAGCGCGGCGAGCCGGGCCGGGAAGGGCGGGGGGCACAGCGGGTATCATCCCCCTCAGGGACCCCCGCAGCCCCTCTGCAACCCCATCCGGCCCTCGTCCCGGTACCTGCCCGTAGTCCAGGCCGCCCAGCCCGCTGCAGCAATCCCTCGGCCACCACCGCGGCCCGCCCGCGGGGCCCCGCTCGTCGCCGGGGCCGGGCCGCAGGGCCATGACCGGGGCGGGGGGGTGGAGGGGGGCGGGGGGGGGGGGGCCGCGGCTCTTTCCCCCCTTCCCCTTCCCCACCACCACCACCACCACCACCAGCAGCACGCCGAGCACACGCGGCGGCGGTGCCGGGAAGTGTAGTCCGCCCTCGGCAGCCACCGGGAGGACTACAGGGCCCAGAGGACGCCGCGGACGGGCGGGGAGGGAGAGGCCTCCGGGGCCGGGGCATGGCCGCCGTGTCCCCCCCACCCCCACACACACACACACAACACCGGGGAAGCACCCACCGAGCTCGGCGCCTCCGTCGCGGGGCTCCCGGCGTGTTGTCCGGCTGCCGAGGGGGGGAGGCCGGAGCTGGAGGCTGCTGGACTTCGCCCCGGTGAAGCAAGCGAGGGGAAGAAGAAGAGGGGGGGGAGAACGGGGGGGGGGGGGGGGATGGAGGAGAGCGGCACCGCCTGCAGCCCCCCGGCGTGAGGGGGGCGGTGGGTTTGGCCCCCGTGGGTTTCAGGGGGCTGCAGTGCCGGTGGAGCACGGGGATGGGGTCGGTGGTGAGGCACGGAGGGGGTTGGGGGGGGGAATGGGGGGCTCTGAGGCCCCCGGGGTGTCAGGGAGCGGTGGGGGCCGCAGTGGGGCTCCACGGGACCCTCAGAGCCCTTCGGGGCCAAACATATGGAGAGGGCACGGGCAAAGCGTGGGGCTTGGAAAAGAGCACGAGGGTTGTGCTGTGTTCCACAACGGGTCAGTGTTTGGGGCCAGAAACACCTCCCGTGGGTTTCTGGTACAGAAATTGCTGCCGGAATCGCTGCGTGCCCGCTATTGCTCATCCCAGGGCAAAATTTCAACCCGCCAGGTCTGGATGTATTTTACGGATGATTCACTGTGCCCTGTTCCCTTCAGCAGGTGGTACTATTTTTAATGATTGCGATTATTATTACTGGCGTTATCTCTTTTCTGCTCTCCTCTCTGAGATGTTTCGGGTTGGTGCAGCTGGTGGGAATCGGTCCTGTGTGTGGGAGTTCAGGGAGGATCATCCCTGCGGACCTCAGAGGATCTCTGCATGGACCTTCCAGTTTGACAGACCTTCATTTGAGAAGAAATACATTTGTTTCAAAAAGGAGTTAGACAGGAAGGGAGTGTTACGAGTGGGCTGCAAGTGTCCCTTCCAGAGATCTCTCAGAAGCGGTGGTGGGGAAGGGGATGGGACGTGCGCATGTGCCTGGACAGGCACCGAAAACATGCATGAGTGATGGCTCACGTGCAGCCCTCGCTGGCAAAACACCACCCTTTGAGGTTGTGCTTGAAAGATGCTGGGAAGCCCAGTGACGACTCGGCTCAGTGGGAAACCAGGTTTCTTTAACTCTGCTCATCCAAATCACTCTCTGCATCCTCATTTCCCTGCCTGCAGGACCAGCTCCTGCACTCTGGGTGCTTGCACGAGGCTGGATCCCATCCTGTCCGGGCCCTACGAACGCAGTCACAGTACAAATTGCAGCGGTGGCTGGTTTGGGGTGAGGTGCACGCGAAAGCACTGTGGGTGGGAGCAGCGTTCCCCGAACGGATTATCTCCAGCTGCTTCCGGCCTCTTCTCCCTCGCGCTGGATAATTTTGCTGCGTTGAGTGTGTAATTATCGCCTCTGCCATCTCCCAGGCTGGAGCGCAGGAGGATGTTTATTTTGCAAGTCCTGCCAGCTGGGTCCTTGGGGCAGAGGGGAGGGTGAAGGGGACGCAGTGGGGAGAGCAATGAGGGCAGTGTTCAGACAGGAGGAAATGTCTCCCTGGGGAGGGATTTAACAGGGAGGAAAGTTCTCCAAATGGACCTCTGTGCTGCAAGGGGAGGATGTCCCTGTGCTCTCAGCGTGGCTAGCTGGGAGACGACAACGACACCGAGGCGGGCTGGGAGGATAATAAAGCTTTTGGGGGGAAACACGGGGCAAGAGCTGAAATCTCTGACTCTGAGTTTCTTTTTAAACCTTTTGGGGGAAACATGGGGCAAGAGCTGAAATCCCTGGGAAGGAGCTGAGATTCCACATTCAGGAGAGGAAATGGGGGAGGAAAATGTAAAACCATGGGAAATGAGCTGAGAAAAAAGAGCTGGACCTGAAGTGAAGAGGAGCTGAGTAATAAAGCTTCTGAGGGGGAAACACGGGGCAGGAGCTGAAATCACTGACTCTGAGTTTCTTTTCAAATTGTTGGGGAAAAACATGGGGCAGGAACTGAAATCACTGGGTAGGAGCTAAAAATCGTCATTCATGGGGGAGAGCTGGGTTGTCACAAACGTACCCATCCTGTCACCCCACTCTGGGGGGCACCCTGCACTTCAGGGGAGGGGGGCTGCATTTGGGGCAGGGGAACAGCAGGGCCCCCACGCTGCTCCCACTGCCAAATCCCCTGTTGAGGGGATGTTTTCCCCCATACGAAGGAAGGGGGTGTTTGCAGCAGCAGGGCCCCTCCACGCACCGGCCTCTGTCCTGCCTCTCGGAAATATCCTGGCAGCTGTGCAGGAGACAAAGAGGGCTTTCTGCAGGGCTGGATCTTCTTTGTGTCCCCATCCCTCCCCTTCTCCCCGTGGTGTGCCTTTTATCCAGCGCTCTGTTTCCGAGCGCTGAGCTAAGGAAGAGCGCACTGCCCTCTGCGTTCCCAAGTCCCTTCTCAGCTGGAACCCTCCCAGCGGCCTTTTAAATCCCATCACAGCCCCGAGGGGTCACCCTCGATGAATGTGGACTTGCAGAATGCCTGCGTGGGCAGAGAGCACTTAAAGTCCTCAGTGAGAGGGCGCGAGGAGCTGCCCTGCTGGAGGGAGGAGCGATGGTGCATGGGGTTTGTGCAGCCGCCGTGGCTTCTGCAGGCTTCTGCTGCAGCTGCACCGGGGGGCTCTGTGCCTTTGCCACGCTGACTGCCTGCAGGTCAGCAATGTGTGTGTGCAGCAGTCAGGTGAAGGATGCTCGCTGTCAGGTTTAGCGGGATGCTGTGGCTCGGCAAGCTGCAGTTTGGCTCAGGAGCATTTCAGAGTCCCTGAGCGCAAGGAGACGGTGGGACTCCCAGGGCAGGGAGTGCCGTCAGGTGGCTTTCCTTTGGAAATGGGGCACTGGAAAACACCAGCCAAGAGCACAGGGTAACTTCGACTCCTTAGAAGCCCAGGATAAAGTTTCCAGGCCAAATGATTGATTTCCATGCTGAGAAAAAGGAAAAAAAAAAAAGGCGCCCACAGCTTTCACGCTCCCAGGTGACTCGTTGCCCCCCCTTGAGAAGCAGGACAAGCCCATGAGCTCCTCTGCTTGCCCTGCAGCCCTTACAGTCCCCTTCTTTCCCATCTCTCCAGCCAAATGAACCAGAATCGATGTTCATCCCTAGCGAGCTTTGGCCACTAGTGTGGTCACAAGGAAGAGCTGCTTCTGCTGGCAACAGGGGCTCCTCCTGTCCGATCCCACAACCCGCCTGGTGCCACCCAGCCGTGTCCCTCGTTGACAGAGGTCCCATGGGAGCAGCGTGGCTCTGGGGCCTCTTTCCCCAATACTTTGTGTCCCTTCCCCGAGGGCTGTGTCATGGCCCACAGGTTCAAACCTTCCGCGAAATGAAGCTGACCCCTACGGGCTTAACCCTTGCAAATCTGCGAGGGTATTGGACCGACGGGTCATGCAGATCAAAGACGGAGCATCAAAACATGCCGTAAACAAACAGGGCTGCATTGCAAGGCCCGGCAGAAACAAATAGTGCTGGAACACAGAGCTGAAACCTTGGGCAGGCCAGGCAGCCCCGGGATTGCAGCTGCTCCTGTCCTCCATCAGATAACGTGTTGTCACCAGCAGTGTAATGCTGCAATCCAGACCTGCAATCCTGGTGGAAATCCTCTAGTGTTTGTGCTGGAGGTTAGCTCTATTTATATTCTGATGAATGATTTACTCGAGTAATTGGCACACAGCTCCCCTATTACAGATCATAAAGAATTAATCACAAGATTTTTCAATACTCCCCTATTAATTTTATTAGGCTTGATTGAATGTGGCGGACTGGGAACATACGGCATGCGGGTCAGACGCTGCTCCCACTTACACCCCAGTTAATGCTGGGGACTCGCACGGATCGTGAGCCCAGTAAATCTGGAGCATCAGCTGCTGCCTTGCCTCTGCCTGCTCCGACTGCTCCGTGCCTCCCCGTGAAAGCCCAGGGAGGCAGAGGGGCCCTGATCAGCTCCGCATACCCAAATTCTCCAAAAGCTTGAAATGCTCCGACTGAAAGCTGGGCTGGGGTGGGCACTCTGTGCTTCCAGCTCTGCTGCGCGTCGGCGTGAGCCAGAAACCGGAGCCAAGTGTTTGGGAGCTTGAAATCTGCCCCCGGAGCAGTTGTTGAACATCGGCCCCGGGAGGAGAGCTCCCGCAAAGGGGATGCATGGCGGTGCGGGGGGCTTGTTGCCACTGCAAGCTGAAGATGCCCGTGCTGGCAGCGGGGCAGATTGCCAGGCATCTCCTCCCTGGTAGGAGCCGGCACGGAGCCACCGCTGGGCGGTCGTGCTGGGAGGGGGCGCAGCGATGGCACGCAGCGACGGTTGCCCGCGGGAGAGGTTTATTGAAAGAAAAAAATCACCAGCGAGAAGTCCCGACACCCGTAGGAGCAGCGTGACGCATCCCTGCCCCGAGCCAGCAGCGTAACACAATTCCCTGGAGAAGAAAAATCTTCTCCACGTCCCCGCAGAGAACCAGGGAAAACCTCCAAAATCTTCACATCAAAGGCTCGCAGTCCTTCGAGTCCTTCCCCTGCTTTTTCGCCCGTGGGTGTTTTCGTCGTGCTGGCTCGTGCGGTGCCCGGTGGGTGCGAGTCGTGATGCAGGGGAGGGGATGGCATGGGGCTCCGGTCCAGCTCGTGGGCAGCGCTCACCTCCTGGTGAAGCAATTCCTGCTGGGCTCCCAGTAACTACACGATTACCTCAGTGGGTATTTACACGGGGAAATGGGAACTTCGGGGGTAGATGGAGCTGCTCGCCTAAAGCACGGCTTCTCCCGAACCAGGTTTGCAGAGTGACCGGTCTGGCACAGCGACAGCCCGCGTCCCCATCTGCTGTCTTGAGCAGCTGTGCTGAAGGGCACTGGGACGTTCCTGCCAGCAGCTCTTGGCAGGAGCCAGCGAGGAAACCTCCCCACGGGGAGAGCTGAGCCGGGCAGGGCGAATCGGAGAGGCAGCGGAGGACAGAGCAGGATCCGTCCTTCCTGCAGGCAAAGGGGAACAGCACCGCCCCCCTTGCCTTTACCGTGAAAACATTTTGCGTCCACAAGGTCCTGGCTCGGGAGCGCAGCAGGCGAGACCCGCACAAGGGTCTTGTCAAGCTTTGGCGTGCCATGATTGCCTGGGGCTGCGTCTTTGCCTGTTTTCTGCCTCCAGCCAGCTCTCTGAGGCCTCACCGTGTCCTTGCTTCTGGGCAGAGAGCCCCCACGAGCCCCCAGGGTGCTGGGAACCCCCAGCCCAGCCCAGCTAAGCCATACGAGGGAGCTGGGCACTGGGAAGAGCCGGCGCACGAAGCGCAGCCTATTTCCAGGGGCTCCCTGCCCCTCGGAGCCAAGCAACGTGGGATGGAGCCCTCCAAACGGCGGTCAGAGGGGCAGAGCTCGGCAGAGTCAACATTTGGGGAAGGATTCGCCGCAGCTTCCCCGCTCCCCGAGGCCGCCTTCATCACCGGCGTGTCTCTAACGAAGCGGAGGCTTTGCTTTCTGGGATCAATGAATCCGCCGCTCGTGACCTGTCTGCTAAGTGGGAAATCAGCTCTCTCCCTCCCCGAACTCGTCTGAGCTCGGCTCCCAGAGCAGGCTGTGTCCCCGAGGCACTCCGTGTCGCTTAATTGCAAACCTCGGGTCTGATTAGGGAGCAGCAGCACCCGCGCCGCTGCAGCCGGGGAGAGCGGAGGCTGCTCACCCCGCAGCAGCAAGGAGATTTTGGGGCTTTGGGGGCAGAAATCCCCCCGAGCTTTCTCTTCTCCTAAATGCCCTGATCCTGCACAGCCGGCTGCAGGGTTTATTGCCACTCTGCTCTCCCCCTAAGCCCTAAATCCCCCAAACCGTTTAAGTCCCTCCAAAGTCCCTTCCGCGGGGAATAATGCTTTAAGGCAAGCTGGCTTCCCGAAGCAGGAGGCAGCTGCAAAGGTCACTGAAGCCACGTCACCTGGCCACAAACACGTCCCACACCACAGGTACCCCGTTTCCCTTTGGGTCCGTCCCCATGCAGCAGCTCGGGGGGAGCAGGGCAGCTTTCCCTGTGCCTCCAAGTGACTCCGTGCA
The DNA here is from genome assembly GCF_009769625.2 of Cygnus olor. Taxonomy (NCBI): domain Eukaryota; kingdom Metazoa; phylum Chordata; class Aves; order Anseriformes; family Anatidae; genus Cygnus; species Cygnus olor. The sequence continues at coordinate 14,853,324 of NC_049183.1, forward strand.
CCCCCAGCACCTTTTCCCGTATGGTGCATGAATCTGAGGCTGAACCAGCCTCCGAGAAACTCCTCCAGGCATCTTCAGCCCAGGGGTGCTGCGTTGCTCCAGACACACCTGGTGTGTTATTAGGGTGACCCCATTAGCCGAGCAGGCAGGTGTCGGAGCCGAGCTGCCTAATGGTCCCCGCAGCAGGGGTGATGGAGGACACGCTGCGTCACCTCTCGTCCCCCCCAAGCAGCCCTGCTCTCAGACGTGGCACCCAGGAGTGCCGAGGAGGGCAAAAAACCCTCATCCAGGACTCAGCAGGGGGACAAAGCCGGTGGGGGGGATGCTTCATGCTGCGTGCGACAGCCCCCGCAGCAGGCACCCAGCGCCACGGAGAGCCAGGCTCAGAGCCTGGTGGGGCCATCAGCCCTTCCCCAAATAGTCCCTAAAAGCTGCGTGGGTGTTGTGCCACCCAGGGCTTAAAGCACCGCAGGCCCCCCGGGAAGGGAGACGTGCAGATCTGGGACAGGAATGTGCTCGTGGGGGCGAGGGATGAGGCTCCCACTGGGGCAGGCAGGTTTATCCCCAGGAAGCACAAAGTTGGCTATAAATACCTCCTCGGAGCATCGCTCCCCCTCCTCTTTGATGTTGTGCTGCTATTTACTTCAAACCCGCTCCCACCGCCGTTATTTTTATCTTCTCTCCTCTCCCCTCCGTTTCACAGCTGTTTACGAGCTGCACTGCAGAAACGTCTCAGAAGGGAGGCGGGGAGAAGCTTGGGGACCCCAGGACAGCAGAAACCCCATGGCCAGCCACCTCCCCTGCCCTGTCGTGGCTCCATCCCAGCAGGAGGAGAAGGACAAAATCTCTGCCTCGTGGGGGTCCCCACGTGCTTGCTCTGGGGCCAGAGGCTGATGGACGGGGGTGAGCTGAGAAACTCGGAGCTGAAACCGTGCTCACAATGCACCCACGGCTGGTTGGGATCCAAAGGGATTGTAAATTACCTGGGGGCTCAGCCTGCAGGGATCTGCATGGTTTTGCGTCCCGTCCCTTGCAATTACACCGCTTTTGCAGACCAGCCCTGGTTTATCCCGTGCTCTCTCTGATTTTAAGGCACTCCAGGAGCTGCAGCTCACCAGGTGCCCCCCGCCCCCCCAGCCCAGCAGCCCTGCCGTGGTGCTCGCTCACGCTTCTGCTCCAAATACATCCAAGAAAATGCTGGCAGGATTTGTGGTGGCCAGACGCAGAGAGTGCCGCTAGGAGCACGCAGCCCCCTGGACGCCGGGTTTAGCAGCAGTTACACACCTCGAACCGCAGAGGGGCTGGAGGGGCCACCAGGAGCAAGGGCAGGCTTTTAAAGAGGATTTCTCCTCCCAGAGGCAGACCTCTCTGCAGCATCGCTGCCTGCTTTGCCTCGATGCTGCTCTTGTGCCCTGCTGGTGCTGGGCAAGGCAGCTCCTCGGCTCCAGGCACCGCGCTCGCCCCCGCTGGGCTCTGCCGCCAGCAGCAGCAGGTGTAGGAGCCCAGCAGAGCCCTTCCCCACTTTCTCCCCGGTGCATCCCAAGGGCTTTTTACTCCACTTTCCTCTAACCTTCAGCCAGAAGCTTTGCTCAGCTGGGACAAACCGGTCCTGCTTGAGCACAGACCGGCACGGAGCGCTGCAGCTGTGCCAGCTCCCCCAGACATCCCCAAACTGGTGCCTGGTCACAAGACAGCCGGTCCCTGGAGGACCCATGTGGCAGGTGACCATAAGCATCCTTCACCCACAGGGGACAGGGCTAATAGGGTGCCCTGCCGCTCTTCAGCCACCTGCATTTATTGCCTTTGCAAGAAATTGGGTAGCTCTGCGCTGCCAAACCCCTGCCAGACCCCGAGAAAACCAGGCAAGCGGTTCAGAAATCAATGAAGGTGGAAAAACCGTGAGCAGACAGGCACAGACGAGCTTAATTCCCTTAAATGAATTAAAAATGCATTGCCCCTCACTGCCGGGAGTCCCGGCAGCAGAGGCAGGGAATGCTGTGAGCACCAGCACCATGCCACCCCCTCCTTACCCTGCCAAAACCCTGTCCCCAGGGAGCCCTGCCACCCCCTGCAGGGGCGCCCCGGGAGGGGGGACACTGCTGGGTGCCAGCTCAGGAGCCTTCAGGGAAAAGAAGCTGCTGCAGTTGACCTTTCAGTTCTCTTCCATAACCTTTTTGGCAAGATGAAGGGTAAACGAGCACAAAATGGTCTGTGTTGTCGAAAACAGGGCCTGAAACAAAAGGTCTGGGTTTTCTCCCCCCCCACTAAACCAAAGCCCCTAAAGCAGACCAGGAGGTACTTAACCACCTTGTTTAAGGTTTAAGGCATTTAATCCCCTTGTCTCTACAGACGAGAGGCCCCTCAGGCTGTCCCTGTTCCCTCTGCTGCCTGTCTCTCCTTTTTCACACACCTGGAGAAGCCAGAAACTGCCTGGAAGCACCGAAACCCAAAGGTCCCCTTTGCCAGGACCCTTTTTAATTTTTTTTTTTCCCCAGATCCCTGTAAAGGGGAGATCAGCCTTGGCTGGAAGGGCTCGACACGCAGCAGTGCCGTCTGTCGGGGCGGATGTTTTGTGTGTGTTGATGCTGGTGGGGAGCCACGCTCACCCCTGGGGCCCCGTTTGGACATCGGCAGCTGGGTGAGAAATCGGAGTCCAAAGGGCAGGGAGGGAAGGAGGAGAGGCTGGAGCCCTCCTGCAGAACGGGACGGACCCCTTAGCCAGACCAAGTGGGGGCTGGCAACGAGGAGGCTTCTCCAGTGGATGGGTTTAGCGGGGGCTGCAGCGAATTCTTCGGCGTGGGGAAAACTTTTAAGTCCCGATGGGCTGCTCTTCTCCAAGGTCTGCTCCAGCCCAGACGGGCAGGCGGCCAGGGAAGCCTCCTGGCCGGGATTGCGCAGGAGGTCATGGCCGTCCCTGCGGGCTCCGCAAGCCGGAGACGGCGAGGAATGATGCCGGGCGGTGGGAAACGGCGCGCAGGGGCGGCTGGTGGCTCCATGCCAGGGCACGGGGACCCTCTTTGGGGGCACCCACTGCCGAGGATGCTGTGATGGGAAGCAGCCGCCCTGGGCTGGGAAAGCCCTGGGTCGTCGCTGCCTCCTCGCCAGCAGAGCCCCGCTGTGGGCATTGCCCTGGTTTCCAAGCCCAGGCTGAAAGCAGCCGCCTTGACTCCTCGATGGTGCCCAACGGCGCCGTGCTGGGCTGCAAACAGTTTGTTTTCGCCCTCTCCATCGTATTGCAGCACAATGGGGCAACCCGAGGAGCGCGCAAAGTGCCAGGCACAGACCCCGTGGGCGCAGCATCCGTGGGTGCAGCAGATGCAGGGATAGGGCACGAGGCTGCAGCTGCCCAGCTGGGGAAGAACTTCTTGGGGTTTCCTTATCGGCCCCAAATCCAGCCCGGTGGGGTGCTGGTGCAGGGAAGCTGCCTGCAATCCATCACCTCCCTGACCGCCGTGTTGAGAGGAAAATGGGCTCGGGGGCACGCAGGACGGGTTTAGGGCGCGCTCTCTCTGCTTGGCTAAAATGACATTAATTAAGCCCCTTGCAGCGTGCAAAAGCTATTCCTACAGGGCAGACAATTAACCTTGAAACTTGGCTTTTAGTGCTTGGAGGGGAGCAAATTTTTCATCCTGTTATTTCCCTGTGCTATTAAGCTAATCCTAGAGACCGCGAGGGAGAAACAACATCACGCGCTCGCCGCCCTCAGCCGTGCTGGGTGAAGCGTGCAGCCCCGCTCCTCGCCTGGCCAGCACGGTTTGCTTTTCACCAGGACCTCCAACAGCATGAGTGTGTTGGCCAAGTGGTGTGACACTGCGAGGCCATGGGACTGCGTGCCTATTATGGCCAGAAGTAAATCCAGCCCTGTCCGAGCACGCGGGACACGGTGTGTCCCCAGCTCTCCAAGGCTGCAGCGTCGCACCCCAGCGCCGCACCGAGCTGCCGGCAGCTTGGTTTTCCTGGAGGAGGAAGGGAAGGAAGGGGGAGGTGAGGAATGGGGGAAATTCGGCCAGAGAAGGTCATGGGCTGGGTTCCCCAGCCCCCCTCTTGCACAACAGAGCTGATGGCAGCACCAATCCTGCCTTCAGCACGGGGCTGCACTGCAGAGGCGAGGGGAAAGGGAGGATGGATCCATGAAGCCCCACCACGGGCTGCTGTTCAGGCACGCCAGCACATGATGCAACATGTTTAAGCACTGACTTAAAAAAAAAAAAAGGAAAAAAAGAAAAAGCACCAACAACCTGAGGACATCTGCTACGAGATGCAGAGGGCAGAAGCCAAGGGGAATGGACCCCCCTGCGCATTAGCAGAGATGCTCTTTGCACTCCTGTTGGGTGCTCCTCTCCTCCTGGGGCAGAGGCAGCTGCCCAGGGGAGGTCTCGAGGGTCTTCAGGATGGGGGAAATGGGTGAAAGGCCTTGGTGAAGGAAGTGGGAGCGTGCGCTGGGGGTGCAACACCAGGAAAACTCAACACTGGACACGTGCCCAAGCCAAGCAGTGAGTTGCAAGCAAAATGCACGCGGGGTGCTGAGCAGTAGGTGATTGATTTAGCGAATGCAAATCATTTCCCCGTGGCTGTAATTAATCTCAATTAATACTTAGGCAGGAAAGCCTTTTTCCCTGTGGTCAATCTTAGGTTAAAACCTCCTTTTCCCCACCAGAAAGCTGCTCCTGTTCGGCTGCGAGGGGAGCAGTGGAAGGGAAGGGCCAGTCCCATGGGTCCCCCACCTCCAGGGATGAGGGTAGAAAATCCTGGTGATGCCTCCACCAGGGAGCAAGGGAAGATGCTCAGGACACGATGCTCCTAGCGGTAACAGTGCCATAAGGGAATAACCCAGCCCTGGCCTTTGGCTGTACCTGGATGTGATGGGAGAAGCTGCGCCCTGAGGGACCCAGCTGGGTGCCGGGGCGATGCAGCAGGAGCCTTCCCCCCAAAAAAGCCATGGAGCAGCCCACGGTGTTGAGACTGCCACCGAGACGAGCGAGGCACAGGCGGAAAGGCTGCCAAGCCAGCCGCGAGACAGGTTTTCCCCACGGGAAGTTTAATTCCATCCTGCTCGCTGGGCTGGCGTTATCTGCGGCAGGCAAAGCCTCCTGCACACAGCCGCCTTCCAGGTGCTCCTTCAACCATTCAGCCTCCAGCCCAGGGACGGATTCAGCCCTCCTCCCACCCGCAGGACCTGCAAATCTTCCCCCTGACCCTGGGCGAGCACAGCCCGGGCTGCTCAGCCCCTGCTGCCAGGCTCAGCACCCTGCCACAGCAGCCAGCCCCCACCTGCGAGCCCAGCTTGCTCTGCTAATTGCCTGGCCTTGAAATCAGAGCACGGAGGGCTACAGCAGCTCCTCGAGGAGCCATTTTGTAGGGGGGTGCCGCTGCGAAGTGCTGCTTCCCTGAAATGGCCCGTTTTTAAGTGCTTTCCTTGTTTCTTGAGGGGGTGGTGCGTTATGGGGGATGGAGAAGGCGACGGAAGGGAGAGCTGCGCCGTAAAAGCCGGTCTGCTGCTAAATCTGCTGGAAGAAAAAAAATGATGCTGCAAAGTGCTGCTGTGGTCGTTTAGTCATTTGTCAGCCTGGCTGAGGGGTGAGTGGTGCTGCCTGTGTGGTTTTTCTCCACTTGCGTGCCTGGAGAAGGGCTCACGGAGCACCGTGAGCCACACCGTGCCCCCGGCGTGTGCGGGGCTGGAGGAAGGGCCAGGGAAAGGAGGCTGAGAGAGCCCCGCCAGGAGTTTTTTCCTTTTTCTGGGGGACTTTTTTGGCATGTCTGCCTCATCCTCCCATCTGCGGTGTGATGCTTGGCTCCTCTGCTTCTCCAGGGTTCCTGCGGAGGCAAATTCAGCTCCTGCTGCCTCGCAGCTTCTGCCTCCCCGAGAAGCGTGTCCATGAGCGACGCTTCCACAGCAGCTCCATCGCTTCTTGCAGCTAGCTCTCGTGTGTGGCTTTTTTTAAAAAAAATTGAGTAGGTGCCTGGGGTAGCAGATGGGACCGGCTTTCTCCTGCCTGCTGTAAATCAGGGAGGAAGCTTTTAGGTTCCCCTGCTTGGGGAGCGGAGCCGGGGAGCTGCAGCCGGCTGTCCCCGCTAATCGCCACCTCGCTCTCCCCACCAGGAGAAGACAAAGCGACCCGCTGCGCCCGTTCCGCAGAAGTGGCAGGGCCCTAATGGGATTGCTAAATCACGGAGGTACTTGGGAGCGTCCTCCTGCCGGCGTAAATCAGCCCCGCTGAAATCAGCTGCCTGCCGCTGATTTACGCCGGGGAAGGGGGGAGATGCTGGATGGCTCCTCCGAGCAGCCCTGGCCCCGGAGCGGTGGCAGGTGGCCACAAATCGTCCGGCAGCGAGGGAAATAACTCAGCAGCCCTAGCTGGGGCACGGCAGCTGGGAAATGAAGGAGATGTGTAAAGCCAGTGGGGGTTAGGGGTGGCAGGAGAGACTGGGTTTCAGAATTCACTGGTCCTCAGCTTCCCAGCTCTGCTAGAGGCTGGGTTTCTCCAGGATTTATTTATTTATTTTTTTGGATGGGGGAGTTAGCCACCAGCTGGGGCTGTGCATTTTTGGTGCTCACAGCTGCAATCCAGTGGTGACAGGGCTGGAGCCACCGCGTCCTTGTGTGTTGCTGGCCCCAGCCTGGGGAGAAGTTCCCTGCAGGTGCCATTTACCCCTCTGGGCGACTGTGGGGTCGAGGTGAGTATAACAGGCTGCAGGACGGGCTGAGGGAGCAGCCACAGCTCGGTGCTCCCCAGGGCTGAGCCCTGGTGTTGTGCCAAGGACAACGCCTGGGAGGAAGCGGGGGCTGCCCTTGGTCACGCTGCCCCTCTTTGATCACTGGTGCTGGGCTGAGTCGGGGGCTTCCACCACAACCCCCCTGCTGGGCACTGAATTTTGTTCCCCCACCCTGTGCTGCAGGAACAGCCGTGTTTCCCCCAAGCCCCAACGCGCTTCCATAGCGTGGGCACGCTGCGTGCTCGCAGGCATGGTCAGGATGCGGCTCCCAGGACTCGTTTCTATCCCCGTGCTGCTTTACAGCACCGCAAATCACCACGGCGGGATGCCAGCCCGTGGAAATACCTGCGGCAGGCAGGTATAAGCGGCGTGTTTTCATCCCCGGACGCTGCTCAGTGCGTGGGGAGTCGAGCTCAGCAGACGGTGCCAAGAGCTGCCAGCCGCTTGCTGTGCTCCTGGTATCGATCTGGTGTGACCCCGGGCAGGGCTCGGCCTGGCACCCATGGCCGTGTCGGAGGAGATAACACCCAGCACGCTGCCTGCAGCCAGACTTTTACGGGCAGGGGGCTTTCCTGGCCCCCTGGCCATGCTGCAGCCCCAGAGCAGGCTGCATCTCCCTGCCCCTGCCTGCAGCCCCTGGGCGCTGCTGCCCCAAAGCCGGGCAGAGGCTGCCACTTAGTGTCGGGAAGGGAGCACGGCTGCTGCAGCACCCTGTGCTGCAGGCCAGGAGCCCATGGCTGGGGACTGGCCTCGCCTGGGGGGGTCCCAGCACCCCAAAGCTGCGGTTTGGGTGGCCCCAGCTCCAGCCGTACCTGCCCCGGCTGCACAGCGCGGTGCGGCGTGCTGGGCTATGATGGGATGTGCTGGGCTGTGGCATCAGAGACTGGCAGAGCTGCTGGCAAGCAGGAGTGCAGGCGATGCAGGACGGGTCAGCAAGCGGCAGGCTGGGGTTTGTGGATGACATTGTCATGGTGGTGGCAGAGGGTTAAAAGACACAGGGCCGTGAGGAAAGGTGAATAACCCCCTTCATCCAACAGCAAACCCTGTCCCACCCCCAGCCAGCCACTCACCCAGCTCCTGGGGGCTCCCAGCGGCTGGGGCAGAGCTCCCCATCCCTCGGCCTCTTGGGGAAACTGAGGCAGGGAGCAGCAGGGCAGGGCCGGGCAGCCCAGCACCGCTCTGCGCTCCCCCTGCCCCGAGCACTCCTGCTCCTTCCCCTCCTTACGGCCGCGATTCCCTGGAGACCGCAGTGGCAGCGCGTCCTTCCCCCGCGATGCTATATTAGCTTAATAGCATTTTTCCACTCCATTTGAGAGGGGAATTTACAATGATCTCTGATTAGGACTGCCTTGTCAGCGCCATACGTCTGCCACTCGGGCCAGCCAGCCGGGCCCACCCTGCCCTGCTTCGGCTCGGGGCTGTGGGGGCAAGCTGGCCTCCTCCTGCCCACCACTGTGCAAAAACCTCCAGCTCCCCATGCCCCATTTGTGCTTGCTAAAGGACTTGGGATTGGGAGGCAAGCTGTGCCCCTGCCTCTTTTTGGCTACCCAACTTGCCCCGGTGATGCTCGCAGAGGTGGCCAAGGACTTTGCAACCCTTGCTCGTGGTTCTGCTTGCAAATCCCGCTTGTCCTGCTTGTAAGTGCTGCTCGGGGTCTTGATTGCAAACCCTGCTCAGGGTCGTGCTTGCACGCCCAGCTCACAGCCCAGCCCGCAGCCCCCGTGCAGGAGGCAGAGCCCCCGCTCCCAAACCAGCCCAGGCAGCCCCGGCCCCTCTCCTCGCCCGGTGCTGCCTCTGCTCTTCCTTCGCCTCTGCCACAGATGGGTCTGGGATCACTTACTAATTAGTGTGACCTGCTCATTAAAGCTCATTATCTGCCAGTGTGAACTTGGACAGGGTTGTGTGGGCTTGGCGGGGGATCAAAACCTTCCTCCTTTCCAACTGCGTCTCGCTCACCTCCCCCTGCTCCGGGAGCAGCCCCGTGGCCGTGCCAGGAGCCTGGGGGATGCCCTGCAGAAGGAGAAGGATCCCACCTCACCCCGCTGCCCCCTGCCCATGCCGGGGCTGGGTCTCTGGGCTGCACCCACGCTGTGCTGGAGCAGGAAAGTGCCTGGGTTCAATGTCTTCAGTTGGAGGCTGGGGAAACGCAGAGGTAAATGGCTGGATGAAAGAAAAGAGAAAGCAGAGCAAAAAGAAATAGGGCACAAGTGGTTGGGAACGGCGTGGGCTGGTTGCTCTTACGGTGATGGCCCTGGGTGATGCCCCAGCCCTGGCACAGAGCCGGTAGCAGTGGGGAAATGCCAGGAGGCAGCTGCAGTGGCTGCAGCCCCCAGCTGGCTTCTTCTCCATGTGCTGCGCTGTCAGAGGGACAGGTCCACAGGGGGACGGACGGGGCCCTCACTTCATGCCACGGGGTCCAGCCCTGGGTATCTTGCACCTATGAGCAAAAGTCTTTGCAGGCTGGGAAAATCAACCCCAGATGCAGCCTGGTTTTATAACAGCCAGCAGCATAAGAGAGGGAGCCCTGACTTTCCCACTGCCTCCTCCTTTTTCCCAAAGCTGTCCTTCCCCGGGGAGTCACCAGGTCTGGCTTTCATTAGTGAAAGAGCGTGTTTTGGTGAATGGCTCTTGTCAATATTGATTAAACTCCATTTTCCCCTGTGCGCAGAAATCCTCCTGCGGTCCCTTCAGCGCTACCATCCTAAAATAACCCAGTAACAAGACCCGGCTTAAGCCTTCCTTCCCCCTCCGAAAATCCGCCCTGGGGTGAAACCCCCCTCCTAACTGCTCCTTTGTTCCCCTATCGCGCGGAGCCACCCAGTATCGAGGCAAAAATCCACCAGGCAGTGGAAAGCAGCTGGTCGAAGTTCAAGCCAAACAGCCTCAGCTCGCGCGAGCCAAGGCTTTAGCACGGGCCAAGCTGGGAAGGCTGCGCCTGCATCATTAACAAAATCCCCGGCAAATGCTCCCGGTGGCACCCAACCAGCTCTCCGGGGCCGCAGATTGTGCCCAAGAGTGTATTCTTCCCCAGCTCCTCCTTTGCCAGGGTGCCTTTCACGGCAGACATCAGCGTGCCTGCATCCCCCGCTGGCTGGGATTAACTGCCTCTTTTATTGCTGCCAATTACTGGCAGCAGAGCTGCCGCGGGGATGGGGAGCGCGAGCCGGGTTGCCACCTTCCCGGCCCTAATGACGTGGGGCTGCGCAGGCTGCAGCCGCAGCTCAGCTCCCTGCGGGTGAGAAGGGGGGAAATCGGCCCCCCACCCTGCTTTCCTGCGCCCCCATCCTTTGCACCTTGCTGCTGGAGGCTTGTAGGGTCCCCGTTTCAAGCGGTGTTGAGGGGGACGGTGTCTCCTCCCGGCTCATCCATGGGTTGGGATCTGGGGGCGCATCCGTGGCGACCTGGAGACCCCCCTGCGCGCACGGGAGCGGGGGCAGCGCGGGGCTGCAGGCGGCAGACCACACTCAGCTGCTGGTGAATGCTCTGAGATTTCACGCTGCGAGAGGAATGAGCAGATAATAGGATTTGCTGTCTCTTCAAAGGGCGCGCGAGCCAGCCCCAGTGCTGAGCAGCGCCCCGGGAAGAGCTGCGGGGCAGACCCCACAGCCGCAGCGGGGATGCTCCGAGCTGTGGAGGTGATGCCGGGGCGTGCTGCAGGCCCCGGGGTGTGTGCGTGGGGTCCCCCTGCGTGGATGTAGACCAGGGGCCGAGTCCTGCAAGGGCACGAGGCTGGTGGGCACGGTGCTGTGCAGCCAAGCCAGCACCATGGGGTTTTCCGCTGCCATTTCGGAGCTGAAGGGGGACGTGAAAGGCCGGCGATGCCACGCCAGGAGCAAAACAAAATGCCCCCACCTCCACCAGCCACCCCGATGTGGTGATTTGTGCCACGAAGAGCTGCCAAAGCACACCCAGGGCTCTCCCCTTCATGCTTGCAACAGCCAGGGCACGCGCACATCGCCACGCCGAAGGCACGGAGGGCTCACACCTCCCCTTGTGCACGCACACAGCCCGGGGCACAGCACCCACCCCTGGCACCCCTCGGACCCCAACCTGCCCGCGGGGGGAGCCGAGGAACCGTCAGGAGGCTCCTTTGAAGAGCTCCCCCCATCCCCGCATCCCTGCTCCATTTCTCCTCGGATGGCTTATCAGCAGTGACTTTCCCGACAGCAATCGATAGAAAACATTTTATCGCCTTCCCAGGCGGCAGGATCCTTGGAGTGGCTCTGATTTCTGTTTCTATGGTGACATCTTCCGGGCTTATGAAAGATCTTGCCTTTCTTGGTTGTTGTTGGGTGGTGGAGATGGTGTGTGTGGGGGGGAGCCGGTGCTGCGTTTTGTGTTGTTGTAGGTTTTCCCTTTTTTTTTTTTTTTTTCCGTTTTGTTTTTGCAATGCCTTTTTTTTTTTTAAATATATATACCTCATTCTTGGCGTAACGAGGAAGCCACGAGCCAGACAAACACGATGCCCGCAGCCAGCTCGCAGCGCTGCTGCTCGCTGGGAGGGGCCCCGGGGCAGCTTTCATCGCCGAAACGTGCTGCGGCCTCGCAAACCTCCTGGGGCTCGAGCACATGTCGGCATGGCCGGGGCTGCCCCCTCTTCCCCTCATCCCTGTCCCTCTTCCTCCGGGCTTCCCCTGCCAGGCCTGAAAAAAGCCGCTCGGCCTCACAGCAGGGGTGGCCTCGAGCACCAGTGGCTGCTCGGGGCTCTTTGTAGCACTGCCTATTTTGCTCCTCAGCGCTGCTCCCTCCTCTTTCCCTTCCCTTTCTTCCTCCCATCGCCTGGATGGAGGAGGATGAGGATGGAGGAGGATGAAGAGGGTGTTTGCCACCCTGCCCTGCTGTCAGAGGGGCTGCGGGGGTCTTGGGACACGACCAAAGAGGTGAGGGGGGGGACCCAAGGGTCTTGGCTTCTGCAAATGGCCTGGTGTTTGTGCTGTTACCGGCACTTGAGGATCTGCCTAATTAATTCCTGCACCATTCCCTCCATTAGGGCTGACTTTGCCCCACGGATGGCGCTGCCTCTTGCTTCCTGCCCCTGCCAGAGCATCCCGTGAGCTCTGGCTGGAAGATGGATGGGCACCGGCTGCTCCGAGTCCCTGCACGGGGATGCTTTTAGGAAATTAGCCCCCAGCTCCTCAGCCCTCACAGGCTGGGAAGCACCAAACCAGCACTGCCGTGCCAAGGGAGCAGATATCCAGGGTGGACCCATCCCAGGCTCCCCAAAATCCTGGTTGCATTTGACACGCAGCAACCCGGAGAGGTCGAGCAATGCGAGGGGACCAACAACACCTCCCTGCGTGACAGCGGCCACCTCGCACCACCCGGGGACGTGTCACGAGGGCTGGCACAAGGGCAGGCACCGGCGCTGAGCAGCTGGGAGGGCTGAGGTTTTGCTGACGGCTTCAGTGCAGGCTGCCAGAGGTGGGTTTGAAAGGCATTGTCGGCTTGGCAGTGCTCTGCCCGCACCTTTCCCGTAACGATCGAGCTGCACCGCTCTGTTTAGTTAATGCGTCTCGGTGGCGCATCCTTCTGCCTGCCCAAAAATAAATACATGAAATAAAAGAGAGGTTTCCATATCATGGTTGGTTTTTTTTTTTTTTTTTTTTTTTTCGTGATGGGAAACTCCAAAGCTCAGAAAGTTGGAGCTACGTCCTGGCGCTAAGTAAGAGCAAGGGGATTACTCCTCGCATCGGGCACAGACCCAAAGCACTTAAAAGCGAGGACAGGAATGGCTAATGTGGGCCTGCCATCACCTTGCCCAGCAACAAGAAACGCGCCGCCGGTGACACTGATCAAAAACCTGCATATTTCATCTCAACGCAATGCCCTTATCTTTGACCCAAAATAAAAATTCCTCCTTGCTCAGCGATCTCCAAACACAAAATTATCTGCGTGTGCATTAATGCCACGTATCAATCAACTTCAGATGCAAATCCGCTAAGCGTTCATCCTTAATTTTACCATAAAAGGATCGTTCCATGCCAGGCACCTCGCTCGCCATCATTCCAGGGAACGATCAGCAAATCCTCTCCTGGCCATTGACAAATACTTGGATCCTCAGCTCCTCCTAATGGGAACAAGCTGGCCAGTTCCTGAGAAAGGGCAAAGCGCGGGGGCCACAAAGGAGAGCTGCACGTCCTCTCCTCGCCCCCGGCTCGCAGCCTGCCTCTGAGAAACGCCCTCGGATCTGGAAGCCGGGGGAAGGCGAGTGCTGATATTTTGGGATTTGGTTGGGAGCGCTGCAATGGGACGAAACCCTCTCAGTGTCCCCGTGGTGGTGGCAGGGAGCAGCAGCATTTTTGTCTGCCCTGCAGTGCCTGCAGCCCTTTGCCCCTGGCAGCAGTGCTCCCTGACGGGAAGCCCGTTTGCTAGGAGGAGCTGAGGGTAATTAGGGATCTGCAGCGCTGGGCGCATTCGGCAAGGCTTTTTCTTGCTTTTTAAAGAAACTGGGGGTGGGGGGGGGTGTTAGTGGTAAAAGGCGCTGTGCAAGCGAAAGGAAAACACCAGGGAGTGCTTCTTGGAACTGCCAAGCACCAGACCACGTGAGATGTCTTTCCAGGTTACGGCGAGGAGCTCCCTGCTGCAGGGCACTGGCAAGAGCGCGGACAGACGGACAGACAGAGCTCTGAGAAGGGATGAGATGAGTATCTGTGTATCTGTAAGAGCTCTGGAGAAGCAAAAAGCCCCGGGCGTGTGCCATGCTGCAGCCAAGGAGCGAGCGAGCCCCCTTGGTGCCCGTCCCATCGCCGGCACACGCGGCTCAGCCGCCGGATGCTGCGTTTGACCCATTCCCATCCTGATCCGTGCTGGCAGCTCCTCGGTCCCGCTCGGAGCCCAGGACCAGAGCCCGGCAGCGTCACACCACGGGCCCAGCTGAATTTCCGCCCCGTGCACGAGGAACAATGGCCCGTGTGTCCCTCGGAGGCTCCTCCCGCCGGGCCGCAGCCGCCCTCCGAACACGCGCCCCGTTGTTGGGCTTGGCGGGGACGCGTTGGAGCTGCAGGTATTTCCTGCCGTCCGCCTCCATCCGTGCCCCGCCGGCCCCGTGGGGACACGCCGCTCCAGCCCCGACAGCAACCTGGGACCCCCAGGGACCTGACGCCCCCCGGGGACATCGCAGAGGTTGCCGTGCCCTGGCAGGCAGGTGACCCTGCTCTAGAGGGACGCCAGCAGCCAGCAGCTCAGCACCCCCCCCCCCCCCCCCCCCCGCTATGCACATCCTGCTGGAAAAGATTTCCCTTCTGCGGTTCCAAGTCCCAGCTGAAATGAGGCTAAAAAACGTGCAAAACGCTGTTTTCTCTTCGTTTCCTTTGTGCGTTTCACAGCATGTTCTGCAAACAGGGCACTTCCTCATAGTTTTGCTTTGGCTCTCGTGTTCAGGAATAAGAGAGGCTTTTATTTTAATAGGAGAACGGGATTACAAATTAGCAGCTGGGCTGAAAGAGCCCAGGAGCTCCCTGTTAAAATACCTGCACGAGCTGCTGTGGCCGAACCCGGGTGCCAGTGCCGGGGGCCACAAGCACGGCGGGGTGCTGGGTGCCACCCCGCTTGGTGCAGGGCGGGTGCCGGTGGCTGGCGGCCCCTCTGCGACACAAACAGTTAACCAGCTGCAACCGCTACCCAGAAAGGGCTTATACCAGACACCTGACGGAGAGGAAAATACCAAGTAAGCACTAGGCAGCAGTGCTGCCTGCAGCCAGTTTTCCTCACTTAATGTGTTTCCTGCACTCATCCCCCTCCCTGACCCCAGCTCCTCCTCGGAGCACGTTCAGCCCCAGCCGCACGGCTGGTGACCGGCCAAGGCGAGTGGGAGCGGTGCCATCTTGTCCCTCCCCTTGGCGTGGTGGCCACGGCTCCTGCCATGGCTGCCGCAGCCCCCAGCTCCTCCCTGGGGGTCCCCGTGCTGCTCGGGGCAGGGTGCACGAACCCTCTCCAGCAAGCGGGTGAGCGCCCCGTGGCATGGTGGTGCTCAGCGCACCTCTGGGGCTGCTATGGGGTGCTTGGGAGGGTGTCAGAAGTGCCACCTCCGTGCTCTTGTGAAGGATGTGTTCCAGATCAGATGCAGAAGCAGATCCAGATGAGGAGCTGAATGCCACTTGGAGCGCAGATCCAGACGTGGATCCAAATCCTGATCCAAATCCTGATCCAAACCCAGACCCTGATCCAAGTGCAGATCCGCGTGTTGCCCAACCCTCATCCAAACGTGGATCCAAACCCAGGCACAGACCCAGCTCCAAATCCAGATCTAAACCTTGCTGCAGGATCTGGTGTTTGGTCCCTGGTGCCCAGTGCACTCCCCCCTCCTGTGCCTGGCACCAGTCCCCGCTGCACACAGCCCAGTAAGTGCTACCCAGTACCCATACCCGCCATGCTGCATTGGGTCCCCAGCACCCAGGATCCAGTGCATGCGGCCCAGTATCTGGAGCATAACGGCCAGTACTGCGTGCCTGGTGTATGATATCCGGTGTGTGTTTGGCAATACCCAGTGCCCATCGCATGCAGCGTGCAGCCGGGGATACCCCGTGAGTGGTGCACGGCTGGTGATGCGTGGTGCATGGTGCCCAGCACACGGTGCGCAGCTGATGATGCCCTGTTCCTGCTGCCTGGTGATACCCAGAGCCCATCACACCTGGAACGTAGCGGGCTGTACCTGGTGCCCAGCATGTAGCCGGCGATATACGTTGTGCAGCCTGGTCCCCATCACCTCTGGTGCACCGTGTGCAGCCGGTGATGCCCGGTACCTGGTGCCCATCACACCCGGTGCTCCAAGTGCAGCCGGCGATGCCGGGTACCCGGTGCCCATCACCCCCATCATCCCGAGTGCAGCCAGTGATGCCCGGTACCTGGTTCCAATCACCCTCAGCACATCATATCCAGCCGGCGATGCCCGGTACCCGGTGCCCATCACCTCCATCACCCCGAGTGCACCCAGCGATGCCCGGTACCCGGTGCCCGTCACCCCCGAGTGCACCGCGCGCATCCGGTGATGCTTGATGCCCATCACCCCCACCACCCCGCCCCCACCCCCGATGCCCGGTACCCCTCACCCCCCCAGCACCCCGCCCCCACCCCGCGACGCCCGGCACCGCTCCCCCATCTCACACCCCCCCCCGCCCCCCCCGGGCTTTGCGCGCAGCCCGGTGCGCGGCTGGCCGTGCGCGCTCCCCGCCGGCAGGTGTCGCCGCCGTCTCGGGCAGGGGCGGCGGGCAAACGAATGCACTTCCGACGGCGCTCGGTCATGCCCCCGACTTTCCTCCCCTCCCTCCCGGCGCCGCGCGGGGCTCCCGCCCGCTGACACCGCCGAGGCGGCTCGCAACGGCGGCGGACAGCGGCGCGGCCGCCCGGGGATGGCCGCCGGGGCCGCCCCCGCCCAGCGCCGCCGCTGAGACGCAGCGGGGCACGGCCCGCCCGGTAAGAGGCTGCTGCACCCGGAGGTGGGGGGGGGGGTGTTGGAACCGGGGAGGAACCGGGGAGGAACCGGGGGGTGGGTGGGTGGGGGGGGGGGGGGTCGTGTTTTTTTTTTGTCGTTTTTTTTTTTTTTTTTTTTCTGCTCCGCCGCTGCGCTCCGGGAGCGCCGCCCGGGGAGGGTCCGGGGTGGAGGGAGGCTTGGGGAGGGGAAGGGGAAGGGGAAGGGGAAGGAGAAGGGGAAAGGGGGGGGTGACAGCCGGGGGGCGTCGCGTTGCGTTTGCACCGCGCTGGCGGCTGCAGCCGTGCTGCTGCTGGAGCCGCGGGGGCACCGGCGGTGTGTGCGCTGCAGCCCCTTCCCTTCCCTTCCCTTCCCTTCCCTTCCCTTCCCTTCCCTTCCCTTCCCTTCCCTTCCCTTCCCTTCCCTTCCCTTCCCTTCCCTTCCCTTCCCTCTCTTTTCTCTTCCCTTCCCCTTCCCCTTCCCCTTCCCCTTCCCCTTTCCCCTTCCCTTTCCATCCCCACGGCCCCTGTGCTGCATTCAGGCTGTGCTCCCATTGCGCTGCGCGTGCCGTGCTTTGCATTTGCAACCGCATCCCGTTCTGGACCCCCCCCTCTCCCTAGGCACGAGCTTGGCTGGAGCTCAGTGGTGTCACAGGGGACAGGGAGCCTCTCACTGGCTTCCCCCAGGCTGTGGAGGGGCAACGAGGGTTCCCCTGCCCCCCCCCCCCCCCCCAGCAGCATCCTCCGTCCTAGAAGGATGCAACTTTGTGCATTTGAAGCCCCCCTGCAGCAAGGTGGGCTGGGACCCCCCGCACCCCCCCAGATCTTTCTGCTGGAGCTGCCTTTCAGCTGCAATTGCCTCTGTGCCCACCCTTTTGCCACCACCCCCTGCAAACATTCGGCCCCCTGGGTGCTCGCCCGGCTGGGGGTCCCGATGGAGCCGCGGCCCCCCAGTCCCGGGGGTCGGCACCTCGAGGGCTCTCGGGCCGGTCGCGATGCGTCGCGGCTGACGTCGCGGACCTGCCGGAGGTTTTCATTGACGTCAGAGCGGGGAGCTGCTGGGGTGCGCGTTCGCTCCCCGCCGCCTTTCACGGAGCGTGATGCCGGCCCTTAGATGTGAGCAGATTTGGCTTTGCGAAGGCTTCTTGTGGCTGCCGGTTCCTGCCTGCGCTCCCCTCGGTGGCGAGCGGTCCCCTGGCTGGCTGTCCTCCGGTGACCTCCCCAAGCGGTGTTCTTGCCCTCCCCGAAACAACAGTGTGGGTTTTGCATGTGCGAGGCGAAGGGCGGGCAGCTCTGGTGGTGCCAGCAGCTTCAGAGGGCTCTCCCAGCTCGCCTCCAGCTTCTGGGCATCACCGGAGCCTCCAGGAGTGCTTTCCTTGCTGGGTGCTGGGACTTTGCAGGGCGTCCCAAACCCGTGGCTGTGGGACGGTGCAGCTGCCTTTCCTGGGGTGGCAGCTTGCCCCGGGTGGCTGAGCAGCACCGTGCTGGTGGCTCTGCGGATGTGGGAGCTGTCACCCGTGAGAGAGGATGAGGGGACACGCGGGTGGCGAGGCGGGGGCTGGCTGCGCGCGGTGCCCTGGGGCTGCGCGCTCAGGTGCACGGCCGGCGGCTGTCACCGCCTGGTGAAAATGGAGCTCGAGCTGCCGGGGGACGGGCTGGAGAAGGATGGGAAGGAGCCAAGGGAAATGGAGAGGACAGGTTCCCCCCGAGCGCTCTCCCCTCCCTGCTCTCCCCCTGGCACAGGTCGGGTCTGAGCCCCGTGGCATCGCCTGGAGGCCCGGTGAGCGCGGTGATGGTGCTGGGGGGCTCTGTTGGGGGTCTGTGCGTGGTGCTGGGGGTCACCAAGAGGCCTGAGCGGCAGCTCCGGGGCCGGGGAGCTGTGTGAAGTTCAAGGCAGGAAGTGAGAAATGAGAAAAAAAAAAAAAAAAAAAAGCACAACAATAACAAAAAATAGCACGACCAGTAGAAACTGCTGGGGAGCTTTAGGGAAGCGGCGCGGGGCCGTGCTGGGTGCCCAGGAGCAGCGTGCGTCCTCGGCTGCTGGAGGGGCCGCCCGTGCCGGGCACCGCGGACCCACCTCTCCTCTCCCAGCTCCGTCTCCTCTGCAAGCCCCAGGGAACGATTGCACGCAGAGTGCTGCGTTTCCGAGCCGCCACAGTCATTTCAGAGACCTTTTAGGCAGGGAAAGTGCTCTGTAGCGTGTAATTTGAAGGCTCTGCTCTGAACCTTCGCTGTCGCTCTGCTAAATGATCCTCTGCTCTTCCAAACCTTTGCTGCCTGGAAACGGGCGGCGGTGACCTGGTTCCTGGCCTTGCTCCGTGCCCGGCCCCGTGCGAAGGTGAGGGGAGGCGCAGGTTGCGAGGAGCAGCCCCGGGGTGTTTCTCTCTCGTGCACGGGGGCCTCTCAGCCGGCAGGGTCCTGCGAGATTTCAGCCAGTCTTAATCATCTCTCGCCTCTGCCTGAGCTGCAGAGGTTGTCACAGCTCGCGAAGGATTTTCCAGCCTGGAGGGCCAGGTCTGGCGAGGGCTCTGCAGGAGAGCGTAAGGCCCCCGGCTGGCTGCTCCTGCAACACGGGAGCTGTCGGAGCGGCCCTCGCAGGGCTGCAGAATTATTTTTGGTAGCGTCCCCCGGGCTCGGCAGCTTGCGGCGGGGAAGGACGGTTGGTGCTGCCAGCAGAGGAAGCGGCACGACTTTGGTTTAACTGATGGAGCCGGGGGCACGGCGCGCTGCGCCCGGAGGCGACGGGGCCATCGGTTAGCCGGCGAGCGTGACATCGCCGTGGGTTTCCTCACCCTCTTCTTTCCTCTCCTGCCCGTCCCAGCGCGAGTTGCCCCCAGCCCCTCGGCGGTTGGAGGCACACCTGCAGGAACAGGGCGAGCTGCGGGTTTCCTCTCGCCGCGGGCGCTGCAGACGCAGGCAGGGCGCTCAGCTCACCGCGGCCGGGGCGTGCCGAGGGCGCGGATGAAGGGAGAAGGAAGGGGAGAAGAAGAAACATTTGCACGTGCGGCCGAGGGCTCGGCTGCTGCCCCTCGGCTGGCCGCGGCGTGCTGCAGCACGGGGCCGAGGGCCGGGCGGGCGCGCGCGGCGGTGGCACCCCGGCTGGCAGCGCGCAGGCGCGTGCACGTCTCCTCTTGCTCCGCTTTGGATGCGCTCCTGGTTTCCAGCGAGGCAAGGAAAGTCCCGGTGACGGCGGATTTGTGCACGTCACCGGCTCAGACACGCGGCCGGGGCAGGAGGGAACCGCCTGAGCCCGTCCTCCCCGTGCCTGGTGGATACGTGGGTCCGACCTGCTCCTACAGAGCGGTGCTGGGGACACCGCCCTGTCCCCAGGGGGTGGCTGCCACTCACTGGTGACCGATTGCAGCGACACTGCCTGCTTTCCACTCGTGTCCTGTCCCCGCAGCAGGGCATGGGGTGGAGGAATTAGAGTTTCCCTTATTCACACGGGGATGCTCCGTGGGTACAGCCCTTCTGGGGACCGGGCAGGATGCGTCCCAGCTGGGGCGGGTGACAGGGCTTTGCACACCTGCAAACGCGCTCAGAACCTCTGTGTTCTCTGCTCAGCACCACACAGATTTGGGATTTTCCCTGGGCACCAGCAGTGCAGAGGGGGGAGGCAGGTGCAGGCGCTGGGGGTCCAGCATCGCAGCCGGAGCCCGCTCTGCTGCTGGGTTTTGCTTCGGTTGCACGGCCTAGTTTTTGAGAGCTGGAATATGCTCAAAGACCGGCTTTCTGAGTTGCTTTTTTTGGTTTGTTTTGTTTTAAATGACAGCATTTCCCCTTTAAATTTACATCTCTAGCTGGGGAACACAGAGCCTGGTGAGAGAGGGAGTGTGAGACTTTTATAAAAAGAACGAGTCGGGTTTTATTATCCCTTTGAGACGAGCAGGGAAAATCTATACTGAAGGCATGAAATAGCAATAAAAATGGACTTTTTGCCAAAGCAAAATTAATTGAGTGAATCTCAGTCCTCGAGCCTGAGCTCTGAGAGGCTTATGAGCTGGCTATGAACCACGCTGCCCCCCTCGAGGCTCTCCTCCCGCGAGGAAGGGAGGCAAAACCTCCCTCTGGTCCTCGGCACCGAACAGCCACGTGCGATGGGACCGACGCGCGGGAGCGAGGGACTTGTGCTTGGGACACGGCATCCCCACCCTGTCACCACGGCTGGCAAGGCTCGGGTCGCCTCCAGCCCTGATGGACCAAGGGCTTCCCCGGGTCTGTTGGCTTGGGGACCTGCTCTGAAGACGTGGCTCCGATGCTGGCGATCGTTTTGGGGTCACTGCTCCGGCATTTCTGCTCTCCGCGGTCACCGTGAGTCACGTCATCCCACCTGGATTGCAGATTTTGGGGAGTCCAACAAGGGACGGGATAAAGGATGGGAGCGGGCTCCTTGCAGCCAGCTCTGGAGTCAGGAGGGGAATCGTACCCCGGCCTGGGCTTGCTTTTGTTAACCATTTTCCTCCCTCGTCTCTGCATACCGCTCCTGCCCCACACAGGGGTCTGCTCTTGCAAGACTGCCATAGAAAAGGAAGCCCCCTCCTGGGTTTTGTTCCTCTGGACACTCACAAGCAGCAGCAGCAGCTCCGCTCTTCCTTTTTCTGGGGGAGGATGGCAGGAGGAGCCGCCGGACAGAGCGGCAGAAGGACAGACGGATTCTTTTCGGCAGATGGTGCAAAGAGGACGAAGCTGTGTAAACCTCCCGAGTCCACCAGAGACACGGAGATTAAATAGCGAGAGGGCCGAGAGGCAGCTCCGGGCAGGAGAAGGAGGGAGAAAAAAAGGAAAATGGGGGTGGAAATAGGATTGGAGAGTGGAAAGGGGGAGAGGAGTGCTGGTTTGAACAGGAATCTCCTCCCACTTGATGTCTCCCCTCCAATTCGGAGGGCCTAGATTCAGTGCCATAAAAATATAGCCCTTTTCAATCCCTTATCTTGCAGGAGCAGAAACAATTGGCCTGCAAAGAAGGAGAAAACAATCTGTTTGACTGACAAACAAAAACACATTTCTGCACAAAAGGAGGAGGAGGAAGAGGCAGCTGTCTGGCTGCTGCTTCGGCTTTTTTTCCTTTCCCCTCCCTCTCCTGTCCCCTCGCTGATGGTGTCGGCGCGGAGCTGCTCCCCTTGCCAGCAAAACGCCCGCCGTTCTGACTGGCTGGGTTCAATGTCAGGCTCCCGCAGCAAATGTCATTGTCCGCCCCGCTGCCACCACCACGGCGGAGCTGCGTGATCCTGGGGGCTGCGGGGGGGGATGCTGGTTCCCCCAGCCTTGGTGGTGCTGAGCCCGGGGGCCGGAGACAGAAACTGGTGCTCGAGAGGAGGGCCAAAGGATGGAGGCTCGGGGAGGCCGAGCTGGGGATGGAAAGGGATCAGGAGGTGTCTCGGGGGGGGGGTTTGGGGATGGTCAGTGAGTTGTGGGTGATGTGCTGGTGTCGCCTGGGGGGTGGCGTTGGAGCACCCAGCCTCGCGGATCTCCAGAGCCAGCTCTGTGCCTCGATTTCCCTGTCTGCAAAGTCAGCACGATAGCAGGCAAGTGCTGTAAGAGAGCCAGGCACAGAAGTGCCCTGGGCACCGTAAGTCGTCATCCCAACGAGCCGTCCCCAAAAGTAATTAAGGCAACCATCGTACCAGCCAAATCGGTGCTGGGGGGAGACCATCGGACAGGCAGGAGCAGAACCTGGGGGATCTCGGATGTTTCCCATCCTCCTCAAACTCCTCCATCCTCCAAACGCCTCACTCAGAGGCTTTTTTAGGAGAAGCTGGTTGTCCCTGCCTGGTTCCCTGACCAGCAGCAGCACTGTCCTGCTGGCACAGCTTTCCAAGGGCACCCTGCTCTCCCTGGACACACGAAGCAAATGCCCACGCTCTGAAAACTGCCCCGTAACACCCAGCAGCTGGACCTGGAAAAGCAGGAGTGGAGCCAGATGGGCTCTGTGGGGCTGGTTTGTGTTGTTCAACAGGGAATCCATGGTAAATCGAGGGGCACAAGATGAAAACCCCGAAGCCACCACGATGCTCTTAATTGCCGGTGATGCAGGATGCTGGTGACCCAGTAGAGCCCTCTGGAAAGACGATCCTGCATTGGGGGACAACTCTCTTCTTCCCATTTTTATTTTTAAGGAGCTGTTTCCCTCTGCAGCACAATAACGTGAGAAATCAGGGATTCCAGGTGAGCTAACAGCAGATAATGGCTCGGTTTATGAGCGGCTCTCCTGATGCCTCAGTCCGGGCGGCGAGCAGCAAGGCTTCCCTGCGGGGCTCGTCGCAAAGTTGGTGCGAGTTGGTACAAACATCCTGAATCCGAGCGAATTCAAGAGATCCAGCCTCCGCTTGCAGAGCCTTTGGGGAATATTTGGCCCAAAACATTTAAAAACTTCTTTCTTTTTTTTTTTTTTTTTTTTCTGATTCTTGCCCCCAAAATGCAGAGGTTTTTGCCATTTCCCTTCCCCTTCCATTTCAAAGGGAAACAAGAGGAACCGTCTCTCCCC
The DNA here is from genome assembly GCF_009769625.2 of Cygnus olor. NCBI lineage: Eukaryota > Metazoa > Chordata > Aves > Anseriformes > Anatidae > Cygnus > Cygnus olor. Next base: position 14,875,927 of record NC_049183.1, read on the forward strand.
GCAAGCCGAGCTGCGAGAAGGCGACGGCGCAAGAGGCAGCCGGACTCCTTTTACAACTTTTGCACTTGACTTTCCTCCCCAGAAGAGGAAGATGCCTCGTCAGCGTGTCTTGTGATCAGGCTGTAACCTCTCGTTACCCTGACCGACGTCAGCTGAGCGGGCTGGGATGTGCGCGGCTCCATCTCCAGCAGACCGTTGCTGCGCTGTGCTGCACACGATTTTCGGGCAGGAAGAGGCCCAGTGCCTCCCACGTGAGCGGCGTTTGCAGACTTTGCCCGGCTCAGGGGCAGCTGCAGGCTCTGCAGGCAGCGACTGCAAGGTTTCACCCCTCGCAGCAATCCCCTTGGGGTTTGCACCCGCCGTTCCCAGCACGGCGCCAGCTCCGCCGTGCCCTGCTGTGGTCCCCAGGGTCCTCCAGCACCTGTCCTCCAGGCTCTGCATGCCTTCTGCCATCAGCAGCTCTCCTCCCAGCTGAAAAGTGAGCCTGGTGCAGGTTTGGTCCCCGGGCTCAGTGTTGGAGATGCAATGCAAAGCTGCTTGTTGTAAATCTAACAAAGACGTGAAGTTTGGTGCCTGGGCACGGAGGACTTTTCAGGTTTAAGCAGAAATCACTTCTCCCCTCTCCAGGTGTCCAAGGTGGCCGTGGGAGCTGCTCTCAGGGCGAAGCAAGAGTTTGGCTCAGCCCTGGTACGAGAAGGGATGGCCGAGGCAGGGTGGGAGCTGCTGAAATCCAGACCCTGCACATACCTGGGTGCTCGTGGTCCTTGTGCTGCAGGACGGCATTTCCCAGCACAGAGCCAGGACCCGGTGAGCCAGGAGGAGCCGGCACTCCTGGAGGAGCCGGCATCTCCCACCCCTCGTGCCGGTCGCAGTCACACAGTCCAGAAGCTCACCCATAACAGTGCCCCGTGCCTCTCGGGGTCTGGCACATCAGGGTTACACGCCTGGCAGCTGCTCCCTGCTCGGCTCCATCACCCAGAGCATTTTTCCCTCCTGCTTCGCACGTCCCGCTGCCCGGGTTGTCTCAACCCCGATTTACAGCCGGTGCTGGGCGCGGGGTCCCTCACCTGCCTGCGGTAGCACAGCCTCTCCCATTAGGTGCATTTCCAGGCGTGACTTCCATCTATCTGTCAGCGGAGAGCTGGTTTCCGCAGCATTTACAGCCGTGCCGGGGCACCGCTCGTATGTCATAATCGCTGGTGGGGGAAGGACTCTGAGAAATGATTTATTCCGCGCTTTTCACCTCTTTTCTACTCGCAAATCGTTCGTGATTTTTTTTTTTGTAGTTGCATTAGGCATTCAAAGTGACTGCGATTTCCCCCGTCGTATTCATTATTCAAAATTGTCCTCCAGATAATTTCTGCAAATAATTCGCGGTCTTTGCTCTTTTGTGAATACTCAGCCTCAAGAATTGGAGCCGTTTTAATTGGGATCTCACATCACATGATGGGTTTTGGCTTCCTGATTGGGCGGGCAAAATTTTTAGACTCGAGGTTTGGGGAGGGAACTGTTGCGATTAAGAATTTTAAATTCACTTTCTTCCAGTATCTTCAATCGCTGCTTAAAATTAACAGTCTGTCTTTTCCTTTTTTTCTCTTCCTGGCCAAAAATCCTTGCTGGTAACTTGTTGGCAAGAAACGCTTGGAGAACATAAACAAAAAGGTGGCACAAAAACAGCTAAATTTAACGTTTTTAAGAAGTTGAGTGATGATTCATGGTGATTTCTTTTGTATTATTCTCCTAGCTCGGGTAGAAATAACGATCAAAATAATTTTAAATCGTAAAAAGTCACATTGCTGGGGGACTTTTATAGTGCTCGGTTTATAAAATCTTCTGTCTACGGCTCTCGGTGTGCCCAAGAGCATCCTGTGGGCTGGCCCAGGTGCGGCAGGGAGCTGGTACCCATGCCCTGCTGGGTACCTGAGGCTGCTCTCGCCTGGTCCCGAGGGGAGGAGAGCGCAAAGCGCCTGGCTCCCAATATTTCCTTGCTCCGCACCCGCAGCAGACGAGTCTCCGGCAGTGTCGCGCTGAGCTCGGCTCGAGGCAGAGTGACCGTAAGTGACTTGCCCAAGGTCGTCCTCCAGCTCCGTGGTTCGGCTGGAAATAGCTCCAAGGACTCCCGATGCCCCGAGAGCAGCGCCGTGCCGCTGGGAGACCAGTCCAGGAAGGTGCGGGGTCTGGGCGTTTTCTCTAACCCCCAAACTGGCTCCTACAACCCCTCATAAACCCTCCAGGCCCTATTTTCTGCCTTCCTCTGCCAGGCTGAGTCAAAACGGCCCCACCGATCCCCCCCTTCGCAGCGGGGGCCCCCGCAGTGTATTTATGCCTGCAAAGCGGAGCGCTGGGCTGGCGCTGCTGGTGGTGCAGCACCCGCGCGCCCCGGCTGCTCGCTTCCACCAGCTGCTGCTGCCGATTTCCCTTAAAAATAAAACCCCTCTAAAGGTACAGCAGGGACACCTTAAATGCAGAGCTGTGGCGTGCAGTTAATCATATCCTCTTAACGGGTTTATTCGCTCATTAAATATTTAAGACTCGTTTCTCTTTATCAATAGTGTGGAGGCGTGCAGGCCCGGTGCAAAGATTTATGCACACAATAGGATCGGTGCATTTAGATTTGTCTGAAGGGATCCAAGAGCCATTTAAAACTCAACCGAGGGGGACGGTGTCTGCTGGTGCCGTGTTCCTCTGGTGAGCTTTCTGCCTCCTGACTGCAGATTGAAGGTGGCAGGAGGGGAGGTCGGGTGGCACGGGCTCACGACTACCCCTGGTGCCCCCCCTTGGTGCTTTGGAAATAACCGTGCCCCTACCGTGAGCACCCCATGGCCGAGGATGGCCAGTGGGAAATGCCATGCTCAGAGGCAGGAGCTGGTGCTGGGAGCAGGTTGGTGGAAGCGGCGCTTTCGTCCCCGCTCCCCGCTGCTGTCTGCGTGAGGAGCGTTGTCGTAGCGGCTCAGACGCCAATTCCAGCTCGTCTCGCGCTGCTCAGGAGCCGTCACGCAGGTGCAACATCTGTTGGTCTGCTCTTACCTGGCCTCTGCTCTCCACGCAAGTGTAGGAGCAGTGCTGGCCTTTTTTAGGATGGGGCCCCCCAGCCCATGCCATCATCCCGCTCCTGCCTCCCCATCCACCCCCTGCCCTCCCCAGCTCACCAGCCTGGACCCCCACCCTGGGCACCCAGTTTTGAGCCAGTACCCCTATTTCCCTGTCCTGTACCTGCTCTCCAGCCCCTGTGCAGGGCTCCACAGCTGCCAGAGGTGTTGGTCCCAATGCACGGAGGAAATTTTTGGTGCTCCCACCGGTGCAGCATCCCACTAGCACACCCGTTCCCCAGTCTCTGATGGCCATGAGTTTGCAACCTGGTGCTGCAGTGATGGGGAGCCTGGGGTGGGCTGGGTTTCACAGCCTGACTGGGCGTCCAGTGCAGCTGCACAATGTCACCCGTACCCGTCCTTCCACCGGGCCGGAGCTTGCAGGGACAGCAGGTCCCAGCACGCAGGACTCTATCACCAGCTCAGCAGCCCCTGCTTACGTGGGGAGGGAGCATCTCGTGCCAAGACCTGTCCTCCCTGGGCTGCAGCTTGGAGTCGGTGATGGCAGCAGCTGACACACATTTTTTGGCTACCCGTGGCATCCCAGCGGGTTCCTCCAGCCCCATCCCAAACCCCTCTCCAGGAGGTGCTGGGGAGGACAGGGAGGGCAAGCAGGTGCAGGGCAATGGGCAGGCAAAGGACCAGAGCTGATATTTTCCCCCCAGGGGGTCTGAGAAATACCCTGGCTGGATTATTGACAGTCCAGAGCCTGGGAAAAGGGTCCAGGCGTCAGATATTTCCCCAAACCTCTCCTGCTTTGCAACGTGCCCACCAAAAAAAAAAAAAAAAAAAAGGATCTGACAGCAGTAAAACTGTCGGGCGGCTGCTGCTGCGTTTTTTTAAAGTTCTATGATAGCTTCTCCCCCCTCTTTTTTTAATAGCTAATGCATCTGTCACTACTTTCCTAATGAGCTTTCCGAAAGGGCCTTGGGGACCTCTACCTATCCGTGTGGGTTTGGATAGGAGCTTACTCAGGGGAGGCAGGGAGAATTCAGCTCCCGGTTTCACCCCCGTCTCCTCCCCGCCGCCCTCCCAAACTCCTCTCTCCGAGGGCAGGTTGTCCAGAGGGAGGGGAAGACAGCAATATCTCAGCACTCGGAGAGCTGGCGTGCACCCCCTGCAATCACAGCCAATAATGACAAAAAGACGGGGCTGCTGCCAGAGATAGAGAGCTGAGCTCCAAGCGTTACAGCAATGTCACAGCCTTGGGACTGCTGCTGGCTGCTACTGGAAAGAAATTTCCTCACAACAGGCAGAGTTATAGGAAGGAGCCATTGATTGCATTAAAAAAACACCCTCCCCACCTCTTTTTTTTGGCATGGATTTTCAAGGCTTTTTTTTTTTTTTTTTTTTCTTCCCCCCCCCCTCCATTTGCCATTTTAGTTGCGTTCAATAAAACCCATCGCCCGAGAGCGTCTGTTCGCATGTTCTCAGCAGCACAATGGGCAGAGGACTGCAGTGTGCAGACGCTCAGCCAGCCTCATGCAGACAATGAGGGGGTGGGAGCGGGGCGGGGGGGGGGGGACCTTTTCGTTATGTTTTTTTTCCACCTGCCGGCCCCCACTGCTAATTGTAATCACAAAAGGCAAATGGGAAGGGACCAGGGGAGCAGGGCTGTGGTTCACTGGGGTCATGGTCTCCATCAGTCATTCTCCCAGCCTGTTGCTGGGTAAAAGCCTGGCTCCCTCAGTTTATCAAAACGACTGCACAGTAAAAGCCTCTTAACCGCTACTCCCCCCCACTTCCAAAAAAAAAAAAAAAAAAAAAAAAAAAAGCTGTTTTAACTGACTCAAAAAGCGTGAACTTCCCACTGCAGTCCACAGGAGACTTTCCGTTGACTTCTTTGCGCACAGACGGGAAAACAGAGGGTTTGGTGACTCAGATGCAAACCTGGGATCTCTTCCTCTCTCTGACGCTGCTGGCAAATTGTTTAGGGCCCAATTCAGCGAAGATTCAGCAACGGGACGAATGCCCCTGTCCGTGTGCCATTTAACAGGGCATGAGAAGATGTGCTGCTTGTCGGGACAGACTGCGCTGTGCCCGAGTTCCCCCCAGCTGTAAAATGTGACAGCGCTAACCCTGCGTTGCGTGGTGGTGGAGGAGCTAATGACTATTAATGCCAGGGAGATGCTTTCAGATCTCTAGATAAAAGGTGCTCAAGGAGGGAAAATTATTATCAACATGGGCCAAATGGCTACAGGGGATTCGAAATCTGTTTGTAGGATGTAACCACTAAGGAGGGAGAGACTGGGACAATGGAGCATGCACAGCACTAATGGAATGAGCGTAGGAAAGAGGATATCTCTGGAGACCCTTAGAAACCATTTCCCAGTGGTAAGATCTGCTTGGGTTGTTTGTTCTTCTTCCCAGATGAGAGCTGCAGTCGTGGACGCTTTTATCACTTACGGACTGGACTAGACAGAGGGACAGAGCGCGTGCTGTAGGGACGAGCCTGCAGGGCTCTCTGGTGGGTGGGCTTACGCATCTAACTGGTCTCAGCTTCCATTTCTATCACTCAGAGCTGCGCTCTATAACAGAGGGATCTGGACTGGAAATTGTAGACCTGTTTTTCAAGCCTGGGATGCAGATTTGGCCTCTGGCAGAGGCACAAGGGCATGACTTTGGCATCTTGACTCTGCAGCTGCAGCAGAAAGGTTTTTTCGGAGCGTGCACATCCTCATCCCGTCTCGGGATGGAGCAAGGGGCTGAGGGTACGGTTTGGGTTGGGGTGTGGATTGAGAACAGCCCCGCGGCAGCGTGTGAGCGTGGCGGTTCCCCGAAGCCATTTCACTGGGAGATGCGCTTTTTCCAGCTGATTCATGCTCCCGGTGCAAGCCCGTTTCTTGTCGTGGCAGCAGCAAAGCCTGCCGAGGCTGCGCATACCAACGCGCAGTGGTCCAGCCTGGAGTCTCCCAACAGGCTCTGAGCCTGGTGGTGCCAGGTGCTGTACAAACACACGTTTTCCCTTTGAGATTAAAACCGAGTCAGACAAGCTGTTTATTATCTGAGGTCTGATAGTGCCTAGAGACCTGCGCGGTGCTGTGCAAAGCGCCGGGAAAGCGTGGAGGAGACGGGCAGCCTGGCTCCCAGGAGCGTGCATCCCTGCTTACCCACGCAGCCTCGCTGACGGTGGCACGCACGGCTCCGAAACCGCGACGTCGCCTTCCCTTTGCAGCGTGCCCGTTGGCTGAGACAGCCCCATTTTGTGCTCCAGGGAGCTGCAGCCTTTCTCACTGAAGACCTGCAGCGCACCATGCTCTTTTTTTTTTTTTTTTTTTTTTTCTCTCCTGGACACTTTACTTAGGTTCTTTCTTCCCTCTCATTTTCTCTACCATCAAATGAAAGCCATTCAGACCAAAACGGTTCAGTCTGCTCTTTGTGTCTGGAAAACAGAACACCAAAGACAGCTGGACCTACCCGAGATGGCCACGGCCGTGGCAACAGTGGCTCTTTGTTAGCGCTGTTGTCTCTGCCCCTATCTCCAGCGTCTGGGGCCCTGTCTCTTTAAAGCTTTAGTGTGCTGTGTCAAAGCCAACAGAGAGTTCAGCTTATTAATGGATTCGCTAGGTTAATATCCCAACAGTTTTGTGGTGTGTTTTTTTTTTCCTCTTTTTTTTTTTTTTTTTTCCACCGGCATAATTTAGAAAGGGGGGAGGGGGAGAGAAAGATAACCCAGTCCCATTTCTGGGGAGGAGGGCACGGCATGGCTCATTGCTTTGGAGAAATGGAGCTGGAATGGATGGTCGGGGCCACGAGGAGGTGGTGGCCCAGCCCTTCGCCTTCCTGTCTGTATGTACATCTCTCTCTATCTCCTTCTCCTGCGGGGTTCCCTGCATCAAAGCTTCTTCCAGTTCTTATGCTAATGAGGTGCATTAATGCTTAATGACTGTGAACAGGCTTGTTTAATTGCACCTATCTGAGCAGGAGGCACGTTGCTGTATAAGAGGGAACGACCATGTAAGCAGCTGCATGCCCTCCTGGACAGTCTTAATTACATGTAAAACTGATGTGATCTAAACCACCAGGCTGGTGATTAGTTTAGTGAGGCAGGTGGTACTTTGCAATTCAGTGCCTCAGAAACTCTAGAGCAAGTGAGATCAGATTCTTTCGTAGGCTATGGAGGATAAGGCAAGCCCTGATCATCCTTGAATTTGATGTTGGGTGGGGACAAGCACGGCATAGTAGATTAATTTAATTAATTTATTGCAGTTAGTTTGCAAAGACATTATCCGCAAGCGTCTGTGCAGAATACTGAGCAGTTCCATTAATGCAATGCTATTTTGCCTGTAAATCCTCTCCCCCCACCCCTTACAGGAGGAATGAGCTGCGATGGTCTCAGCTTTCTGCAGCGTTATCTTGCGCTGTTTGAATACAACTGATTGTCTGAACTACAAAGGGGCCCGGCGCTAATGCAAAGCCATCCCTATTGGCACTAGACCTAGATTAATGACTCTGCATGCACTGCCTTGGCTCTGAACTGGATTTCCCTAAAGCAGCTCACGGGCGCTGCTGTCTGCACTCCCGTATCCGTGCCTCTTGCCGGGCTGCAATTGTTCGGCTGGCGCAGGCGGCGGATCTGGGAGCACCTCCAAGTGCGAAGGCTGTTAAGTAGGGGTGCACAGGTACGAAGATACCTGTCATCGCAAGCCATCTGCTGCTAATTACCCATCCTCGCTTCTTGCGATTATTTGTTTTGCTTTTATTCACTGGAGGGGGACTTAAGAATTAAAAAAAAATGATAACAAAAAATAAACACCTTTTTTTTTTAGGGATCAGTTTGGGCGGAGGAATAAACCGAGTGCAGCAGCACTTTGGAGCGGTCGGGCTCTCCTGGCCCTCCATGGCCCTGAGGCATGTCCCCCCTCCTCGTCCCCATACAGGACCCTTCCTCTTGGCCTCCTCTGCCCCGTCGCTTCCTCCCATCCCCGTCCCCGTCCCGTGAACTCTCTGATCTCTCCCTCTCCCTGCCCTCCGGGGCCCCTCAGGAGGCTCTTCCTGACGTTACTCCCACAACAACCACTTCCTTCCCCTCCCGGCAGCCCCTGGCTCTGCAACCGTCCCTGCCGGCCCCGGCTCGCCCAGCCCCTCACTATCTCCCCCAGACCCCTCTCCCACTTCTCTCCTTCCAGCTGACGCTGTTTATTTTGTGAAAGGGCTTATCTCAGATGCAGAGGCTTTTTCCGCACAGGGTGAACCCGTGGCTGCAGGGCCACCGGGTAGGAGGGGAATCCTGGTCCTTCATGTCCCCACTCCCACTACTAAAGCCCTATCCTGATGTCCGCAAAGCCTGCAGGGTTTAGGGGTTAGAGAACCAACCCACCATGTTGGGTGCATTTCTCCCCAAATGCAGCCTCTCTCAAACCCAGTCTCCCCAAACTGTGTTGGTTTCTCCCCAAAATAAAGCATCCCCTTAACCCCACCACTCTTCAGGCTTGCTGGTGGGGATGGCGTCTGCCTGCTTGTGGTGGGATGTTGAGGTGGGAGCTGGGAAAGAAATGGGTCAGGAGAGTGGTGGGGGAACAAGAGTGGCACATCTTCCTCAGCATCTTCATTGGTGTCTTCCTCAGTGTCTTCCTCCCAGCCAGTGCATTTCATGACAGGAGAAGACACCATGTCAGGGGCAGCAGCGGGAGGATCGCAGCTGAGGAGAGGGGCTGGCAGGGGAAGGAACAAGATGGCGGCCGCTCTGAGGGGAGAAGGGGGCCATGTTGGGTTTGGGATGGGAGCTCTCCTTCCAGAAGGGCGAGCCCTGCTCCGAGGGGCTGTGGCAGCCTGGCTCTCCATAGGAGAAGATGGAGGCCCTGCTGCATGACTTCTCCTCACCCATCCCTCAGCTCTGTTCCCCAGCTTGTCCCACTGAGTCACGTTTTGTGTCACCTTTGGCCTTGCTGATGGCAGACTTCAGGTGGAAAGCAAGACTTTTCCTCTCCAAAAAGCCACCCTACACACAGCCCTGTGGTGGCCCCACTGAGGTGGCCTTGAGCATTGTGGCATCGCCTCTCACAAGTGCTCTGCCCCAGCCTAACACCAGCCTGAGAAGCCTTGCAGCTGTGGCGGACATGGCTGCTGCGGTGCCATCCCCTCACCTGGGCTGAACGCCCAGTGAGACACCATGGTGTTTTGCAGCAAGATGCCACAAAACCAGCCCTGCTGCCATGACATCGGGGCCGGGGGGGCTCAGCCCAGCGTTGTCTGGGGGCGAAACACCCTCGCGCCCAGCCCCAGCCCAAGCGAAACCTTTTTTTAGCGCTCCCCTGTTTGCCAGGCGCACTTCCTTTCTTTTGATTCTTACCACCTACATACAGTCTGACTGCAACGGCAAAAAAAAAAAGAGAGAATTGCAACATTCAGTAGAAGGCTTTTCTGTCTAATGACGTTAAATTTATTAACCAAAACTCCAGCTGCACCAGGCTGGGATCTAATAATATTCAGGCTATGGAGACATCAAGTAGAAAGAAGCTTAAAGCCCTTTTTATTTCACAGTAAAACTGTCAGTAAATAACTGGATTGTCTTGAGACTGAGAAAATGGGGATTTATCTTCCTGAACATGAAAAGTGTGCTTATTTTTTTTTATCAGCTTCAAAAAGCCCCAGCAACCTTGATTTTCCTTCCACACCGTTCTCAGCAGCTCTGCCAAGCCCCAAAACCACACAAATCAAGAGACAGGCTCTAAAGATATTTTTAATTAAATTAATTCCTTTTCCTTCCTTCCCCATTTCTCCCTTGTCCCCTCCTCCATCCTCTCTTTCTCTCTCCCTGTGTCCCCAGCTAATGACTTCTAAGCACTGTGACATTTCAGCGCTGGCTGTCACTAACACCACACCTCCGTGCTGGTTATAAATTGGGCACAGAGACATAAAATTCCCTGCAGAAGGTCCCCGTTTGATGATATTCTCCAAGGTAAATCTCCAATAGCTCCCTGTTTTCTTTAATAACGCTAATAGGCATAGATTAATTAAACTGTTATATTACTTCCTTCTTTCTACCAGCACCAGTTAGAAATCTTATTACCTGCTCCTCTCCGCTTGCCTTTTCCCCAAGGTGGTTCTATTCCAACCAGTTACCAAGGTTTCTCAGAGGCTGTAGCACAAGGTGAAGCTGCAGATGCTGGCTCCGCGAGGCCGGATCCTGCCTCCAGCCCTTCGTGCCGAAACCCCGCCAACCCCAACGGAGCGGCGCTGGCGGACGCGGGGTCGGGATTGAGCCCGGTCTGTCTGAAGAGGTTCTGTCTTGAAAGCAACAGCGGGGCTATTGTTGAGTCTGGATGCCCCCTCTAAAAGGGACCACAGCTGTAGGAAAGGGAATTGTATATATCCATCAACTCCTCCAGGGCCCCAGGATGTATTAGTTAAGATTGCGGGATAGCATGTCTCGGCTCTGCTGAAGGGCTCCTTTGAATGACACGTTGGATATACTGTTGCACATCTGGCCGCTGTATTATTGAATTGCTCTACAGTTGCATTTTCCAGACCGCGGGAATGTGTCAGTCCTTGGGGGGCGCAGGGGACAACATGTGGGAAAATGAGAGGGACGCATCCTGCGGGGTGGGGTGGCTTTGGAAGGAGCCCGGTGGCGGCGGTGGGGAGGCGGGGGGGGGGGAGTCATGCAATGCTTTCACACAAAATGCCGTGTTGCCATTTGAAATCCGCTCCAGAGCTTCCTGCTCTAATTAAATTTGTCACCATCGTTACTATAATGCCTGCCATTCCTCCAGTGCTTTTTTGTTCTCAGGGATCCCGAAACACGACAGAGGCGAGGGCAGAATCGCCAGGTCCTCCCTCCATGCTTCCTCTGCGGGAGCTTTTTCGCAGGAAACCCAGGAAAATGCTGGTGCAGGAGCCGCTCTGAGGCAGAAGAGCAGCAGCTTGGTTTGGGGACACAGGTTTCTGAGCAGGGGATGTAGAGGCTGGACGGTCTGCACAGATCTTGCCCTTACACGTAAGGTCTCTCCTGGGACCGCTAATTTGCGGTGGCACTGGAGATCAACCCGGTTGCAGGCCTGCTGTCACTTGGCTCGTCCTGCCCTCAGCCCCCTCTGCACTGGAGCCCCGAGCCCCCTCTGTGTTGGCCCCGATGTGGCCAGCCAGCCCTGCCAGCCTGCGGCTGCTCTGCGCCACGCTGGGGCGGGAGGATCCGCTAATTACTGGCGGCTCTTAATATGGCCCCTGCACGCTGCCAGAGCGGCGTGAAGGGCTCAGAGCAGGAGACACAACCTGCTCCATCGTGTCTTCTGTGTCAGCCTGCGACGAACTGAATGCAAAAAGGCTGTCTGAGCTGCAAACAGCGGAGCCCTTGGAATTTTAAAGGTGCAGGGCTCAGAAAACAAAGGCGCGGCGATTGCGCTGCTGAATATTCATCCCAGCGCCTGATCCCACGAGGAGCAAAAGCCCCCACAGCGCCCGTGGAAGCGTATGGGAGGGACCTGGGTCTGAACCCTGTCTTGGGCTCCAGCCCAAATCTGAGGGGGGAGGGCAAATTAGTCCTTAATGCACATGTATCTTAGGCTAAAACCTGATAAGGGAACTCTCCTATGTTAATTTACCTGAGTTATTTACTATACTGATTGCTGAAGGTACTCTGATTAGCGCATGAAGTATTTCTATACCTTCGGTCTGATTAACCCATATCTGCAAAATAAATATTTGTCTCATTATAGTTATGCGATCGTGCAATCAAAGACCCCGTCGTAATGGAAAAGGGAGAGAGTATCCATGTGGGAAAGGCGGGGAATGGTGACACGGAGTGGGCTCGAGAGCAGGACGCTGAGAAACGCTGGTGGAGCTTAGGGGGGAGGCTTCATGGTCACAGCCCCAGTTGGAGGGGTTGAGATGCCGGGGAGGGCATGGTCCTCCTCCCCTTTCACTGTGCTAACTGGGACTCGTTCCATTTGACTCAGCAGCCTCGCGCCAGTCCCAGCAAGAGGAGGGTCAGGCCTCGGGAATCACAGGGGTGAGCCCCAGCAGGATCCCAGCCTCCAGCTTTCAGAAACAGAAGCAGGGAGTTCCCGGCAGCGCGGTGCGTGTGCCAGGCTCCCAGACGATCTCCTAAAATAGCCCAGCGCACCAGGCGGTGGCACCGGGGGAGAGCGCGGAGGATGAAGTGTTCAGTCTTCCTGGCCCAGATCCGGGCAAGGGGGGGTTGGCAGCTCCCTGCCCGAGGCAGAGATGGCTGCAAGCGTGGTCTGGGCAGGAGGGCAGCCAGCACCGGGCAGCAGGGAGCAAATCTGGGGCAGCCGCCGGTGCCGGCATCGCCGTGCGTGCTGGACATCCCCCCCTGTGCAAGGGGAGCTGTAAGTCATCCGTAGGAGAGGCTCCCCCGCTCTCCCTTTACAGCGCTCTTTTGCATATGCTCGGTTAGGAAAGGAGAGGAGTTTTATGGTGGCTGTGCAGAAGAGCTAAGTCAAGAGGTTGCTTTATGGCTGGCGGGTCCCGGCGTGGAGAGGAAGGCGTCCCAGATGCAGCATATAGCAAGGCTGGCAGCGCCGTGCAGCACTGCTGTATCGCAGAGCGGCTGCGAGCACCGCTCTGCAAAAGAGCTGAAGTCATTTTTCTTCTAAGGGCAGGGGGTAGTGGGGAGGAAATATGAAGGCAGCCCTGTTGCTAAGGAAATCTGCTCTTTGTATGGTCGTACATTTAGGTAATGCTAATGAAAGGCCATATAGTAGCGAGGTGCAGATGTCAGCACTGTGCACTCCTGGATATTTGATTAGCATTTCTTTGACTTTGCCTCCTCTAACAGAAATACCTGGGTATGCTGGATATTGGGAAAATAAAACCCCCCTTCTCCTCTGCCAGCCCAACAGCACACGTACGCAGGGAGAGGAAAAGCCTCACCAAAATAAGACGCCCCATAATGAATGTGTTTTTCCCCCCACACACACCCTGGAGAGGATGAGAGCAAACATGTGATGAGAACAGAAATAGTCCCATCACTTAATGCATTGCTGGACGGTGCCCAGCCAGCACAGCGATGAACCTGGCGTAAAGACCCGATAGCGGCAAACCAGCATAGCATCCTATTTAATGGCTGGTGGCCCACAGATGTTTTAAACCTCGGGACTGCAGCTCTCAGAGGTTTCCCTCCCGCCTCTAGCATCAGCGGGCTGCTTTTGGAAGCAAAAGCTGCGGATGCTCTATCCAGGGACCCAGCGCATCCGCGGATTAGCTGTTGCGTGCGTACGTGTGTGGTGTCTGAGCCCGGATCCGGGGATCTGGCTTGCAAAGCGCGGGGAGGACCCGTGCTGCTGCTCCAGAGCGCCGTGTCCTGCTCTTGAGCATCGCTGGAAGAATGAGTCAGCCGTTTTCCTTTGCGCGGGGGGTCGAGTGGATGCCCCTGCCTGAGTGTCACTAATAAAAGCACCCAGAAATGGAACCGCTCTGCGCTCGCATGTCGTGCTTGCGACTGTCTTAGAGACCAGCTGCTCTGCGTGAGACTTCCAGAGAGTGAGAGCGCTTGAATGAAGCCCTTATCTCTGCCTCTCGCTGTCTGTGCCGCACAGCGCACCGTGGGCTCTGCTCCTCTGTTCCTCTCCTTTTGCTCTTGCTCCCTGGGGCAGCCAGGAGGGAGTCCCCTGGGAGCGCTCCAGCTCCTGCGAGGAACGGCCCCTCCGGGGCTAAATCCAGGTGCTGGAGACGTCCCTGTGCCGCGTGGAGCCGCTCTCCTGGGGGGCAGCAGGGGGGCTCGCCTGCCTTTGGGTGCTGCAGGCCGGGGCCGGCTCCCTCCCTGCCTGCCCCCTCCCTGCCTGCCCTGCCGGCACCTGCCCCTCCCTCCCTCCCTCCCTCCGGTTGTGCAACATCCCAAGGGCAATTACAGCAGTGCTTACGTGGAGCCGTGATATTGGGAAAGTATTTAGTCATTTTAAACTGTTCTGCTGGTGGCTCCCCTCCCTTAAGGTGGTTCCTGTTTCTTCTTCGCCCTCTCGCAGCGCGTTGTGTCGCAGCAGCCACCGGCCCAGCATCTTTGGGTACCAAGGGCGAGGGGGAGCTCACCCTCCCACGGAGGAGCCACATTGCCATCAGAGGGCTCTTCCTTTCCTTTCCCCAGCCCTCTCTGCTTACTACAGTGATTTTAAAGCTTCCTTGCCTTTGCTCTCAGTGACAGCAATGTTGGGGGCGGGTGGGTTTTGAAAGCAAAAGTAAGGGGAAGGAGGATGCGGCGCTTTGATTGCTCTCAGCAGCTTCTGGGTGCTTCTCCATGCCCGTCCCCGGTGTGGTTCTCCCTGGACGCAGTGTGAGCAGGGCGATCCATTAGAGCACTTTGAGCGTGCTCCACAAGCCCCCTGTGGGCTCTCCACTCTCCCTCTCCTCCTGCCATGGGACTGCATGGAGAGCATCAGCATCGTGCGGGGTTATCAGGCGCTCGCCTGCAGGCAGGAGCCACCACCGAGGCACAAGTAGCGTGGTGCTCAGCAGGAAACCTCGACCAGGAGCCACACTCAGGCCTGCAGCTGCCCTGCCGCCACACTGCATGGCTTGCCCCAGCTCCAGAGGCTCAGTTTCAAAACTGAGGAGCGTTCAGGGAAGTCTGGGGACAGATGCATGCCCGAGGACAGACATTGAAAAGTCTGGGTGTTGTATACTCCAGAAAGATGGTGAAAGGATGAGGCTGCGGTAGAAGAAGATAAGCTCACGTGTGCACAAGAACAACACTAAAAAATACATGGTTAGGGTCACAAAGTCAGGCGCTGAGCACGTAAGAAACCCCAGTATTAAAGACACCTGAGTGGCTTACGGCAGGCGAAGCAGCGTGCATTCATTAGGGCACTGACTTAATTTTGTGGCCACAGGCAGCGTGCAGGACGGATGGGGCTCAGTTAAACACAGCTCAGTGTCCCCTGTTGGCTGTCCCCCACTGTTCTGTGCCCAACCCCAGCGCGTGTGTGCTGTGCATCGTGCGGATACTGCTTGGAGGATGAAAATTGTTCCTCCTGGACCCTCCTCAGGTGCCAAACACCAGGCTCGCTCTCTCCTCTTGCTTTCCCTTTTCTCCCTGTGTCCCTTCCACCTCCAGGCTCCTTGGCAGGGCAGGGGGGGTAGCGGGACCCTCTGGGACCCCGCAGCAGGAGGGATACACCGCAGCTCCAGGAGAGCTGCTGCAAGTGCAACCCATATGCTTCACCCTGCCAGCATTTCGTTCTCCATCTGTTTTTTGTTTTGGCTCAGCTAAACGCAGAGGGGAGAGGTGGGTTTCGGTGGGAACCTTCTGTCTGTCTGCCTGCAGCGTGCGGGACAAAGGAGGCATGGAGCAGAAAGCCCCAGAAGCACCCAGCAGCGGGCTGGGGGACTTGAGCAGGCTGCCTTCCTCCTGAAGCCCTGTGAGAAGCGTTCACGGAGGAGAAGCAGCCTTGCAGCCTGCTGCGTGCATGCACCGAGGGCTGAGCCAGCCAGGGCCTGGAGGGGACAGATGGAGGAATTAAGGACACCTCAGCTGGTCAGGGGGACCAAGGGAGGCGTGCAAGGGAGCTGGCTCCCGTACCTGGACCGCCTTGGAGACGGGGCTGGGAGTTATCACGGCTTTTCTTAGCAAGAGAGCCCTCCACCGGAGTAACGTGCCGTGGACATAAAAGGAGATCTGGAGTGGGAATGCTTTCACCCTGGCTGCTGCTGAGGAGCTTGCAGTTAGCTGCTAGCAGTCTGCTCGAAGCTGGTTTTCTGTCCCAGGAAAGAGAAATTCTCAGGGTAGATTCTTCGCTGGCTTTGCTGGGGAAAACCAACGTGCTCTCAGCGAGAACCTCCCAGAAACGCAGGGCACGGGCACAGCGCGTGTCAGCCCCGCACCGCTTCGGAGGGAGCAGCTGAGGAGACCCCTCGGGTACCCCCAGGGCTGTTTGCCATCGGTGGGACCCCCCTGAACGTCTGGGGAAGGATGGAGACCTGGCTGTCCTCCCGGGCCGGGCAGGGGCCGGTTACACCCGTGTACAGCCACCAAAAAGAGGCTGATGAAGAGACGGGGTGGGGGTACGTGCGTGGCAGAGCACCACACGCAAAAGCCATGCTGAAACTTGGCGTTCAGATGTCTGTACCAGCAGCCGGGGAGCTTTCCGGGAGGACCGACAGATTTCCTGCCTCACAGCGTTTGCTTAGAAAGTGTTCATAAATATCCCAGCCACTGCTAACCATCATTTTCTGCTGGGAATTGCCATTAGCAGCTAAATTCGGCATTTTACATATAAAAAAGCGCCGAGGATTAATTCTGCACGATGCTTCCTTCAAAGTCCTCGTGAAGAGACGACTCTGGGCTGGATTCCAGCGGGAGGTGTTGGGAAGGGGACACCGTGCCGCTGCTCAGCACCTGATCTCATCTCCATCGAGCACGCGCCAGCGATGCTCCGTCAGAGCCCCAAAACAGCCAGGTTTTTGCATCCCTGACGCTAATCGCCCCCCATCACGCTTCAGGTCCCTGCCGCAGAGCGCAGGGCGTGCGAGCAGCTCAGCCGTTTCCTGGACGTGCAGGGAGATTTCTGCCTCCTCGGCAGCTTTCTCAGAAGCGCCCGGACTTCCCCAGCTCGCAGCCGTGCAGAAGCGAGCTTGCAGCGAAGGGTCCGTCCACGCGGAGCTGCTGGTTTGGAAAAGAGATGGTGTCTGGTGCGCCGGTCTGCGGAGGAGTTTCCAAACGGGGAGTTGGGATGGGGATTGGGATTATCCTGGTTCTCCCTTCTCCGAGCACATTCCTTCTTCTGGAGCCGCACAGCACAAGCTCTGACCGAGCCCGGAGGGCCGAGGTGGCTGAGGAGGCTCCTTCTGAGCGCATTTTGGGAGGGATCCCGCATTCCTGGTGGGCTCAGGGCGCAGGGCAGCGGGCAGGGAGCTGCAGCACAGAGCGGGGAGACAGCAGGGGACAGCGGCTGCGAACGGAGGTGGGAAGGGCTGGAGGAGAGGACACGGCACAGGAGGTCCCCGCAGCTCTGGTCTCGAAAGCAGAGAGGTGTTGGCACAGAGCAGGAGGGGGTGACTCAGGGAAGTGTTGGTGTTTCCATGAAGATGCAGTTACCTGAGGACAGGAAGGAGGAGCTGGAAGAAAAAGTCCCACTTGTGTAGGAATTGCCAGCCCGCTCAGGAGCACAAGGCTGTTTGCTTTGGAGCCGGTGGGTCGGTTGTTTGCTGTGAGCTGCTGGCTGTGTGCAGAGCAGGAGGTGGTTTGTGTGCTTGTTGCTTCAGGGCACAAAAAAAAAAAAAAAAAAAAGGAAAGGAAAGGAAAGGAAAGGGAAAGCTGCTTTTCGTGGAGGCCTGTGCTGCGGAGACGTCTTTAGAAGAGAAAAGGGAAATTTCCTCCCTGCTGCTGGGCAAAGGGGCAAATCCCAACCCGTGCAGCTGGGGAGGAGTCAAGCGCAGCCCGGGACCTTCCCGTGGGGCACCGGCCACGGCGGGGCTGAGGTTGTAACGGGGCGGAAAGGGAGAAAATGGGCTGTACTCACACAGCCACGCCAGGGGATGCTGGATGTGGCTTATGCCTGCCCTGCAGCGGGGAGAGCGAGCGCGTCTTCCCTCAAACTTCCCCTCCGTCAGCCCCTGGGTGATTGCAGCTCGCAGAAGCCTTAGACGCAGCCGTAGGACCAGCTCTAATTTTTATCCCGCAGGCAAAAATCACTGGAAATAATGCTTCATCACTCTGAAGGTCCTGACACCACCCTTAACCACCACATCACGAACCTCCTGTCGCAATTGTGATCTGCGTATGTGTCAAATCTTGCCTCGCAGATAAAAGCTGCTCCGCAGGCACCTTTTGTACGAAAATATGGAGCCTTTAAAATGTGAAAGAAACAACAAAATGTAGGACGCCACACAAAGCTGACCCACTGGGGACTCGGGGGGGAAAAAAAACCGCAAGAAGGAGGGCTTGACACACAAAAATTGTTTTGTTAACAAAGCATCATTGTTCCACTCTGAATTGGTTTGACTGGAGTGGTAGAAACACCCCATCTGGAGACAGATGGAGAGGTTTCTGGCTAAAGGGGCGGCGGGAGGAGGGCCGGCTGACGGCCCGGCAGATAGCATTGTCTGCGCTACCTTGGCAATGGCAGGAGAGGGGCGGCTGGCAGATGAGGCGTCCCCATTGCCACCCGCCTGCTCCTTCTGGATGCTCACCGCCGGCCCCGTGCCACGCCGCCCGGGTGCTCGCGGTGGTGCCGGGGCTGCACGCCGTGCCCGTGGTGCCCAGCGCCATGAGATGTGGGTGCTGTGCTGGGCTCGCTCCGGCTCTCACCTGAACATGGATTTTGGCTTGGGCAGGGCACAACTGAGGTGTCGGGAGGGTGCTGAGCGCAGCCAGGGCTGCGGGGAGCTGGGGACAGCAAAAAGAGTTGACGCAACCTCGAAGCGCATCGGGAAGGGGTGCTGGAGGCAGGTCTGTGGGACGCCGGGGGAGCAGCACCCTGTGTAGGCTTGGCCGCCTTGCTGAGGCTGGAAATGAGTGAGGGGAAATCTCTGCTCGACCGCACGGGGCCTCTCAGCCCCAGCACACGCTGAAGGCGAGGTGGTTTGTGGCAGCAGGCTCTGCTGGCACGGTGTCTGCGCAAGGACAGCTCACCAACAGCCCCTGCTCCCTCTGCTGCCTTCCCTGCCTGATGGGGATCTCCGGGCTGGGTTCTGCTCCTGCCAGCGCTTTGAGGGATCGTATCCTGCCCACCACATCTGAATTCCTGATTACTTGCTAATTGCTTGACACACTCTACTTGCAATGCAAGAGACAGGCTCACGTCATCCTCTGTGGTTTGCCAGGGGAGAGTGTGAACCTCTTTTTGACTCGCCTTGAAATAGATGAAAAAGAATAGAGCTTGATATGATTAATGTGAAAACTTCAGCTCGGTTTCCTGCCTGGGTGTCTTGGCATTACCATGCCTTGTTTTCCAAGGGCTGGGTGTGCATGGCTGGCGGTGGCGCGCCCGTCTGCGGGGTCCCCGGGAGCCTCTTCTGCCCGTAATCCCCCGCCGCCGGAGACATTTCGGGTTTGTGCAGCAGGCCGGCGAGTCATGGAAGGATTCAGGTGGTTGCCTCGAGGCACTGCTGAGATAATACCTCAAGGGCTCCTATTCAAACCCACTGGGGCCTTTACATTTGCATGGTGGAAATCTATTCAGAAGCCCCGGGAGCCGAGAGGAACCCGCTCCAGCTGCGGGCAGGCGGTCACCCGTGCACAGGGGATCAGGGGAGCGGCACGGCTTAAACACAGCCCTGCAAAGCACGAGGGCGGTGAAGGGAAAGGTGGTTTTAGGTCTGAGCCTCGGTGCTGCAGGCAGCAGTGGCCGGGGTTGTTCTGCCCATGCCCTGTTGTCCCCTTGGTGCTGCAGCTCACAGAGGCATGAAGAGGGCTCGGGGAGGCATTGGCCTTGCTGCCTGGCTCACCAGCTCTTGCCTCCTGCATGACCTGCTCCAGGCCGGGTCCTGCTTGGGCTGAGTGGTGCTGAGCCAACCTAGATGGCCACAGCGTGGGGAGGAGTGTGAGGAGCGTCTGCGTCACGTCGCGCTGCTCAGCCCGTGATGTCCCAAAGCGTTCCCATCACCGCATCCATCGCAGAAATGTGGGTGACTTCGGGGTGAAACGCGGCCCCAGGGAGGAGGAAGGAGGGATGCTGAATGCGTCTGAACGGGCAGGATGGATTAAAGTAGGTTGGTTGTGTTTTCCTGAGCTCTTCTGCAGGGTGTCGTGGTCGCCCTAGAGAGAAGGGAGCCGGACTTGTGCCAAGCAGGAGGCTCGGGCATCCGATTCCTCTTTTTGAAGGACTTTTGCCTGCCCCAGGTTGTTGGGAACCCAATCGCCACAGCCTGCCCCAAAAAAGCATCATTTTGCTGTCTCCGATTTCAGGCCTGCTGCAGGCAGGGGCCGCCAGACTTGTGCACTCAGGCAGAGGCACAGCACCTGATGCACGGCGCTGGCAGGAGGGCGGAGGTGAGGCTCAGCAGGCAGGTTCGCGGCGTGCCCACGGCCGCCACGTCGCAGTGCCCCTGGTGTGGCTTTGGGGGCCGGAGTGCCACCGGGGTGCACACCCCATTGCTCTGACACAAGGCAGCCAGCTCCTCTTGGAAAGCCAAGCAATCCCCCGGGCACAGCCACCTGCCTCACCTCCCGCACCTCGCTCCCTCCCCGCAGCCACTGAACCTGGGGACGTCCCCGTCCCCACCGCGGTGTCCCAGCCGCTCGCTGCGTTGTCCCGGGCACGTCGTGTAAATCCTTTAACCTGGCTTTTCCCCATGCCGAATGGGGATAAAACCAGCGGGCTCGATCTCTGGGGGCATGAATTACTGTTTCTGAGAGCCGCTGGGTAAGAGGTGCTAGGCAAAGCGCAGAGCAGATTAATCTGCAGCGTCTTTGCGTCGCGGCGTTGGCGCTAATCACCAGTGTGAAAGCGCCCGGGGAGGCCGGGAGCACGCGGGCAGCACGGTGTGGAGGCAGCAGCCTCAGCCGGGGCTCCTCGCCTGCCTCCCCAGTGCTGCCCGTGCTGGGCTCCATGAATCAGCATTTCTGCAGCCCAAACGAGGCACCGGGGAAAGGCAGGAGCCTGTCAGGGCACGGGGGGGGGGCCCTGCGGGGAGGAGAACGGGGGCACCTCGTTAAAAAGGGGCAGCCTGTGAGCTGGGGGTGGTCTCGTGCCGTGGATTTGCAATCTGCTCCCTCTCGGCTTCTGCTCATTACCGCCGCGCGCCCCTCGTGCGCGGCTGCGAGGTAAACAAGCGCCGTGAGCAGCGCTGCCCCTCGCGCGTCCCCTCCCTGCCGCCGGCGGGGGAATGTGACAACCTGGCACCGGGAGCAGGCATGAAAAGCGATGCGATCCGCTGCGCCGAGACCCGGGGAGATCCAGTTACAGGAACGGGGCTAGAACAAAAGAGATTTAGCCTCCAGGATCAATTCCTCTCCATTTTCCCAGCTGTGCACGTGCGTGTGCGTGCACGCGCGTAAAAGCCTCCGTCCCCGCCGGTGAGCGCTGCCGAGCACCAGCTGGGCTCTCCTCGGAAGAGCTGCGGTGCTCAGAAACGCTTGTTTTTCCCAAAACGGGGAGAGCAGGGTGATCCCCTGGGACGAATCTAGAAATAGCGAGGCCAGGCCGGGCTTTGCAACGCTTGAACACCAGCAGCAGAGCCAGGTGGCTGCCGGTTGCAGGAGCTGCAGCCCTTCCCCTGCTAAGAGCGCCGAGTCCGGATTGTTCCCCACGGATGCTGACACCTCCGCCCCTCCATCACGGCCAGAAAAAACCCAACCCTTGAAAAGCATTTTCTGCGACATCCCGGCTGTGCCAACGTCGCAGGAACCAGGACCCCTCCAACCCGCAGCCGTGGGGCCGGGAATTAGCGGGGTGCCACACGCTGGGATGCTCGTCGCTCCTTTAGGGGGGAACTGGGCTCGTTTGCGGGGTTTTTTTTTGGCATGGCGCCTTCTCCCAAATGCCGCCGGGGAGGAGACGTGGAGAGCACAGATGTGCATCCCGAGCATACCGCAACAAGGTTCCTGATTTAAGGGCTGTGATTAACCTCTTTCCGACGGTTGCTAACCAGGTGCAGGATCGTAACGGGAAGAGGAGGAAGCTCAGCGAAAGCAGCCAGCTTTCCCCCGTCACCTGGAGCTGCACATGGATGCCATTTTCTGCCTGGAAATTTGAGTTGAGGATTCGTGAACGGCGCAAAGGCACCCCTGTGTGTAGCCGTGCTGCCCCGTAGCTGCTTTCCGGAGCCCGTCTCCTCCTTCCCAGCTCGGGATCCTGCAGACAAGGCATTGCTGCGGCCCGAATATGGCACGAGGCTGCGGGGCATCCAGCTTGGGTTGTGCGTGCAGGGGGGCCAAAGGGAAATGGGACAGAAAATCAGCCCGATTCCCCCTCGCTTCGGCAGCATCCGCCAGGCAGGCAGGGTGCCCAGGGCTCCTGCCTGCAGCTTTCTGCAGGACCTTGCTCTTTCAGGGGTGCGGGGAGGAGAGGAGCAGTTTTCTGTGGTTAGGCATTAAAAGCGGGCACGTTGCGGCTTGTGTTTCGTCGTCAAAGGTCGAACTGTCCTCAAAGGTTAAACCCGGAGCTGGCAAACTGGCTAATTTTTAGGAGACCTGACACATTCAGGGCACACATTCAGGGCATGGTGTTGCTTGCACTGGTTTCAGCTCCTCTGCCCCGGTGCCGCCTTCCTGGCTCCGTTTTTGTGTGCGCCACCAGCGCCATATTTCACCCTTTCCCCCAAAATACCGCCCTGGCATCACATTTGGGTTTTGATCCCCTTCAAAGCTGGCCACTGGCCGGCCAAATCCTGCACTGTTTCTCCCGGGGAACCTGCACATGTGGGTGGGTGCTGCAGAGCTGGAGTCAGCCTCTGTGTGTTGCTGGGGGGGCTCAGCACCGCCTGTCCCCCCACGTGTGGCACATCCATGTCAACTTGCACAGCAGCTGAAGTCTGCCCCCCATTTTTAGGACATGCAAAGTGGTCAGAGCAGGGTGAGCCCGGCTCCTCCTCCCCTTGCCACCTCCCCAGCTCCTCCCCGCAGCCAAGACCTGGATTTTCCGCTGGGTCTCCCCAGGCAGGGAGTGGTGGTTGTTGTGCTCCCAACACTTTGTAGAGTCAAGAGCTGTCGAGGCCCTCGGAGCAGGGCAAGAGCAAGGAGACAACGGGCCAGGGGAAAGGCAAAGAGGGCAACCGCCACGGTGGCGAGGCTACGGGCTTGGGAAATGGGAGGAGACAGGGAAATTTATTAAAAACAATTAATAGCTGCTACAACCAAGGGTTTAAACTGAAACCAAAGCCTTAGGGAAAGAGGAAATGAAGTGGCTTAAGATTGTTATTTTATTGCTTAATGTATTTTTTTAAATATGATATGTTAAATGCAAATAAGCATTCTTACAGAGCAGGAGAGGGAGGGAATGGAAGACATGCCGGGAAAAGTGAGTGGGATCTAGGTTTTGCATCGTTCGCTGAATTACTGGCAGGTCTTTTGTAACATCTGTTAAAAATAAAACAAACATTCATTTCCATTTCTCACTGCCTGAGATGGCTTCTGCAAAAAATTTCAACCTGTCCAGGAATTTGTCTTGAATGTTGCCCTCCCTCTCCTCACGCCTCCTCTTCTCCAGGGGAGATTTCCTTCCTGCACTTCCCAGGGGCTCCATTAGCCCCACATTAAAGCCTTTTTACTTTGCTCTAAAACTCTCCATCGAAGTAAAAGGAATTCTAATAAACCGCTGGGAAGACTCGGCTATTCACTCTTTCCATGGAAACACGGCGCTGCCTCGGAGCAGAGCTCCTCTCCACGGAGCCTGGGTCACGGCGGGAGGAGGCCGAGGAGGGATGGAGAGATGGTTTCCATTATAAGAGACCTTTTGAGGGAAATAATCGCCGCTCTCCCACCACGGAAAGCCTTCGAGATGAGGGGTTTCGGCATGCCGAGGGAGCACAACGGTGTTGGAGTGGTCGTGGCGTGCAGCAGCGATGTGCTGGGCACCCAGAAACTCATTAGAACACCAGAGGAGCAGAAAGCCAAGCTCCTGATTCCTCTCCCAACGGCAGGGACAAGCTTGGGGGCGGACAAAACTGCTGGGAGGTTTGGGATGGGGACATGGAGACAGCAAGGGGATGGTGTGGCTGGGGGGACACTGGCAGACTTGGTGGCTCCTTGACTAGGGCGATGCTGCTGCACGCTGGCGAACATCATGGCAGTGCAGGCACCAGGACAATGTGTTTTTCCAGGCCCCAAAAGCCTGAGTGTAATGGGAGCAGCTCGGGAGGGAGGGAAAAGGGTCTCATGGCTTCATCCCAAGCACCAGGCCGTGCCAGTGTGCGGAGCAAGGTGCCGTTGCACCCCTGAGTGACCACGATATGATGGAGCTGGAGCATCCTTGTAGGTGCAACCGTCCCGAGAGCTACCACGCTGCGAGATGAAGGGTTTTTTTTTTTCGAAACGCCGGGAAGCTCATTAGAAATAGCCCGAAGGGCGAAGTTAGGAGATGGAAATCCATCGGATCTGCTCGGAGCTGGTGCGTGGCGCTGGGTGAGAGCTGGAGGAGGGGACGCGGGGTCCCCGCGCACCGGGAGCCAAGAGCTGGGGGCGCAGGGCACAGTCCCAGCACCGGGTGGTGGGAACCAAGAGCTGGCTGCAGGGGCTCGGATGGTGGAGAGCAACCAAACGCATCCCACATGGAAGCCACAGAGCTGCAGGGCCAACGGAGCCCAGCAGGGCCAGGGCTGGGACTCATTTTTCCTACCGGGAGGAGGAGGAGGAGCGGGAGGAAGCCTTATCTTTGTAGGTCGCCGTGGCGAGACACCGCCGGAGCCGGAGCGCCTTTGTTTTAGCAGCTCCAGAAATGACATGGCAATGAGTCATTATTTTTTAGCCCCCGGCAGGGGGGTTGCTTCCAGGGAAGCCTCCGACTTTTCTTGGCAAGGTGAGCCCTGCCCTCCGCGCGTGCGGGCGGGCGCCGGGGAGAGGCTTTTCCGCGCCGCTCGTGCCGGCTCTGCAGGGCGAGATTTGCTCCTCGGAGGCAGGCGCCAGATGCGAGGGGCACGAGGGCCGTACCCGGCGCTCACGGCACGGGCTTTGTGCCGGATTTTGTCAAAAAGAAACTTTCCCTTCGGCACAACCGCACAGCGGCATCCTCCAGGAGCTCGGAGGGTTTAACGAGCGGCATTAATTGCTCTGGTAGGCGATGGTCGGGCGCGGCGGGATCAGGCCGAGGCAGACGCAGCGTGTCACGCACGTGAACAGGGACGACACTGGCACCGCCACCTCGGAAGGGCTGAGAAATCCCGAAATCGGCCTTTGTGAAACCGTCCGTCGCAGCCGCGGAGCTCCAGAGCTGCCGGAAAAATCATAGCGTGTAGCGCACAAAGCGTTCGGTGGCGATTTCATTTGCATACGGGGCTTGTGGGGGCTTATGGTTTCCACCTTACTCCTTGACACGGCGAAGCCAGGGTTTCAGAAACGTGAGGCTGAGATTTTCCCGAAACCACGGGATTCCAGTAGCCGGGGATTTCAAACGTGACCCGGCTGCACAGGCTCGCTGAATTGGCGGGACTGTGGTGTACAAC
Organism: Cygnus olor; assembly: GCF_009769625.2. Classification (NCBI taxonomy): domain Eukaryota; kingdom Metazoa; phylum Chordata; class Aves; order Anseriformes; family Anatidae; genus Cygnus; species Cygnus olor. Next base: position 14,901,009 of record NC_049183.1, read on the forward strand.
TTCCAAATCCTTCGGTCTCCTCTCCATCCCACAGGAGCAGCTGGGGCTGCTGCCTGTTGGGTACATCCCACCCTGGCTTTACTGGGTTCTACTGGGTTGTGCTGGGTTTTACTGGGTTTTACTGGGCTGGCAGGGTTGCGGTTGCAGCCCACAGTGCCGAATGGTGGCGGTGCAATTCCCTGTGATGGCTTTGGGGTTGGTGGTTCTGGCGATAAGCACCCAGTCCCCGGAGAGCCACGAGGTCCCAGCTTGCGTTCCCGTCCTGCGGAGAGGCACGCGTGGGCAGGCCGGGGTGGCCTCGAGCACGCTGTGGGGTTTGAGCTTTGGGGCTGGGGCTGGGGAGACGAGAGCAAGCGGTCTGCTTCGTCAGCCACAGGGTCCCCTTAGGAGGATTTCGGTCTATTTTGCAGCTTGATCCACGGTATCTGGAGTAATTAACAGGGAAAAGAGAGGGCCTGGTTATCCATCCTTCAAGAGCAAGGGGTTGAACGGGAAGGCAGCACCTTGGAAGCGGATCAAATAGCTCTCCAGCCCCCCGCGTGCCGCGCTGCGCTATCAAGGTGAACGGCTGTGCCTCAATTAGAGCAGCGCAGCCCAGAGCAGGGCTGAGCGTTCGCACCCTTTTAGCCAGAGCAGGAGCACGCGGGGCTGCACCCCGGGGTGCTGGGGCCACCCACGCCGTGCTTACCCCCACCTGGGGTCCGTCCCCCTCTTCGCATCTGCTCCGGGTTTTACTTCCCCTTTGGAAATAAAGCAGCGTGCGGGGAAGGACGGCTCTTTGTTACGCTCTCCCTTTCCTCCCCAGCCTAAAAGCACCCCAAAAAAAGCAGTCCTGCCCAGCGACGAGCTGCCACCGACCCCAAATCGGCCGGGCAGCGCACACCTAAATCCCCGCAGATGCGCGGTGCCGGCAGCCTGTATTTTTCCTGTCGGTCGGCTGCAGCTGGCTGTGCTGCGCCGAGAGCTGCAGGTGTGATTTGTTCATTTGCCTCCACCCCCCGCGCTGCCTCCCCCCCTTTTCTCCCCATCCCCGCTGCCGTGCGAGCCCACCTAGCCCGGCATCGCCCCGCTGCGGGGCCGGGGAGAGGGGGGGGGGGACACGTAGGGGAAGGGGGGGGGTTAATCTGATCCTGCGAGGCTGGAAGAGGAAAAAATCAAAACTATAAAGGAGGCTGCTGCCTCCTCCTTTTCGCTCTCCCCCGCTCCAGAGGATTAAGCCTCCAAAAAAAAAAAAAAAAAAAAAAAAGAGGGAAAAAAAAAATGTCTGCAGCTTTCTGTTGACCCTGCATGATGGCATTTTTGCGCTCTGTGTGCTGCCTCTGCTGATTGCTATTCCTGGCACAAACACACACACACACACACACACACACGCACGCACACACACGCGCACACAGACCCAGCGCAGCTCGCACGGGCACGGCAAGCCGGCGACCCGCTCCAAAAAAAAAAAAAAAAAAGAAAAAAAAGAAAAAAAAAAATAATAAAAAAAATCCCCCGGACCCAAACAAACCCCTCGGCGTCCCTGGCCACCCTGCCCGCCGCCGGCCGCGTCTCTGCGGGGCCAGCCAGCGGCGCGGTGGCCGCTCGCCCTCTCCTCCGCCCCACTTCTCACCTCGTCCCTAGCTCCACCGAGCACTTTCTCCTGTCTGCTGGAGCCGCCCGCAGCCAGAGCCCTCCACCACTCCTACCGCTGGCATTACATTTTCAGGCTGGATGCTATAGGGCCGTTTCTAATTACCTTATATCCCCTAGTGGTCTATGAATAATGGTTAGTGAAGGAGCTCAGAAGGGCTGCTGAGAAGGGAAGCGAAAAAAAAAAAAAAAAAAAAAGGAAAAAAAGAGAATTGTGCTATTTCTCACATTTTTTTTTCTAAGGATCTAATCTGGCTACTGTGTTCTGGAAGAGGAGGAGAGAGAGACAGCAGGAGAGAGAGGAGAGAGCAAGGAACATCGCAGGTATTGTTGCAAGCTACATCTTTGTGCTTTTTGCCTTTTTCTGTCTTTTTATCGAAGCTGCAGCAGGATTGGAGGGCGGGGGGGGGGGGTTGTGCGGACGGGGCTTTCTCCGGGGTTTATTTTTCCCTTGTGCAACTCGTGTGCCGCGGCGACCGAATGGATGCACGGTGCTGGCACCGCGGAGTTTGCGGGGGGTGTCCGTGTGCGTGTGCGTGTGCGTGTGTGTGTGTGTCCTGCCCGCGGCGCCCGCAGGGGAGGGGGCTGCTTTGCTTTGCTGGAAGTAATAAAGAAATTTGCAACCGGTCCAGAAACCCCACTGACTTGCCGACGGATGGGTGTCGGAACAAAGCTAGGGGCTGAGGCTCGGGATGTTTGTGCCTTTGCGCGGGGAGGAGATGGATGCGTTTTGCTCGTCCTGCCTCCGACTTTTCCTGAAGTTAAAATAAAAACGGGGCAGGGGGAGGCTTTGAGGGGAGGGCTGCTTTTCCTGCGGGAGCTGGCGGCGTGCACCCCGCTAGACTTCCAAAAGTTGCGGTGCCACCGCGGCCAGGCGCCTGGCTGCCCCCGCCGTTGTCTGCACGTGAGAACTTGATCTATTTTCTTTCTTTTCTTCGGTGGGCAGCGGGCTGGCGGGGCAGGAGCAATGGATCTAGCAGATAGGCGAGCGATCACGGGGCTCGCACATCTGGCTGTGCGTTTGGAAAGCCCCGCAGCGGGACTTCCACATCCCCTCCCGCTCCCTTTCTCCCACGGCAAATTTATACCAAAATCATCCGCTGACATTAATAAACAAACAAACCAGCCAAGGACTGACAAGCCCGGGGAGAGGGCTCGCTTCTCCGAACCGGAGCATGCCGGGGGGGGGGGGGGGGGGGGCATGTGCGCTTTTGTTTTAAATACCGAAATGGCAATGATTGAAAACATATGAATAGGATGCAATGCAGAGCGTGTGTGTTGCAGGGGGCGGGGGGAGCTGGAAAACTGCTTATACGACAGAAGCGGAGCTTGAATGACTGTGTCGTAGATGAAAGCCGAGGGGTCTGTCCCTCGCCCGCTCGCCGGCTGCGTGTGTGCGTGCGTCTGCGGGCTGGGGAGTGGGGGGGGGGAGGCTTGAGAAGGCGAAGAAATGATCCTGCGAGCGTGCCACCCGCGGGGGGAAAAACCCGGAGCGAAGCGCGTGGTTATAGCCGGGGGAAGTTTGCTTTAATGGAGCCGGCTGAGCGTACGGGAAAAGAATAAAACGAGAATAAAATGCGCCCGTGCGTGCGCGTGGGGGGAGATGGGGCGCGTGGGGACGGGGAGAGCGAGCGGGTGCTGGCACCTCCCGGCCACCCGAAGGCGTCGGCGGTGCTGGTGGGGTCGGGGAGGTAGCGGAGCGTGGCCGGGGGTTCTCCGGGAGGGTGTTTATTTGTGCGGAAACGGAGATGGAGATGGAGATGGAAGCGACCTCCCGGGGAGCGCTGCGGTCCCCGGGGAGAGGCTCTGGACCCGCGCCGGGGGTGCCCTTCGGTGGCTGCCCTTCGCTGCTCGCCCTGCGTGGCCTCGCTTTTGTGTTTGTTTGCATCCGAGGGGGAGAAGGGAGCCGGGGGGGGGGGGGGGCGAAGGCGGGGAGAAGCCGTGAGGGCGGAGAGCCGATTTAAATTGGACTTAATGGATTCCCAGGGCAGCTCTTTTAGATGAAAGTCAAAATAAGAGCCAAAGTGAATCTCGGCAGACCTGTCTGTTGCATTAGAGATGCAGCCTTCCTCTCCCTCCCTCCCTTTTTTCTTTAAAAGAGAGGGGAAAAAAAAAAGTGTTAGCCGCACAGAAGACAGAGTGGAGTTTCTCGTTCCTATAATGAGAGCTCTAATTGAAGAACTTACAGCCTCTTGGGAGAGCCTTTACTGATCGCTGCTTTTGTTATTCATGCCGCGCGCTGTTTTCTTGCTTTGGGGGGGCCGGCATGCGGCTGGCTGCGCCGGGGCTGGGTGCGATGCCGTCCCTCTGTCACCCCCCCATGGCTCTGGGCAGGTAAGGACCCCTGGCCCCCCCATGCCGGGCTCCCCAGGGTGGGCTTGATGGCTGCTGATGGATGCGCTGTGCCCAAGGAAGCGATGAGACCCCCCCGGAGCCGGCGTGGGGGGAGCGCTGCAGCCTGGCTGCGGGTGGCTGTCATCTGCGCAGGACCCCCGGGCTGCGGGACGGATCCTGCTGGGGACTGAGGCAATAGTGGGGAGCCCGGGGGGGGTTAGGGATCGGGGGGTTGGGTTGTGAGCCTGCTTCGTGCAGAGGGTGCGATGCAGCCCCGCCGCGTGGCCCATGGGGACCCGAGGGTGCTGTCTGCAGCCCCAGTGTCACCCGGAGGGGACAGGCATTGTGCCGAAGCCATGCGGCCCCTCTGCATGCCCAGGGTGCCGGGTGGGAGAGGTGAGAGTCCCCCCTCCTCCTGCCATTTCCATCGCCCAGCAATTTGGTATGGGGACCGGCTGGGGGCCCTGCAGATGGGGCTGCCCTGTGATGGGGTCTCATCACCCCCGGCTCCCTGTGCTGGGTCCCGTTGGGTGGCAGCATCTTTGTGACTGCAGGGCGGTGGGGGCTGTCCCCAGGTTTTAGCAGAAAGCTGCTGGGGACAGGTCCTTACTGCCCCCCCGTCCCCCTCCCAGGCCTGGAAACCTTTTGCAGCTGTGTTGGGATTTCCATGGAGGAAAAGGGGAGCAGCGAGCGCTGGGGATGCTCTCTGGCGGGGGACACGCGGGGAGGCCAAGCAGTTCCCCTGGGCAGCTGATCTCCCCAGGAGCCGTGCGCTGCCCCTGGCAGCGATGCACCAGGAGCTGCAGGCTCTCCATCATCTGTCCCAGTCCTCCCATCGCCAGGTGTCGACACCAACAGCTTTAATTTCAGGCCTCTGGTTCTGTTGCGTCGCACTTAGCGGTGATCCCGAGATGCCACCAGGCTTTGCAACACCCTCTGTGGGCAGGTCACCGTCCCCATTTTGTAATGGGGTGGCTGGCCAAGCAAGGGACAGGGGGATGGGGGGCCCGAGGTGGCATCCAACCTTCAGCGGAGGACCTGGGAGGGCACCTGGAGCTGCTGCTTTGCCCGTCTTTGCCAGGAAAGCCCCTGCTCTGGTCCCTCCGTGCCCTCGGTGCCAACAGCAGCGGATGCGCCCGGTCTTTCTGCAGCTTTTGCCCGAGCAAGTCCCATCCATTAATTCCGAGCCCGCGCGGTGCCAGGGCCAAAACCTGCTCCGGTGCCAGAGCTCCTATTGCTTTTGATGACTTCGGAGGTTTACCAGCGTGCGCGGGCAGGGAGCTCGGTGCCTGTGGCTGCTGTCCCCGTCCTTGCCTCGCCGAGTGACCTCGGCTGTCCCAGACACCTCTCGCCCTCCCGAGACGGGCACTGCGATGCGGCGATCATCCCGGGCACCTTCATTTTGGGCAGGCAGACCCCGCTGTCATGGCTCACGGCTTCTCCTCCAGCCCAGCATCCGAGATCCAGGCTGAGGCTGTTAAAGCTGCCGGTGGCTCAAGAGCATCTCACTGGAGGAGGGAGCAGGGGGGGCTCCTTTCTGGATTTGGGAGATCACCGAGCTCCAGCAGCTGGAGCAGCGCGCTCCCGCTCCCCCTGCAAGGCAGCGTGAGCAGCCACGGGCAGTGGATATCTTGACACCCTGTCAATCCGAGCCTTTTACAGCAGCAGTCTCTGAAGGCTGGCACTCTGCTGCACATAAGAAAACAAGTGAGAAGAGGGGGGGAGGCGAGAGCAAGCCTTCGCAGCCGACAATCGATAATTGTAGTGTCACTCACCGCCTGTGAAGTTCCTGCATCGCACTTGCACTTGGAAGGGGGGAGCAAGGGGGGGGGGGGGGTGTGCTCTGCCCCGGCCCCCGCGCAGCCGCCGCGGGCTGGGGAGCAATTGCAGGGGGCGAGAGCCTGGCCCCGAGCAGCGCGCGGGAGCCTCCCGCTGCATTACTCACCGCTTGATGTAGCTTGAACCTTTCAACTCCCTCCCCTTGGGGATGGAGCGGGCTGGGCAGGAGGTGTCGACAGAGCAGGGAGAAATGCTCTGTGGTCTTTGGTTTGAGGGATTTTTATTTTTTTTTCACCCCCCGCCTCTTCCTTTTTTTTTTTTTTTTCCTTTTTTTTTTTTTTTCCCTTCCTTTTCCCACCCCTCTCTGTGTGCGTTTTGGGGGAGGAGGTCTAGTGTTCTCCAAAAAAAACCAGAAAGAAATCCTTAAAAAACAAAACCAAAACAACAAAAAAACACTAAGCCAGCTCCCCCTCATGTGCCTTAGCAAAAGGCAAGGCAAAAGATCAAGGAATTCTTCCTTTTGTGCAGCTCTCAAGACCAAAGATCCGCTGGTGAAAAGGGGAGGCTCAGAGTACCAGGCACACACAAGTCTTAAAGGAGTCTTCCCTTTTGTCTCCAAGGCGATCAGCCGGTGAAGGGATCCACCAATTAATTAAAAATTGCGCTGTCTTGATTGAGTTATTCCTGCTCGCATCCCCACCTGCCTATCAAAAGGCTGGGAAGGGCAGAAGGAAATTCCTGCTTCCTTCCAGACCCACCAGCCACCGCCTCGCTCGCGTTTTATCCCAGGCAGCGAAGGAAATAAAAACGGGAACGGCTGGCGCGGTACCCACAGAGATCCCTCCCGAAGGATGCGTCCCTCTCCTGCGCTAACAAACGTGGCCATCGTTGGACTGTTTGGGAGAAGAATGAACAGATTTACATCGCAGGAATGGGCCAAATTGTGGTTGTAACTCCGCGAAGTTGATGGAGATCCGTCGGAGATTAATTTGGCCCAAAGTCTTGCTCTGGCTCTGTGGGGAATTCGCTGGATCCCTGCCTTGGTTGAAACAAGAGGCGTTCGGATGGGTTTGTTGCGGCTGCATTACACCCAAGTGGTGGATCAGAGCAAAAAATCACCACTGGTTGTATCCCTGGTGCCAAAGCACCGTAAATACGCGTAGATCTGTCAAGTTGTTCACAATTTCTATCACATTTACCACTGAGAACATTTCAGCGGGGTAGATTTATCTGCAGGGGCCGTGCAGAAGGCTCTGCGTGTACTTTGCCAAAGAGGCTTGAGCTCTGTCCTGGCATCTTGATGCAGGGAAGCCTTTCTCCCCTTCCCTGGGGCATTTACGGGATTTGCACCCAAACGGAGCCCATGCTAGAAGTGCAAAGCCAAGCCTGGCCAGTGCAAGCCTGGCTGCACGGCTCCGGCTTGTTTTGGGGGGGGAACGTCCTTGGTAAATCCCTTTGAACCCGATCCGGGGTTCGGTTTGTTGCCTTGCAGTCAGACCTTGCTTCCTCCTCTTCATTGTCATCTCCTCTTAGTCACCGCTCGATGCCTCACCAGGGGACACCGCTCCTGCCGCATTAATGGCAGCGACGAAAATTTGCACTCAGGGCTCGTGCTGCGGTGGGGAGGGACATTTAGTGTCAGGGAGCCTCTTCCCATTCCCAGTCTTCGCTAACGTGCAGGTTTTGCGGAGGGCAGGTCGGGCACCGCACGTGTCCTGTGTGCCGGGGACGCTCCCTGGCATCCCCGGGTCCCATCCAAGCTGGGCTACCTCGGCTCCCACCATCCAGGCTCCCAGGTGGAGAGGGTGAATGGAAATGAAGTGCTAAATGCAGGAGGAAAGACTAATTTAAAATGTCTATGGCCGCTGGCTGGCGAGCACACAGGCACCCCGTGGTCTGTCCCCCAGCTTGCTGCGAGGCACGGCCGTCCCCATGCGCGGCGTCCTTCGTGCCTAAACCCCAGCACCAGCTAGTCCTGTACCAGCGTGTCCTTCACCATGACCAGTGCTGTAGGATCTACAGCTCCTGCTAATACCGCCACCTTTCACCAGCCCGGCGACTGTATTCTCTGGAGGAGAGCGTAGTCCTATCATAGCATGTCCTTCACCGTGACTGCTGCTGCGCGAGCGGCACGGCGCGGGGCTCTAATACCCTGTAATTCACTGTGACTGCTGTGGCAGGACCTGCACCGCGGTGCGCTGCGGCACGGCTCCGCTGCCTTCGCCTCCTGCCTCGCCTGCTCGCTGCCTGGCCCCGCAGCCGGGGCTGGGACACAGGGCACGGGTGGCAGCAGCGGTGACGGGGACGTCGGAGCCGCTCCAAGGGTGCCGAGCCCCCGGCCACGTCCTGTCTCCAGCGTCACCCCCGGGGTGAGGTCCCAAAGGGGATGGGGGCACGGGGATGGAGCAGCCCCACGGCAGGCGGCTGGCACGGGGTGCAGCCTGGTAAGAGCACACCGGGGTGAGAAGCGGCCCTGAGATGAGAGAAAGGCATGGTTCCTGCGGGTGGCTCTCCGGCGGCGTAATAAATGTCAAAAGCCCTGCGCACACAAAGGAGAAGGGGACATTTGGCTACCGAGAGCGTTTGTTCCAGGAGCTGATTTACTTTGAAGACTTAAAGCGTTCTCTGATGCCTCCCTCTCCACTGGTTAACCCCGTTACTTTGCCAGTTAAATAGAAATGCAGCCGTCGTCAATAAAGCCCTTCTGGAGGCTTGGCTGTATAAATTCGCCGAGCCTTTCTCTTCCCAAGCACTTCCGAGCAGAGGTGCTGTGCCGGGCATTGCGCCCGCTTCTTCCCAGCCGGCTCAGCCTCTCCTCGACAGCAGGTCCCAGTCCCCGCAGCTTTTATAATGGGTTGAACTGGGAGTCCCACAAGGGACAAGGGCTGAAGGCGTGACGTTGTTTGGAAAGCCCAGGGTTGGCATCTCTGCTTTGACACCCCTGCAGACCAGGAGTGCCACTGCTGGTTCTGCATCGGCTGGGTAAAAACCGAATTTGGCTCTTTGGCTCTCCTCCCCCCCTCTCCCTGCTGCTTCCCCCAGTAGCGCGTGCTACGTATCTGCAAGCAGCCCTGAGGAGAGCAGGGATCATTAGCTGGAAGGATCAGATGAGATAGTTTCTTAAAAGGATTGTCTGATTTCTCTATTGATCAGCCTGATTTAAAAGGGGGAGCTGGGTCAGGGGGCATAAATTATCATTGAAGGAGGGGTGAAGGCCTCGGAGGCTGTGCTGCACTTAGCTGCAGTGCTGAGGAATGTGTCTAGCTGGAGGGACACGAAGAGCTGAGCGCCGTGGCTGCCGGCCAATTCAGGTCTCCTCCACGCCGAGCTGGGAATCGAGTCAAGGGAAGTGCACCGAAACTCGCTCGGGGCCTCGCCGCCGCTTCCCGCAGCGTGGCAGCCCCTCAGCAACCACCGGGCTCGTGTGGATGTGGGACGAGGGGGCTGAACGCGTGGCCCCCGCTTTCCATCCAGGTTGTGGCCGTGCTGGGGTCCCCTGGGGGCTCCGGGCACCGCAGACCTGTCCCCGTGCGGTGGTGGTGGCTGCGGGCTCCCTGTGTGGTCTCCAGCAAGATGCTGAGCCCCGGGAGGTTCCTGCCTCCGCGTCTGCAGCACGAGGTTAATCTGCAGCCTGAGGTTGCTGCTTTCCTCTCTTGTGATCGCTGCCCGGGGCTCCTGCGGCTCCTGCCTCGGGGGTCACGGGGCTCCCAGCCCTCGCCTTTGTCCCCACTCCAGCCTCAGGCTTAGGGGAAGAGGAGCGTGGGGACCTGCAGGGGACGTGCCCCCGTCCCTGTTGGTCACAGAGGATAAACCACTGGGTCTCTGCGGTGCTGGCACAGATCACCACGAAGGGTGGGTCCCGTTCGGGGGGCACCAAGCCCACCACCCCAGCTCGTTACGCAGTTAATCCTTGCAGCACGCGCTCAGCTCCTTGGACAGCCGGTGCTGCCGGAGCGTAATTACTATTCACTCAAGGTACGGCTACCGGAGCACATGATAGCACAAGCAGATTACCGCCGAGCTGCTGGGCAGTGGTGTGTTTGTATCTGTCTGGGTGTGGGGAGCACCCATTTCCCCAGCACCTCTGCCCGCTGAGCACCCCCTGCGCTGGGCTCAGCACCCGCCAGGCCGTGCTTCCTGCTGCTCTGTGCCCGGGGGGCATTTGGGCTGGAGCAGGAGGGGCTCGAGGCCAGGGGTGCTGCACGTGGGATGGGAACCGCTGCCCTTCGAGGTGCATACAGCCTCAGGCCCCTGCTTTCATCATCGGTGATGGTGGAGCCTCCTGTGCATCGGCCGGCATCTGTCTCTGCTTAGGGTTCGCATTTGCATCTCGGGCTGTGCTGGCCGGGGCTGGACCAGGGGGACGTGCAGTGGGGTTGTGCCTTGGATGTGGGGCTACCCCAGCCATTATGGGCTGGCTGACAAAGAGGAACACTTGCGGGATGCTGCAGCCTCCCCAAAAGGGCTTTGTGCCCTTTACAACCCCACTGGGGTTTGTTCCTGTTGAGCCTCGCTCCCCTTTTATTTCTGCCTGCGCCACAATAAAACGACACAAGAAATGGGGTGGCTGGGCCATTAGCGGGGTAAATCAAAACAGAGCTGGGGGCGGGGGGAGCCTGAGGTGCCCCCCACGGGCCCATGGGCTCAGACCCTGTGTCAGTGGCCACCAGCAAGCGGCCGCTGGCCGGCATTATCCTGAAAATGTCACCGGGATGCCAGCCCGCCGCTCCGCGCCAGGACGCGGCGGGAGGCGATGACTCGGCTTGCTGGCATTGGCTACCATTTTAGAGGAAATGTGGAGCGGCGGGTAATTATTTCTCCTTCTTAATTGAAATTTCAGCCTCAGTGGTTTGCTAGAACGTGCAGGAGAAGGAGCACAGGCGAGCGTGACACGCGGCGGGCTTGCCACGGGCCAAGGGGGAGAGCGGGCGCAGGGAGCCTGCGGGCTGGCAAAGCATCGTGTGGGGACCGGCACCATGGGGAGGGGATTTCCACAGCCCCCCGCATCCCCTTCCTGCCCCTCCATTTGCAACGGGAAAACAACCCTAAAAATGCAGCGGTTTTAATGTTTTTTAGGGGGGGGGGGGTGTTTGCTTTATTGTTTCTTTATTCCTCTATTTTGCTTGGGATGGAGGGCCAATTAAATGAAATTACGCGCTGCAGTCTGGCACCCCGCGCCGGCTCGGAGCAATCAGGTGTAACGCAGCATGGCTGATGAGAGCCAATCAAGATGTATAAATGAGGTGTTGACATTCAAACAGCAGGTACCCGTGCCGCCGAGCGCCAGCCGCCCTCGCTGGCTGTTGGGACCGCGCGACGGAGCCAGGCGTGAGGCTGCGGCACGCAGCACGAGGGCCGCGGCCTGGCGGGGCACCCGGGCTCCTCTCCAGCTCCGGATCCTTTCCTACGAAGCAGGGCAGTGGGAGCAGGGGGCTGGGTGCCCGCAGACCCCCGTGCCCGGTGCCGCCACGTCCCCGCATCCCACCGGATCGTTGGCACCGCTCCTGGGGTCTCTTTGGGGAAACTGAGGCACGAAGCAAGATGGGGGCACTCAGGTCAGCAACGCCTGCCTGGCTTTATGGGGAGAGCGAAAGGTTAGGGGTTGCGGGGTTGGTGGGGTTGGAGGACAGGAGGAGGGTTTTTGGGGCCACGGGGCTGCCGGTGCAGGATGCGGCCCCGCAGCGGGGCGGGCGCGGGGCCGGTGCCGCTGCACCGAGCGGATCGAAGGCGCTCGGGGCCGTCCGGGGAGGAGAAAGCAGCTCCGTGGCGATCAACCTCATCAGCATTTCCTGTCTCACGATGGAGAAATGGCATGTGGTGAGAGGCTCTAAAAATAGGCTCAGCAAACTTTTAACCGCATTTGCAGATGTTAAAGGTAAAACCGGAGCGAGCCGGCGAGAAAACACGCCCTGGCCGTGCCTCGGCGGCGTTCACCCAGGGCCATCCGGGGTGGGAAGCAGCCGCCCCCGGGGGGGGGGCAGCGGGACCGAGCCGCCGTCTGGCCGCCCCGCTCTGCTCTGCGTCCCCGTTAGGCGCGCTGGGGAAGGCATTAGGAGCAGGAGCACGTAGAGGCAGGCTCTGTCTAACAGCGCTGCCGGCTGACCCTGATTTGTAGCAGGGCTGAGCGCGGAGGCTCGCTGTAGCGTTACAGCTCTTCCTGTGGTAATCGCCGGCACGCGGTCGCACGCATGGCGCTGCCGGCGGCGCGGGGAGGGGACGGGGAGCAAAGGAGAAGCTGCTGCGGCACGAGGGGTGAGAGTGCCACTTGGAGGGGGCACGCCGGGACGCACGCTGCCGCGGCGCGAGCAGTGTGGGCACCGGTGCTGCTTGGCCTGTCCCCATCCCTGTGTCACCCCAGTGTCCCCGCGGAGTCATTTGGGGACAGCGGCTAGGAGTGCCAGCTCTGCTCCCAGCTGACATTGGGGACCTTCTCGTGTATTCACCAGGACAAGGTGACAAACGGCAGGGGGGTGCCAACCTGCGCCCATCGGCACGGTGGTGACGGCGAGGTCCCCGTGCGCCATCCCAGGGCTGCGGCCGTCTCCACGCGTTCATCCCTGGGGACTTGCGTAGGGAAAAGCCCTGGGTGGAGACGCAAAGCCCGAGCATGGAGCCAGGCTCTGGCACTGCCGGCCGTGCCCGCGGCGGGCTGTCGAGGCACGCTTTGCCCTGGCGAGATGGAGCCAGGAGCTCTGCCACCGCCCCGGCACTGCCGCGCTCGTGGGCGCACCCTGGGCACCGTTGTGCTTGGGAACCTGCTAGGTTGGCCTGGACCCTGGGAACGATGAAAGACCATGAGGGAGAAACATGAAAGGGAAGAAAATGAGATTCCTCAGGTTACCTTAGTGACCCAGCTTCTGTGTCTTGCTGTCCGACATTGCCTCTCATTACCTGCCCTCCTGCCCGTAATTAGTGCATCGTCATGGCTGCGCTTGGGGTGACGGTTTGGGGGAGCGTTCACCAGCCTTTACCTGCAGCCCTGGAGGGGATAAACTGCCCATCAGAGTTTTATTTGGCTTAAAAAATTGAAAACTGACCCTCAAGCAGGCACAAGCTAGGTGGTTGTCTCGCAACCGGGGTGCCGGGGGCAGCGCTGGTCCCCAGGGGGCTCCACTCAGTGCTCCTGCAGCAGCAGGGGGCAGGCGGCCAGGGTAGGGTCAGTTTTTTGGCAAAAGGCTTCACCTCACCGGGCAGAATAACAGCGGGGAGCGGGAGGGGGCCGGGGCAGGCAGACAAGGAAATCCGTTTTATCAGACGCCGCATATTTTATGAAAGCACATTTCAGCTCTTCAGCCTTGGAAAGCTTTTCATACCCTTTAATTTTCTAATAAAAAGGAATTACGTTTGCTGAAAAGCCAGTAACAAGATTCACTGTCATTGTCTTTTGTACAGACCATAATTCCTGTCTTGGGCGCCTGCCTGCAGCCCGGGTGTGTGGCCCGAGGTGTGGGCCCTGCGGGAGCTTCCCGGGGTGCTGGGGGTGAAGGGGCACATCCACGTGCCCAGCGTGCTCCGAGCTCGCACACGTGCCAGGCTTCACACCGGCTGGATGGGAGCGGGGTTGGGTGCTCAGCACCACTGGACATCACCCATCTGCCCCAAACCCGCCGGCACCCCAGCCTACAGCACCATTCCCCACCCTGGCAAAGCGTTTTGCGATGCTTGCACAGGATCAGGATTTGGGAGGGTTCCAGGGATGGGTTCATTGGGGAACGGTGCTCACTGCACCCCATACAGCAGCAGGACCCGCTGCTGCACCATCCTGATGGTTTCGCACCGCCAGGCACTGCGGGTTCCCCGTCCCCATCAGGGAGGAGCTCAGCAGGTCCCGCGCCACCCCACCCACCGCATCTCCGATTCGGGGTTTTATTGCAGGTGATTTATGTTTTTCCTGATGGGGAAGCGTTGCGGCGCCGTCCGGCACTGATCCGTGCTTTGTGCGTGGGTAGGGAATCTGCGTGTGTAGGGAGGGGAACGTTCGTCACACGCTGCCTGCATCACACGGGCTGAGGCTGGAGCGGCGACTGCCCGGCACCCGGGGGGATCTCCACGGTGCCTCCGGCAGAGCCCAGGTGTGCAGGAGCCACCAGCTCCCGTGCCCTGGCCCTGCGGGGACGTCCCTCCCCAGCACTGTTTGATGCAGGGGGGCCGTCCCCATCCCGTCCCCCACAGGTCCCCAAAACATCAGAAGAGCCGGTGGCAGCCCAGGAGCTCTGCGGCGCGGCCTCGCTTCCTCCAGCTCCTCTTTTGGAGGCTGCAGCCTCTTGAACCAAGCAGCAAAATGGGGAATTTGTTGCTAAATTAGTACTTGAGAGCGGTGCAATGCCCAGGCTGGGATAACGGCTGGTTTCTGAGTGAGACTTTTTAAGGTCTTTGGGATGGATGGCCCAGGTCGCGCTTACACAAAAGTCAGAGCAAGCAGATGTCTCTGTGGCCACCAAGGCCAGCACACGAGCTTGCACGGAGGCTCAGCCCGGTGATCCTGGTGGTTCCCATCCTTCCCAGGCTGGGTGCCAGCCCTGCACCTCCCGCAGGCTTTTATCCCCCTTGCAGGGTGCAGGACCCGGCGTGCAGCCCCCGGCGGCGCGGCGTGCCCAGGTGGGGAGGAGGCGGCGGGCAGCGTGCTGCGCCGGCCGGCCCCGCTCCGTCAATGCCCCATTCACAGCCACCATCAAAGGGCGTCTGTGCGGGGAGACGGGGGATTCATTACTCACTCCTCACCATTTGTTCGGCTGCTGCTCGGAAAGGAAAAGCAGAAAACGCTCGAGCCGGCCCTGTTGGGAAGCAGACGCGCTGCAGCGGGGCCGGGGATGGCACCGAGGGACACCAAGCCCCCGGCGCATCCCGGCCACGCTGGCGGCGGTGGGAGCACTCCGCGGGCTCTCTTGCTGCTCGATGCCCTCCCGGTGCTCTGACTGTGGCCGTGCTGGTGCCGTGCGAGCCCCCGGCGCGCTGCCACGTGGCGCCGGAGCCGCGATGGCGCTGCCACCGGCGCTGCTGCTCCCTCCGCGATGCTCATTTGAAGTTCCAGCTCGCAGGCTGGGTTCACGCAGGGGGGGATGCAGAACCAGCCCGCAAACAGAAATAAATATCTTTCGCTCCCCCCCCCTTCCGTTTCTCATTTCCATTCTTACTTCCCAGCTGGTTTTGAGGGGGGTTCGGGTTTTCAAAGCTTTCCGTAAACGTGTATAACAATAGGAAGCGTTGCCTTTTAGCCTGCGGCCGGCACAGTTTTAAATGAGGTCCCAGGTAGTCATGGTTACCTCTCCTCTTCAGTAAGAGATGACTTTTATTTCCTGCCTTTTGTATTTGCACATCTCAGATATACATTCTCCCAAACCATAATTGGTATTCACAGATAGACGGGGCCGCGGGAGCACGCCACCGGGAGAGGGGACGAGCCAGATGGACACGGGCGGCAAGGTCTCTGAGCCCCTAGACGTCAGGAAATCTTCATTTCCCCTCGTTTTTCCTCCCCGGGAAGGGCGGGGGGGCAGACCTACCTGCCTGCCTGCTGCCCCGGGGCTCATCCTGATCCCACCTCCCTCGCGTTATCCCACGTCAGGGGTGCTGCCCGGCACCGTTGGGTTCCTCCCATCCCCATCCATTGGGCTGCGGGGGTCCTGCCCGTGACGGGGGGCTCCGTCCCCACCTCCTGCCCTTTTATTTTTGGGGTGGCGGGAGGGAACGCGGAGCTGCAGGAGCGTGCTCCAGCAGCGGGCACGGCGCGTGTGCGAGGGAGGGAGACGCGCTCGGCGGTGATTGATGAAAGATCATAGCCTCATTCCACAGGATCATTGCTCAGAGTGCGGGCAAAGCTGCGCGTCCCAGGGGGACCATCGCCGGGATGCGTGCGAGCCTGTGTTTCAGGGCAGAGGGGATGGAAAGCCACATATTTCATGCCTCTTTTTTTTTTTTTTTTTTTCCCCTTTCTCTCTAAAGCACCAGGAAAACAAAAAACCCGAGCTGTCTAATCAGAGACAAGCAGATTCCACCCACTTCCTTGGAAAACTTGCATTTGCTAGGAAATCATCTAGCTGCATTTACAGCAAGCAGAGTGCCCCAGCGGTAGCTCGTGCCTTTCTGGCAGGATGATAACCAGTGCTGAACAATTACTGCGATGTAACGGTAGCAGCAGACATATTGGCTTTTCTCAGCCAGCAGGAAAGAATTTGCAAAACTAAGCAGGCGGCTGGAGCAGCTCGCGCTCGCAGCTCTGGGTGCGCGGTGCTGGGGATTCGCAGCTCACCATATTTGCTGGTGGCAGCATATCAGTGACTCGCACGCCGCATGCACCTGGGCTCCTATTTACATTTTTTGCAGGGGAAGGGCCCAGCTCTGCTCCCTGGAAAATGCCTCCGGTTGGCAGCTTCCCCGCTCCCCTCGCACGCACGCAGCCCTCCAGGTGTGCGCGCGCTTGGCCGGTGGGGAGAAGCTGTTTGCCTTCTTTTTTTTTTTTTTTTTTTTTTTTTTTTACCTTTTCCTAATGAGAAAAATGTGTTCTTGTCAAGGAGGCTGTCCTTAAAAAATACAGGGCTGGGAAGAAAGGCGGCCGGCTCCGTGACATTTACCTCTGCGGGGCTGTGTTTGATGTGCAGTGCCCGGGAGCCTGCCCCGTGCCAGCCCGGCTTCCCGGAGCAGCGTGGGGAGAAGAAGGATGAGTGCCGGTGCTCCCAGCACAGAAACCACCGTGGGCACAGCCCCAAATTCCTCCTCGGGGCAAAGCTCATTTGCTGGCTTTGACTCCTGCCCAATTCCCCTCTCAGGTGGGGATGTGGGGGATTGCTGGAGCGACTCCCGTCGTGCAAAGGCTTTGATCCTTCCTGGGCAAAACTCTCCCCAGCTGCAGGTCGTGCGAGCACCCTTGGCTCCTGAGCGCAGGAGAGGTGGAGAAGTCACTTCTCTATCCTCACCGCAGGTTTTGGCCAGATTGGGTTTGGAGCTGGGGTCTGCTCACATTCCCCGCTTCTGCGTGCTCGCAGCAATCCCCTTCCCATCCAGAGCATTTCTGCGAGCGATTCTCCGAGGCGGAGAAGTGGCAGGGTTTGGGCGAGGATTCGCACCCTGCTCCGCGTGGGCAAGCCGGGGCTGGAGCCAAAGCCCCGGGGCAGCAGCGTGCCCGGCAGACCCGTGGCTGGAGCATCCCCAGCACCTTCGTGCGGGGCAAGGCCAGCCGGGTAGAGCCGTGCCCGGGCTGCGCTCACCGGCCCCGCTCGGGATGCAAACTGCACATCAGTTGCACCAGCAGCTGATGGAGACTCCAGTATATTAGCAGCATTAATTAAGTTACAAAAATTATGCATGTTATCAGTTATGAGACGACCTTTCATAAACTCAGTTATTAAAGCAATAAAGCATGACCCGCTGGTCCTAACCAGTTTAATGGCTGGCTAAGAGTGCGGTTTTTCACATAATACTTTTAGCAGGTCATTAGCTGAGCAATAAGATAACATGGAGAGCCTAAGTGATGCGCTTGAGCAGCAGCAGAGATG
Organism: Cygnus olor; assembly: GCF_009769625.2. Classification (NCBI taxonomy): domain Eukaryota; kingdom Metazoa; phylum Chordata; class Aves; order Anseriformes; family Anatidae; genus Cygnus; species Cygnus olor. Next base: position 14,918,246 of record NC_049183.1, read on the forward strand.
GACACGCGCTCGATGGGGGGGGACGGGGGCTGGGGTCACCCGTCCTCCCGCGCCGCTTGCCAGGCGGGACCGGTGCCGATGCGCTCGGAGGCTGCAGTTTGTGCTTGGGGAGGGCGACCCACGGCTGCTGCCGGGGCTGTGCAGTGCCAAAATCCCGGCATCGTGGCCAAACCCATCCCTGGGGCTGCTCCGGGGCAGTTACGGGGTGGTGTTGGTCCTTTTGGAGCCCTGGTATTGCTGCTGAAGTGCTCTGTGCAGAAGGGACACGGGGTGTCATGATGGGGCCACCCCAGAGCTGTGGCTGTGGCTGTTGGAGGATGGAAGACCCTGTCCCTGTGTGGGGTTAGGATGGATGGCAGAGCCTGGGTTCCCCTGATCTTATTTAATGAATGGTGCTGGTCTCACCGGGCTGAAATGCCCCCTTTTGGGGATGCCCAGCATGGTCCCTGTGTCCCCGCCGTGCCACTGCAGCACCCGCTGGAGACACGCCACGTGTCCAGGGCCACCAGGAGACAGCCACCGAGCCCAGGCCACCAGGTCCTGCCCCCTCCACGTGCCGTCGCTGTCACTGAGCACGTCCTAGCCGGATGCAGTGCCCGTCCTACCCGCAGCCACAGCACGGCACCTGGAGAGCCGCTGCGCACCGCCAGCCCCCCCAGCACCCCCAGAGCGCCTTTCCCTGTCCCCATCAGACGTTTCCAAGCACTGACCCTCTCCATAAACAAAGGAGAGGGAGAGGGAGGGTGGCTGGCATGTTAATATACTCTCCCCCCCTCTTTTCCTCCCTTCATCCCTCTGGGAAAGGCCTTTGCAGATATAAGCAAACCTTGATTAAAAGCTGCCTGACAGGCAACGGCAGCAGCAAGCAGCAGGCAAGGAAGCTCTCCAAGTCCAAAGGGAGCTGCTTCTGCTGCTGCCGCTGCTGCCTCCATTCTCAGATGTCCCTGATCCTTTAATCAATCACAGCCGCGGAAGAGAAGAGCAAACACACATGCTGAGGCAGAGGTATGTGCATGCATTCATTCCAGCCGGAGCGCAGGCACCAGGGCGGACGCACGCATTTGGCTGCGGGCGCAGGGCCGATCCCACGCGAGGAGCTGGCCCCCGCTCCCCCAGGGCCACCAGGGCCGTGTCCCCATCCCTGATGGCCACGTGGGACCCAGTCAGGGGCACGCTGTGAGTGGGACGGGCACCGGGGTGGCTGCAGTGCCCAAGACATCTCCCAGGAGGGGATGCTCCCCGGTCCTGAGCAGCAAGCAGGGGGGCTGAGCGAGGGGAACACGATGGGTTTTGGGGAGCTGCAGGGACGGGGACGGCTGCGGGACACGGATCAGCCCCTTGCTGCCCGTCGCACCTCGCCGCCCAGTACCCAAATCCATCCGTCCTTCGACGGCCGGGCACGTGGTGGCCGGGGGTCTCTTCGCCTCCAGCCCCGCGGCCTCGTCCCCCAGCACCACCTCGAGGAGAAAAACGCCTCCCGGGAGGATTCGTCACCGTTCCCCCGCCGCGGCTGCGGGCTTTGCTCCTCGGCACGGCTCGAGACGGGGGCGGAGGGAGGGGAAAACGCGTCGCTTCGATCAAACCCAGCCGAAGCCACTCTCCTCCGCCGCGCGTCCCCGGCCGAGGCTGCGCAGCGGCGGCGGGGGCTCTGCCGCCAGGGGTAGGCAGGGACTGCGATTTCCTTGGTTATTTTTGCCCGTGCTTATTTTTAGCGCCGCGGCTTAATACCTTGTGACAGTGCCCTGGGACGCACCGCGCCTCCCCTCGAGCGAGGAGGTGGCCGGGGCAGAGCCGCAAACGAGTCGCGGCCACGCGGGGGCTAACGAGGCACCGTCCCCTAACGGGGGTCCCGGGGGCTGGGGGGGTGGCAGGGCTGGATCCGTGCACTGAATTTCTTGGGGCTCGGCAGGGAAGGACTCACAGCGGCCCTGTGAAGCTCCCTGGCAGGAATCTGTTTTTTTTTTTAAGGCCTTTTCTGCGTTTTAAAAATATCACCGTGGTAGTGACTGGCCCCAGCTGCTCCCCAGGGGCTGTTTGCGAAGCAGGGCTGGGGGTGTTGGTCTTTTCGGTGCTTTGGGCAGGGACCACGCGGGCGCCAGGGGATGCTGGAGCGGCACTGGCCTGAAACTGCCCTCCTGGAGCTGGCGACGCTGCCTTTTGGCATGGGTCGGGCAGTTTTTCCATGTGCTGGGCTTTGGGTTACCGCTCTCATTGAGACCCATGAGGGTTTCTTCCTGGCAAAGCAGGGGCAGGCAGGAGAGGCGCGGGGATGCGAGATCGGGCAGGGAGCCAGAGGCAGCACCACGCTGCAGTGCCAAGAAACCATTGGGAACCCCCAAAATCTGTCCCTGGCAGGGGGAGCGGGGCAGGCCGAGCCCTCCCAGCCCAGCCAGGGGGTCACTGGGACCCCGGCTGGGTTCTGGCTGCGGTCGTGGCAGGCGTCTGCTCGCGGCTCAAGCCCATTAGTAACGGATCTTTGTGGAATATCCCCCTCATTAAGGCGAGCTACCCTACGTGTCAAAGAAGCTTTATAAAGAAATTATACTCCGCTCCTTACAGGCTGTGCATATGTAAATGGCGCGATACACAATCCCTAATTGAGACATCATGGGGCCGCTCAGCCCCGGGACCCGTGGGAATCCCAAACCTTGCGGGGAAGCCGCAGCGGGGGCAGCGGGGGGCTCGGGGGGCACCGGGGGACGCGTCCCTGCCACCCCCGTGTCCGGCAGCCCCGTGTCCGTGCGGGGAGCGGGTGGGAGCCACGGAGATTTTTAGGGCATGGGAAATGTCTGGGGCATCGGGGCGAGGGGAAGGGGTTTCTGCCCTCCCTGCCGGCTGTAGGGATCGGATGCGGGGAGTGCCAGCGAGTCCCCGAGCTTTCAATCAACGCCGGCTCACGCCAGACGGCTGCACAATTGGCCGTCTCGCTAATGGCAGCGTCCCCAAGCGTGGCTCCCAGCGGCCGAGGCTGCCAGGCGGTTTTCATCCTGCTTTAGCTCAGCAGCGGGACGGAGCGGGGATGGCCGCGGGGCCCCAGCTCGCCTCCTGCTCCCCGTGGCCACGGTCGAGCCAGGACGGTGCCACAGCTGGGGGATGGCAGCGGTGCCACCGACGCACGGCTCTGCTCCTGCCGGCGGTGCCAGGGCACGAAGCTCGGCCACGTGGAGCCACGTCACAGCGCCTGTGGATCCTCCGAGTCCTCCGCACTGCTCCGTGTCTCGCCCAGGGGAAAACCCAGCTTATCCTCCTCCCCGATTTCATCGGGACTTTGCCATGTTATCTGCCCGGTGGAGGTCCCGGGCGCTCACCTTCTCCTGCTTATTCTTTTTTATGTGAAGACTCGCTGTACCTTCGGGGATTGAATCTGCCAAGTAACATTCAGTTTTTCAAGGCTGGGTTGGGGTGCTCCGGGATTTGGGAGAAGCTGGAGCAAGGCGCTGGAAAGCTGTGAGCCTCAGCATCCCGGTGTTGGATGGCCTTGGAGCTCATCGCAGGACACCAAGGGGCACCGAGGGACCACCGAGAGACACTGAGGGACACCAAGGGACACCGAGGGTCACCAGAGGACACGGAGGGACAGCGAGGGTCACCAAGGGACACCGAGGGACACCAAGGGCCATGGCAATCCCATGCACAGTGCTGGCACCTGTGCTTGCCTCTCCTTTCCAGGAAGGAGAGCGTAGGCCTGCTCTGGACACCCCCTTTTGGACATTTTAGTGTCTTTTTCTCCAGCAGAGCCCCTCCAGCATCCCCCCACCCAAAGACCTCAGCAGGATCCGGGGCATCGGCGTGTCCTCCCGCAAACACAGCGGCGGTGCGGAGGGGAAACAAGCCCCTTATGTATTTTTTTTGGCACCGCATTCCTAATCAGCACGACCCACCGGCACGCCGCCACGGGTGCGCGGCTCGCTGCTATTTACGGCGACTACTTGAGATACACCTGCGAGAGGGAAGAGCAGCGCCAGCAAGTCAATAACCCAGCAGCCCTCCAGAACGAAAACACCCGCGGGGGCGCGCCTGCGGAATGAGGAGAGATGCGGAGGTTTGAGGGAAGGGGGAAAAAAAAAAAATAGGAAAAGAAACGCAATCCCGAGGCTGAGGGGGTCAGTCCCAGTTGTGCCCCGCTTTCCCATGGGGATGCTGCCTGTGATTCGGGGGGGGAACCCTATGGAAAGCCGTGTTGGGGTCTCACCCATGGTCCCGTGTGGGCAGAGGAGGCTGCCCCTGCCATCTCCCCACTCACCGTGTTTACCACACGCCGCCGTTCGGCTCCTGCCTTTCCCCCCCCCCCCCCCGCCCCGCCCCGGCTCTTTCCCCTCCTTTTCTGAAACATTATAAATCAAACGGCTTAAAATGTAAAGCATCAAAAATTCTAAAACCTTCATCTATTATTAACTGTGACAGTAAATTCCACCTCTGAATGTTTCGCATAGCAACTGTTACCAGGACTCTGCAGCCGAAGCTGATGTTCCAGCAACTTTCCATCGCGCCGCCTGCTCCAGCAGCGCGGGGGGACGCCGGGGCAGGGCCAGCCAGGCACCGGGCTGGGAAACCAGTGGAGAAATTCATCCCGGGTCTGGCAGACTCGTGGAGGAGCTTGGCGTGTGTGTGTCGGGGTGCAGGAGCTGTTGGAGGGGATTTGGGCACGGCACGGGGTGGGAATGGGACCTTGGCGCGCCGCATCCTGGGGGCTGCATGGGTCCCGTCGCTGCGTCCCCGCTCTGATACGGGCACAGAAATCCCCGAAGTGCATTGATTTCACCAGGTCCACGCCAGCACGTTGCAGAGCACTGTGAATAGTGCAGGATGGGGTGGCGGAGTTAAAACACGCGGACAAAGGGCTGTTCTCATGCCGGAGGCCCTTTGCTTCTTATCGCCGCGCTGCTGCCGGCGGCTTTGCCCTTTGGGTGGTGCTTCCCCTGCCCAGGCTGTGCCGCGGGGCTGCCTGCTCCCTGCGGCCATCGCCAGGGCTTTCCTGGGGTGTGTGACTATGGCACGGCACGGCACGGCATGACATGGCACTGCACGACATGGCATGGCACTGCACGACGTGGCCTGGCACGGCACGGCATGGCACAACGTGGCATAGCACAGCATGGTGCGACATGGCACGGAATGGCACAACATGGCATGGCATGGCATGGAACAGCGTGGCGTGGAACAGCGTGGCATGGCACAAGGTGTCACGGCACACCACGGCACGGCACACCAACCCACCGCACCACCAGGACCAGGGGTGACCACAGCCCTTCACCTTCCCTTGCGGCATCGCCCCGCTCTTTGTTCTGCCTCCCCCCATGGTCCCACCACCGGCATCGCCACGGGGAGGGTCTCAGTCCCCCGGCACCCCCGGGGAAAGCCCCGGCGAGGCCGTGCCCCGTGCCCGGGTGCGGGTTTCCCCGGCTCGCCGCCTCCTCCTCCTCGGCTGCGCCGCGTTTCCATGAATCCCCCCGGCTGCCTCCGCGCCGCCGTGATTTATTCATTCATAAGGAGGGCAGCGCTGGCGGTGCGCGCGGCTCCGCCGCCTCCCCCCTGCCTCCCCGGGGACAGGCAGCAATTTTCCTGCTCTGAAGAAGCTTGTGAAGGTTTGAGTGAATCTGGGAAGCAAATCTAATTGGCAACCTAGTAATTCCTCGGGGGGACATGTACTTTGGTCATATCTAAGTACATTCCAGCCAGTGTTTAAGACACACTGAATCCAAACTTGGACAGTAAAATACCAGCAGCTCTAAGCTCCTTATCTATTTCAGGCAGATTAACTCCTTAATCATCCCTTTTGGAAGTTCCCTGCCCCAAATTCCTCTCCCCTCCCCCTTCCACCCCCCCCTCTTTTTTTTTTTTTTCAGCAGGAACAAAAGGAACAGGCAGATTTTGCAGGGTGCTAAAGGTTAGGATCTCGCCCGAGATGATTGACAGAGTCAATAATAGGGAAATAGAAGAAGGCCCTTTGAAATCTGCTTTCCTGGTTAACCTGCCCGCGTATTTGTCTTCGGGATTTGGAGACGGGGAATGTATAATACCGAAATAATTTATCACGCGACATCAAACGTCGAGTTATTCTTTTTTTTTCCTCCCTTTTTCTCTCTTTTTTTGTCCCCTGGATCCCCGCTCAGCACCCTGTAAAAGGGGTGAAGCCAATGGGGCCACCCCCTTGGCAGCCTGGGGGGACCCTGGGCAGGACCACGGGGTCGCCGGCTCCTTCTGCCCCTTCTCTCCCCTCCAGAGCAAGGCGAAAGGTGGCGGGGCTGGGCACGGGGGGACGCAGCCGGCGCTGGTCCCTGTCACTCAGGGGGGTGTCAGAGCATCACGCTCCATTTCCGAGCTGTCTTTTGCCTGCAGGAGATGGCTCGCAGGGCACAGCCTGGCAGCGGTGCATCCGAACCCGGCTCCGGCGGGCAGACGGTGCTGGGACCCCCGTGCCACCGGTGCTGGGGGGCTGGGGTGGGAGCAGGGCCACCGAGAGCCACCGGGGCTGGGCTGCAGCAGGAGGTGGCCGGATCCTGCGCTCACCGAGCGAGAGCGGTGATTTCAGCCCATGGCCTTGTAGTAATAATAGGGAAGGGGGTTTCAGCAGGGCCAGGCGGCGGCTAAAATTGATTGAAATAAGGCGGAAAGGACACAGAGGGGAAATGGAGAGCGTTCAGAGGTAAATCCATTTATGCCCAAAGGGCGATGGTATAACAGCGAGCAATAAATACGCTCGGGGGTGGCCTGCTCTCCCGCTGGAGCCGGGTGGGGAAGATTTAATAGCGCGCTTCTGAACGATGGACGTGAGTCCTCCCGCCTGCCTGCCGGCACAAGGGGGTGGCGGGACCCATGGGTGCGTGTCTGGTGCAAGGGGATGGGTGCTGGGGTCCGGCCTCTGCCCATCGTGCTGCAGCCCAGCACCTTCTGGCTTTGCAGAAGGTTTTTCCCGGAGCGTGGTGGAAAAGCATGCCGTGGCCAAGGGCAGAGCCTGACCCATTCAAGGTGGATGGGGCGGGGAGAGTTCGCTATGCCTTGGGGTGGCTGTGATGGACATCCACGGTCCCCCGGATGGAGGCACACCTTGGCACCGAGGTCCAGGCTCCCTTTCACGGGGCTGGGGCACGAGCCCACTCCGTCCCCATGCTCCTGGTGCCAGTGGCATATTGTAGGGTCAGCCCCTTGTACCTGTGCACGTGGCGCTGTGCAAACACCGCGCACAAACCCGGCGCACCGCAGCGATGGGGAAACTGAGGCATGGCTGCTGAGGGGTCCCTGGGCCCCTGCACAGGGTCTGGGCAAGCTCTGAGCTGTTTTTGTCCAGGCTGGAGGCCTCGGGGGGCACCGGTGAACTGGGACGGCGTGGGGACCGCTGCCCACCGCTGTCCTGCGTCCCCACTGTGTTCCCAGGGGAGCGCATCCTCGTGCATCTGCCAGCGACACCCCGAGCACGTGGCTCCGTGCCCGTGCCCACCGGGGGGGTCTCACCCTGCAGCGACGAACCAGGGTGCAGCAGGGTTACCCCACTTCAAAACACACACCCCCCTGCTCCGGGGGGGGTCTCTGGGTGCTGGCATCTGCTTTCCTCCTGCCCAGGCCCCGCTAACGAGCCAGCACCTCGTTTATATGGTTTTGTCGGGACAGCCTGTCCGATGGCCGTGCCAACGAGCGAGCATTTCGGCGCTGTCTCCACAGGGGTCTCGCGCTGTCAGGAGAGCCCTGCAGCCTGGCACGGAGCTGGTTTTGCTCCTGCCTTGGGGGGGGAAACTGAGGCACGGGGCAGGGCTGAGACTCGCCCTGGGTGTCTGTCCCCCAGGCGGGGCGAGGTTGCACCTTCCGGACGGGCTGTGGGGGTCTTGCGGTTACTGAAAGCTGGGGGCTGCTCCCGGGGTGAATGTGGCTGTCCCCCCCGCAAAAAAATCTGGGCAATAGGGTCAGTTAAAGGGTCACCAGTTAATAGGGTCACCAAAATAAATGGTGTGGGACGGGGACAGCACCCGTGACAGAGGGGAGACCGGGCAGAAGCGGTCCGCCTGGGGGGCAAGGATGTGCCGTGCGTTTTGGTGTTGGTGGCCCTACAAATTACGAGACCGGTTAATTATTATTGGGATCAAAGTGAGCCAGCCCGATAGCGGGCTGGAAGGAAGGAAGGGAGGAAGGGAGGGAGGGAGGAAGGAAGATCCCAACCATCAGGCAGAAAATGAGTGAAGAAGAAAAGCAGAAGTGTGCCGGACACCGGGACACACCGCCGCCAGCCCACGCGGGTCATTTGTATGGGGGCTGGAGGGTTGCTGAAGGTCACCGCGGCGGTGGGCGACCTCTCCTGCCGTATGTCCCCCCCGCCCCAGGCTGTGCAGGGCGGGGGGCACGCTGGGCCTACAACCCCCGGCACGGCTCCTTTTGGCCGTCCTTGCTTTTGTCTGCCCGCGGCGGGAGCTCCGGGCAGGTCTGCAGCGAGATTTAGGTGGGGAGGCTGGGCGAGCCGAGTCCCTCTTTAACCTCGGTCATATTTCCTGCGCAATGATCGACTTGTTTGCCTCTCTCCCGTGAGCGCCTCAAGGTTGATGTCAATCCAGTTGTTGGGGGAAGCGATAAACACGCGGCCGCCCAGCTATGAATTCTGCTCCGGAGCGCGCTCGCCTGCTGGAGGGAGGCTTTGCCCAGGGAAGCTCAGGTTGAGCAGCTGCTTTGCAGCGCGGCTCCTGGCTGCTTGTATTTTTATTTTATTTATTTATTTTTTTATTCCCCTTCTTTCCCAAAAACCTTCCTTGCCAGCTGGCGTTTCGCAGAGGCAAGAAGAGACACGGCGACTCGCTCTGGGTTTCCGAGCCTCCCTCCGGCTGCAAGGATAAACCCCACGGAAAAAAAAAAAAATAATAACAATAATAAAATAAATAAAAATAAAGGAAAAGGGACAGGAAGAGGGGATGGAGGAAGGTGGGGGCAGGGGCCGAGCCGGATTTCCAGGCGAGGGGCTGAGGCTGGGGAGGCCGCGGGCTTCCCCTGGCAGGCGGCGGAGGAGCGGAGGCCAGCAGAAACGTTGAGTCATGAGCGCGCCTCGCAGGCGATGTTTTCCCGAGCAAAATTCCTCGCTGGGGAGGAGCAGAGCAAAATGGGGGGTGGGGGGGACGGGGGGGGGGGACGGGGACACGGGACTGGAGAGGATCGAGGCCTTCGTGCCCCAAATGGGGCACCGCACGGTGGCGAAGGCTCTGCTCCACCGCAATGGGAATTCCTTGGGTGGCCCCCATCTCTCCAAACCACCCCTCACCCCCCCCCCCCCCCAAAAAAAAAAAAAAAAATATAATAAAAAAAAAGGACCTGCCTAGGGAATTCCCCAGCAGCCGGATGGGAGGAGCAGCTGGTCCGGGGGTGGGGGGGGGTGAGCGGGGGGGGGGGGGGGGGGGGCTGCGCACCCCATCCCTCCTCCTGGCTGCCCGCATCCGCCCACCCCCGCGCACTGGGCGACACAGCCCCAGCTCCATTTATCATCATCTGCGGGCAAGTGGAGTGTGCAGGGAGCAGCTGCTGCGCTCGGCTGCGCGCCGGGGGGGGCCGCTCGTTGCGGGGGGGGGGGGAGAGAGCCGGGGGTCGGGGTCTGCCCTCTGCATCCGCCCCCCCCCCCCCGCCCCTCGCAGGCACCCCGGTTTGTGGGGTGCATTGGAAGGGGGGGGGCGTTGGGGAAGGGGTGTGATGGGGGGGGTGTTGGAGGGGGTTAGAAAGGGGGGGGGTTGTTGGAGAGGGTTAAAAAGGGGGGGGGTGTTGGAGAGGGGGGGTGCATTAATGGGGTGCGCTGGAGAGGGGGTGCGTTGAAGGGGGGCGCTGAGAGGGGGTGCATTAATGGGGGGCACTGGAAATGGGGTGCGTTGAAAGGGGGCGCTGAGGGGAGGTGCATTAATGGGGGGCATTGGAAATGGGGTGCGTTGAAGGGGGGCACTGAGAAAGGGTGCGTTAATGGGGGGCATTGGAAAGGGGGCATTAAAGGGGGGCACTGAGAGGGGGGTGCATTAATGGGGGGCACTGGAATTGGGGTGCGTTGAAGGGGGGCACTGAGAGGGGGGTGCATTAATGGGGGCACTGGAAATGGAGTGCTTTGCAGGGGGGCGCTGAGGGGAGGTGCATTAATGGGGGGCACTGGAGAGGGGGGGCGTTGTTGGGGTGCGCTGGGCACAAGGTGCGTTGAAGGGTTGCGTTTGGGAGGGTGCATAAAGGGGTGCACTGCAAAAAGGGTGCGTGGAGGGGTACAGTGGGGAGGGCGCCTTAATGGGAAGTGTTGCAGAGAGGGTGTGTTAATGGGGTACGTGGGAATGAGGGTGCGTTAAGGGGTGCATTGGGCAGAGAATTAATGGGGTGCACTGGAGAGGGTGCAGTGAAGCGGGGTGCACCCAAAAGGGGTGCCCGACCCCGGCGAGATGGGCGACATCCCCTTGTGCTGTGGGGGCACCATTTGGGGCAAAGGGGGGGGTGAAGCACGGAGGCAGCCCCCGAAAGGCCTGGACGCTTTGATCCTGCCCCCAGGGAAACCGCAGGGATCCCTCCAGTCCCTCTGGCCGTTGCATTCCTGGGGGTGTCCGCCTGTCCCCCCCCCCAGCTCCTCGGGGCCGTTTCTCGGGGCTGCTACACACACACACACACATCCCCGATCCCACTGCCGGCTGCCCCCCCCCCCCCCCCTTCCCTCTCTCCCCTTTTCTCTCCTCCCTTAATAATAAAATTATACGAAGCAGTTTGCGGTGTGGCAGCCTGCCAGAAAGTGTTTCTTTAAACTCCACCAGCTCGCAATTAAGCAAATCCGGGGCTGACACTCCTTGATAGGCGCTTTTCTCCCCCGAGAGCTGCGGAGGGGGCCGGGGTTGGGACCGAGGTGGGGGGGGGACCCCAGCAGGGCTGAGCCCCCCCCCCCAGTTCCAGGGCTGGTGGTGGGGGGGGGGGGGGGGGGTTCTGGTGCATGGCAGGGGGGCTTCGCGGCGGGGATTTGGGAGGAGGGAGCGGGGAGGGCCGCGGAGCAGGAGGGGGGGGGGTCCGCGGTGACAGCGCTGCTGCTGGTGCCGAGCGTCACCCTGCGAGAGCGCGCCGCTATTTTTAGTCGGCGAGTCCTTGGCGGTGGCGCATCGGAAAAGCCTGAGAAACGGCCTGCCCGGGGAGCACGGCCCCAGCCCCGCGCTGGATGAGGCCCTGCGTGGAGAGCGGCAGCTGGGAAGTGGGGCTGGGGGCGAAGGGGGGCCCCTGGGCGAGCTTACCCAGCTCCCGGGCTGCCTTCGGAGGGCTCCGGATCCGGCCCTTTGCGGTGCATCGCTGCCTTTTCCCTGCCAGCCATCAGGGAGAGGGGAGGAAAGGAGAAGGAAGGAGAGGAAGGAGGGAAGGGGGGGGGCAAAATCGAGCCAAGCCCAGGCAACGCATCGCAAATCCGAGCGGGAGGCAGGCTGCGAGCAGCGGCGCGGGTGGGCACCTGCAGCGGCCGGGGGAGCACGGCGCTGTGCCCTGCTCCTGGCACCGTGTCAGCCCCGTGCCCTGCAGCATCAGCCCCGGGCACCAGTGCATGGCCCCAGGTCACGCACCAGCCCTGGGAGGTCCCACGGGTCCTGCGTGTCCCCAGAGGGTGACACCAGGGCTGTGCTGGGAGCTGTGGGGCCGTGCGGGCTGTCCATGGGGGCCACTTCTCCCTGGGGACCGGGGGGACGGGATGCTCCAGGGTGGCCGTAGCCTGACGCGAGCACGGCTCCTTGCGTGGCGGGACAGGGTCGTGCTGGCTCTGGGCACCGTGATGTCCCCATGGCCCCGTCTCCTCCGGCGGATGGAGCCCCTCCTGGGGGTCACCCTTTGGGCACCCACGGAGCCCCACGTGGGGCTGCGGTGGCTTTGTGGGGCCGCTGAGCGCAGGTGCTGGGCTGCAGCCATGCCCCCACGGCCCCGTCGTGTCGATTCCCATCCCAGGGCTGGGAGCCGGGCTGGAAACTTCCTCGGGGGCTGGGCGAGCGCGTCCGCCGGGGCTGTGGCAGGGGGCGCGTGCACGCAGCCCCAGGGACGCGGCCGCTTCCTCCTCCCCCTCCTGGAAAGGGACTTAACCTTGCTGCTGTCGACAGCTTGATTTGATGCCATTAAAGCGTTTGCTCGGAAACAGCCTACATCAGGAGGCAACATCTGTTAGGTCCCTCCGCCAGCAGAGCTGCGGCAGAGCCCAGGGCAGAGCTGGCCGCCGGCTCCTCGGACGGGGCTGGGTGCTGCTGGCAGAGAGCGTGTCCCCCCCCGCCACGGCCCCAGCTCCCGGCTCAGCACCTTGCTCGGAGCAGGCTTTCAGCTCATCTCGGATGGGGAATCATCCGGCAGCCCCATCCGCACCTCCTGCCTGGCTGGCCTCATCCAGCCCCCGATATTTTGGCCCCCGGAAGGAGGTCCCAGAGGGTGCAGGGTGAGCCCAGACCTTGCCACGTGCTGGGACATGGCCGAGGCTGGTGGTCCCCAGCTGGGCGTTGGCTTGCGGGCACTGTCTTGGCCCAATCCTGCCCGGGGGCTTCCACGCGTGCACATCCTGCTTGTGTGCACAGTGTTGCACACCCTGCATGCATGTACACCCTGCTTGCATGCACACCCTGCATGATTCACATGCATGCACACCCTGCAATTTGCACACCCTGCACGTGTGCACACCCCTCACGTATAGGCACCCATGCTCCCCCCACGCCCTCAGCCCATGCACGCCCACCACAGCCCCACCGTGTCCCCTGCGTGCGTCCCCCCGTGCGCGCCGGTGTGCGGCACGTCCCCTCGCACCGGGTGCTTTTTGCTCAGCTTGGCATTGCCCCAGCTGTTTGGGAAAGTAATAATAATTAATAATAAAAGAGAAGGGAGGGGGGGGGAAAAGCGCCCCTTAAAGCAACAGACCGGGGTTTTCTCGAGCTGATTCCATTTTTCAAACCTGCTTCCACGTGGAGCTGTAGGGGCCCTTTTCTCCCTTTAATTTTCTCGCCGCCACTCCGGGCTGCCCCAGAGGCCTGGCTTTGATTTTGCTCCCTTTGTTCTCACAGCCCCCGCGCCCCCCCAGCTTCCCGAGCAGGACAGGGCAGCCCCCACACCACTTCGGCACGAGGGGCGTTAGCACCGGGCTCGCCGGATTTTAATTGACCTGTCTTTTTCCCCGAGATATATGCCTTAACCGCATCCAGCTGCCCGTGTGGCCTGCGAGATGCAGCTGCAGGACGGAGGGGAGACGCAGAAAGAGACCAAAAAGGGGCTGTGGGGGGGGAATGTGGGCACGGCACCGTGGTTTTGGGGTGCTGGGCTCTTGTGGGCAGCACCGAGCCATGCTCCAGGGGTGCTGGGGGTGCTGCAGCATCGGTGCGGTGAGAGGCAGGGCATCCCTGAGAGCATCGCTGCTGCCGCCGGCAGCACTTAAATAAATAAATGCCCGCCTGTGTGCACAACCCCCGAAAAGGCGCTGAAATGTGAACGGTATCCACGGGATGCCCCGCAGGAAATGGGGCCAGGCCGGGACTACTAAAAGCAGCGATGCGATCTGTGCGGGTGCGCAGGAGCTGCGGACAAAGGGGCCGGCCGGAGCCACGCCAAGTTTCGCACGTTTCGGACACGCGGTGCTTTGGGGAGCTCAGCACCGCGTGCCGGCAGCTCTGCCGGCAGGTGCTGGGTGCGGTGCGTTAGGAGCTGGCGGCCTCCCCTCGTTAAACGCATCGCCTTAATGAAGGCGGAGGGGACGGCGTGGGCTGCGCCGGGGTCACCGCTGCGGCACGGCCAAGGGAGCGGCGTCAGGGAAGTCCCTGGGGGCTGCAGAAGGGGGGACCCCGCGTCTCCGACCCGCTGGGGACGGGCAGGATGCGTCCCCACCGCTACCCAGCCCTTCGTTAGCGCACGGGGTCCCCGCTCGCCCCGCAAGCTGCTCCGCTGCCTCCGAGATCAAACCGGTGACCCAGGTGCTTCCCCGCACCGAACGCGAGCAGGGAGAGGAAATGGGGACATTTAATGACGACTGTGCCGAGGCGCTCGGCTAATAGACGTCTGCTGGCGGGAGCAGACAGCTTCCAGATGGTATCGCACCGATGCAGGGGTTATTGGCTGGGGACGGGGACGGGGGGGGCTGTGGAAGGCGGCAGCAGGCACAGACGGGCAGACCCAGGAAGTTGAAATGACTTTTTTTGCAGCAGAGCCTGCGTTTCTGTCCCTCCGCGCTGCTGCCTCCAGTAATTATCCCAATAATTACAAATAATGGCAATAAGCAGGGTGTTTGGAGGGGCTCGCAGGATCCTGGCATCCTCAGGGAGGGCACGCAAGGAGGGGTTACTGGTTAAGTGACTTCCAGAGCGGGGAGCAGCGGGTGCATGAAACAGTGCACTGGGGGACCCCAGCACAGGGTGGTGGGGTCATTGCGTGCTGCGGGCCAGGCAGGGCGGTGGGGGGATCACCCTGCAACCTGAGGCAGGCGGCAGGAATGGGAGAGGCTGCCACCAGCACCGGCAGGGCACACTGCAGGGCGAGAGGAGGCAGCAGGCCCCCAGATGTCCCCCAGCTCTCAGGCGTGGTGCTGCAGAGCAGGGCGATGCAGCATGGGGCAATGCAGCATGGGGCGATGCGATGCAGGGCGATGCGATGCGATGCAGGGCGATGCGATGCAGGGAGACACACTGGGAGCTGATGCAGGGCGATGCAAGGCGAGGCGCTGCAACGCCGAGCGATGTGATGTGAGGCGACACGGTGCGATGCGATGCAGGGCGATGTGAAGTGGTGCAAAGCCAGCTGCTGCGATGCAGGGCGATGCGATGCGAGGTGATGAGATGCGATGCAAGGTGAGGCAATGCAAGGTGAGGCAATGCAGGGTGATGCAGGGTGGTTCAAGGCGAGGCAAGGCAATGCAGGGCACTGCAAAGTGGTGCAAGGCAAGGCAACGCGATGCAGGGTGATGCAAAACAATGCAAGGCAAGGCGAGGTGATGCACAGTGATGCAATGCGAGGTGATGAGGTGCGATGCAAAGCGATGCAAGGCAAGGCGAGGCGATGCAGGGCGGTGCAAGGCGAGGTGATGAGATGCGATGCAAAGACATGAGAGGCAAGGCGAGGAGATGTAAGGTGATGCAAAGTGGTGCAAGGCAAGGCACCGTGATTCAGGGCAAGGCAAAGCAGTGCAAGGCAAGGCAATGCAGGGCGATGCAAAACGCTGCAAGGCAAGGCGAGGCGATGCAGGGCGATGCAATTCAAGGTGATGAGACATGATGCAAAGCGATGCAATGCAAGGTGAGGCAACGCAGGGCGATGCGATGCAGGGTGATGCGAGGCGAGGCGATGCAGCGCCAGGTGCCGCGATCCAGGGCCACGCGAGGTGACGCAGTGCCAGCGAGGCGCTGCCCCGGCAGGCGAGGCGATGCCCGCGGTGCCCGCGGCGCGGCCCCCTGCGCGCGCGGCCGTGCTCCCCGGCCCGCCGCGGCGGCGGTGCTTCATTTGAATTCTCGCCTCTCTCTCTTCGCAGATAACAAGCCCGCGCCATGCAGTCCTTTCGAGAAAGGTGTGGTTTCCATGGCAACCAGCAGAGCTACCAGCCGACTTCACAAGATACATCACGCCTGGAGAATTACAGGCATCAAAGTCAGGCAGGGCCGAACTGCGAGCGGCAGAGGCTGGTGGCGAAGGAGTACTACAGTCAGCAGCAACTGCCGTACTCGGGCTACGAGAACAGCGCCGTGGAGAAATACCACCGGGGAAACAAGCAATTAGCGGGGCAGCAGCTGCAAGGCAGGCCGGCCTTTTCCAATTACGCCGTGCAGGAGAACAGCCCCTACCCGGCCCGCTATTCGGGGGACGAGAGCCTGCAGGCGTGGGGCAGCCAGCCGCAAGCGCTGCCCGGCGGCGTGGCCAAGTATGAGGACAGCCTGATGAAGAAGACGGCGGCGCCGGCAGGCGGGCGGCCCTACCACGAGCCGGCGGCGGCGACCCCGCTGCCCTTCCGGACTCACTTCCAGCAGCAGCAGCAGCAGCAGCCGCCCGCGCTCCCCTACCCCAAGCTGCAGCGGCAGAAGCTGCCCAACGACGTCTCCTCGCCCATGCCCTTCCCGCAGAGCCCCCATTTCGGGCAGCACTCGCAGTCCTTCCCCGCCTCCTCCACCTACTCCTCGGTGCCGGGGGGCAGCCAGCCGGCGCACTCCTACAAGAGCTGCACGGCGCCCTCGGGGCAGCCACCGCTGGAGCGGCCCCTGGGCAGCGCCGCCAGCCTGGCCCCCGGCCCCCGCGTGCCCAACCTGCACGGCTACCAGCCCAACCGCATCGGCTACGAGCAGCCCCCACAGCCGCCGCCGCAGCCCCCGCAGCCCCCGCCGCCGCCGCAGCCCCCGCAGCCTCCCCAGCCCCAGCCTCAGCCCTTGCAGGGGAGGCATCACGCCCCGGAGACCCTCCACTACCAAAACCTGGCCAAGTACCAGCATTACAACCAGCCGGGGCAGACCTACTGCCAGGGCGACGCGCCGCCCGTCCGGACGCCGGAGCAGTACTACCAGACCTTCAGCCCCAGTGCCAGCCACTCGCCGGCACGCTCCGTCGGCCGGTCGCCGTCCTACAGCTCCACGCCGTCCCCGCTGATGCCCAACCTGGAGAACTTCCAGTACAGCCAGCAGCCGCTGAGCGCCGGCGCCTTCCCGGCCGGCATCGCCGACCACAGCCATTTCATGCCGCTGCTGAACCCCTCTCCCACCGACGGGACAAGCCCGGATGCTCAGTCCGGGAACTGCAAGAACCTGCCGAAGGAGAAGCTGCCCGAAAACCTGCTGTCGGACCTGAGCCTGCAGAGCCTGACGGCGCTCACCTCCCAGGTGGAGAACATCTCCAACACCGTCCAGCAGCTGCTGCTCTCCAAATCGGCCGTGCCCCAGAAAAAAGGCATCAAGACCCCGGCGAGGACCCCCGAGCAGCTCAAAGGGCAGCACTGCAGTCCCGAGAGCAGCACGTACTCTACTGAGCAGGTCGGGACGCCCCTGTCCGACCCGCTCAGCACCCCGCAGTCCGTCCACGCCGAGACGCAGGACGCCGACTATCTCAGCGGCTCAGAGGACCAGCTGGAGAGGAGCTTCCTGTACTGCAACCAGAACCGCAGCCCTGCCCGCGTCAACAGCAACTCCAAGGCGAAGCCCGAGTCTGTGTCCACCTGCTCCGTGACCTCCCCGGACGACATGTCCACCAAATCGGACGATTCCTTCCAGAGCATCCATGCCAGCCTGCCCCTGGAGACCTTCACCAAGTATGTGACCAACGAGCGGGACTGTCCCCGGCTGCTCCTCAGCGCGCTGTCCCAGGAGGAGCTGGCCTCCGAGATCATCGTCCTGCAGGACGCCATCAGCGAGAAGGGGGACAAAGCCTGGGCCAACTCGCCCCTCTTGAGCAAGGAGGCCACCAAGTCCCCCTTCCAGCTGGAGAACCACCGGCCGTGCCTGGACTCCATGGTGAAGGGCGCGTGGCCCAGCCAGGGTGACTCCAGCACCCTCACTGAGCCCCTCAAGCTGGACAAGGCTTCGGGGGGCAGCGTGGGGAAGGACTTTGGTGAGGAGGTGTATGAGGGTCCCCAGGTGGAGTTTGCGGCCACCGAGACCAAGGACTCGCTCAAGGATGCGGCCCCGCTGGCGTTCAATTCCAAGCCCAGCATCCCAGCTGCAACTTCCAGTGCGGGGGCCTCCAGCTTCAGCTGCTACTCGAACACCACGGCCAACTCAGTGGACTCTGAAAACGCCATGGAGCACTTCGAGTGGCCGGAGGAGAGCCTGGGTGAGGCGTGCCTCAGGTGGAAGGAGCTGGGGTCGGGCCTGCAAGCCTCCGACCTCCCCAAGGGCTTGTTCCCCAGCAAAATGGTGGGGTCATGCAAGGAGAAAAAAAATGCCTGCAGCTTGGATCTGTGCGACGGCGAGCAGCCGGCCAAGAGCGAGCCGGCCCGGGACTTTGCCCAGCAGGCGATGGAGGAAGAAGAGGAGGAGACGCTGACCTACGATGAGGCCACGAAGGCAGACAGCGAGAGGTGGCTGCAGGACACCCGGCACTGCTGCTCGGCCGGGGACTTTGGTGAGATCCCCATGATCTCGTCGCCGGAGCTGAAGGAGTCGGACCTGGAGGCAGAGGAGTACTCCTCGCTCTGCGAGCTGGCGGGTGCGGAGCAGAAGTCGGTGCCCTACGACGCCTCGCCGCCCAAGCTCCCGGAGATGCCCGCCGTGCTGTCTGCCAGCGAGGTGCCCGTGTCCGCCGAGGAGACCGTCAGCACGGTGGAGAAGGAGGGCTCAGCACCCTCGGCACGGCTCTCCGGCCAGTCCGTCATCCTGCTGGGACCTGCGGTGGGCACGGAGACCAAGGTGAAGAGCTGGTTCAAGTCCTCCCTGCCCCACATCCAGCCCGAGGAGAGTGACGGAGGGGAGAAGCCTCACCCGGAGGTGGCAGACTCCGAACCCTTGAAGAAGCAGCTGGTGCCCGAAACCATGCTGGGGAAGATGGAGCCTGTCTCACGGGGCAAGAGCCTCCGCAACAAGAGGGTCCACTGCCGGCTGCCGGAGGGGGACAGTGCTGGCAGCGCGGTGCCGAGCCCCTTCGATGAGCTGCCAGTGGCGTGCATCAGGCCGGACGGGCAGGTGGAGATGCCGAGCAAGAATGCCCACAGCCAGACGCCCAGGTTTGCAGCGGAGGGCTTGCCAGCACGCATGTGCACCCGCTCCTTCACTGCCCTCGCCGAGCCCCGCACCCCGGCCCCGCTGGAGGGGCTGAAGGTGCCAGTGCACCAGGAGAAGCTGGGGAAGAAGCCGGCCTGTGGGGTGAAGCAGCGGGTGGCTTTCAAAGCCAGGAAGCGCAGCGGCCGGCCAGCCCCTAAAGTGGTCCAAAACACCGGTGGCGATGCCACCCTCCTGGTGCCCAGCTTGGTGCCGGCTGAGGAGGCAGCGGGGCCAACGCCGCCAGAGGGGGATGCGGTGGATGTTGGGGAGAGGGACCAGCGGTCGATGATCCTGCGCTCCCGGACGAAGACGCAAGAGGTTTTCTACACCAAGAGGCGGCGGGGCAAGCGGGCGGCGGATGTGCGGCTGAAGAACTGCAAGGCACCCAAAAAGCTCATCTCCAACAACCACCTCCCGCCCGCCTTCAAGCTGGCCCCCCCGGGCAGTCCCCACAAGGAGGGCAAGGTGGGTGCCCGGATGAAGCTGCCCAAAGCGGGGCCGGGAGTGGGCGGCAAGATGTCTGAGCGGCCCCTGCACTCGCTGAAGAGGAAGTCCACCTTCATCTCCCCCATCCCCGCCAAGAAGAGGAACCTGGTTCTGCGGAGCAACAGCGGCGGCATGAAGGAGGAGAAGCCCGAGGGTCCCCCCAGCCTCTTCAAGAAGATGCCTGTGGCCAAGAAGGTGAAAGCTAAGCTGCCCCCCAAGAGCCCCGGTGAAGCCATCCCGAAACCCCCCCTGCCAAAGGAGGCCCCTGACGTCTGCATCAAGATCACCTCCCGGGCGGCCTTCCAGGAGGCTACCAAGACCAAAGTGCTGCCTCCCCGCAAGGGCCGCGGCCTCAAGCTGGAGGCCATCGTGCAGAAGATCACCTCGCCCAACCTGAAGAAGTTCGCCTGCAAGCCGGCAGCCACGGCAGCAGCGGCAGCGGTGGCAGCGACGGCAGCGGCCACTTACGGCACCTCCCTGGGCCCAGCGGGGGCAGACCGGGAGCGGGCGGTGAAGCACGGCGGCGTGGCCCTGGCGGTGGGCGACGCACGGTTGCCCAAACCGGCAGCAGCGCAGAAAGCACCCACAGCACCGTCAGCTGAGCAGTTCTGCCGAAACCCCCACGGTAGAGCGCTGAAGGGGAAGCCGGGGAGCGGGAAGAAACTCTCCGCCGACGGCTTCCAGGGTGAGACCTGTGTGCCGGCCATGGTGGCACAGCCCGGCTCGGCGGTGGTGGCCAAGAACATGGCACTGCTGCCCAAGAAGAGGAACCGCAAGGGCAAAGCGGCAGCGCTGGGCATGGCCAAGGCACCCCTGGGCCCCGCGCTGCCGCTGCCGCCCCGCGAGCGGGCAGCCGGGCCGGGCGGCGGGGACGAGGCACTGCGGGAGGGCAAGAAACCAAAGAGCGAGGAGAAGGAGGCGGGGGGTGGCGAGGGCCTCGAGGGACGTGCGGCGGGCGGGCCGGCACGAGGGCCGAAGCCGCGGGCCAACCACGCCAACTACAATGGCTACTCCAAGCGGCAGCGGAAGCGTCTGGCCCACGGCAAGGCCAAGGCGGTGCCGTCGCGGTGCAAGAGCCGGGGCAAGCGGCGGCGGCAAGCCCAGCAAGCGCCGCTGCTGCACCCCGCCGAGCCCGAGATCCGCCTCAAGTACATCTCCTGCAAGCGGCTGCGGGCCGACAGCCGGGCCCCCCCCTTCGCGCCTTACGTCCGCGTGGAGCGGCGCGGCGAGTTCACCACCGCCTGCACCGTCGTCAACTCGCCCGGTGACGAGGCCCGGCTGCAGCGGGGGCCCGCCGGCACGGCGCCGCGGCCGCGGGCGGCACTGCCCGCCTCGTCCACCATGCACCTGGGGCCCGTGGTGTCAAAGGCGCTGAGCGCCGCCTGCCTGGTCTGCTGCCTGTGCCGAAACCCTGCCAACTACAAGGACTTGGGGGACCTGTGCGGGCCCTACTACCCCGAGGACTGCCTGCCCAAGAAGAAGTCGCGTCTGAAGGAGAAGGCGCGGGTGGAGGGCGAGGAGGCCGGCGCGGCGGAGCGCGGCCCAAAAGGGACGGAGAGCAGCTGGGCGGCCGGCGGCAAGCCACCGAGGCCGGAGGGTGCCGCCGAGGCCGCCAAGCAGAGCTCGCTCCGCTCCAGCCCCCGGGGCATGTTTCGCAGGCTGCAGAGCTGCTACTGCTGTGACGAGAGGACAGAGGGCGAGGAGGCGGCCGAAAAGCCCCGGAGGCACGAATGTAACAAAGCTGAGTCCCCGCCGCAGGAGCCGGCGGGCGACACGCAGGAGCACTGGCTGCACGAGGCCTGTGCCATATGGACCGCTGGGGTTTTCCTGGTGGCGGGGAAGCTCTACGGGCTGCAGGAGGCCATCAAGGTGGCTGCCGACGTGGTAAGAGCTCGGCCGCCCGCCCAGCACGGCACCCTGGGGTGGCGGGGTGAGCCCTCCCACCCGTAGAGGAGAGGCCGTGGGGGGACAGAGGGGATGGAAGGTGTCGGCTCCTCTAAACGGGTCACGCAGTGCTCCTGCTCTGTGAGCAGCACCGTGTGGCATGGCCGGAGCAAATGGAGGCCGTGGTGCTGCTTTCGGCCCACCCCAAGATGGTGGCGGCCGAGCCAGCCCCGTGTGCTGCTGGCAGCCAGCCCGCCAAGCAGAGTCGGGCTGGTCCTGGAGCCGGGTGCTGCCCGCATGCCCCGTGCCTGTCCTCCCGGTCCCAGCAGGGCCTGGGGCTCAGCCCTGCCAAGCTCTCTGCTGGCGGCGCTTGGGCTCTCCCCATGGGCTCGGAGGTGGCACAGTTAGGGAGGCCGAGGCAGACGAGCCCCAGGGCCCTTTTCACAGCGGGTAGCTGTGCCGAGCGCTCCCTGCTCTGAGCTGGCTGCAGGGCTCGGGGTGTCCCCAGACAACAGCAGAGGCAGGAATAAGCAGGAGCAGCCTCCCCCATCGTGCTCTTGTAGGGCTGAAAGCCATTCCCACGGCTGCTCCTTTGGCCGGGGCCCTATTCCCAGCCATACCCCACTGGCAGCACACTGCGCAGTGTGGTCACCAGCGCCACGGGGTGACCCCAGCACCACAGCCCCAGCACCCTGACTCACATGCATAGCAAACCGAGGGGTAATGGTGTGTTACTGCCCGGGAGCAGGGGAATCCCCCAGGATACATGGCTGCAGGGGGGCAAAAGTAATAGGGTTGGTCAGCAAGCTGCTGGGCTTTACAAGTCATCCTGGGAGACTGGGGCTGGTGTTCAGATGTGATGAACCCAGCTGGCTTCCCAGGAGATTTGTGCTGCTGCCTCCCTGATAATGCCTAAAATCTTCCCTTTTAGCCTTAGAAGTGGTTTTATGCTGTCATGCCGTGCGGCGGCTCAAAGAGGGTCGGACACAGCCCTGCCCTGCTCCTTGTTCAGACCACGAGGAGCATGGGGACACTGGGAGAGCAAAATAGGGAGGACGCTGCTGGGACACTGCCATGGGGACATGGGGTCTTTGTGCCCAGCAGAGGCTGGGCAGGGACCTCCAGCAAGCCCCTCGTTACCAGATATGGGGCTGGACAAACCTAATCCATCGTCCCCATGGCATGGCTGTCCTTGGGCTGCCACCCTCCCTGCCTGTGCCAGCAACAGGGACAGGGCAGGAGTGGGGACCACCAGGGTCTTCTGCTCCCGCTGCCCCCGAGCCATGGCACGGTCACGTCCCTTCACCTCCACACCTCCTGCCCTGTCTCTGCTTTCAGTATTTTCCAACCAAAAGGGGGTGGCTGCGGCTCATGGCGTGGGACGGGCTGCGGTGAATAGGTGCCGGAGGGAGGATGCTGCCAGGGGGCAACTCGGGGCAGCAGCAGGGACACCGGTGCCTTCGGGGCTTCTCACCTTGGCGCTGGGCTCTGATGAGGTCTCTCTGTCTCTCTGCCTCTCTCCCTCCCCGCTCCAAATTCCCGGCTGCGTGTAAAGAAGTGCTCGAGCTGCCAGCAAGCGGGCGCCACGGTGGGCTGCTGCCAGAAGGGGTGTCCCCACACCTACCACTATGCGTGTGCCATTGACACAGGTGAGCCCTGCAGCGGGGACAGGGGCGTGGGGACCCCGCCAGCTCCCTCTTACCCAGCTGAAATCGGGGCCAGGGTGGGCTGGTGGCTCCCCATGGCGGATGGCGATGTGCTGCTGCGTGGTGTGTGTCCTGAATTTGGCCGGTCTCAACCAAAACCTTTGTGCAAATGGTGCGGCTCCTCTGGACGGTGGCGAGGAGGGGGCTGCGTCCCTGCTGCTCCTTGGGGACAGCTGGCAGCCCCCTGACACGGCCTTCTCTCCTCGCAGGTTGCTTACTAACCGAAGAGAGCTTCTCTCTGCGATGTCCCAAACATAAGGTAAGCCCGGAGCCCTTGGTGCACCCCCAGACGTTTCGCAGCCCCTGGGGAAGGCAGAGCTGCTTTCATGCCGTGTCCCCACCCACGGGGATGCCCCGCTCCCTGGCACTGCCCCACGGGGCATCACAGGGTCATCGCTTCCTTGGGGACAGCAGGACCCCCATGGGACCCTCAGTGCAGGGGCTGCGCCCCCCCAGACTGGCTCCGGGGTTTTTATGGGGTTTTGTCTGCCTGCCCTTAACCCTGAGTTTTGGGGGGTGACAATTTAAAACCTCTGCTAAAAGCCCGTCCTCCAGGCTCAGTGCTTTTTGCAGAGGGGGGAGCAGGGCTGCATCCCGATGGGGCCATCCCCGCCAGCCTGGGGACAAGAAGGACACGTCCCCCGCCATGTGCCATGTGTCCCCCCCAGCCCCATTAACCCCCTGTCCCCTTGTCCCCGCAGAGGCAGCCCGTGTAGCGGCGCGGGAGGCGCAACGGCCCCCGCCACCAGCGAGGGACCCGCGGGGGTGGCAGCGCCACCGTCCCCAGCACGGAGCCGTCGGGGGCCACCGGAGGAGCGTGGCCCCTGAGGTGGGCACAGCGCTGCCGGCTGCCCCCCGCCTCTCTCCTCGGGGCCCCCCATTCGGGCGGGCAGAGCCCCCGGGGTGGAAGAGTGGTGCCGGGGGCACGGAGCCCCCCCGGGGTGGCGTGGCGGGGTCACCAGCCCCGGTGACATCTGTATGGCGAACACAGAGACTGCTCCAGGACTACGTGAGCTGCACAGGGGTGGGATGGGGTGGGGGGGGGTGGGGGAGGGGTGGCGGGGAGGGGGCGGGGGGGGGGCCGTGTACGAGGGGGTCCCGGCGATGTTGTCTTACTTCGGGGCCGCCGGACCCTGCGTGGGTCCCGGGTCTCCGTATCTCACACTGATCTGATCTGAGATGTTGCCTTCAGCAAACCTCATGGTGTCTGTCTGTATATATGTGCGCGACGGAGAAAAGAAAAAAAAAAAAAGAAAAAAAAAAAGGAAAAAAAAAGAAAAAAGACAAAAAAAAAAAAAGGAAAAGAAAACAACAACGGCCTGCTGTTTGAAACACCGCTTTGCTTTTTCCGTTTCGTTCTTCCATCTCCTGCCTGCCCTCTCCCCACCCTGCCGGGCACGGCTTCCCCAGGACGGGGACAGCGCTGTGCCAGCCCTGTGCCAGCGGCCGTGTCCCCACCGGGGCTGCCCCAGCCCCGATTCCTCCCTCCGCTTGCACCCGCCCTCCTCCTGCCCTGCGGGGTGCTGGCGCTGCTGGGTTGGGGCCGCCAGGTCCCCAAAAGGCCACCCTCCTTCTGCTCTGCCTCGCCGAGACCTCGGCTGCTCTGCTCGCTGGGGACGGGCTTTGCTCCTCGCACTTGGGCTCAAACCCCAAAGCTCTGGGTGCAAGCCCCAAAGCTCTGGGTGCAAACCCCATGGCTCTGGGAGCAAACCCCATAGCTCTGGGTGCAAACCCCATGGCTCTGGTGCAAGCCCCATTGCTCTGGGAGCAAGCCCTATGGTCCTGGGTGCAAACCCCGAGGCTCTGGGTGCAAACCCAGATTTTCAGCCTGGTGCAGGTGGGTGCAAACAGCCCAGCAGCAGCTCCCGCTCGGCAGCACCGGTCCCCACTGGGGTGGGCAGCGATTCGGCTGCCCCAGCCCACCCCACAGGGACGTGGGACGCCGCGGGGAGGGACGGAGGAGACCCTTGCTTCCTTCCGCGTGGCGCTGGCTTGCCCCTCGCCGCCGGCTTCCTTTGGCTTCCTCCACTTTGCTTCTCCTCCAGGCTGCTTCAGGGGGCTGCCCAGGGTGACTTCACCCCGAATCTCCGTCCTAAAAGGGAGGCGTGAGCTGCCCCCAGCGCCGAGCATCCCACGGGAAGGGGGCAGCGCTGACCCCACACCCCCAGCCCCATGCCCCAGCCGGCTGTCGCGCCCCCTCCATCCCACACCCAGCCCTCGCCCTCAAGGTTTGCTGGCCAAGAAATGTCTGTCGTTTCAGCAACCTGCCTCGGACACGGGAGCGAAAAACACACATTAAAAAAAAAAAAAAAGGGGGGAGAAAAGAGACTAATAAAAATAATGAATTACAAAAAAATTAAAAAAAAAAATCGTCCGTGTCCCTGGCAGTGTTGCCTGAAATCTGGCTATTTTTAGTGACATCTTGTACATATGACTGTAAAATGGTAAACCGTGTGTATTATATATTGCCTCATTATATAGTGTATATATATGTATACATATACATATATATAATATATATGAAGACTGTAAATGTTAAGACTAGTGTTCTTATTAGTATATTGCTTCACACTGAAGATTGTGTGTAACAAGCTGTTTCTAAAAGATGTTTATTTTCCTTAAGAGTAAAAAACAGGTCATTGCATTCAGAGCGTCAATAAAGATACAACGATTGTTTTGGAAGTACGTGGCGCCCTGCTCGTGGCCTGTGTTTCTCCGCGGGCACCCGGCCGAGTGTCCCTTTGTCCCCAGGTGCCCCCCCGGTCCAAAGGTCTTGCTGTGGGGTTTGGGCGGGGGGGGGACCTTGGGGTATCGGGGACAGCAGCTCCGGTGCTCCCCATGCATGTTAGGGGAGGAAGGGTGGGTTTGGGATGTCCCCATCCCTGTCCCCTTTGTCCCCCGCCCCATCCTGTGCAAGGAAAGCGAGACCCCCCCCCCCTACAGGCTGCCCACCCGCCCGGGGGGGGCTTTTTGCCCCAGCCCGGCTCGGATTGCCCCCCCCCCCCCATGCACTATCAGACCCCACACCCCCAGTCCAGCACACAGCGGTATAAATAATCAGCTTTAATTGTCTGTACAAAACTCTCCAACTATGAAAATACCGTTTAAAAAGGCGTGGCAAAGGGGGGGGGGGGGGAGGTGCTGGGGCGTGGCGGGGGGGCTATGTACAAGGTGTGAGCAGCGAGGGGATTGGGGGCACCCACCAGCCCCCCCCACCCCGGGGGAGCCTCCCCTTCTCCAAAAGCGCTCAGAGCTGGTGCTTGGCACCGGCTGCAGCAGCTCCAAACTGGGGGGGACTGGTCAGTGCTGGGGAGGGATTGGGGGGGTGGGGGGGGCCCTCTTTCCTACCACGGGCACCACCTGGGAGACAGACGGTGCCACCATAGCTGCCACCACGGGGCAACCCCTCCTGCCCTCCCCTGATGGGGACAATGCTGGGGTGTCCCCCCCGGGGCTTGGGGACCATGGAGGGGGGACGGGCAGGGACGCGCAGGGGAAGGGGGCGAGGACGGGCCCCAGCCCTGTGCCAGGGTGCTGCGGGGGCTTGGGGGGGGGGGTGGCGGGCACCGGGAGGAGGGTGGCCGAGCACCCCCAGTGCCATGCAATACTGTGACAGCGTCACTAGAGGTCCCCACGTCCTGGGGACACGCGGGGAGCACCCACTGGGGACGGCGACGAAGGACGGCACCCTGCCGCTCCTCCCCGGCGCCTCCAAACCCTGAGCCCGTCCTGCAGCGGGGTCTCCTACCCGGGGCGAGGGCTTTGGGGTGACACCCCCCCCCCCCCCCACCCCCGGCACCCCGTCCCCGGCTATCCCGAGGTGACCGTGGTGCCGCTGCCCAGCTTGATGATCATCTGCTGGCAGTCGTGCAGCGTGCGGCGGTCGCCCAGCTTCTCCAGCGTGCGCGCGGCCTCGGCCAGCATCCCCACGCGCTGCCCGGGGGCCGAGAGGAAGCTGGGGGGCAGGTAGCAGCAGGCGAGCAGCAGGGCCTCGGCGTGCTCCCGCGGTGTGGGGTGGCTCTCGGGCTCGCCGGCTGCGGGGACAGAGCGGGCATCAGTCCCTCACCAGCCCCTGGGTTCTCCGGATCCGCTACGAGGCTATTTGGGCACCCCGGCGCGGATGCCACCACCAAAATACTGGGGGAGAAGCTCCCCTTATCCATGCTGTACCCCCTAAACACGGTGGTGGCGAGCAGCGGGGTGTCCCCATGGGGTACCCAGCACAGGGGGGGCTCCCCAACACCTTCACCCACCTGTTTTGCTGCCCTGCACCCCTCTCCTCCGCAGGCTGCGGTCCAGCAGCTGGTGGGTCCGCGTGGGGCTGGCGCGAGCCATCAGCCTGGCGGTGGCTTCGTGCAGGAACACCTGGGAGGAGGAGGAGGAGGAGGAGGACGATGGGGAGGGTTGGGGGGCACCGTGCACGTCTCCACGGGGCTATCTGAGGCCGGAGCCGGGGCGGGGGGGGGGCTCACCCTGCGCATGGCGGGCCGGAGGGTCTGCGCCAGGCGCCGCAGGCTGCTGAGGTCCTGCTGGAAGCCGCGGAGCTCCAGGGCGGACGCCTGGTAGGCGCCGCGGAGCTGCTGGCTGGCGCTCATCTGCTGCTGCCACAGGTTGGTGCGGGTGACGAGGAGCAGGTCGCACAGCAGGAGCTGCACCGCCTGCAGGGGGAGCGGGGGTGGGGGGGGGGACACAAGGGGGAGCGGGGGGGCAGTGAGCGGGACAGACGGACGGGGCGCACCCCGACACCCCCTCCCTCCCCGTGGGCGGGCGGCGCTGCGCGGGACCCCCGCCGGGCTGCATGGCAGGGGCATTGCACTCCCAGTCTGACACATGCAATGCAACTACAATGCACCCCCGCGAGGGCCGGGGACGCCTCCTGCATATCGGCAACCCCCTCCCCAAAACCCGCTCCCAGCCCCTCCGGCTCCCCCAGCCTCACCTTGTCGATGGTGCACTTGGGGGGGCTGCTGAGCTCCAGGCTCTCCCGCAGGCAGCTGCTGGCCTTCTCGCAGTGGTTCAGGCTGGCCTGGCTCCCGTCCTGCTTGCTCAGCATGGCCCGGACAGCCTTGAAGGAGTGCAGCGCGGCGCGGGGAAGGGGCTTCCTGCGTGGGGACGGCGGGCACGGTCACCGCGGACCCCTCGCTGGGCACGGCCGAGCCCCCTCCAGCAGGCACAGGGGCTGCACCGACCCCAGAAAGAAGGGGACACGGGGGAAGAGCTGGCACCCTGCACCCCCAGCACTCACTCAGAGCCCTGCAGCACCCGGGGCATGGTCTCCACCAGCGGGTAGAGGCGCTCGGCCCCCTCCTCGTCTCCCTGCAGCCAGTGAATAACGGCGCCGATGACGGACGCCCACCACTTGGACACGGGGTCGGTGCCTGCAGGGCAGAAAGGGACACGGGAGCGGGG
Organism: Cygnus olor; assembly: GCF_009769625.2. Taxonomy (NCBI): domain Eukaryota; kingdom Metazoa; phylum Chordata; class Aves; order Anseriformes; family Anatidae; genus Cygnus; species Cygnus olor. Next base: position 14,946,372 of record NC_049183.1, read on the forward strand.
TGTCCGCCAGCCCACGGCCCCGCTGCCCCCACGCAGCACCCCGGGGGACGCCGGCCTCACCTGTCACCGCCGCCAAGCCGCAGCTGATGGAGGGCGCGGGGCCGGGCGCGCCGCTGGCGTCGGAGCAGCCGTTGAGCAGCTGGAGGTACTCCAGCGCGTCCGAGAAGCGGCTGGTGGGACAGCAGAGGGGAGGTGAGCGGGGCTGGACCCCGGTGAGCAGAGGGAAGGGGTGCCCAACCCAGTACTCACCCCTCTCCCTGCGCCGCGGGGCGGCCGGGCTCAGGCATGGCCACGCAGCACAGCGCCTTCTCCAGGAGGTGCTCGCGGAAGAGCTGGGTCACCTGCGCCAGCGGGTCCACTGCGGGACGAGAGGGGCTGTCAGCCCCCAGCCCTCCGGCAGCCCCAAAATGGCTGGGGGGGTACAGGCGGGGATTGAGGGGGTACCTGGGTTGCCGGCGGAGCTGTAGATGGTCTCCCTCGGGACGCCCTTGACGGCCCAGTCGCCGTCCACGAAGAAGCGGTGGCCCAAGGGGTGGCAGAGCCACTGCATGGCCGGGGGCACGGCCCCGCCGTGGGACAGGGCCACGCGCCGGGCGCTGCAGAGGAAGGGGCGCTGCGGGGAGAGCACAAGATTGGGGTGGGGGACAGAAGGGGTCCCCAGGGGCCATCGTTGGAGGGGGACACGACAGCAAGCCCCGCAGCAGGGGGGACAGGCGGCCGCATCGAGCCACCAGGTCCCACGGCACAGGTGGGGATGGACACACCACCGGGCACCCCACCAAGCCCCCCGAAGGCAAATGGGGCCGTCCCCCACCCCTTGTCCCCCCCAACTCACAGCCAAGAAGTGGAAGCAGCGGTGCAGGCTGGCCTTGACCCGCAGGGCAGCCGCCACGTAGATCTCAGCCAGGGCGGCCACGGACACGGCATCGCCGGCGCACTCAGCCAGGTTGACGGCGCTGAGCGCCAGGTTGATGGCCAGCAGGTGCCCCCCAGCCTGCTTCCCTGTGGGGACCCCCGCCGGGCGGGAAGGTGTCAGCGGGTGGCGGCGTGACACCCCCTCCCCCCCCCCAAAAAAAAAAACCCTCCGTGCCCCCCCCAAGACCCATCCCCGTGTCGCGGCGCCTACCGGCGAGGTGCAGCTGGTGCAGGCGGTGGTACGCCATGGCGGCGTCGCGGGCGCTCTGGCGGACGTGGGCGCGGGGCGGGGGGGTCCGGGCGCAGCCCCCCGGCGCGGGCGGCCAACCAGCGGCCCACCCAGAGGCGCTGCAGGAGGTGGCGCAGCAGGGTCCAGAGGAGGCTGCACGCCAGGTCCCCGTGGGAGGCCGGCAGCGGGCGGCCCAGAGCCCCCAGCGCCGTGCGCAGGTGCTGAGCCCCCTGCGCGAAGTCGCCCTGCGGGGACCCCACCCCCCCGCAGGGCATCAGCACGGGGAGGGCGGGGCCAGGGAGAGGGGCGGGGCTGGGGGCGGGGTCAGGATTCGGGGGCGGGGTCAGGATTTGGGGGCGGGGTCAGGATTTTGGGGGCGGGGTGAGTGGAGGCTCAAGGAGAGGAGGCCGGGGGAGCTGCGGGGGGCATGGCCAAGGAGGGTGGGGGCGTGGCTAATGAGGGGGCGGGGCCAATGATGACATGTGGGTGGGGTCAGGGGAGGTGGGAGGGGTCAGGGGAAGGGGGCGTGGTCAGGAGGTAGGGGGCGTGGTCAGAGCAGGTGGGCGACAAGGGGGTGTGGGTGGGCTTAAGTGGGCGGGGCCATGTGGGTGGGTGGGGCCAAACCAGGCGAAATGGGTGGAGCAAATGCGGGTGGGCGTGGCTAATAGCAACGAAGTGGGCGTGGCATTTGGGAAGTGGGCGGGGCAATCCCAGGGAGGGGGTGGGGACAGGGCCAGGGGAGAGGGCTGGGGAGCACTGGGGGGGCGGGGCCATGGTGGGTGGGGCCGTGGTGGGCGGGGCTTGGGGCAGTGGGAGGGGCTTACCCGTTCGAGGTCGAGGTCGGCCTGGCGGCGGTGGCGCCAGAAGAGGACAGAGGACTCGGAGTGCGGGGGGGTGACGGGCTCCCCGCAGACGAAGAGCCGCACCACCGCCCCCAGCACCAGCGCCACGTTCAGCCCCCAGAACACCAGCGTGGGCCACAGCCACTGCGACCACCCCCACGGCTCCTCTGCGCGCGGGGACGGCGGTCAGCGGCCTCCACCCCCGTGGGGACCACCCCAGCAGCCTCCATCCCCATGGTGCACAACCCAGCGGCCTCCACCCCCATGGTGCACAACCCAGCGGCCTCCATCCCAACGGTGTCCACCCCAGCGGCCTCCACCCCCATGGTGCCCACCCCAGTGGCCTCCATCCCAATGGCCTTTACCCCCAACCCAACACCTTGCACCCCAACAGCCTCCGGCCCACCCCAACGGCCTCCATCCAAAGCCTTTACCCCAGCCACAGCATCCAGCCCACCCCTATCCCAACAGCCTCCATCGCAACGGCCTCCACCCCATCCCCACCCCAACGGCCTCCACCCCGTGCCAGCACTTACCCGCGGTGCCGGACTCGGCCATGATGCTCCTGCCAGGACCCGCAGTGCCCGGGCTCCCCACAGGGGCCGGGGCGCTGGAGCCCCGCAGCAGGGAGGCCAAGGGGTTGAAGGAGAGGCAGAGGAAGACGAAGGCGCAGAGGGCCATGCGGGAGCGGTCCAGCATGCCCTGGCTGCCGGGCGAGGGCAGCGGGCGCTCCTGCTTCACCTGCGTGGGCAGAGCCTCTGTGAGCCTCGGGAATGGGGCACAGGGGGACAGAGCATGGGGCACAGGGAATAGGGGACAGAGCATGGGGTTCAGGCCATGGATACGGGCACAGATATACGGACACGGGGCATGGCGATGGGGCAGAAGAGCGGGCATGGAGTATGGGGTATGGATAACAGGTCATAGGTGTGGGGTATGGGTATGGACATGGGCATGGCATGGATTATACAGGGCATGGGCATGCAGTATGATGATGAGGCACACGCATAGGGCACAGGGCATGGATATGGGGTACGGGGTGCTGGGCACACACACAGGGTCCATAGCAAGGGCGTTGCATCCCCTGAATCCCTCCCTCCAGCCCCACATCGGGCAAGGAGCACCCTAAGGGAGAAGGGTCAGGCTCCCACGCCAGCATCCCTCTCGCTTGGCTCCTGGCCCCCTGGGGACCCCCATCCCCGGCACACCCCCGCACCTTGCCGTGGTCGCAGAAGGGGCTGTCGGGCTCCGAGTCGCTGCTGCTGTTGCTGCTGCCCCCGCTGAGCGAGAGGGGGCTGCCGCGGGAGGGCGAGCCCACGTCCGAGGGCGGCGGCGTCAGCATCTCCATCACCTCCGCCTTCACCACCTCCATGGGGGCCTCCGCCTTGGCCCCCCCACTGCTGCAGGAGGCCACCAGGTCCTTGAGGGACTCTGCGGGGAGCGGCGCAGGGCTGAGACAGGTTGGGGGGGGTGGGGGGGGGTGGGGGGAAGGACCCCGGCCAGAACCTGCCCACCCCGCGGCACTCACTGCTCTTCTGCACGGCCATCTTCAGGCTGAGGTTCTCCTGCTTCAGCTTCTGGTTGCTCTGCTGCAGGAAGCGGATGTACTCGATGGCCTTCCTCAGGATCGCCGACTTGTTGAGCTGACGGAGGGCAAGGGAGGGCTCAGCCCCGCTGCAAGCAGCCCCCTCCCCACCCCAGCCCCGGCACGGCTCCCACCTTGGCCTCGGTGCCCACCACCAGGTCCTTGAGCTCCACGATCTTGTCGTTGATGGAGGAGCGGTAGCGCTTCTCGATGGCGTTGTGCGCCGTCCGCTTCTCCCCCTTGCTCTGCACCAGCGCCGGCTTCCCGCTGGGCGCCAGCCGGTTGATGGGCAGCTTCTCGGCGTCCACCACCAGCGGCACCGTGGCCAGGATGGTCCCTCCGCTCACCAGCGCCTGCGGGGATGCAGGGAGGCATTGGTGGGGGGGACCCCGAGCGTCCCCAGCCCACCCCGCAGCCCCCCGTGGGGGCACCTACCGGCACCTGCAGCGGGGCCGCGGTGCCGCCGGCGCTGGTGGCCAGGGAGGCGATGCCGGAGGTCTTGGCGCTGCCGGCGTCCGTCTTGACGGCCGTGAGCAGCAGGGAGTCAGCCTTGATGAAATGGGGCTGCAGCAGCACCTGGGGGGTGTGTGGAGGGATGGTCAGCGGGGCTGGGGTGCCACCAGACCCCCCAACCCCCCCACATACGCAATCCTCGGTTCTGGGCTTACCGGCACCGGCTGAATCTGGGGCGAGACGGGCTGGGGGGTGGCGGTGGTGGCGGCAGGGGGGGGGCCCGGGGGCCAGGAGCTGCTGGGGTGCCACGCTCTGCACGGGGCCGGGCAGCGTCGCCACGGGCTGGACCGGCTGTGGGGTGGGCAGGGGGCTTTGCCCGGCCCCCCCGGGCTGCACGGCTGGGCATGGAGCAGAGGGAGGCGTTACGGGACCTCCCCAGCACCACAGCCTCACTGGGGGGCACCCCCCTCCAGCTCCCAGCCAGAACCCCCCGCACCGAGCCTCCTGCCCAGAATCAGGCAGCCCTGACCCCCCTCCTCCCTATAACACCCCCCCATGCACCCCCAAATCCTCACCGGGGAAGCCGTGCTGGTTCTGGAAACCCACCAAGGGCTGGGGGCTGAACTGGCCGGGGGACGCGGGGACGAAGCTGGGGGGGGCCAGCATCACGCCGGGCTGGGGCTGGCTGCTGGGCACGGCCGACGGCTCCTCCTTCACCCCCGGGGCTGTTGGGGGGCCGGGGGCAGGCAGGAGAGGGGCAGGGGGCTGCGGGGTGAAGGCTGCCAGCCCCGGGGGCCCCGGGTACACATTGCCCGGGGGGGCGGCGGGGGGCGGCTTGCTGGGCCCCAGGTAGGTGCCGAGGGTGCTCGGGGCGGGTGGGAGCCCCGGGGGCACGGTGCTGTCGGGGACACCAAAGGGAGAGTCGAACAGCCCCGAGAAGTCATTGTCTGGCGTGTTGATCAGCTGGAGCATGTCTGCAAAACAGCCCCCCCGCACCCCGTCAGCGGTGGTCCCGGACCTTGCGAGGGGTCCCCAAAGCCTTTGGGGGGTCCCCAGCCCCACAGCGCTCAGCCCTGCCCAGTGCTTTGGGGAGGGGTCCCCACAGCCAGGGGCTCTCTCCAGAGAGAAATTCCCAGGGAAGCGCCATGCCCTGCTCCTCCCGGGCACTCTGCCAGTGGGGAAACTGAGGCACGGCACCCACATGGCGGGGCTGGGGTCTGCCCCCCCCCCCAGGCTCAGAGGCTTCCAACCCAGCCTGGGGGCAGCGGGGCTGATCTCAGCCCGTTTCCCAGCTCGGGGTGGGCACAGACCACCTCATTCATTTGCCACCCACCAGGAACCCCGACAGCCCCCACAGCAGCCCCCATATTGGGGGGAGGGAGCAGGTTCGGGTGGGGACAGGGAGGTGCCACATCCCGGACCCCCCCACCCCAGTGCCAAGCGTGTGCACCCCGCTCTCCCCCCCAGCAGAGCAGCACAGCAAGCACAGGGTTAAGCAGCACTGATCTGGGGGGTCTGCTCCCCTCACCAGGGGGCACAGACCCAGGACACCCCCACTGCCGTGCCCCAGCACCCCCACATCGCCACACCCCCCAATGCCCCCCAGGGGATGCCCGCATCGGGGTGCCCCCACTTGGGCACCCCCAGCTGAACGCACGGAGGCGCCCCAAAGCTGCCACCACCGGGATGACCCACGGGGGGGGTCCCACCGAGGCACCCGCACACCCACAGACCCCAGGACGCCCCCACCGAGGCGCCCCACGCCCCGGGGCACCCCACGCAGCGGGAAGGGGCCGCGGCGAAGCCCCCCGGGGCCGCGGGGAGGACGATGCCGGGGGTACCTTCCAGCGCGCACGCCGTGCGGCCGGCGGGGTGGGCGCAGCTGGGGGTCTCCAGGCGGAGGCCGAGGCCTCCGCTCAGCCTCGTGCCGAGGCGGCTGGGATATTTTCAAGCCATTTTCTCGCCTCCTCTCCCCGCGGGGCCCTCCCTGCTTGCCGCCTGCGCCAGGCCTGGAGCGGGGCCGGCGATGGGGTGATGCCGACTCCGCCAATCGCCGCCCGCGCGCCCGCCGGCCGCCCCCAGACAGCCCCGCGGCCTCGCCAAGGTGAGCCCGGCGGGTAACTCGCGGGCACCCCGCCGGCACCCGCCGCGGTTACTCGGGGTCAGCCGCCCTTAACTCCTTCGCCGCGCGCCCCCCTGCATCCATCCCCGGCACGCGGGGCGCCCCTCGCAGCCCCCTGCGCCCCAGCATCCCCGTGCCTGCTTCGGGCAACGGAGGAGATGCCCCGCAAGGAGAGGGGTCTGCTTTGCACAGCTCCAGCCCCCTGTAAGAAGTCAGCGCCCCTATTTGCACTGGGGGTCTTTCCAGGGGGCTCTAAGCCTCAGACCCCCCAGCTCAAGAGACCCGCACCCAGCCCCTCTCCATGGGGTATGTGGGGCCAGGGAAGCACCCCCAGGGGGACACCTTCACCCCACACCCCCACCCCTCTGCTCCCCACGGCTTCCTGGGGATCATGGCCAAACAAAACGGGGTGTCACGGGCGGTGGCTGCCCGCTGGTGACCTGGCACACCGTGTCAGCCCTGGTTCGGGGCCAAGGAGGGCAGAGGGGACGCCAGCGCGGCTCTGGGGCACGACACCCCGCAGCCAAAGTCCTCGCGGGGAGCCGGGCGGCAGGATGCACCGCTTCCCCCGGTGCTGCCACCCGGTTAAAGGTCACCCGGTTGGGTTCGGCGCCGGCACGGGGACACCGCGACGGCCCCGGAGAGGGGGTTCCCGGCACCGACCTCCCAGAGCGTCCCGTGGGCGCCGCGGGGTGCCGGGGGGCTCGGGCGGCCCCACACCCTCTCCCCACCCCGCCGCGTGCTCCACCGGCTCGGCCGGTCTGTGCCGGGGATGCCTCGGGGCCCCGACGCTCAGTGAGCTCAGCCGGGACGGGCGCCACGTGCTGCCGGCCGGGGAACCTGTTCGGTGCTGGGGCTGGGCTGGCTGCGTGCTGGGCATGGGGACGGGTGTGGGAACGGGTACGGGTACGGGTAGGGGTATGGGTAGGGGTACAGGCATGGGAATGGGAATGGGAACGGGTACAGGAACGTGCACAGGTATGGGAACGGGTAGGGGTATAGGTATGGGTACGGGTACAGTTATGGGTAGGGGTAGGAGTATGGGAATGTGTACGGGTATGGGAACGGTTATGGGAACAGGTACGGTTCTGGGTACGGTTTTGGGAATGGGAATGGGAACGTGTATGGGTGTGGGAACGGTTATGGGAACGGGTACAGTTACGGGAACACTTATGGGACCGGGTACAGCTCGGCGCTGGGGAGCAGGTCCCGCTGGCACAATCCCCACCCCACAGCCCTCCCCCACCAAGAGGACCCGGTACCGAGGGCTCCGGGCCCGGGGATGCTCCGCAGAGCCCCGGGGCCGCTTCTCCCCCCCCCTTCCACCCTTCCCTGCCCCCCCCCCCCGCCCCGGGAAGCCAGGAGGAATGACCGGGAGTAACCCCGGCGGTGACGCTACCGCGGGGCGGGGCTGGCGGCGGCACAAGGCTGCGGGCGGGGGGGGCGCCGGGGCTGCCCCTGCACCGGCACCGACCCCCCCGGGACGGGGAGGGACAACCGGTACCCGAGCCCCCCGGGCCGGGCACGGCCCCCCCCAGGACGACGCAGCCCTGCAGCGACTCCGAGCCCCAAAAGCCCCAAACCTCCCCCCCACCCCCGGCACCGAGAGCGGCCCCCCCCGGGCTGTGCTACGGTTCTCCGGTGTTGCACCGAGCCCCCGGCGTCGCACCGAGCCCGCTCCCGCCCTTCTCCGGTATTGCACCGAGCCCCGGCGTTGCACCCCCCCCCACGGCCACGCGTGGCTTCCCGGCGGTGCACCGAGCCCCGGGCATTGCACCCCCCACAGCCACGCGTGGCTTCCCGGCGGTGCACCGAGCCCCCGGTATTGCACCGAGCACCGGGCACCGCACCCCCCACGGCCACGCGTGGCTTCCCGGTATTGCACCGAGCCCCGGCCGCGCACCGAGCGCGCAGCCCCGGTCCCAGCCGTCCCCCCATCCCGGTGCCCCCATATCCCCCACCCCGGTTCCCCCACGCCCCCCCCATCCCCGTGCCACCCCCAGGTCCGGTTCCCCCATATCCCCCAATCCCGGTTCCCCCGCTCCCCCCCCCCCAGTCCCGGTGCCGCCCCCCCCCCCCCCCCCCATCCCGGTGCCCCCGGGCCCCCCGCACCGTCGATGTCGCTGAGCAGCGCCGTGTCGATGTCGCTGCCCCCGGGCAGCCCCGGGCCGGGGCCAGCCCGTCCAGGCTCCCGTCGTCGAAGGCGAGGGCGCTCATCCCGCAGCTCAGCACCGGCGGCGCCGCCCGGCCGCGGCCGCTCGCACCATGAGCGCCGGAGCCGCGCCGAGCCCGGACCTGCGGCCGGGCGGGGCGGGAGCCGCCGGGGGGGGCGGGACGAGGGGCGGCCCCGGGAACGGCCCCGGGAACGGCTCCGGCAGCGGCACCCCCCCCGCCCCGGGACGCCCCCCCCCCCCCCCCTCCCCCGCGGGGTGCCCGCCTCTGCCCGGTGGCAGCGGGCACCCCGGAGCGGGCACCGGGGTCCTGGGCAGCGAGTTCCTGGGCACCGAATCAGTCCCTGGGCACCAAACGGATCAGTACCTGGGCACCAAATCGATCAATGCTTGGGCACCAAGTTCCTGGGCACCCAATGCTTGGGTACCAAATAAATGTCTGGGCTTCAAATAAATCAATCCCCGGGCACCAAATAGCTGGGCACCAAATCAATCCCCGGGCACCAAGTACCTGGGCACCCAATACTAGGGAACCAAATCAATACCTGGGCATTAAATAAATCAATACCTGGGCACCAAATCGATCAATACCTGGGCACCAAATCGATCAATACTTGGGCACCAAGTACCTGGGCACCGAATCAATACCTGGGCACCAAATCAATCAATACCTGGGTACCAAATACTTGGGCACCAAATAAATCAATATCTGGGCACCAAATAAATAAACAGCTGGGCGCCAAATCGATCAATACCTGGGCTCCAAGTTCCTGGGCACCCAGTACTTGGGAACCAAACAAATATCTGGGCATCAAATAAGTCAATACCTGGGCACCGAATCAATACCTGGGCACCAGACAGCCAGGCACCAAAAAAATAAATCCCTGGGCACCAAGTAGCTGGGCGCCAAATAAATACCCAGGCACCAAATCAATACACGGGCACCAAGTACATGGGCACCAAATAAATACCCGGGCACCAAATAAATAAATACCTGGGCACCAAATACCCCGGCATCGTGCACCCAGGGGAGCTCGGAGGGGCACAGCGCAGCCGGAGGCTCCTTGGGTGCTCAGAGAGGGGGGGGCGCTGGGATTTTGGGGGAGCCCCGAGTGTTTTGTCTCAGCACCAGGAATAACCTGGGAAAATGAAACCAACTGCGCCAGCAGCCCCTCCAAAGTTTGCCTGCTCTGCCAAGCAGGACGGAGGCTGCCCAATAATTAATTAAAGCTGGCTGCACCCTACAATCCTCTCCTCACCCCCCCCCCCCCCCGTGCACCCCTGTGCAAAATTGGAAGCCCTGCGTGGGGCACCCCATGGCGGTGGTGGAGCCGTGGGGGCTCAGCCCAGCCCCGCTCTGGCCGGAGCTGCTCGGGTGTCTCAGCGGCAGCAGAGGCTGCTGAACCCCCCCCCAGGAGCCCCCTAACTTGCCATGGGGCGGCTCAGGGGGGCTGCACGCTCTCTCCCCCCTCCCCCCTATTTTATTAGGGTCACTGGGGGGGCGGACGTGCCGTGTCCCACGAGGCAGCTGAGCGCGAACGCGAGGGTCGCACGCCCTTAAAATAACCCACCGCGAGACACGGGGGGGGGAGGTGGGGACAACCAACAACCCCCAAAACCACCCAAACGGCTTTATTTCCGTGCCAAGCCAGATTTCGCAGGGCCCCTTCCCGTCGCACGCCTCCCCCAAAACCAGAGGGGCCGCGCTCCCCAGGGACCCCGTGGCATGGCGGGGGTGACCACGCGGCATCCGCGGGGCGGTGGGCAAGGGTCCGGGGGCCCAGGCCGGGTGGGCTCGGTGGCGGAGGGCTGCCACGCGGGGTGGGGCTCCCCGGGGGGTAAGCTCGGTTGTGCGGGGTAAGGAAAAACCCCGCCTGTAGAACCAGCGCCACGCAGCCAATAAGCGCGGCGGCCGGAGTGGAGTGATCCTGCATCACGGCGCGGGGCCCGCGATTACATCATGTCGGTCCGCCGGGATCCGCCGGCGGGGCCACGTGGTGCTGCCCGAGTCGCTGGGACGCTCTCCTTCCCCGGCACGGGGCCGGGGGGAAACCGCAAGGATGAGACGGGAAACGAGCCGGACCCGCCACGGCGGGCGCTGGGCAGCCGGCCGGACGGGCTCGAGTGGCCACGTTGGGCTCGCGTGGCCGCTTCGGGCTCGTGTGGCCACTCCGGGCTCATGTGGCTGCATCGGGCTCGTGGGGCTGCATCGGGCTCGTGGGGCTGCATCGGGCTCGTGTGGCTGCATCGGGCTTGTATGGCCACTTTGGGCTTGTGGCCACAACAGGCTCATGGCCACATCGGGCTCATGGCCACTCTGGGCTCGTGCGGCCACTTTGTGCCCGTGACCACCTCGGGCTCGCAGGGCCACTTTGGGCTCGCAGCACCGGGGCTGCCCCCAGCACCCCGACCCCACGGCCCCTCGGGCAGCTGGCACCCGCCGCCCCCAACCACTCCTGGCCCTCGGCGCCCCCCGTGCCCCGGGGTTGCTGCGCTCCGGCAGAGCGCGGCGTTAAGCCCTAGCGCGTGCTGCCAGCAGATCCAAAGCCTCTCCCTCGCTACCTGTGCCTGCTGTGGCAGCCGCCCCCCCCCCGCGGGCACGCAGCCATGCTTGTCCTCCTCCCCGGGCACCCACCTGGGCCCCTGCTGGAGGCAGAGGAAGATTTTGGGGTCTGGGGACCTCTGCCCCACGCACAAGGGGGGCAGCACACCCGTCCGGTGCCCACGCCAGGGCACGGCGCTGCAGGTTTGCACCCGGAGCTTTTTCTGTGATTTCTGCTCCATCGGGGCACTGGCGGCTGAGCACCTCCCTGAGCTGTGCGCCCACCAGGACATTTCTGACACAGGCACGAGCTCAGCACCACGGTAAACAAGCCGGGGCAGAGCTGGATTTAAGGCATGCTGATCCCCAGCTACAAGGAGGGGAAAGATTTCCAAGCTGTTCCACACACCCCTTCCCCAAAACAGCTTTTAAGGCACAGAGCATTGGTTTGGATCTTTGGGCGCGGGACAGAGGGCACCGTCCTGACGAACTGCTTCGTTTCTCTTCGGCTGAAGCAACGCCCCCTCTCCAGGGCTTTTCGGTGGCTCCTCTTTGCTTCCCCCTGCCCATTGCAGCCACCTTCACAAACGAGGATGTGGGGAGCAAATTCCTGGCCCGTGAGTCAGGAGAAGCAGCCCATTGCTTGGGCTGGGAACCTCGGGGCACCGCAGCGCCCAGCAGCTCGTCACCAGCCGCTTTCTAGGTCACCAAAGGCTGGCGATCCCAAGTCACCCCCCCGAGGGCCATCGGGGCACCCCGGGCACAAGGGCTGTCACCCACCCGCGTGCCCTTCTCCGGCGAAGACACCCGAGAGACAGAGAGCGCATCGTCCGGTCACACGAGTAGTGCGTTTATTGGAGTATCTCACATGCAGGAACCAAAGTAGAGATGATTTCTGGAACAAGTTAAACGACGGCGGATTAATACAGGTGTATCTCCCGTAAGTGAACACTTGCTACGTGAATACAGCAACGCTTTAGTGTTGGGTTTCTTCGCTTTTTTTTTTTTTTTTTTCGCGTTTTGTTTCTCTTTACACAGTCAATCTCTTTAAGTAGTTACGTCCCCCTTCTCTCCCTACCCCGTTCCCAAACAAAAAAATATCCAGTATCTTCAGTAAATAAATATTATCCACTTTTATCTGGAAAGCCTACAGCTGTAATATACAGAGAAGCTATTACACAGGTTACATTTGTAGGGCTAACGACAGCTCATAATACCATGTACAGAACGAGGAGCTCGTACTCATAAAAACACAGAGCAGGGGGAAGGTGGGCGCACGTTTACTGTGGGCTCAGGAGGACCGGAGCTCGGCGGGGCCCCAAATCCAGCTGGCTCCCAGCAAAACGCATCCCCACCTCTCTCCCGGACAGAGCAGCGGGGACGCCGGGGCTGGGAGCCTGCTCCAGAGGCTGCATTTTGGGGTGAAGGGTGCTGGCGGACACCAGCATCGCCTCCGAGGACGCGGCTGGGGATCCCCGCCTCCTCGCCTCCGCCGGCGGGCAGGGGCTGTGGGTGCCCCAGCAGCTGAAGGGTTACCTCCAAGACGCCTACAAATCCGCTCGCTGATTGCCTGCTTCAGTATTTCCATAAAAATATCTGTCCTGAGCTGGGTTTTTTTTTTCCAGGGTAGGCTCGGCAAGCCTTGTGGTTAGCACGGAGGAGGTAAACAATGACTGGGCTGGATGAGGCTGGCCCGGGGATGGAGATAGCGCAAGCGGCGCTCCGCAGGGCTTCCCAGCAGCCACAACGAGACCTCACCACGCCTGGGATGGAAGAGACCGCTGGAAATGCTGCTGGGTCTGCTCTCCCGGCTCCTGAGAGCAGGGGAGCGCGGAGAGAGAGGAGCAGGAGCAGGATGGGTCCTGCTCCTGCTCACGGGAGGGGGGCGAACGCCCCTGCCCCGGCCGAACCCACCGCCCGGGTCTGTTCTTCCACCACTGGAGGGAAACATCTCGCCACCGCAGCCAGCTCTGCAGTCCTCCATTTAGAAGTGGAGACGGTCAGTGGATCCCTTAAAAAAAAGCTGGAGGCGGTCAAATGAACAGAACCCTCCATAAAATCCCTCTCCAGCTTGGGAGCACAGAACCAGCCCCGACCAGGGCAGGGCTGAATTACCAGCACGTTTCTGACAGCGGTGGTGATAACGGGAAGGGGACGGGCACGGCGGGGGCTACGCGAGGGTCCCAGTATGGACCAGTCTCCCCACTTAGGCTGTTCCCTTTCAAAGACACCAGGCCACATTTTTACGAGTTCTCCTATGAGCCTCACCTAACCGCCCTAAATGTCTGTACAGCACGTTGTTAGCTACTACACCTGCCGAAGAAGCAGCTGAAACCTACACGTAACAATTAAAAAAACCCCAAAGGATGCATTTAAATAGAAAGCATTCATTTCTTACACCTCGGCACACGAAGGGTTAACAGAAGAGGTTAAAAACACACCGGAAAGGAAATATATTGACAAAATAAATATTTTAACCTAGAATATGGTACGATTAGAACTGACAAAGGACCCCGGTAATAATTTAGTGTCGTTAGCAAGCTGTGACCCCCAGAAGCTCCGTCCCTCATCTCGCTCACACCACGGCCACGCACGGCCCCTGCCCACTTGCACAGAGGAAGCATTTAGGGTGAAAGCAAAGGAAGAATAAATCACGGGTCAGTCTTCCGACGCGAAAAGCCCCTTCCCTTTTCCCCCAGTTTCCACCAGGCAGGTTACTCGCGGACCACACGAGGACGGGGAAGGTGGGGGATCCTGATACAGGATATTAGGGAGCTCGAGCGCAGCTCTCCCTTTGTTAAAGGAGGCTCAGGACAAACCCTTGGCTCCTCCACACGCTCCTTCCCTGCCATAATTCCCTCCGCTGCGTGCTGGGTGCTGTGGGAGCCAGCCTGGCCAGCCCTGGGGGCCTGCACCGGGCCCACCGAGGGTCCCCCCCAGCCCCCCGAGGGAGGCAGCCCCTGGGTGCTGTCCTATTCGAGCACAGCGCCAGCACCCCCATGAGCAGGGCCCCAGCTTTCCAGCAGGTGACACGGGGCATCGGGGGGGCTACAAGCGCCGAAGGGTCCCTTGAGCAGTGCCAGCGCGTGCCGCACATCTCCCCTCAGCCCCAGCCCTCTTCTTTCATTTGTTTTCCTCCCCGGCCACAGGGAGCAGGCAGTCACCGACAGCTCCGCGAGCTCTTTCAGAAAGGGACCGGCTTCCCTTTGCACCAACAACTCGAGGTTGGGACAGGCTTAGCAGGAGGCAGAAGCAGGGTTCCCAGCTCCCGTCTTTGCGTAGGGCTGGGGGAAGAAGGGGCAGCAAATCCGCAGCGGTGGGACTCCAAGGGGCTCCGGTGACAGCCCCGCTGATATTCTTGCCACTCGGCATCATTCGGCAACGTTCCACGCTTGAGCAATGCGATTATCTCCCTGGGCTTGGCAGGGAAGCTGGATTAACATGCTCAGAATCACCTGATGCGGCCATTTACAGGGTCAATGTGTTTCAAGGATTTAGAAGCGAAAACACACTCCTAAAACACCCACGGAGCTTTTCTGCATCGACAGGAATACCAACAATTCATTCTGCGCTGGCAAGGCTGCTCAGGCGATCACCAGACACTGTCTGAAATCAAATCAGCGCCACAGCAGAAGTTTCCTTGGGTTTCTGGAGCTCGGGGCCACAGCTGACGCGCTGCAGAAAGGCAGGGTCTGGCAGGAGCTGGCTGCGGGGTGTCTGGCACCCGGCACCTGAGCGTCGGGCTCACCTTGTGTTAGAGAGCGAGGGCAGCACGGGAGAGCAGCAGGGCACGCCTGCCGCTAACTGAGGCTGTCCTGGCACTTTCCTTTAGCCACAGAGAGGAAAAAAATAGAGGGAAACCCTCTGCAGGCTCACACAGCGGGGCTTGGCGATGCGGAGGGCGAGCCAGCAAGCGGGGAGAAGAGGCAGCGCGGTCCCCAAGCTATCTCCATCCTTACACCGATTTTCCTTGGCCGCTTGCAAGCCATGCAGGGGGCTACAGAGCAGCAGGGGGGGCAAGGCAGAGCCGGGGTGGGGGGCAAGGCAGGCAGGGCAGGACAGAAGGGAGGATGGCAGGGACAGCAGAGAGGGACAGCCGGCCTGGGGTGGCCTGGAAATCCTGCACCAAACAACTCTTCCCTCCAAAGCTGGAGCTGACAGCCCTCAGCCCGTCAGTGCTGCAAGCCGGCCACGGGGGACAAGGCTTTATGCGTCACAAGCCACCGAGCGCGGCGTGCCTCGGAGAGTTTGTTACGAGCTGAACTACCCGTGCCCAGATAAAAGCCTCTATCGCTTTCACATCAGCTGTCTGCAGCACGGCTTCTTGGTCTAGAAGAAGCGCCGGAGCCAGCTCGGCACGCAGCAGCGTCCCGGGCAGCCCGGCCATGCCAAGTCGGAGCAAGGCGGCTGCTTGCCTAAGAGCCAGCGCCCCAGGGAAGGGGGCTGCGGAGCACAGCGCTGCCTGCACCGGCGTTCCTCAGGTAAGCTGCCCCTCTGCCAGGGCAGCAGATGCTCCCTGCCGCACGGCATTGGGCTCTCGCTTTGATCCTGCGGTCTCGTGCCACTGGCTTCCTACCAAGGAACACGCTTGGGGGTGCAGGGAGGGCTGGAGCCGCCGGCGAGGTGGGCGCACGGGGAGGAATCCCCCCGGGAAGAGCAGTCCCCCAGGAGCTGGGAGTGATAAAGGGGCAGGGGCTGCAAAGGACGCTCCGGAAACTATTAGGATTACATCTAGCATGGCCACAAGTGTCCAACGCTGTCTCAGGCCCTAAAGGAAATGAGTTGTTCCACCTCCAGCACGGCCACGGCCAGTCCCTCCACGCATAACCATTTCCACCAGCATTCTCTCACGAGCCTCTGTAGGGTTCTCCTCTCCTCATCACAGCCAAGAAGCAGCAGGTCCGTCCCACCAGGCACGGCAGGGAAGCCAGGAACCTCGGTTCCCACCCAGCCCGTGAGCAAAGCCCCATCCGTCTGCACGGATGCTATTTACAACAGCCGAGACAAACGCAGAGCTCTGCAGCCACTGAAGAAGGGATCTAAGGTAAGGAAAAAATAACCTAGCTATTTTAAAAAGGCAACCACGCTAGAAAAAAAAATCCTCCTGTGCGAATGCTCTCCCAAAGAGCAAAATGCTTCATGCGCTAACGTTACGGCATCCATTCAGCTCGGCGCTTTTCATTCTTGTCAACTGCCAGAGCGACTGGACAGGGCCAACAGACTGCTTTCAAATTAGAGCCAGCCCAGATAAAACACAAGGAAAAAAATACCCTGTGAGATTAAGAATATGAAGCGTCGCACAAAGTGGGGAGAAGCGACCACCATATGGTACCAGGAGATGTGTGAGTGGGAGAGTAAAGGATTTTAACTTGTGAAGCACATGTTGAAAGGGGAACAGTTGTTCCTTGCTGTCGAATCCGACACGAAAGCCAATACATTAACATTTTATCTAAAAATAAAGACACACTCCCTCTGAACATTCCAGCTCAGTCAATTACATGCTGATCGACAGAGCAGTCTACTTGGCAGGACCTGCCTACAGAAGAGGATGATCCCTACATAAATTGAAGGGCAAGGCTGCTCTCTCCCCTCTGGGCTTTTGTTTCAACACAGTGTGACGTACTCATGCATTCGAAAGAGGTTTTCAGCATCAAGAGCTGGTTTTGTGCAGCCGGGATAGGAAGGAGGGGATTAAGCAAGTGCTGGAAAATCGTGGTCTGGCAGGAAGAGCGTCGGACTTAAATAGAAAGAGTCAGCTTGTGGGGATGGGTTGTTTGAGACAGAGAGGGAGGAGAAGGAGAAGCGATCTGTGAAACCGGGGGCGAAGGGCTCGCTGTTAGCCGAGTGCTGCGAGAGGACGAGGTGGCCGGACGGCAACTTTCTCCTGCAGAGCCCAGGGGTGGCAGAGCAAATCCTCACAGTGCAAAGAGGGCGTCCTCCGAGCGCTCCTGCTTTTTCCTGCTCGAAGGGTTTGTCGGCGGGGTGGGGGCTTCCAGGGGCGGGGACGGCAGGTTGGGAACCATCTCGGCCGCTTTGGCTCGCTCTTCTAAAAATTTGTCAAATTCTGCAATGCAAAAAAAAAAGAAGGAAGGCAGGTAAGAAGTGGGGCTGTGCGTTTAGCCCCCAGGACAGAGGTTGGCAGGGTCCGAAATCCCAGTGCCTGGTGTCCCACCAGGCTGTGATTGCAGGAAGGGGCACGGACGGCCTCTGAGCCACCCCAGCTCAGGCAGCAGGGGGGATCAAAACCCACACCAGGCGATCAGTGGAGGCAGGAGCAGGTAAACCTCCTTCCAAAGGGCCAAGCAGCTCGGACATGCACCCTACCAGCACAAATACAGCGCGCAGCCAAGGGAGATGGCAGGAAAGCGCGTACAGCAGGGAGGGCTCTTCAATAAACACCAACTTTTTCCTCTGAAACGCTCCTCCTGCCTTTCCGAGCACAGAGAAGCATTCGCTGGGGAACAGCAGGCTGGGGGAAGCCGGCATCTCAGCAGGGATCAGAGCAGATCATTCAGTCCGGACATTAACAGGGCATGGCTCACGGCCACGGGCATCTCTGCTTACCTTCGCTGGTCACTCCTTCTTCCAGCTCATCTCCCTTCTGCAATTGGAACAAAAAGGCGTGTGAACACACAGGCAGAGCCTCACCCCCGCTGTCACCCCTCGTACCCGTTAAACGCAACCGGAAGGCTTCCACCACTCACTTCCACACGCTAACTGCTGAGCAAGTAGGGGAAATAGGGGAAATTGCAGGGCCCTCACACCAGGCCAGTGGTGAGCGACACATCGCCGAGTTCAGAGCTAAAGGAGCAGCACCAGAGATGCCTCTGAAGGTTGCTGGTGGCAGCCGGCTGCCAACCGTTCCCTGTTGGAGCTGAGCGGCAGCCCAGAGCTGCTTCCACTTCACACTGAAGGCCCGGTCCAAACCTGGGCTGCACGAGGCAGAAAGCACTGCCACACGCCCCTTTAAAAGGCCTGCGGCGTGCTTTCAAATCAAATGTGCTTTTAGCTGGCAAAGGACACGTGCCACAAAATAGCTTAGGGTTCTTCCTGCGGGGGTTCGTTTTAGATCCCCTACAAAAACACGGAGGTTTTCTGGTGCCCACGCTGCACACAGACGAGACCAGGCCGGTCTGGAGGAAGGACAGGGCCGGGCAGCTGTCCTGTGAGGTACAAAGGCTGCGATGCTGTGGGGCCAGCACGTTTCTACCAGCTGTGTGCACTTCAACATGGGAATTTCCAACAGTTCTTCAAGGAGGAAATTAAGCCTAAGGAGGTGGCATCCTTGTCAAGCTGTTAGGACGCTAAAAATGGGCTAAACCACCTTTTAGATGCCTCAATTGCACCTGCTTTGAAACAGAAAAGTGTCTGTCCGTGCATGGGCTTTCCCACCAGGAGAGTGTGAGCACACTGACCGGCCTCACAAGAGTGTTTAATGCCTGAGAACCAAACGTCACCTAGCATCTAAAAGCTTTCTACGGTCCAGAGGTTCCCCAGGGTACCCGCAGCAGCCACTGCCTCGCAGGCACATGTAGTTTTCTCCAGCGCACCCCAAAAGGGTGAAGAAATAACTACAGATCACCTAACCTCCGGTTTGCTCTTTTTAAGCAAGGCTGTCTAGGGCAGAACAGATGTACGGAGCTCCCTCGGTACCTCTCCACAGCATTATATCTTCTGATAAATTAATTTAACCGGGCCAAAGCCCCCAGCTCTGCCCCGCAGGAGGCTGGGCAGGCAAAGCCCATACTGGAGGAGAGCTGCGGGAGCAGGGAGCTGCCTCTGCAGTAAGGAGCACCAGGAGGAGGTGTTCCTGATGGGCACGGTGACCACAAAGGAACACTTTGGTTCGCTTACAGCATGTCTAAAAGAACAGTCTGAACTGCAACCCCCCACCCGGCCCCAAAGTGCTCTCGGTTAATTTGAGTCAGGTGCTTGCATCAAAAAAAAAAAAAAAAACCTGAATAAATGCGTACTGGCTGTGCCACCGCCTAACCCGAGTGTGTACTGGCACAGCAAAACAAACTCCAGACAGAAAGAAAAGCTACTTATGTCTTTGGTTTGTTTGTTTAATAATTACCAGACATTAATCTTTTGGGAGAAACTGGAAGTTATAAACATTGGAGAGACGTTGTTATAAATTTTTATTATTATTATTATTATTGTTGTTGTTGTGATGATGAAACACATCAAGATTTCCTGCTCACGTATTTAACAAAAGCGTCTTGATTTGAAAGGAATCTAGGCCCTGATGCAACATCTCCTAAGAGCATGCCTAGAAGCAAACACGTACTTGGGTAGCTTTAAACACGTGTTTTAAGTTTGGTGGGGAACACAGGTAAACTTCAACACATGTTTAAATGCTTCCCTCTGCAGGGAGCAGAAACACGATTTCTGGAATGCCGTCGTGTGTGATGTTAGCATGGAGAAGTGAAAACAAAGTAAGTCAGAAAAAAATGTGTTGAATTGCTGAACACAGCCCTATCGCCCCCTGCTTATATACGCCCCCCCGAAAGGAAATAAGCTACGTGATTTGGAATTTTCACTGCTTCCTGTTATGAGAAACACCAGTAACTGCAACGCATCAAAAATCATCTAATTATCATGTGAAAAATGAAAATATAAAGAGTCTCACCAAGTCGGTACTGAGCCACTCCTCAATGTCATCCATGACAGAGGACTGTGCAACAGGGATCTAGGGAGTGCAGCGAGAGAACAGCAAGGCAGGCAAAAACCAAAACACATCCACAATCATGGCCACAGAGCGATGGAAAATGCCAGAAAGGAGATTAAAAAAAAACAAAACAAAAACAGAGATGTAACGTGCTGGAAAAAAAAAAGGCAACAAAATATAAATGGCATTTCAAATAAAGAAACACTTGGAAAGGAACTTATGAACAACAAGGCTAAAAAAAAACAAGAGAAAGATTATGAGGAATGACGTGACTGGATGCCAGCAAGATGGGTAAACTTCTCGACCACATATTAAAACCATCAGGACGGACTGATGATTCTAATCTTGATCGTGAAAAGCTTTTCAGGGTAGAATACTGGATATCAGTTAGGTTTTTAAATGTTAAATTTACACCTTTTTTTCTTATATTTTTTTTAATGGGTATTAGGCACAATGAGGGGTTAGCAAAAAGAGGGGCTCAAAGCCTTCTGGCACCACTCGTATGAAAGCAATTTCACTTTTTCTGGAGGTGGAGGCGGCCCAAGCCTCAGACAAACAGCGATGTTTCCCTCCGGATCCTCCTCCCACCGCACCACGGAGGGCTTGGCGAGCCTTGGCACAGCACCTTATGGAAACCTGTCCCGGCCCTGCTCCTCTCCAAAGGCAGCCCTAGGGGAAGCAGTGGGTCTGAGCCTGTGCCAGCACACGGCGGTGTCCCCAGGGTGCAGAGAGGAGGAGGACGGGACAGCAGCTCTGCACGCAGAGCTCCCGGCTCCTGCTGCTCCCGGCTCCTGCCCCTTTGCACCGTGCAGTGCTGCACCCAGCCTGGCTGGAGCACACCCACCAGGCTCCCACCACCGATAACTCAACAAAAAGGCCCAAAGGCTGGCCTGTCCTGCTGCGATAACACCGCTAACCACGTGCTGTGTGCCGGGGGAGCCGGCACGGTGTGCTGGGCGCTGCGGCGCAGCCGTGGCACAAAGCGCTGCGGGCGGCTGGGGCAGCGAGGGGAAATGACTGAAGTCAGACGTACGGTTTCCTGATGAACTACACTGCTTCAATACAACGGAGGGCTGTGGAAGGAGTAAACAGGAAAGCACCACAACGGAGCTCGTAAGGACAACCTGACGAACACTCGAGAAGCAGTGGCAGGCGTGCAGGTTGCAGGCCAGGGCACGGCAGGCGAGCAGCGGGGCTGGCAGGCGAGAGACCCTGGCAGTGCTGGAGAGGCTTCCCTAGGACGAAAAGGTGGCAGGGGCTGGCCACAGCTTTGCCTGGAGGCTTTCTGGGAAAGAAGAGCTGACAGAGGCTTTGCAGGTGGATCCAGTGGGAGCTGCAGCTTTCCCAGGGACTTGTAGGGGAGGCAGACAGACAGACACTGACTTAGAGGCAGCGATTTGTCATTTTGCCTTGCTTTCGGCTACTACGTGAAGATCCAAAACAGAAAATCTGTTCCTGCAGTTGGGTTTGGAACGGGGCAGGTTTAGGATAACTGCCCCTCTTTCATTTGTAATGGAGAGCTGAGTCGTGCACGTACGATGCTAGCACCATGTGTTGAAGCCGCTGCGAGCTGGCGCGGATGGCGAGTAACGAGAGGAGAGCTCTCAAGACATCTTCCAACGTGTTCCTTCCCAAGGACAAGTTACATCTTGTAGAACTGACTTGTTAGTTTAACAGCTTTTGGGAAACTGGCTTCAGAGATATGAAGCAATGAATTTATTCAGCCTACAGCAACCTAAAAGCTGCTGCAGAAGTTTCGCTGCTGTCTCTCTCCATTTCCTACCGCTGCCCGTGGTAAGTAATGCTTTGGGAGGCGTAGCCTGCAGAGCTGCTGGCTAGTTTGCAGCTCTGAAAGACACCTAGGTTTCTTTAGGGATATTACAAAATGTGTACGCCTTTTAATTTTTTTCTGTGAATAAAATAAGTGCAGCTGCTCTAGAAAGCACGGTGGTCCCTGTATCAGGAGGAGGAGGAATTCAAATCTCGGCTGTCCTGAAAACACACCAGATGACTGAGCAAGTAATGGATTCCCAGGAATCACAGGGCTCTTGAGTCTGCAGGAATCCTCCAAGAACAGCTCAGCAGTTTAGGTGGTTATGCTGCTGTGTTTTGTAAGATTAAAAATAAATAAATAAATGAAAAAAAAATCTACTTTCAGGCAGACCTACTTTATGCAACAAACAAACAAGAACCTTAGAAGTGTGGAAACACTTTGCACGGGTCACATATAAGAAGCACAGGGAGCTGTAAGATAAACATTTGAGCATGGCAGACATTTGCTATTCAGCACTGGCCTTTTAAAGAGCTTCCCCCCATCTTCCAGGAATTTCACCACAGTTACAGAAAAGCCAAGGCTCTGTATCTATCGCTCCTTCCATGCTCAAACTTCCAATTTCCTTTCCTCAGACTCTGAGCCCCATTTTCCCCATAAATCATGGGTTAAATATATCAGGTTTAATTTGTTCAAGAACAAAGTGGGGCAGGAGGGGGGGGACTCTCGAGAGCAACTGAAAGTTATAAAATGTTTTAACTACAACCTTGTACCATTTACGAAACTGACCACACACAGAATTTCACTTTTTGCCAGTCTGTTGTACACTTGGCAGGCCTCCCCTTTCCAGAAGTCCTAAACTGAAGAATGCGGAGGGGACTTTTGTTAAAGCTAATCCCCTAAAACACAACAGAAGCAAAGTGAAAATAAATTAGCTAGTTTACACATTCAAAAGACAACAATTTATGGGAACAAACAGCAGTGGCAGCCGCAGACTACATGGAAATGGGATAGTGTCCTGTTAATACTTTGATTATGCAAACATAGACGGTCTAGTGGAGCTCTCAGTCTTGGCAAGACAGCTCCCTAGATAGTCAGTGCTGGCTGCAAGAGCTGTTTTTATAAGAATATTGTGATTCCTTTTTTAAAAGTCTACACTCACTGTAAATGGAAATTAAGTCACAACATATTTTTGGGTGCTTTAACTAGCTTTAAATAAAAGATGGGCTCGTTGTTCAAATTCCTTTTTTTATTTAGTCTTTGGAAAATCCTACAAATGGGATCACTTCAAGAGGACTGAAAGGGAAATGGAAAAGGAGGGCCAGCAGAACAAAAGGGAGCTATCAATGCCTCAAGACCCACAGGAACCTGGGTTTCAGGCTCATACTCATGTAAGTTAGATTGTGTTGGTGTTTTCACTAGGAGCCAAAAGCCAAAGTATTGCCAATATATTTCCTCAGAAGTCATAAAATCCAATATTCTACCCTTAAAAAGACAGTTTAAGGTTATTATCATCACATTTTATTTCTATTAAAAATGATCCCACCGGAGAAAAGAAGCAGGTATGAAATGACAATTCAGGTCTCTAGGTGAGCTCATTAATGTTCTTAAAGTGTTTAACAAGGCTCATGCTAATTGTTGCTAGACTACTGTCTTGTAGGAGCTTCGTTAATTCCACTCCTTTCCAGATGTTTAACGAAGCTGACACCCGTACGGGGTTGGTTGGCTGCTACTCCCCCCCCCAGGTTAGCAGTAGCAAAGAAAGGGCTGTTATTCCTACAGCAGCAGAACTGGAGCAGCCTACTCCAGCTCACCCTGACAGCCCTGTGATCTATTTCAAGCTGTTGTGATCTTGAAATAGCTGCCTGGCCTCGATATTAGAACGCGCTTGGCTTTACATGTAGGGATGCAATTAGCCACTTGATTACTTGTAAGTATGTTTACACACCGCACGGATGGGGAAGGCAAGAGCTCAGGTGCAGCGTGTTCCCTACGCAGCCTGTTGTGCCTGTACAACAACCTGCCGAGCTGGATCCGATAGGCATGCCCGGACGGTGAGAGTCCTCATCCACGTGGGGGGGATCACACTTGTTGCAGTGTGCCGTAAAATCGAACGGCTTGGCAGGCAGAGAAGCCCGTGTCCTCGGCAGGACAAGGGAACGTTGCCTGCTCGCCTTCAAGAAGGAGAGGGGTCCTACCACACACAGAAGAAGCGAGATCTTCAGACGAATTCAAGCAATTTGGTCTCCAAGATGACTTTTTTTCAATAATTTTATGTTTCCCAAATCATTTCCACGTCCTAAATCCTATCTTTCTCTTGAAGGTAGATTTAGCAGCATCCTACTTTGCTACTAATTAACATCAACTCAGCAAAGATTTCGTTTAATCCTTACTCACGTAGCTTTACTGCAGAGCAGAACCTCTCCTCTAGCCTGGCTTGCTGCTGGTGGTGAGGATGCAAGGCTGAAAGCTGTTTGTTTATCTTCTGTGCATTCTGGTTCGGTTTCATTCCTCCCTCGCCACTGTCCCAAGGTCTGTCCTGACACGGTGGTTTAAACAACAGCTGCTGCTTGCTTTTGCAACAGGTACCCAATTGCCAGGTGAGTGGGGTGGCAGATTATTCTAACAAATGGATATATTCATGCACATCTCAAGAGCAGCTCGAATTAATGAGAAGGGGAACTGGAATTACCTGCGCTAAGTGGTGGCCTTATGCTGAAGTCTGAGACCAAGAGGTGCTGCTGCAGCCCCCTGCACACCACCAGCACAGCCTGCCCTGCAAGAGCCCAGACCTGGCACTGCTGACACATCCTGGACTGGACAGCTTGGCTAAAATCCCTGAGACGTGCTTGAAAAAGGAACATTTTCTGAGCATAAAACTACATTAGCTTTAGTGGATATAACTGGTTTGAGTCTCCGTGGTCCTGCTATCACCTTGCCAGCAGAACTGAGCTGCAGGTTAAGCTGAAACAGAAACAACGCTGCCAAATTCAGCAGGAGGGTGCCCAGGGAGCCCTGAACGAGCCTTCCCCTACAAAGGTGTGTTGGTGAACTGGGGTGCACAGAAGTGGAGTGCAAAGAGCTCCACCCTAAGCTTAACTGGGTTTGGAAACATCAGGTCACGTCAGAGGGATGTGACAATCGCTCTGGTAGGTTTCTTCTACAAGAACAGGGGAGGAAATCCCTTCCGTGGTCTCCGTGTTGTATAGGCACAGTTTAGGGCAATGTCAGCTCACCCCTCTTTTCCCCCTCATCTCAAAAGCACAAGAAGTTACCAAAGAGTCTGCACACCAGGTTTGTACCCGGGGTGCTGGTTATTCCACCTGCTTTGCAAATGCTACAGTCGTATTAACACATCTAGGTAAGAACTACAGCCAGTTAGGAGAGAAACGGGGTTAATTATTAGTTTGGTTTTATTTTAGGTATTTCTCTCTCACATTTAGCGTACAAACAAGGCGACAAGCTTGTAAGAGCAGTGACTGGCTGGACAGCCGGACCCCCTTCCCTCCCCAAATCCGTATGCCTCCGTGAGTGGTGCAGTATCCTTTTTCCAGACCGAATAACCACAAGCCAATGAAGGAATATCGTGTTTGGTTTTTTAATAACGCAGTGGCGTGAGCGGTGTGAACAGCAGGGGTGCCGATTTCATGCTTCCCTGCTCTTGTAAACAGTGGAAAGGCAAAGAGGAGGAACTAACTCAATCAGCGGATTATTCATTATGGATGAACACCTAACAGTGGCACCGTGCATCTCTGGCTGCAACAGAGCCGCCGAACAGCAAGAGCCTCGGTGAGGCAGCCAACAGCATCGGGGCAAAGCGAGCTGCTCGCTGCACGGCTCTTCCGCTCTCGTGTTACGAGCTGCGGGTCTCCGACAGGCACAGAAATAAACTCTGCCTTCCAAGGAGAGGTACCTGCATCTGGGCTCACCTACGTGTGGTAGCAGGTACACAACTGCTCTTGGCTGCTTGCACAGGCCAGCAGATATGGCTGTATATATAGACACACGTGTGCCCAGGCACTGTGCATGCTTCAGGCATGCAGACTTCTCACAAATGCACAAAATGGCCCTCAGAAATGATCTGGAATAGCCCTAAATCTAGAAGAAAAAACGCCAAGCGTTTCACAGAGCTGGTGCACTCTGATACTGCACGCTCTGAATTTCCCCAGCCTGAAATTCTCCGGGATGTTTCTCTTTTCAAGCATCGGTGGCTTTGTCTGGGACATTTGTGGCCCTCCCTGGCGTGAGGGATTCCTGTTCCAGAGGCATCCGGACGCCCGGCCCCATGCACTGGGCTGCAAGCACGTCGCAGCCCAGAGGGAATTCTGCACCGCACGTTTCTGAACTCAGCTGCAGTCAGGACTGTCTCAATAGGACTTCCTGGACTTTGTTCAGTTAGGTCACATTACTGGTACTATTCTCAAACACTTAAAATGATGGATTATGTAGTACAAAAATACAAAATTGGTCTTGGAACTTGGCTTTAAGGCAGAGCAGAGGCTATTTTTTTACCTACCTCTGATTTCTGCGCTTAAAGCACGCTTTCCAACTTCTCTCTCCAAGCATGTTGAAAAAGGACAACTTCAAACAAGGTCAGATGTGCACATATTTGGAGATAGATCTCCAGAAGCTTGATTTTATCAGAACACTGGCATCTTTAGACACAGGAATTAAACCCTTGAAGCCAGAAATGCTGTTGTACCTTTTGGAGTCTGAATCCTAATGCCTGCATAATTCCCTGACTGGGGTGGAAGATGTTAATTTGGGTCATAGTTCTCCCATTCTCTTCTTCTCGTACAGAAGTACCCCTGCATTATTCAGTTCAATTAAACGTGATCCTACAAACTACACAAGTTTATTCCAGACCACAAAGTCAGGCACTACCAGAAGAGGCTGCTTAAAGGCACCTAGAAAGCGTCCTCTTTATGAACAAGCTGCATGAGACTTGTGTTTATCCCTCGAAAAGTGGATACTGCATACATAAATCAAGACAGTACAAGGAACCGATTTGATCCCCAGGCCTCATCCGAAGGTGGTGTGTGATGCTACAAATGATTAGGTTGGTCGCAGGCCTTTGTCCTGTACAAACCAGGAATTGGTGCAAATCTTTCCCTTTGCCCCAGGTAACAATGTAGGTGGGAAACAAACTCCTTGTACTGTCTGATTTCAAGTGGTTCAGTAGGGCAGGACGAGAGGTGAATGAAGGATGGTTATTCTAGGTAAAGGGACTGGGGTGGGCAGGAGGAATCGCTTCGCTGGTGAAGTCCTCACCATTCCTTGTGTAATTAGCCACTTGTCTATGGGCTCCAAGTCTGAGTTCCCACCTTTACCTCTCCTCTGTGTTGAGAACAGAAAGGTCCATAAAGAGAGCAACCACAGCAACACCCGTGATAAAGTAATATAACAGCAGCAAGTTGAAAGCTTCGCGCACACACCCACACACACACCCACACACACCGTGGTAGCTTCTGGCAGCAGCTGCATCCCCCTCTGCAGCCTGCAGAAGCATCCTGGCAGTCGTTCGGGCTGCCCACCTCTAAGTGCAGCCGAGGTTAAAAGGACTGCTGATGCCTCCGGTTCCCTCTGCGCAGGTTGCAGGCTGCGTGGCACAGCGCTGCAGAGGCTCTCAGGATGGCTTCTTGTCCTCCAGCACTTTGTCCCCGAGCCGGGGCCCCGGCGCAGAGCCACCTCCGAAGCTCTGGAGGGACTCGCTCGGGACTGGCACCGCGTGGTGGTTCCAGCTCTCTGGTCCTGCCCGAATGGGGCTGGCTGAGCAGAGCCACGTGCGAGTTTGTGTCCCTGCGCTCAGATACCCGTACTGCGTGGGATGCCTCTCCTATCCCCGTTACAACAGATAACGGAGAATCAGCTGCAATTTCTTATGTCTCATTTCAGTACTTGTGCTAAGAGGAAAAAAAATGGGGGAAAAATCACTCCAACTTTATCCACTCTCTGCGTAACACTGGAGAATTGTTTCTTGGACACCTCTCCTCCCAGTTGCGATCGCGCAACAACTCTGTGGCAACAAAAGCAATTCCCAACATGGAAAAGCAATATTAAGAAAACAGCATATTTTTAGCTTGTCTTGTTTCCAGCTGCTAAATCATATTAAAAGACAGCTAATGCCACGTGACCAGCCGCCTCTCCACAGACCTTTCTGAGAATGACTACATTAGAAATGTCGGATGTGCTGAAATTTAGCACTGGACAACTGTGCTGGAAGAAGACGTGTGTGAAGAATGTGTTGCAAAGCTTTTGGCTCCTCCCTAGAGCTGTTCTTAAATTAGCTCTCTGCCCAAATTAACGCGTGTCTTTCATTTACTTAGCGCTGCCAGTTTTTTCCTACACATGCCAGGGCTGGTAACTTCAGGGAAGTTTAATTTTTTATTTCCTTTAAGAAGAGACACCCACAAGCCTCACAACACTAGACAAAAAGCCATGTTTAGCAACTACCCAAAGACAGCGTTTCATAACAAGCTATTCTGATTACCTGATCCAGTCATCAGGACCTTTGAAAAGAGGCTGAAAGTCCCTACAACATCTCAGAGCCCAAAGTTCCCCAACCCATAAAGCGCTTGTCCCCAAAAAACTTTGACCCATCAGATTAGTTCAGATTCAGCCCTTTGAACCGACAGCACTTGGGGCAGAGCAGCAGCTACGCTGGCGCGGACGACACGTCACAGCGGTGCCTCACGCTGAGCTGTCTGAGAACGAGTGCTAATAAACACAGGGGTGACCCCAAGCCACCAGGGGAATACGGCCCCCTCGACCGGTAGCTAAGTGCAGGCCCCTTGCTTTTGGCTAGCCAGGAACAAGGAGCAGAATCTCAGATCCTTCCCCAGGTCCTCCCAGTAGCACAGCTCAGTGACACCGGAGGCTTGGACGGCAGCATCGGCCCCAGGGACTCCTCTCTCACTCCCCGGTGTACCTCTGCCCCTGCCTCCCCATGCTTCCCCCTATACCCATACCATGCTGGCACGAATTTTTGCGGGACCATGCCTGAAACTGGCCACAGGTTATAAATTACCCTTTTTGGAGGAGAGGGCAGGAACAAGCAGATAGATTTGTTGGGTGGGGGGGGCGCTCCGTAAGAAATCACTGCTGAAGCCCTGCTGCCACTGAGCTGTGGCCAAGGCAGGCAGGCAGCTGTGATCTGACCCCCGCTGGCTCCAAGCACAAATTCTCCCTGGCTCAGAGCACAAGCTGCCAGGCATGCCAGCTGCCCAGAGCACTCCCATTTCAACTTATGAAAGAACCAGGGTGGGATCAGCCAAGGCATGGGGAGGCAATTCTCCGCGGAGGGTGCAGGAGGCGTGTGCAGGCTGCACGGCCTCTCCCACGCTACACTGGCTCTCCCGTGCTCCCTAGTGGTCAGCACAGACCAGGATTGGCCTAGGGAAAGGCTCTGCACTTGCTCTGTCATCTAAAAACTTGCACACAGCTGCGTACAAAAGCGCAGGACAGTTCTAAAAAAGCAGGGTGGTTGAAAGGGCTTGAGGGATGATCTGAAAGCTCTTTTCACGTCTGCCTTCGTAGGGGCATGCACACAGGGGCCAAGCTCACTCTCCAGGACAAGTTTCTGGTATCATCCAGTGTGAGGTGGCAGCGTGTGGGTCTCTTCTGCCCACACGAGGCAGCAGGAGCCTGCCCTGGGACATAACAGCCTGCATGCAAGGACAGCTTTGGCAAGGCACGTGAAGCATTAAATCTACACCATTTCTCTTCCTGTAACTCGCGTGTGCATCCATGCACTTCAAGCAAAGGCCAGCAGATTAAGACTGCACCAACTTTCATAAGAAAAAGCAAAGCAAACAGTTGCACGCCAGTGTTGACACGACGTTCCCTACTTATTCTTTTCAGCAACAACTCCAGTTAAAGAAATGGACCCCCCAGGCAAGCTGCATGAACACAGGACAATTTACCCACTCTCATTTTGAAGCCTTTTAGGCTGGCGTACTAAGTAGCAGCTCTTTAGAAATCATTACTGAGCAAGTACTTGCTCATAGATATCAATTTCAAAATAGCCGGTACCAGCATGTCACCGGAATACAGAATGAGACGTCTCAGTCAAAGCAGCTGTCTACAGCCTGGATTCCACACACAGCCTCAGATAACGAACCGCAGAGCAACGACCTACCACTCCTGTGTTCTGTTTTCGAACATCCAGGGCGGACGCCAGTCCTTTGACAGCCTGTGGATCCTCATATGTCACGCTGAAACAAAGGAACAAACCACAGAACTAGAAGGAAGTCCAGCAGTCACCCATGCAGAATGTACACGCTACTCTGATTTGCTTCCCCTGAAATCAGAAAGCACGTTCTTTTTCTTAACAAGACTTGGAGCGTACTGAGTGCATTCCAAAAGAGCAGTGTGCTCTGTATAAAGAGTGGCTATCGGTTCCAGCGAGCTTGTTGAATTAAAAAGAGCAAGACTGGCATTATGAAAGGTAGGCAAATAGGTTATGAGGCACCATAAGCACATCCAACAGCTAGCAGGGGACTATGAAAGGAGGCCTGATTACAGACTGTGTTTTGCAGAGCTTTCAAGACGACATTTGGAAGCCTGACCTTGATGCATGGAGGGGAGGAGGCAGAGAGAAACTTGAAGACAGGTGAAACCTAACAAGAACTAAAGCGAAGCATACGAAGAAGTGCACTGAGTTGGTTAATCATCGTCTATTTGCAGAGGTTGGATTTTTAGAAAGCTCCTTAAATTGCTGCATCAAAAGGAAACGTACTAGTCAGCCGACAGAGGCAACCATATCATTCCTCTGAGCGCAGGGGGTGAACCAGGAGTTGAAGCAGATGCCAGCACCTGCCCATAAATCTGCCCCTGGGAGGAGCCGTGTGTCTGAGCAGGAAGAGCACTTTCCCCTCCTGTGTGCTGGCTTCTCCCAGGCTCTGAGCTGAGCACCCAGAGGCTCTCACCTACGCATCGTGGCATGTCACACTCGCATCTTTACTGCCTCGCTGTTGCTCACGGAGTACAACCCAGGGAAGATACAGCAATCCTCCCCTGTGAAATCGTGTGCTCCTTGTTCTATTAGCTCACAGAAGTAGATGGAGGTGCAGTGTGGGAAGGCTAGTTTCGCGCTTCATTTAGCGCAAGAGACAGAGGGAACTCCATTAAATCTCTCTGCAATGCATCTCCTTTCTGACTACACATTAGGGTTCTCAGCCTGAAATCTCCAGTGGTAACGTATGTCTCTACAGTAGAGCACATCTTCTCAACACTGACACTGCAGCTGAGGCACTACAAACAGCTATACTCATGACTGCAAATGAAAGACCCCAGTAAGCTTGCCAGCTGAAGTTTTCCAGAGCTGTTAAGGTCTGAACTAAACTATTTAACAACATTTCTTGGTTTGAGACAAGATATTAATGATGTTCTGACTGCTGGTAGCCACTACGTCCTCTTGAATTTGAAACCAGGAGGAGGCAAGAAATAACATATGATAGAAAAATACCTGAGTGTCTTTTAATGAATCTCACTTGACAAGGATCAAAGGATTTCTTAATAGGTGCACAAATTTGTTTTACATTAAAATAATTGGACCTGTTAAATACCCATGAAATTGCCAAATTTGCAGCTCTAGAGATGCAAGCCCTTCACATATAAACAAATTAAAGATAGTACAGCAGCCGGGCAAGCTACACTGCCTTGACATCCTGAGAGAGTCTCACTGCTGGGCCAAAGGGAGAGTTTAACTGGATGTTAACTCTGCCCACGATGACTGCAATTCAGTCACCAAAGTATATCCACGACCTTCAACGAAGGACCCTTATGCTCCTCTATCTCAAGCACTGGCCGGGTGGATGGGGTGACAAGCTTTTTTGAGAGGAAGCATCTGCAGAAGTAAAAGCAAGTTCATTTCCAAGTTTCCAGTGAGCTCACTAAGATGGTCAAGTAACATTAATCAGCCAGCCTGCTCTGCCCAGAAGCAAGAACATTCCCATTTTCTAGTACTCATAAAGACCAGTGGGATAAGGCCTGCATTAAAAGCACAGAAACATACATCAAAACTACTTTTTCAGTCTGGAGTGAAGCAAAGAAGTTTCAGATTTATGACCTTAGAAAACAGCAAGGCCGTGACTCAAACAGTAAAGACAAACTCCAACATACTTCTTTCGCTGCTCAGCCAAGGAACTGCCTCTTGTCTGTGCAAACATGTCGAAGTCGTCACGAGGGTTACTGTGTTGTAGGGAGCCGAGCGTGCCACTGACGCTGTTTGTACCCAAGTCTGCAAAAGAAGCAAACCAATGAAACAGCAAACCACGTGCAAGCACCACTGCTGTGACTGTGTACGTTACAGAGGAAGTTACTAACAATATGGCTATAAACATCATCTGGTTAGCAGTTGCAGCGTTGGGCACAACTGTCCAGAAGAGGCTGGAGGCTGCCAATCACACATTTCTGAAAGGACAGTTGTAGAGATTGTTTTATTCCTCCTGGAAGCACCACACCATAGCTATTCCTGATCAAGAAGCCAGTATCTGGAAACGGGTGTGCACTTGCTGCCAATCTCACCCCCAGGTATTCCTTATTCAGTAGTATGGTCCAAAATTTTGGGCACGGATACTAGTCTTCTCCGTAATGCTGTCTCTCAGCTACTGACTGTGAAACCAACAGTTTCACATCAGGAGATCTGATACTGGTGTGGTAGAGCAGAGGCTCCCTGATCCACAAGTGAAAGAGGAAAATGGCTCCTTGAAAACCCAACAGCCCACTGTGCGAAGAGCTTGCACTATGTGTTCAGGTTGGTGACAGGGACCTCAGCAGTTGCTCAGACCTGCTCCCACACTCACACACCTGGATTTCCTAGCAGCCCCAGCATGCTGTTCAAGACCCACAGGCTGGTCAGGCTTGAACAGGTCCATGCATTACAGCCTCGTGTTCATAGACACTGTTTAGATCAGGTACTCACCAAGCCCTGCAAGCTGTGAAGAAAGTGAAGACTGGGGTGTTGAGTTTCCGACCATTGGGCTTACTACAGCTGGAGAGCCAGGACCCAAATCTATTAAGTTATCTTCTGTCACCTCGTTCAGTACCTGTTGGGACACAAAAGCACAGTAAGTTACACATGCCGGAGATTTATTCCTGCAGTACAACATTTAACCCCCCCAAAATAATGGTTGCTTCCTAAAAAGACCTTTCTTGTGTACTTCCAAATGGATTCCTCTCTTGGGTACTAGGGTGATGAGTGCAGAACAGGAAGGGTCGGACAGTAAAGAACTGTTTTGACTGCTCAGGGCAGCAGGGAATCTACGTCTCTTCAGATTTATCTAAAGTGTCTGTGTTCTCCACCTCTTTTAGCACCAGACCACTGTGAATGTCAAAAGTCTGCACAGACTCAGAAGCAATCAAAAAAAGTCAACAGATGAAAAAAAATCCATCAAGGCTTGTAAACACAAAGACGTTTTAGAGCAGCGTCTTCCTGAGCTAAAAGCGTCACCTGAAGTTTGCCACATTCTTATGCTCTGTTCTTTGTTTCCACTATTAACCACCACCACAGGCAGGACCCAGGGCTGGATGGACTTTTTATCTGATCTGGTGTGGCTAGTATGGTGTAGCTACTGCTACAATAAATGGAGCTAGGTACTTACTCCATTGCTGGCATTTTGCGTCGAACGTCCTGATCGGTAACGTTCAAATCTGTTAAAAAAATAAATACAAATCATCACGGACTATTAAAGTCACCAACAAACAGTGAAAAATGCAAGTTTATAATGAAGTCATGAAATGCTTGTGACTAAACTTAGCTTTCATTGGTTCAAAAGAGAACTTTAAAAGCTTTAACTCCAAGCTAGGACAAAGGGAGGATAGTTACAGAAGTTGCATCCTTGCTGGTGTGATATTAAGTTGACTGATCTGACCTTGCAGCACACGCATGCCTGAAAAACACTGTAGGATTTGTCTTTGTTTTTTTCTTTTTTCATTAAGTGCTTCTTGATAGACTATTCTGTTAGCCAAGGGACAGGAGCAACTGCAGTAAGATTGATGCTCCCAGCTAAACAAGTTGAGCACCGCAGTGAGTCTTACTCCCACTTAACAGCTCCCTCTTGCTGCAATACATGTAAATTAGAAGCCATACGCATGCCAGCACGGCCCTATCCAGGCAGCATGTGTCAAGAGAAGCAATACTTAGTAAATAATTTCTTAAACCATTCTGGGTCAGCGCAAAGATGATCACAGTCTATGTTCAAATAGGCTGGTATTTTCCAGGAAGTAATGATGATGGATAAAAAACCTCACACTTGTTAGGGGAAGAAGTCTGGCTAGTCAAGATCCGGTTTCTTCTCTGCTCCTTCCCCATCCAGCCGTACAGCTGGGACCCCAAACAAACCCAGCCTTCAAGAGCTCAAAAAAGCAGGGGGAACTACCTACTCCCAAGGCCCATCTGAGCCCAGTCTGTCCTTCCTTACCAGGAGAAGCATCATGATTTCTCTGAAGCTAGAATTTTTTTTCCTCATTCAAAGGTAATTTCACATGTAAATTTGGCAAAAATAATAATAATTAAAAAAAAATCTTAGAATTCTTTGGGTTTTCTCCCAGATGAACAGAACGCAGTGGAGAATCTCAAGCAAACTGAAATATTTTCTTAAAGTAACAGAGGAAAATGCAGACTTAAAAGGCAGCAAAAACAAATCCAGGCCCAAATTTCAATTTTAGGAAACTGTGGGCGTCTAGCTTTACTGGAAATCCAGCTCCCTGAACTGGAAACCTACGACACCTCCCACCTCCTATTTCTCACCAGAAGGCTTATGAACCACACGTTCCTTTACATCCAAAGCTCCAGAGCGACGGCCAGAGCCCCTGCCTCCATCACTGCCAGAGCTTGGTACCCACACCAGAAATCAATGTGATGGATGCGGAGCTTTTGGAACAAGAGGAGGAACTGGGATTTATTGAAAGGTGCAGCTGCTGCACCGCGAAGGGCTTGCTAACACTGCTCAGCTCACCTTTCAGTCTACAACGATAACAAACACTCTGGCTACAGGCAGCAAAGCTGCAGATGGAGGAAGGTGGAAAAAATATTAAGGGCGACCAAACTAAGCCTCAGTGACAGTTACACTCTGCCCCTCGCAGAATTACGCTCGTGCATGAAACACACACCATCGCACATAAAAAGCCAGCATTTGTTTCAAAGTTTGCCCCGATCTCCTCTGAAGGGCTAAATCAAAGACAGAATTGAGGCCACAGAGCCTTCTTTCCAGCCTCTGCCGTGACAGCACAGATTCACAGATCTGGAGTCTAATTTATTTTTAAAGGCTTGAGAAACAAAGCCCTGTGCTAAGAACAAGGAACAAAGGGTACTCTTTAGTGCCTCACTCCCCAGGCCTGTCATTACGGGGAAGATTAAACTTTCCCAAGACTGCTGCATCACGTGTCATCTCCTGCAGCAGATGTGGCTGACAGCGCCTTTGTCTGACATGCTGAAAGTCCTCTGACCCAAGTCCCGCCCCTGGGGATGATGCCTGCAGATCAGCTCTTCAAAAACCTCGGCTCTGCGCAAGCCGGGCTTTTTCAAGATTTTCAGCGTTATTTAAAAACAAAAGCCTTACCCGCATGGAGGCTGTGCCCGCATCAGGCAGCTCCCCCTGCACCGGGACTGAAAGTAGGAAGCTCAGAGATCAGAAGGCAGAGAGAGCTCACAGGAGTCCCCTGAGCCAGGAAGCAGCACAAGCATTTGTGCAGAGCCTAAGCTAGCAAGTGGAACCAGCAGCCGGGGTTGTGCTATTTTCAGTCCCAAGGCTCCTACATTCGTGCAGCACCACCCAGCAGGGACTTACGGACTCAAGCCTCCGCCAGTTCAAAGAGTTTTGCACAAAGTTGCCCTGCATTTTACAGACATGCCCTGCAAAAATTCAATTGCAAGTACAAAAAAAAAAACAATCATAGGATTTAAAGCAACAATTGAAACAGGAATGTTACCATAAAAGACAACAGTAGGATTTTGTAAATGCTTTCTGTGGTTTGGCTCTCTGCATTTTGTTATGCTGGACCATTGGCCCAGCTGGCCATCTCCATCAACTGACCTCTTTAACAGCTGAATGAAATCCCAGAACAAATGTAAACAGTTGACAGAAAAGGTGCCTCACCTTTCGTATCTGAGGAAGACGTTATTTAAATCATCATTCACATGCAGCAGCTCCTCTGTGACTTCTTCATTGGCCACTCGTGAGATAAGCTCCACAATTCTCTGCTGCATAGCTCTACAGGTTCGGTTCAGTTCCTAGGAGGAATGCATTGTGCACACACATTCTGATAAGCAGCCAGCAGTAAGTAGATTTAGTTGAGGTCTGTTCACAGCCAAACATATCCCCCAGCTGAGAAACACTAAGACAAGTCTATCTTTGCATGATTAAATGTCACCCAAAAGCACATCTAATCAAACATGCCCTTCAAGAGATGATGGCATAAAACCTTGAGAGCCTATTTACAATTCAACATCCTGATTCTTCTTTAACTCTGAGCACTTCAGAAAATAAATAACTGTACTTTAGTGATCTGTTTTAAGAATAAAACACGGTAACACAACAGCTTTCCAGAAGAGAGTTTCCAACGAAAACTCCATCTGCTCTTTTTGACGGCATCACCCTCAAAAACTAAATGATGCACACGGTGGAGCAAGTGGGGAAAAAAAGTTCATCAGGGCTAGCACAGGTAGCTAAATGTGTGCTACACAGCAGGAAGAGAAGGGCTGGGGACGCAGAACTTGCCACATACTGAGAAGGTGAGGGTGAACACACAACAAGGACCAGGAGCATGAAAAGATGAGCACCTCCTTCAGAACTGAACCGTACCCAGAAACACTCCCATCAACTGAGTGAGTCCACAGGCAAGAGATGGCAAAAAGGCAGCGGGAAATTTCAGAAGAACATTTTAAAGAATATAGAGTAAGGGGATTTATTTTAGAAGTCTCTCATGCCAAGAAACCTGGGCTTGAGTTTGCCTGAAGGAGTTCTCCTGCTTCCAGGACATCTCTTTGATCACCAATTACTTAGCAGAATTTTTTACCCCTGTTGGTCTGAAAGGCCTCGAGACCAAAGGTCAAAACTGACTGGTATGTCGAGGAGGAACTACAAGAAGAAACGTGACATATGGCACGGCGCCACTGACTAGACCCACGGTTTTACTTCAATAAGCACTGACATTTCAACTAAAGCATGTCCCTTCGTCATCTCCCGCCCCCCCAGCTCCACTTCAGAGCAAAAATTCAGCACTAAACAAGGATGACTTGTTGGTACACAACCTTCGGGATGAAAGCAAAAATGTGTTTGTTTTCCTTGCTTGGTCTGACATCCTAAGCTCTGGATAAATTTCACCTAGTGCAATCCAGCTGCCTTAACAGCTTGAAGAATGTGTTCTCCAATGTCAGTTTTGATCCCATCACTTTAGAAGCAGATTGTGACATTTCAGAGGTTTGTTTGCTGCCTTTCCGAGAGGGCTGACAGTACCTATCTATTCTGCTCAGAGCTGGCTCTCTAGCAAGCTGTTTACATTTGATTGTTGGAGAAAATGTCAGGAATTATTTAAGGAGGATGGCTATATAAACCTCAAAGCCAGGAGCCCTTGCATAGAGCACCAGGCTCACAGCTTTCAAAAGACTAACCATCCTTTGTCATCAAAAACGGGTTCTCACCAGCTCTGTGATTCAGATTTAGGATGCATCAGTCGAAGGGAACCGGTTGGAATAAAGAATCGCTGCTGTCGCTCCACTTTATGATCAAGTTCTTTAACCTTAGAGCTATGCCGTAAGGTTATGCTGTCAAGATGTTAGTAGTTATTTCTGAACGTAAGCAAACTGTTCTACACTGTTTTGGTCTGCCACGGTTTCCTGGAAGCTTCTTTTGCTTTGAGCAGTCCAACCCAAACGGGCAGTAACTGAAAGGCTCTTTATTGCAAAGCCTCTCATCAGATGCCATCATGGCTCTGAGACAAACACACAATACCGCTGCATGGGAGAGACCAGCTTTTGGATCGATTTCAAGCTCTGATGTATCACAGAGAGCTATTCCCTGCCTCCCTCCGAATGTACTATTGTGGGAGCCCATCCTCCCTGCTGGAGGATCAAAACAGCAGCCTATTTCGGAAGCTATGGAAAGGCAAATACCACGTTAAGAGCAGCAGCTGGAATGCTAGATCACAGTATTCCTCATCTGTACTGCATTTGTTCCTCAGCCAAGGGCGCCCCGCTACCACCGGCCTGGGGAAGCAGATATGAAGCTTGACCCACGAGCTCAACTAATACAGTTTTCTGAGATAATAAATACAGCTCTGGATTGAGACTTTCCAGGAAATAAAACTCTTCTGGGTACCCTGTCAAACCCTCTGGACGGCAGGAAACTTCAGCTGAGCTCCTGCCTTAAGCCACTGCCTTCAGGAGAAGTTACAGCACATCTGGAGAGAGAGTTCATATATTTCGAGATGCAGAGAATCCACAGACCCTTGGCAATATTTAGTCCAGCTGGAAATACGGAGTGTTTTTTTCCTGCAGTGACTGGAAATGCTTTACCATCGCATGAGTGATGACAGAGGACTTGAAAGCAGCAGAAATGCCCAGTGCTTACTGAGCCTATGGCAATTCTAGGCTGTGTTGTGGTAAAGAAGACTTTATGTTCAACATTAGGAAAAAAAATCTAGCTACATGGACAAGAAGGCACTGGAGTAGGTTTCAAGGGAAGTTAGGAAATCCTTGTCGCTAGAAGCTTTAATAAATGAAGAACATCAAGTGATGAGACTAACTGGGGTCAAGCACAGCCCAAATCCGTTATATAAACCAAGCAAGCCAAGGCATTGAAGTGAACTACAACAAAAGCCACCCCCTCAAAAAACACTCAAGCACGGAAAGGATCAGAATCATACCTGCTAGGAAGGCATTACCTGGAGTAACTCAAGGTCTGAGGAATCCTCTTGTCCAGGTACCATTTCTGTCAGCATTTCAGACATCACTTTTGTATTCCCACGAACAATATCCAGTTCGCTGCGCAGCCGGGCAATCTATTTTGGGGTAAAAAGACAGCAAGATGCTACATAGTCCTGTGGTTTTAAGCAGATGATTTTCAAGAACTGACTTTGTGATACATCTGGTTCTGTCTGACTTAATATCTGAAGTTCTGGGTATTCTACTGGAGGGAAAAAAAAGTTAAAGGCAAAAAAAACCTTTTACCCAGGAGACAGTTTTAGAAAAAGCAACAGAAAAAGAAAAGAACTTCGTAGGACTGGTCACTATCACAACAAAGCCAGACGTGCTACGCTTGTATGGAAGGGAAGTAATTGAAAACAGCAGCTAAAAACAGATTTTGGTCGCAGTATACCTTGTGTGTCTCACTCTAACAGGGGGAAAGATATACAACTTTTGAGCATGATCTTTGGCTCTAAAGTTACTATTTTTGCACAGAGAAAAGCTGATCTTATATTAGGGCATTTGCTAGGGTCTTAGGCACGCAGGCTTAAGTCCTTGTTAGAAAGACTTACAGCATCTGCAAGACATTCTGTGCCTCTGAAGGCGTGGGGCTAGTGGGAGTAACTGTTTACCTACAGCACAACTGCAGCGTCGATTGGTGGAGACTGTGAGGTTTCATAACTGCTGCCATTAGGAGGCCACATGTACAAATAACCCTAGATTTTACAGCACAATAGGAGGAAAGATTACTAAGTAGAACCAGACCTAAGAGGCAATCAAAGTCAGAAGAGTTAAAAACGAGAGTTCCTCTGCAAACTAGCTTTTAATTTGATCTGCTTAGTCTCACTCAAAAGAATAATCATCCCAATACCTGTTCAGAGTTAGCAGTGATGGGACCAGTCACATTCAGAGCTGGAGCCTGAGGAGCAGAATACGCCGTTGGAGAAGTTGATGAGTAAGAGCTGGTGCTCATCCTTTGCTGAGACTGTGAATTGTGCATATTTGCTGCAGGATCAACTTCGGGAACACTCTGCCACATCAGAAAGACAAGAGTTCAAAAGCTGAATTGTGACGGCACTTGCTTTGTCAGCAACCTCAGGCCAGATATGTTCAAATATAGAACATAATTGTACCTTGTGGAAAAGGTCAGTGTAGTCATGAAAACAGACTGGCGGGCCAGCCCATATACAGACAGCTGCAACAAAAACGTATGCCTGTATTTTTTGACCCAACCCACATGCATTTAAGTCAATTTATCTTTACAATAAAAGTGAGAAGAAACATAAAAACAAGAGCTAAAGATAAATAATTGTGAATAATTTGAAACTGGGAATTAAACTGCAGGCTTACAAAAGATGATGTGATAAATAGATACTGGATTTAATTGATCTCGACACAAGGATTGCAATCTTTCAGTCCTGATCATCTGCATTTACCACTTCAAAGACTCATTAACTTCTCAGGGTGAATAATCAGAAAACCTGTGATCATAAAGTTACTTACTAGCAGTAGTTTTGTCAACTTTACAGACCTAACTGTTCAAAGGTATAAAGACCTCATGTTACCATGGGATCAGTGGGAGATTCGGACTCTGTACACCTTTAAAAGACAGAAAGGCTTTGGTTCAGGCTTATCACCAACAGAAACAAGTAGAGTACTGAGAAAATGAAGCAAATCTGAATCACATGCCCTTCTGCTCTCTATTTGAGCAAATTAGCTGCATTTATCTGGTGGGTTTGTGGTGCGAGACAAGCGTACAAACCTCAAAACTCTTTTCAGATTGATGTTTGACTCAAGGGAGGAGATCCCATTAGTTTATCAGCCAGTCAAAATGCAGCTGCATTATGCTTCTCTTACATGCCCCTTCACTATAAAAAGGTCTTTTCAGAAGTGAGAAAATAAGCCAAATTCAGGTAAACAGGAGAAAGAAGAACAGTTACCCAACTATCTACACGTCTCTGGAAAATGGCCCCGGCATTGCAATGCTGCAGCTTACCCTCTGTGGCGTGTGGATTGGAGATAAAGCATCAAGATCTGCCATGGGAAACTCTACGCCTTTCCTCTTGAGTTCTTCATAAATATGCACTACTCCGGTTAAATCAGGGCTACTTCGAAAGGCATCAGCCCAAGCCTGGAAAACACGAGGGATTATCCATAAACCTTCCCAGTGAAGTTCCTGATACATCCTGACCTCGGGTACCAACTACAAAAGCTTTCACATATTTCAGCCTCAAAGGGAAGCTGTAATCATTAAACCTGACCTGAAAGATCCTACAAATGTTACCAAGACAGTCACGTACACACTTTATATGAATGTCACCCAGAGAGAAACCCAGAGCACATTAGCTTCGTATAACCCTGCTTCATCAGAATCTATAAACGCAAGTGAAAGCCTCTTCCAAGCTCCTCTCCTTAGCACTGATTGCATGCTGATCTTTTCTTCATATTCTGTGGCCAATGACCCACCAAAAAAAGCCTGTGTGAAAGATTAAATTGATCTAGGCAAAATTTATGAAGTCACACAGCAATCCTACATAACCTTAATTTATTTTGTGAAACATCCTCATCTATCGAGGAAGAAAAACCACAGCTGTCAAGTTTTTGTCAGTATTTTATTTGGAGCAAACCTAAATATAAAGGGTTGTTTCTGAGGTTCGTATATCGTGAAACATGCAGTGCCACGAGCAGCAGAACTAATGAAGCCCGTATTCTTACAGAGCATATCCAACACTAAGACACCCCGGAGTGTCAGAAAGAGCAAGCTTAAAGGGAGAATTTCCCACAGCCAGAACACTCATAATATCTCTCCTGCTTGAGCCCTCTCGTGTCTAAAAAGACTTCAATTCATATTTGAGCTTTTCCTTCACCGGGAGCACTAAGTGTTTCTCTTCACCAGCCAGCCTCCTGTACTCATGAAGCTGTTAAGAACATAATATCTTGTAAGAGTCTACCCCCTTTCATTTTTTTTTGCTGGAAATTTGCCAGGTATTAACAATTTAGGGGAAGGAAAAACTGCAATATCATGACTCAATTAAAAATGAAGCATTCCCCCACATATGTGAGGTAGAGTAGCAGCGGGCTGGCTCCAGAACTACTGAGAGACGTGTGTGGGCTCCGAACTTAATTCATTTAGTCATCCCTTTTACACCAGTTCTTTAACTATTTTTATTTTAAAAGCTGTTTTTAACCACGTTTCATATTGAAGAGGAGAGAAATCAAAGGTAGCAAAACAAGATAAGAAATAATATTAACTTTTAATGTGCATTTGTATTTTGTTCAATTCTAAGAAAGAGCATTTCCTACCCTATGTACTCAGGAGACAACCTATTATGTACTCAGGAGACAACCTATTATCACTTGCAAGCTAACAATTCTGGGTTTGCTTCCCAGCTTTGCTCGAGTAAATTAATGGCATCTACTGTTCTGATGCAGTGCAAGTCCAAACAGCCCCATGTGAGCCATGGAAACCAGCTCAGACTGCAATGAGGCATTCAGTTTTCTTGGAACTGACCTTCAAAACCGTCCCTAATTATCACAGAGACATTCACTGTGCAGGTACCTCTGCTCTCGCACGGACTCTGCATTATCAATTTATGTCAGGAGTCATCTGAATGTTGCTTCTCCATAACGGTGCTCCCCACTTCAACTCTATTTGCAAGTAAGAGTGAAAAATGTTCGGCAAGGGATGTTTTATTTAATCGTCACTCAAAAGAAACTTAGAGGCAAAAGCCTGCTCCCTCGTTTCACGAGGCTTGCTGGCCCAGGAGGATGTACTAACGTATGCCCTGTTTCCCTGGGCATTAAGGACAGAACTCACTTCATCTGCACTCTACCTTTCTAATATATTCCCTCTCCTACAACTCTTCGCCGGAGAAAGGAGACACTTTCATTTGTACTTTTCATCTGCCTGAGCCGGGGACGTTATCTGTACCACCACGTCTCTTGGAGGTCACAACCAGGACTGGGCACCATTGTCCTAAGCGCTGCCTACACACGTTGTTAGACAATCCCTGTCCCAGACAGCTTACAATTCAACGAGGCAGAAGTAATATTAGCTCTGCTTTACAGATAAGGAGCTACACAGAGAGCTTAGGAGGCTTGCCATTGTCCAAAGAAGCGTATGATAGAGGTGAGATTGAAACTGAGATCTGAGACCTTCGGAGACTTTGGGCCAGACGATCGAAGATAGGCACTTCAGGATGCTGCTGTCTAGGCCCCACTTGGCGCTCTGTGTGCCCAAAAAGGTTAATTAAATACACTGCAAATCTGGCCTCCGAATCAGTGCCATCACAAGACCATATTTCCAGTCTCGGACACTCAAAATATGCCATGCCACTAAAGATCTCCCCAAGCTTCATCTTTGATGCCCAGCAAGGTGGCAGCTAGGTGGTGGGAACTCTGAGGTGATATGGCAGCTCTTAGCAGTGAGGAATAGAGGCCTTTGAGCAAGGTGAAGAAGGATAAGCTTTATCTAATACATGCTAATTCATATACACTGGGAAATGGGTTGGGAAAGTGAGACACAAGATGCCCAATGTCTCAAAACAGGCAAGTCTCTAGATAAGAAATTGCATGGAGCTTTATCTACTCTTGCTAGGGAAAGGCCTGGGAGTACAAGAGCTATATGGCTGAAGACTTGTGCTGTTTGTACAGCCTTTTTCCATGCTTCCAAGTCTGTGTTATTAATCCTCTCATTTCTCTTCATATTAATTCCCTGATATCAAATTGTAAAAAGCCTCCAGAAGGGGATAAATGTAATGTTAGTGGAGCAGAGCTGAGAAGAGATCAGCCCCCCTGGAACAGAGGTAACTCCAACTGCAGGGAACTCGAAAGAGCAAAGTGGTCATGACATATCAGACACTCCGGGTGCACATGTCTGTAGGGCAGATGAGACCCACCCACAGGCAACTTTCATAATTCCCAGGCTTTTTGTACCAAAAGACATTTAATTCCCGGACACGGTGAGGCTTTTAGCTCTGCTGCACTAAGTCTGCTGAGATAAAGCTATGCTTAATGCACTGAGGCAAGGACTGGGGCTTCTTGGTTATGCTATAAACACCTCCATCTTAGTTCCATTAATACCTTGCAGCCCACATAAACCCAGGACTCAGAGCAACCAACATCCTCTAAAGCAGCGTAGAAGAGCAACCAGTATGGAAACAAGAACACAACTTCTCCTTATGGGACAGCATTGGCCATCACTGCCCAGTCTCCACATGTACCAGCTCTCCCACCCAAGCTGACAGGAGCCTGAGGGCTCAGTCAGATGCACAAGAATTACTTTTAATGATTTCATTAAGGCTTTTTTTTTTTTTCTTTATAATAGCGCAACATTGAGATCAGAGACCAGAAATAGAGGGAC
The DNA here is from genome assembly GCF_009769625.2 of Cygnus olor. NCBI lineage: Eukaryota > Metazoa > Chordata > Aves > Anseriformes > Anatidae > Cygnus > Cygnus olor. Next base: position 14,989,941 of record NC_049183.1, read on the forward strand.
CCCACGTGCCCCAGTGAAATGCCCACCTTGTTTCCCCACCCAGGCTGTTTGCTCTTTGGAAATCACTTATTTACATTGTCATGCTCTAACAATGTCCTGCCTGCGTATCCAAACAACAAATAAACCAGCAGAAATTCAACTGCGTGCTTTGCCACAAAAATCTGAAGTATATTTGGAAAACTATGCTGTGTGTTTGTAAATACCATCCCCCAAGAAACATTGCAGCAGGTTTATATAATTTTAAATATGCAGTGCCTTTTAATCTCTGCTGTATGCAATAGCCTGTAGGAGCTTAGTGATAAAGCTTCCTATAATTGTGAAATTTCCTCCAGGCAGGCACCAATGTTTCCTCATGTGTTGCTAATGGCTTGTGGAATTAACATGGCTGTTTATTGTTATGCTGCACAGAAGGAAAAGTGGCAGGCAGGCCTATGCCTGAACGTCCCCGCTGCAGACAAGGATCTGACAGCACACTTTTACTGCAGAATAACCAGAGAAGGGACACCAAAAACATTTTCTCTCTGATATGATCGTTTACTTTCCTGTAGCCATCTTTAAAAGGAATTCAGAATACTTAGTGAAGGAGAGAAATGGCTCTATTTTATATTCAAGGGAACAGACACAGAAAGGCAAGTGTTTTTCAACTAACAGCAAAAGCACAATTGTCTTCTAAAATTTCCTGGCCTCAGATGACAAGCCCATCACAGAAGCAGGTCTCCAGCTCCTAGATTTGCCTGTTAAATTGCAAAGCCATCCACTTATCTTTTATTAAGTCCTCTTGTTTTAGAGTAGAGTGCTCTCTCTCCAACTAGAATCCAGACTTTTCTCCCTGGATACAATTTCTGTGCATGTGCATGTCTGCTCTTCCCTGCCAATCTGGATATATTGTTTGTTTTTACATGTAAAAAACTTGCTACATTTTTTAATGATGACAGCATGTTTAGCGATGCGTAGCACTGAAGCAGACAGTCCTTATTCCAGGCAGCGACATATGGAAGCAGAGACAAGCTGTGTACCTGAATCAGCGCTAGTACTTTATCCTGTACAATAGTGGGGGGATTATTCTTGGGCGAGATGATTTTCACCAGAACGCCATCTATGAAGTCACGGTTTGCCACTAAGACGTGAAAGCGATGGCCACAGTTCTTCACACAGGTCTCCAACACCTACACACACACAAAAAAACCAACATTCATTGTTGGAGCAAAGCTTGATCAAACACAGCAGCTATGTGGTTGGTTTCTGATTTTGTTTTTTGTTTGTTTTAAATCTTTTGATAGGAGAGAGAAAAGGTAGAGGAAAATTTAGTCTTATATTCTCAGTTCTTCATCTTTTTTCCCCCAATATTGCCAAAAAGCTTCCTTCTCTGCACACACATTTTCACGCAGCTCACCTATCAATAATACACCGGGCACTTTTGTGATCCACCTTTGCCTGTTTCCAAGGTAAAGACATATAAAGTTTTTTCCTCTTCTAAGCAGAACTTTCCAACTTGCGCAGCTCAGCAGCTAAATACAGAGCATCACACCAAGAGCAGGTAAGATAGAGGACATCCTGTCACTGTGAGATATTACCGTGCTGTGACACTCCACCACTGTCTATGTACCTGGGGCACAGCTGGATCCAGTTGCTCTGAGCTACAAGTCATGTTTTCGGGTTGGGAATTCAGGTGAATGATCTCCACTCATTCAAAACACTCCCTTGTGAATGCTCTGGCAGGTTATACTTTGACACATTTTCCCCCTGCAACCTAGCTAGAGGCACGTTCCACTTGCCATTCAACTGCCATGGAGGAACAGCTGTTGATTTTTCTCTGAAGAACATGATTAGCATGGAGATAAATCCAATGCGTCACTTCTCCTCACAGCCATGCCTAATAACCGCTGCAACTCTCTATCTGAGGACTCTGTAATTACTCTGCTACTTCAGCTACTTTCATCAGCCCTGATGACACGGACTCATTCCTGATGAATTTTGCTCTTTCCTGTGCAGTGGATAATCTCGTGGTTTGGTCCTTGGTAATCTGTCAAAATGACAATCCAGGATAGGAAATAGCAAGAAGACAGAAAGTCCAGTCACGCTTCATCAGGGAGATGCAACAAGAGCCCTGTGAAAGAATCATACAGATCACCTACCCACAGCAGCATAACTCCATCTAGTTACTGCTGCTCATTCCTCAGCCCAGTGCGGTGCAGAGCCTGCCCAACACTACGCTTTCTGGAGAGCTGCATTACTCAGGAAACCCCAGCTCCAGCCATCAGGAGGAAAGGTCACTGGCAAATTATCTCACACCTTAGCAGTGCTGCGCAAAGGCACAGAATACAATTTACACTTTATTGAGGGAAATTAGATCAGCATAAATTAATGAGTCTCCTACAGAGATCCACTCACAAAGGAAACTGCGCATCAGCTACTTAGGAAGCTGAAAATACAGCAAGTTCATCATCATCACTTGCAGAAATGCCCACAGCTGTTGTCTTGGAGTGGAGAAATGGTTGGACATAGGGGGATGGAAGCAGAAGAGAAAGCCCCAAAGGTTACGGACCCATTTGGGCTACTTAACTTTTCCCAGTCAGTACTTGGGGTGGATAAGAGCCCAGACAAAAACAGAAATCAATTGAGTCAGGAAAATGCTATGCAAAGCTTCCAGTAACTCTCATCAAGGAAGCGAGGAGGCAGTTGGAGGGAAAAGGGCAGAGCAGTGACTGTTAAAGCAAAGAGTGCGCACATACAAGAGAGTCCCAGGAAAAACAAAATGACCAAAGAAAAGGGATCTGCTCTTCAGAGGCATTCCAGCCTGCCTCCACTCACCGTCAGAGCCAGCATGACCTCTCTGTAATTTTTGTTTCCATTCAGCCTCTTCTTCAGTGCTCGAATGGCATCCTTTGGGCTGAAGGAGAAACGCATCTTGTTAATGAGACAGCTCACACACACTTTTCACAGCCATCAGTTCCCCTGCAAACTCCAAGCACAGCTTTTCTGATGCTGAAGGAGATGTATCAGAGAAGCTCTCTATTTAAATGGCTCAAGTTAATAACATTGCCACACCAAGAAGAGATACACCTGCTGAAAACAAGAACCCCAGAAGCACAAACTTGGTACCCAATCCAACAAGATGTTTTTCATGCCAGCCCTCCCAAGCAGAGACCTAGCTCAGAGTGTGCTGAGTCTCACAGTAGTTCTCTGAAATGCGTAAGGAACAGGAGAATCAAACAACTCGTATGCAAACTATGAGCACCTGCCCCAGACTCACTGCACCTCCTCACGTGCTGAATACAACACGAGAGATGACCGTTCATGGACCTTTTAAAGCAGGCTGAAGCAGAGCATACCCTTCTTCTGTCTCGTTGATAATGTCACAGATCTCCATGTTAAGTGTCCAGTCTTCACTCTGCAGAGAGCCATCTGTGGCCTTTTCTGTAAGGAAAAAAATAAAAATCTTTTCACATCTTCCTGATTAGGTACTTCAGTCCGTCTTCAGTTACTCTGAGCTGAAACTACGCAGTAAAAGAAATACAGAAAAAGAAAAAAAAAAATCCCACCTTTCCCCACTGACTCTAAGTGATGTCAAACCTTCCCTCCTGGTTTAGGGATCAGCACAGAGGTTTCCAGACACAATCAGTTTTCCCACATGCTCACTACCTTCAGCCCATCTATGCGGGCTGTTCTTCAGACTCCTGAATTCCTGGGAGAATAGGAAAACGCCAGCTAATTCCAATTTAAACTTTTCAGATGCTGTGCTGTGATTTGGCCTGTAATGAGGAAGGAAAATCTCCCCCGCATCAACCAGACCTCCTCCCTGGCTTAACACATCATACCTCCACCTGGATCAACGGGAAAGAGAGCGACTTGGAGACAGAACTCGGTGAAACCCGGAATTTCAGTGGGAAAGACCCACCAGCACATTTAGCACACGACAGTTCAGGTCACAACACCAACCATGGGCACCCCTTTTTGCCTGGGACTCTTCACTCCTGTACCATGGTCCCTCGCTGTCAGCTTGCCATGGGGCTGGGCACTGCGTCCCTCTGTCCCATGCCGTGTCCCCATTCCCCTCTCCACGACGGGGCCGTGTACGATCCGCCTGCCTCTCCCCAGCTCCCAGCTGCATCCTCCCTGCTCTCACGGCAGGTAAGTCGCTCGGGCATCGCACTTAATTCTAGGGGAAGGCTGACCTGTGGCACTGTGACGGTGGCAGACGCCAACTGTTGGGAGTTTAATTTATAGACGACTGCACGAGTAGCGCAACCGTAACTTCAAGTAGTCAGTTGACAAGAACTATTTCCTCCTTGGGATTTCCTTCTAAATCAATGTATTTCTGTCGGGTGGTGCCTAGAACATCCCCTGAATTCTTCACACTTCTCGCTGGCAGCATTCAAACCCGATCTGCAAATAGAAATGCTGTAAAGCATGCCTGTGGCCCCAGAGACCTAAAAAAGGGGAGCTTTAACCCAAAAAGGACCTTCTCTTCCAAACTAGTCTGGGTTTTCTACAGATGCCTGGTATCCAATTAAGGCAAACAAAAGCTTTTTTTCCCCTCTCTAATGTAAAATAAGCCAAAAAAAGCTTCTAAACATTTAAAGTCAGAAACAAAGCTGCAGGTACCATCTTCTCCAACCACCCTTCTGTCTTCCCATCGGATCCCAATCTGTCCCCAGCGCAAGGCAGATTTTGTTTTAGAGCGCCAGGCTCCGAGGACTTCACACATCCCTTTTTCTGTTTACCAACAATGCTTTTTCCATTAACATTTTTATCGCCGTGACTGAGGACGTAGACGCCCGCAGGCCCTAATGACGGGCTGTTATCTGCAAAGAAGACAACGTGTCTGGGTAACTCGGGTTTCGGTGACTTGTCCCCAGCAGACCAGCGGCCGGAGCAGCTCCGCCGAGGACAGCGGTGACAGCACACGCAAAATCCAAAGTGGAAGGTGCTGAAAAGAAGCCATTTATCCCCAAAACGGAGGAGAGGCCAGGGGAAAGGCCTCCGAGGGATGCTCTCCTGGCTCACCACTCGCGAGGCCGTGCTGCACGGCACGCAGCTCACCCCGCAGGGAGGCTGCGAAGCTCCCCGCCGTGGCGCTGCGGCTCTGGGGCTCCTCCAGCACCTCCCGGCAGGGCTCACTCGGGCAAGAGGAACTCCCTCGGCGCAGCACGCTGCCTTTCTTCGCAGAAGCAGAGCTGACAGCCTGCTCTGCTTTGGTTGTGGAGGAGCTCTTCCTGGCTACCTAACGCTGCTCAGACAGACGGCACACGAACCCTCCCCGCAGCCGGTTAACTCCTTTGTGACAGCTGAGAGCACCGCAGCGGCAAATCTGGGTCAGGCACGCTGCAAAGGACGAGCCGCTACACATGACAAGTGCTCGTGGGCTCCGTCGCTGGAGAAGAGACTAAAATTAGCTCCCGACTCTTGTTCCGAATTAAAAATTACCCGCCGGGAAAAGAGCTAATTTCCAAAAGGCAACTGCACGTCTTGAACCCACGCGGTCTCCCCCACACGTTATGCTAACTAAAGAAGAGAAATGCAAAAAAACTAAAAAGAATTAAAAAAAAAAAGGTAAGCAAACTTTCTGGGAACAGAGGGATTTCTCTGTGCCTCCCGTATCTCTGAAGGGAAATGCGAATCGAGGTCACTGGGGACCACAGGTCCTGTGCTACCCACGGCACCGCAGCAGCATCTCGGCACCTTACTGTCTCCATCACAGCGCAATTTTTAGCCGTGGAGCAGCGCCACGTACGCATTTTGTCAAAATAAACCTTAACTAAATGGGCTTTACAAGACCAAGGAACGAATTGGCTGCTAGCGCAACTTTGTGCAGGATCAGCGTTTTCCACAATCATTTTTAAGAAGTGATTATAGCAGAACCAGAGACGATGAATATTGCTAAGTCGCTGCCTGATGTCAAATGCTGTCAAGAACACACAAATTCGTTAATATACTTTTAGATTAAGAAAATAAATCAAATGCCCAGCTTAAGGAATACCCTCTGTTTAAGGCGTAATCTCTCATTCTGCAACCCTCTGCTCGTAAATCCTTTGCAGCTTTGGTGACCACCTTCTCCAGCAGAGCAGATGCAGCAACTTTTTTATCTCTGAATATTAAGGGGGCTTTAATGTTAACTAAAATGTTTTGCTAAGCAGCAAGGACGGCACGGAGGTGAAGGCAGATCACGTTCTACAGCAATAAAGCTTTATGTACATTACCAGAACAAAATGCAGCTAATGAAAGTGATTGATACGCGCAGCTTCGCGCAAAGATGAATTCCTGCAGCCCAGGAAACACTGAACAGCTCTGCCTGCACTCTTCCTTAAGAGAAACCCTCCCAGCAGATCTAAAACGCAGTAAATTAAAAATACTCAATAACCTGTCCAGGATCTATCGGACATTTTAGAAGCCGTGCATCCCTCTGAGGCTTTTCCTCAGCCAGCAAATAGATACGACTGACAAAATTAATCTCATTTTGGGTACCAGCGCAGAACTGTGAGGGAGTGGCATGCAAATACTGATTGTACACAATCACCAGTTCAACCTCATTAAAAGGCATCTAAATGGCACTTGTTCACACCAGGGCTCTGAGATGCGACCAAAGGAATCCCAGGGCGAATCCCAGGGCGGCGCACGAAATGTTAAGTCAGACAAGGAAAAGAAAAATCCCAGCGGGAGCCCTCCCTGCCGCTCCCCTCGCCGAACCGAAGGGTTTATGGCGTGGTTTTAATTGCAGAAGACAAGGGCTGGCAGCTCCCAGCCTGGGTGCTGAGGGTGCCCTGCGCGGCTTCCCGAGGGAGCAGAGCTCCCACGCTGGGGCTGTCGCTGCTGCAGGGCCAGGAGCTGGCATCGCACAGTGCAGAGCCCCCAGCACAACAGCTGGAGATGCTCTCCGAAACGAGACGCTCTCAGTTCCCACCACGTTTCCGAAATTAAAGCCCAAGCGTTGCGGTAGGAAGGGAGACAGCCTGGCGCTCCACGCCCAGCGTGCTGCAGACCTCGGACACTGCATGTGCATGCACATTAGCTTACCTCTAGTCTGCAAGGGAAAGGAGAAGGAACGTGCTTTTTTTTTTTTTTTTTCATTCACACCCCCCATCTGAGATCCAGCTCTTGTGCCCACATTTCCACAGGCTGCCAAATGGCAGGATCACCGCTTCCCTGCTCGCATGGAAGTCATGTACATGCAGGTGCTGGCCAGTGGCGTTCAGCGTTCAGGGAAAGCAGCCTCAGCACACACGCCCCCAGCCAAGCCTCCTCCCAAGCAGGCTGCTCCGACCCGGCAGATGTCACCACGAGGAAATCCAGACGAAGTGCCCGCGTACCTGCTACCTAACAGGCGGGGCTGCAAGACAGGAATGGACCTTTACATACAGGAAAAAAAATGCAGAAATGTCAACACCCATCCGGGACCCAGCTCAAAAGCCACCTAACGAAGCAATGCTAACCCTGGTTGTCCTCTGAGCAGGTACTCTCACAGCCCTTACAGACACAGTCCACCCTACTTTTGCTTCAAAATCACAGTTTAATGTTGATGACACTCTTGAAATCTCACTTTTTTTGCATACGGACGGGACAAAGCAGAAATCCTAGCTCTTCCCTTTTTCCCCCTTCCAATACTCCTCTCTGACCATCGCACTGCGCCTGCTAAGGGAGACGCCCTGAAGACGCTCATCAGGATTGCAGCTGAGCACGTTTAAGTCCCTACACGTTAACTCACGTCCCACATGCACGTCTGTAAGGCCGAGACTGAAAAACGGACTGCTGGAAGCCCTGGGAACAGCTACTCGCGCTGAATGATAACAGCAGGCACGACCAGGGTGAAAATCTCTCCGAAAGGTCTATCTGGAAGTATCGATAAGCGGCCGTGGTGCTGCATAACGGTCCTGAAGAAAAAGGCAAAACTCAAACGTTGTGCTGGCTACAGATCGCATTAACCGAAAATGTGGGAGCTGTGTTTTCTGTCTGCGTATCGGAACCTCCTGAATGAACAGATCTCTGTGCTCGGAGAAATCACAGCTTTCTCTCCTGAGACTTTTCCAGATGTTGCTTCAGAGACTCTTGATTTATATGTTTGGGAAGAATTACACACAAGAAAATAACACCTCCTGTTTATGCAAGAAACACGCACCTCAACGCGCAATATCACAGAGATCCAAAAGCACAAGAGTTCTGATTTCAAATTATTCCCCTCCCCTCCAACAGCTAGGATCTGAATTTTGGTGTTCAAGAGGCATAAAACATCCTTTTTCCTTGGTCTTGGAATTTCAGAAGATTGCGGATCTGAAATCTTTGTCTTGTCTGTTAATAGTCCAGCTGCCTACCAGGGGTGCTCCAAGGCTGAAATTAGCAAATCAAAGGCTCAGATGTGTTCCAGTTAACTGCATAATATGTGACAGTGAACAGGACAAGGCACAGTATTTGCAGGCTCTTACTCCCATCCTGCTGGCTGCCACCCCTTCAGCTCAGCAGAGCTCTCTCCGAAGCGAGGTCAAACCAAAATGCTGTCAGAGAACGTGCGAAGGTCTTTCAAGACAAGAAAAGTTTTGCAGAGCAATGCAAAACACACACGCTAGCTCAACAAGGGAAGAGAAGCTCTTGACTGAGATGATAACACCTCTCCTCCCAGCTGCAGCTTAAAGAGCTGTTTTGCTGTAAAGCGTCACGATGTTTTGTGGCTGCATTTGCCTCTCTCGGATTCAGCAACTCACCAACGACCGGCACGGCACCATCAATAAGACCTGGGGGAAGACCATTTATAGAGACCACGGAGACATATTTCATCTGTCCAAGCAAAATGAAGAGAAGACCAAAGATCCTCGGCATTCACATGGCTCCGAGTTCAAGACATCTCACTTGGAAGACAGCGATACACCAGAATAACGCCCTTGGGTACTCCCGGGCCTCACAGTCTCTTCCTTTCTCTACCTTTGCTTTTAAGATGACAATCACAGACACTCAGACATCGTAGCAATCAACAGGAGGGTTTTTTTCCTTTTTACCAAAAAGCTGCTGTTAAAAACCAAACGTGAATCATTGAAAATTCTAGATCAAAACTCAACTCTGAAGCGACTTGCTCATAAAAACCTGCCAGTTTCTTTGTACGGAAGCACGGCTCCGATCGCATTTTTCAATTAGCCACCTCACTGCTCCAAGTCCTTTTTTTACATTCCTTATTTCACACTGCTCTGAAAATGCTGAGCTTCACACTTCCAAAGAAAAAGCCAGTCAGCTAGAACAAACGGACTCAATCTGAACTGCAAGGCATTACAGAAAAACGTGATTTGGGTTGTACTGCTGCAGCACTGGTCACCCACTTTGACCGCTGTGATTTTTCAATTGATTTCAGTGACGCTTACATCGAAACTCTTTCGGATGAAGTCATCTATCCTCTAGTCGTTCCTTTGCCAAAGTTTCTGGGGCTGAATAAATGAATAATCATAGCCTGTAATGACTGCAGACTCTACAATAAAATAGAATAACGAGAATCTGTGGACATGGATATGTACACCCATAAGGAGTATTTAGCTCAAATGCCGTTTGAAGGCAGGGTGATAGACTGGGAACTGTCATTTTCTCCAATTAACTTTCAGATTTTCTTCTTTTTGAAGCTGCTGCCTGAATGCCAAGCTTCTCCAACCCAGCTCACACTTACCTGTAAATATGAATATGTAATATGCAATTATTGTGACTTTTTCAAGACCACGTGGAATTGTCAGTTTTGTTACAACATTCCTGTGCTTTAGATATGCTACGGAAAAGACATCGCTCAACATCCCCCAGAAATTCAGCCTCTTAGGAACAGGAATCTACAGCTGATTAACGGAGCATAGCTGCGCAGCAGCTTCAGAAGCAAAGCAAGGTGAAGGGAGTAAAACGTATTAAAGAAACATTAAGTGCTGTATAACAAAAGAGATTTTTCCTTTGTTCTCGTATCTGAGCCTCACCCGAACATGAAGAAAACCAAAAGTGAAATCCTTATGATATTACCAGAGTAGGCAGGAGAGCATATCAGCTTGACCGGCTGAGTTTATCACACCTCATAGGTCCTGATGCATTTGCAGGCTGTAAGACCAGACTGCCCTTACAGCACTACAGCCATTGTATCGGACAGAAACGGCCCCACAGGGCAACCTGCTCCAGGCAGTGCCTGTACTCGGATGCCGTTCATCTCAGGCACAAACGAGGGTTTAGTCACAGTCCCAAAAGGCATTTGGAGTCTGGATCCCAAGCAGCTCAGTGTTTCTATACAATGAAGACTTTTATCCCGAACCCTCTCAGTGAAGCTCCCCCATCAGCAGAAATCGTTGCTGCTGACAGCACGCTTCGCTGAATGACATGTGTACGCAAGTCACTCTTTCCAAACAGATGGCGGAAAGAGACTACGGCTTCCTTAAAACAAAGAGAAATCCCTCGGACTTCCTCATTCTCAGCTTGAGAAAAACAACAGAAACTTCCTCCTGTGCGCCGTGCACTCATTAAAGCCTACGCGCTGACCGTGAATAGCTGTCCTCCAGGGCTAGGGCACACGGCAGCGGCTCAGCAAGCCATTTCCACGATTCACAGACACTTCTCCCTAAAATTCAGGCCACACCGCGCACTACTGCGCCTCTTCCAGCAGTGACCTTGGCAAGATCCCCGTCTCAGTGCCAAGCCACGGGATGCAACGCGTGGTGCTTCTTTGCGGCTGACAAACGGGCACCTGCCCACGGCAGAAATCGATGCGTTAAAGCCTTCAATCAGGAATGGCAGAGCAGCCTTAAAGTGTGTGTTCTGTACCCACGGCTTTTAGTGGATTTGAATGGAGACGTTCACTGGGTGATGTACTGCAGGGGAGCAACAAACCCGCGGTCCTTCCTCGTGATGGTCGGTCCCCCTGCAGTGCCGTGGCGGCGTGGTGATGGCTTTGGCTGCGCTTCCACTCCTCCCGCATTACCGCGCCCGGAGTGTCCATTTTTCTTCTCTGGATGAGAGGCACAAGAGCTTAATTTAAAAGCTCGCGGTTGATAAAACGTTCTCCCTCGGATTTGCCTTTTTCTGAATTAGGCTGCGACGGCTGTAACTCATCCACATGGCTCCACGTGGGAGAACTCACCAGCATGCTGCTTGAACAAGTCAGTGCTCATCTGCCTACTCCTCCTCCGGCCAGGGACAGGCAGACAGCGCCGCGTACCAAAATACACCGGCATTTGGTCATTGCCACAGGCAGAACTTGGATTTTAGCCTGCCATTTGCCAAAGGATTTTTCTATTGCTTTCATTTATCCAAGAACTTTGGATGATTGCAGGCAGCTACTTTGACAGTTCCTTAACTGAGAATCTCAAGCATTAAAACAGTGCCACACTGAAAGAATAATGCACGTTTACCAACACCAGAAATACAAAATCAGTTGATAGCTGAGTCTTTGGCTCTCCCACACCAAAAAAATAGAGGAAGACAGGATGGATATTCCACAAATACCTAATTCGCATACCTTAATTTGTCCTAATGCCAAAAAATAACTGCTGGAAAAACTCTATTCATTTTATCAGCCTTAACTCACAAATCCGAGAGAAGGGGCAGCTGAAAGTGGCGGTTTATCTCTCAGCCTCGTTGTTAGCAAGTATGCCTCGGGGCTCCATTGCCGTGGATTTGCTGTGTGTAACAATCACACCGAACACCGCTACGACAATTTCTTACCCAAAGTTTGCAAATTGCTTTTTAAAACATTACCGCAAAAAAAAAAAATGCAGAAAAACCGATACCGTGCATGCAACGTAGATGAAGGTCTGTGACAGTAAGACGCTCCCAGGAGGTGAGAGAGAGGACGAGGGATATCCTACGCGCCAGGAGAGTTTTACCACCCAGGGCTGCAGGCAGCGCCGTGTTACAGTTCGAAATCCCAGCGGCACACAAGAGCGAGGAGGTGTCCTGGTCTGTGACCAGCTGCCCCGTTCGGGACTTCAGCGGCACCCAGCAATTACAGGTGAGACTGAAAACAAAGTCTACGGCAAGTTATGGATGATCAGTGTGTCAGGGAGCTATATTTGAAATCTATCAGCTCTTGATGGCTAATTTTGTACTACATGAGTAAAGCAAGTTCTAATAACTCACTTGGGACTTCACTACAGTACTTACAAGCTACGTGCTTTTCATATTCATAAAACAAAACTAATTGCCTTTCATGGATGAAATGGTCGAAGAATTTTTAATCCACGTCAGCTGCAAACTCTAAAAATCCAACCCCATATATTTAAAACTCCCCCTCCCACCCACTCACTTGTAACACGTTGTTTGCTGCAAACAAACTATACGGCAAAGATAATCCATCAGGCGCCCACATTACAATTCTTTTTCTCTTTTTACAGGTTCCTCCTGAAGTCAATTGCCTGCATTCTCACACGTGCTTAAAATAAACCGAAGACGCTAATTACATTTAGTGAGGGGGAAAAAAGGCAAAATCTTCCAATCCTACAACAACAGCAGTTACAGGAACAACTTTACTCCTTAACGGCAGCACGCCACCGCAGATTTTTTTTTTTTTTTAAAGTAAATATTCAGAGGAGATAATTAAAACGTGTTACGAACGGAACTAACCAAATCTCGCAGCGGGACCACTCCGCGTGCGCGTCCCCACACCCAGCACCCCTCTGCCCACCGCTCCGGAGGTGCGAGCTGCGTCCGCTGCAAGCCCACGGTTATCCCACGAGCAGAGGGGAACTAGACGGTGAGAAGCCGGCAGCTTTCGAGGGCCGACAGCTCACGTTTGCTGGCGTGAAACGCTTCAGCTTGCTTTTCGATTTTGCAGCCTTCCTTCACGCTGCTCCGCGAGACGACAGCAGGCCTGCGCGAGAGGCAGCCAGCTCCTACCCCATTCAAATCCTCCCGAACCTCCACGGCTTGAAGAGCGGTGCCTGGAATACACTAAGCGTTTTCTCTGCGGGAAGCGAGGAGAGCTGGCTTGCTTTCTGCTAGGTAGAAAGGGGGTAGCAGGGGTAGCTGCTGCCAGCGCCGCCGTCCCTTGCCAGCTGCCCCCTCCGACAAGCCAAGCTCCATATTCCTGCACGAGCTTGGAGGCAAAACGCTTCCAAGCGACCTGCTCAGGAAACCCGAGCGCAAATCAGGCAACGACAGACACTAACAAGATACATGTGCCCCATTCTGTCTTGTATGGGCTGAGAAAAGGGGGTTTCTTGGTGTCTAATAACCCCATAAAAATTCTGCTCCGTTCCTACAGCCCCATTACTTCTGTGTCACTGCCGTAGATAAGCCTGAAAAAGACTGATAATAGAGAACGTAAATACCAGGAGCGTACATCAAGCGTGCCCGTTTCTAAAACTGTCGTTTTTACCTTCCCATCAGTCCCCCTTCACCCACCTCTGCGATCTAGCCACACAACTGCAAATTCCTTAGGTCAGAAACCATCCCAATACCTTTCAGGTTGCATTGTAATCACCTCTAGTACGTGACAGTGCGGTGCTGTGAGATAAAAACAACGTAAGTGTATCAGAGAACCACAGTGTACTTTTGGAAAATCACTGCATTGGCCCTTGGACAGGTAAAATTTGAACGGGAACACAGGTTTTGAGCATGGCATACGTGGCTTGTTTATTGTGTGAGCATCCATGATTGGCAGGAACCTGCCAGGGAGCAGCTCTCCCATCTCCTGCTTACAGCCTGCTCCTCATCAGTGCTGGAGGAAGCCACAGGCCACGGAATAACACATACAAAACCTACCACAGCCTTCCTGCAATGCACAGGGCCAGGGAACCACGCGAGCATCACTGCTTCTGCTTGGGGCATCCGTGGGAACCAGCATCGCCAGCTCCTGCTCTCCCGCTGGGCTTTCCCCGCCGTTTTGGGGTGAATCAAGCTTTTCTCAACTTCTCCAGGGTTTTGCGCTCACGGACACTGCGTGCAGCCTCTCTCTTCCCGGCGGGTTGCTCCCCGAGCTACCAACAGAGGCGAACTGGTGCCGTTTGGGAAGGCGAGGCGCGACACGTGCTGAGCCGGCTCTCTCCCAGCGAGCATCAACGGCCGGGCGCTGGGTCTGCACGCCAGCACGCTGAGGTCTGCTCTAAGGGCTGCTACACGTGAAATGCCTCGCTAGCTGCAGCACGACTCACCCCACGGCCTTTAAGGAAGCTGGCAGGAAGAAGGATTTTCTCCCCACTCGGTGGCTACGCCGGGTTACGGGCATAGGTGGGGATTTTGAGTTGTAGTGGCAAAAGCCCCGCACGTGAACAAGCTGCAGGGGCAGAAACCCCCCCCCGACCCGAATGCTGACCCATTTGGGTTGTTTGCTGAACTTTAATCACTTTCCAAGTCTGACAGCTGCTCAAACTTAATTGCTCATTACGCTTGTAAATAAAAACTGATCTCACCCGCTGCTTGGCCAACCACCTCCCAGTTGCCATAACAACTCCTTGCCTAATAAGTGATTTCAGATTTACCAGTATTTGTACTCGCGGAAAATTTCACAAAGGTGTGAGATCGCTCTTTTCACAGAAATACCCTTCTAATTAGAAGAACCGAAAATCAGTCGAGAAAGGGCAGCTCAGAGATAGTAATAATAAAAAAAAAAAAAAGCAAGCTGTTTATTACAACGGCTTGAACATGAGATAAGGGTGCCCCAAACCCAAATATGTGCTGGACCTTCCTTAACCCCTACCTTTCGCTGCCAATCCTCTTATTATCATTCATACCTGTACCCCGTAACAATCAGGACAATCCCAGAGAGCATCCAGGCAGTAATTAGTCACAACGCAGAGACCAACTTTAAGATTCGCTATAAAATAAATATTCCAGTACGGTCTGCACATCGATTTTCTCTCCCGTTCCTAAATCTTGGACCCATTAACTGGTTGCGTTCCCGATCACTCTGGTAACTGACAGCAACTCTTAAGTTACGATTCTGGCCAGATTAATGCAAAAAGGGAGAAAAACGCTTGTACTGGGCCCAGCAGATGGCCCCTGTACCAACTCCAACCATCTCTGCTGTGCTATGTAAGATTTCCATACAAAAATAGTTGGACTAAGATGTTACCTGCTTGACTTCAGTTCAACAGGAACTTGGGAGCTTTTACAAAAGGAACCCCTTTTGGACGGTGTACAATATCCCATCTTGTCTGTCCATCGCCTCACTCAAAAACTTCCTCCAGGCTTGCCTTTTCAGACAGCACTACTATTAAGAGTCTTACGGACACCTAAAAAAAATAATAATCTGTACCTCAGTAAGTTTTTGAACAACACAACTTCGGTAAGCTGCCTGGGAAAACACACAGTTGTCTGTCTGAGAAGCCAAACTGACGGGGAGCCACGAACCGCTGCTGGCTGGGAGGGCTCGCGTGGAACAAAGACCTTCC
Source organism: Cygnus olor (assembly GCF_009769625.2). Lineage (NCBI taxonomy): Eukaryota > Metazoa > Chordata > Aves > Anseriformes > Anatidae > Cygnus > Cygnus olor. Next base: position 15,005,267 of record NC_049183.1, read on the forward strand.
AACCTTGCTGGCAAAGCTGCTGAAGCTTGCAATTCATTTCATCTGCTCAAGGTAGCTCTCTGTGTGTGTAGGCAAGGGGGGGGCGTCCTTTTCCTTCCAAAAGGGAAATAAACGCAGAAAGCTATAATTAAGACGTAACTAAAGTCAGGGAAAAAAGCAGTCAGGAAATACCAGATTTTAAAGGACTCTTTCTGCATTGACTCAGCTGTGCAAGAGGCGTGCGTTCTTTGTTATTTGGGTCAAATACAAAGCTTGTCGCACTTCTTGCAGCAGACTATGAAAATAAAGACGATGCGACGTTAACAAAATCCTCAATATTCCTGATCACAGTCGGGAGGTAACGAAGTCTTTCTTGCCTTACAAAAAGAAATCGGTGCTCTGCAAGTTCTTGGGGTTCAAGCACAGTTTACAGCACCAACACGTGCCTTCCTTCTGCACGTGGCTTCTTTGATCTGAATTTGAACAAAGAATTCCTTCCCAAAGTAATCCAGCCCAGAAGGCTGCTGAGGACCAGCTGGGAGCAGGCTGGCTCACTCTCAAAGAGCACGCGGGCTTGCGAACGAACCCTACGACTCAACAGGTTTCCCCGGAGCAGGTGATCGCTGCGGAGCGGCTTGTCATCTCGTGCCTCCTGATGCTCCCTGAGACTGTGCTGCAAACAGCGGGCTGCCAGAGGGTTCCTCTGAACTGAGAGATGCAGACACGCTGGTAAATAGTCTATACGTACCATGCCAGGAGCTACCCGAGCACAGACAGGGAAGACACGCCGAGGTGTTTTTGTTTTCGTGCCTAATCCTTGATTCTGAAATGAGTTACTACGTTATGGGGCCCACCGTATTATCCTGGCAGGTGCAGGACAACCACAGAGGGAATATTTACGTTTAAAGACAGTGCTTTCACCAACAGACTGAATTTAGTTGCACATCCCTTATCCGAGCAAAGGAAAGAGTACTTATAAATTGGAAGATGCGGCTCCTTGAGCTACGTAAAGGCGCGCTCACCCGCAGCGAGGTACCTGCTCCACAGGGAAGAGACCAGGACGGAGCAAAGCCTTTAGACCAGGGTCTTTTGCCCTCAAGAGCCATCAGCTTCAGGAGAGCCCTTTGCAACCGACAATAACTGAAACACACGAGCAAAACCACCAGGGAGAACTGCCCGCAGAATGACTAAGCAAATACAGAAGACAAGGCCCTCGAGATCGCATTTTTATACCCAGCAACAAGTCTCCTCCCTGTAGCAAAGCGGTGTCTCCCCAGGGGGCTGCAAATGGGAAAATCCAGCCCAGGTCTGGCTGACCCGTGCAGTCCCGTCACACCGACACGGGGAAAAAACTCACTCAGGCTGGCCCCCGGGTTCACCCCGTAACCCTTCAGGGCTCTTACAGCACTCCTCTCCAAGCGTGTATGGTTTTTATCACCTATGCGTTAGGAAATCGCCTAGGAAAGGGATCGCCAGGCCAAGTCCGCAGAGCACCACGGCTGCAGGTACTGGGCTGGGCTCTCCCCGCCGAAGGTCATCTCAGAGAGATTTCTGCAAAAGCTTCTGCTGTTCCTCCACTGGAACTGGCCTGGAATTAAAAACCCAGTGCAGGCTACGAAATCAAAGGAAAAGCAGGCTAATTTAAAAGCGCTCTTAATTCAGCTAAGGAAAACACATAATACTTCTCTTTTTTTTGGTGAAAATAGCTTTGGGTGAAATTTGCAAGCAGCTGGAACCGTCTGTGGGGCTTTTCTAACTCTGCCGCTTTCGTTAAGCATGTTTTCGACACGCAGTTTAAAAGTCTGCCACGTACACGAGCAGAGCAGTACCGAAGTGGGAACGAGCTGTCCTCACGCTGAGACCTCTCACGTAGAGCTTTGTATTAGAAGCATATGGAATATACGTTTAAGCATACTGCGCTGGAGGAGATAAAACTGCATTACTCAAAAATACACGCTATAATACCTCCACGAACTACAATCTCCTTTTGTGCCTGTAAAATAAATCCAGTCTTAGGAACCCAGTATTAAATGGCATTATACTAATTACCCCGCTTCACACATATATGTAGTTTCTCCAAGTTTCCAGATTCCTGACTCAGTATTTCTTTGCTCCTTTAAAGGCAAAGATATCCATTTTCGCATTTCATGGAGATTTTCCTTACAACATAATCCACTACCACAAAGTGAAAGCAGATCCAAATAGTATTATAAAACTAAAGGCATTTTATCAGCTTCTGCATGACAGGCGCGATTCTGTACGATCAGCGTGGGCTTGGACGGCTAACATTTGGCCAGCTGCCGCAGCACACCCAAACGCACTCAGGAAGCTCGGAGGAGAGCACGTTCTGTGCCCTGTGGGCAAGGATGACGTTCACCTTCCTGATACAGCAAAAGCTGCGGGCACCGGAGAGCAAGGAAAGTTACTGCTAGCTTGCACTGAGAAAACCCGCCCTCTGAACAGGGCACAAAACTTCAGGGGGTACGAGTAAAAGTAAGCATCTCGGGGCTTTTTGCTTCATTGCAGTGCAGGGCACGAAAAGGGAGACGATTCGGAGCCCGGCAGCATCCCTCAAACACAGCAGAAAGCTTACTCTGAACGTAACTTAGGCAATTTGTGTATGGGGCCACGAAAGCGTGGGCTAATTCTTCCTACAGGATGACGGCGGGCTGCTCCCTGTAATACATCTCTCTACTCCCGCACGGCGTTGTGAACTCGTCTATTTAGAAGCCACTTTTATTCTACGACCCATAAAAATCTGAAGACGTAAGACCTTTCTTCGGGTTTCTTAAGTGTTTCCTAAGAAGAAAGGAAAATAAAAAGGTGTCTATACATCTTTGCTCATTAAAGGAAAAAAAAAAAAAAGAGGGAAACAAAACAGCAGCCCTGCACCACATTTATTACCAGTGTAACAGCCTTGAATGGAAACTGCAAATGCTTTGATAAAAATCAATTGGAAAGCTGTCTGCCTCGCTGCTGCCTCAATAAAGTGCCTCTGCATCCCTTGCTGAAACCTCGTTTTTGTAGCCTCCTTAAACAATACTGCTCATTAAATCGCTGCACCGGGCCCCCTCCGAAAACAGCCTCCGAGGCAAGCGCCCGGACCCGCGCCCCTAACTCGAACCCCAAGAGGAACCGGGGCTGCAAACCGGCACCTCCAACTAATGCCCTCGCCCCAATTACCCAGGACATGCTAATTTCTCCTATTTCGTTAAAAATTAACTTCCAGGGCCCTGTGTAAGCGAAGTCTGGAGCCCTGCCGGGAGGCCTTTGGCTGAGAGTCAGACAGACTCCACGTGCCTGCTGCCCCGGAGCCGGTACCAGAACAGAGCACGGTGTCCCCGTCCGTCCGTCCGTCCGTCCACGAGCAGCGCTGACCGAGCTCAGCCCCACACACCCGAGGGTGCTGGGGGGCAAGGAGCGAGGCTCAGCTTGGCTTCAAACACGTAAACACCCTCCTGAAGTGTTCGCAAAGTCCCCGGAGTTACAAAATACTACGAATGGATCTGGTTTTACTCCCTCCTCGTGTGTGAGCCGTATGGCCTGTGTCGAATAAGCAGAACGAAAAAAAAAAGAAAGTTGCCAGCACTCCCGGCTCTCGTAATTCAATCAGTTTTAATCATCCGAGATTGTTTTTGCTAACCTCCAGTAAGGATATTTCCTCTAGGCACCTTGAATAGAGCGGTGACACTTTATACATGACTGCCTTGAAAAAAAAAAAGACCAGAATGCACTTTACGGTAGGATGTGGAATCTCAAGGCAAATTCCCACGACTGCAAATTGGTTTTTTCCACAGGGCAGCCTCTCTCCAGGTACCAAGCATCGTGTCTTCACAATTTACTACACATCTTTTCCTATCCTTCCTCCTCGCTGACCAGGATCTTCACGAGGACCATCAGAAAGCACTGACAAAAGCAATGCTGAGGAAACCTTGAAGACTTCTTCTGAGTCCGACTGGACGTGAGAAAGTTTCACTGCCTCACAGAGCCCTCAAGAAGTAACAGATTCCTGGATGAGACTTTAAAAATTCTATGTAAAATATTGCTATTGCCTCCCCTTACTGCAACCAGCTGGTACAAGGCAACACGGAAATTGCAAAACGGCTCCGAAGCAAAAGTTCCTGAGCAGAAGCCCAGGAACCTCCCGGGCTGACAGCAGCAGGTGGCTGCCAGCCGCCCCCGGCCCTCCCGAAACCACCCCTCGGCTCTGCAGAGGCCTCGCCAGAGACAAAAGGACAGCTCGGTCCCCACAGGTTAATCAGGATATTAAAGAAAAATGAAGGGAGGTTTGTAATTAGCAGCCACAGTGGTGTTTTATATGGCCTCTGTTATGTGGCCGCCGGAAACTAGGCTGAGGCCACCGCACAAGGCAGCTGCAAAAATCGGGGAGCTCTGGGAGATGAGGAACCTGGCTCACGTCTACACCGGCACTTGAGATGCATGAGACTCGATCCATCTCCATTACAAATCCTCTGAGCTCATCCTAGCATTACTTTCCCACATTAAGCAAAAGAGTTCACGTAAAAAGCCTGCCTGGCTTCAGACGTTATCCAGATAAAGAGAAGGAGGAAAAAGAGAAAATCCCTTGTATTACCTCGCTCGGCTCTCCCCAAGCCTTCTCTGACATCTTTGTTCTTTCAGACCTGGCATTTATCTGAAGATGTTGTCTCGCCCTAATTAAATCTTCACGCGAACCATCGCTACTTGCTGGCAGGGAAGAGGAGCTCTTGGTGTGCTGATGGACCCACAGAATTTCCTGCGCTTCTCCCTTCTGGTGAGTGCGAGGCCTCGCTCGAAAACATCACAACTGCGTTCAACACAATATGGTTAAACAGCAATACAACAGTATTCGGCTTCTTTTAAAGAATGAAGAGGAACATAAGTGAAAATTACATTCTACAAGCTCATTGAAAAAAAAAAAAGCAAAAACCAAAACACAACAAACTGGGGAAGCGCTGGGCAAATAGCACCATCTGAGAACAAGGCGTGCTTGTGTCTCACTGCTGTCTCAGAAAGGCATAGCTGGCAGCGCTACGAGCAGCAGAACCAAACCTTCCAAAATAAAATCTGCAGCGATCTCTTCCCCCCAGGGGTGCAAAAACATTCGTAAAGCGCAATTGAATTTCGTGTTACGGAGGCTACAAGCCCGTCAGACGGCCCTAACCTTATCTAACAAGGTAGCGCCCTCAGAGCTTTGTGTCAGAAGCCTTTAAGCTGGCAGCGGCAGCTCGTCGAAAGAGCAAGGGGACGGAAGAGCTGTGCAAACCTTTGCACTCCGGAGCGGGAAAGGCAGAAGGCTAGAAAAGCAGATCGTAGCGTTAAAACCCCTCCACGATTACCGAGACTGAAGGAAGCTCCTTTAAACCACTTATTGATGCTAGAAGAACCCGCCAAAAAAATAGATCAGGAACTCCTGCCCTCGCTGAGCGACGCTCCTTGAAGAACTCCCGTCCAGGCGGCGAGGCAGGCAGCTGGCCTGGCAGATGTCACCCCCAGGGCCAAACCCGCGTCAAGGATCACATCGAACTCCCACCGCTCCCCTCCCCAGCCTCAAACTCTCCGCGCGTCTCTCGCTAACCAGAAGAGACAAACACCCCAGATGGCTGAGGAGAAGCAGCGAGATGCGCGTACGCTCCGCGCAGCCTGACGAAGCGAGGGCCCAGCCATCTTCCAAGCACGGCGCGAGGCTTCCCCGGTACGGGGCCTTTCAGCTCTGCCAGGGGACGGCTCCGCACACGTGGGTGAGGGCACAGCCGTGCAAGAACTTCTGGGTTTTGAGGCCACGGCCGGGTACTCTGCAAAATGTTTCTGCTTCAGTTCCCAAAGGCACGAGTCCCCTACCATTTCATAAGCTCACGTAGAATAGCTAGAGGCTAGACTACACATAGCTGTGTATGATATTGCATGTAACGTCCTAAGCAAGGCGTTAGGATTACTGCTGTTTGTGAAACAAATGAAGAAAACTAAGACGACGGCTTCACCGGAGAGGGATGTTAGGGCAAGTGCAACGCCGCCACGGTCCCTGCGCTGCGGGAACCGGAGCCAGTCTGTCCTTCTTCCCCACCGCAACGTGGGAGAGCTTGCGTTTCTTCAGCGTCTACAAGCGGAAAGCGGGAGGCGACGGCAACCACGGGCGAGTTATCGAGCCCTGCAGAGGCAGGGCCTGGGCTTTCTCCCGTGGCCCCGGCCACGGCAGCCCAGCCCGAAACCAGCCTGGCCCCAGCTGAGCGTGAAGACGTGTGTAGGAGCGACGCAGGAAGGCCTTGTTTAGCCACGCAGGGAAGCCACACCGACAACGAGCCCCCTCACACCACCAAAGCACTAACACCGCCACGTTTCAAGCGCTGGGCTGAAAACCGAACGCGCACTCGTGCCTCCACAGCCCGGCACCCTCCCTACACCTCCACACGTCCCGGGGAGGTTTCGGCGCTTGAGGACAAAGGAGACGGCCAGGATGGGGCAAACACGGGCACAGCTCCACCCTCCAGCAACCCCTTGGAGCAGCCCCGCAGCCCTCTGCCACCCCCAGAGCCCCCCCAGAGCTCCCCAAGACCCCCAGTCCCCCACCTCCAGACTCTCCCCCGAGCTCCCCAACACCCACAGAGCACCCCTGGCACCCCCCTGACCCCCCAAGCTCCCCCCCCCCCGGTGCCTCACCACCCTCAGAGTCCCCTATTGCCCCCTATAACCCCCCCGCTTCCCCCCTAGAGCCCTCTATTGCCCCCCACAGCTCCCCATTTTCCCCCAGAAACCCCTAATGCCCCCCATAGTCCCCCATTTTCCCCTATTGCCCCCCACTGCCCCCCCAAAGCCCCCCATTGCTCCTCAGAGCCCCCTATTACCCCCCACTGCCCCCCCCAAGGCCCCCCATTTCCCCCCCATTTCCCCCTAGAGCCCTCCATTTCCCCTCAGAGCCCCTCCCCAGCCCCCCATTTTCCCCCCATCGCCCCCCAGAGCCCCCAGAGCCCCCCCATTACCCCCCCCCAAGGCCCCCCATTTTCCCCCAGGGCCCCCCATTTCCCCCCCCATTTCCCCCTAGAGCCCTCAATTTCCCCCCACTGGCCCCCATTTCCACCCCCCCGGGCGCCGTACCCAGGCTCTGCCCCACCGGGGTGCTGAAGGGGTTCCCCAGCAGGAACTCCATCTTGGGATGACAACAAACAGCGGCCCGGCGGCCCGCCCTCCTCCCTGCCCCCTCCGCCGCCCTGACTGGCAGCCGCCCGCGCCAACTCCCGGTCGTTCTGCCGAGCGCGGCCCGCCTCCTCGCATCTCATTGGTCCTCCCCCGCACGCCCCGTGTTTCTATAGGTTGACGCGCGCGCCCGTCACTGTCAAGAGAAGGGCCCGCCCCCGCCGTCGTCCCGGCCCTTCCCACGCCCTCTGGTTGATGGACAGCGGGGCCGCCGCTAGCGGCACTGCTCATTGGGCAACGCGCACTCCGTTCTGCAATACCATTGGCCAAAGACCGCGTCAATCGTACGCTCCTCCTCCCGCCCCCTGGGCACGCTGGGGGGCGCTGATTGGCTGACACGGTTTTCTCGCGCACTGATTAGCGGCCGCCCTTCCCACCCCTCTCCCGGGCGGCGAGGTCTTCACGTGACTTCCCCTAGGAACCGCTTCCAGGGCTTCCTTAGCAACCGGGGCAGGGGCGGCGGGGCCTGGGCCTGGGCCTGGGCCTGGCCCTGAGCTCCGTGAGGGGCCTGGGAACGGCAGAGGCAGGGCATAATTTGTGCCTGTTCCCGCAGTGAAGGTGTCTGTGTGTGTATGGACTCCATCTGACAGCCTTTACTGGGGATCTGCATTAAACGTCTTCACAAAACTGCTGTGCTCTTTATAATTTTCCTTTTTCCGCAAATTTGTTTTGACTTTTATTGTGAAATCGCTGTTTAAAACTCAGCGAGCTGCTGCTGATAATTTTTATCTGCTGTAAATACTGTGTAGTTGCTCCGTAAATCAAACTTTCCTATAGCAGTATGCTTACTGTTAAGTTAACAGTATGTTTACCTGTTAAGACTAGGTGTAAATGTTGCCCAGGGCCTTAAATATGCCCTCTTCGTGAAGAGGGATTTCATCAGCAGGTGCTGGGCCATGGCTGTTGCAGGCTCTGCCCAGAGCCTCTCCCCTGCTCTCTTTATAGGGCCAGAATCTAACATTCTCCACGGAAACCTCTCAAACATGGTGAGAAGGCTGTGCCTTTTATCACAAAGTCACACCGGTGACCTTGTGGTAAAAGTCAAGCACGTCTTTGATATCAGCTGTGAGGTATCAGGTCTTCTTAAGACTCGACTGTGCTCTTAATTCCTTGGAATTATCGTGCCAGCTCAATGAACATTAGAAATAGTAGCCAGGCACTGGTTTTAATTTTTCTTTCTTTTCTCTCCATTAAGGCTGATATCCTCTAAAAATGAGTCAGTCGTACAACAGCATCAAGCCAAATGTTATCGACGATGAAATGCTCCAGAAAGCGGTTGAAGAGCAATGGCCAGAGGACATAGGGAAACTCACCAAAAGCGAAGGCATTGACTTCAAAGATGTGACGGAACTACAGCTCAGTTTTAGAAGTGAGTATCAGAACATATATATATATTTTTAATTCACTTACCCTCCAATAAGTATTAGTGGCTACCTAGCAATTAAACAATAGCAATTAGCTTGGGTTTGCTACATGAAAAGTAAGGTCAGGACTTAGATTTTTAGTCATATTTGTATGAAGTAGTTTCAGTTGGGAGGACTGGGTGGCTTTGCTTGAGGGCTGCTTTAAAGCTGCTTCGCTTTATGCTGTTATTGTCAGTGCTATTCTTATTTAACATCTATATTGTGGTGACACCTACAGGCCACAGGGCTATTGGGCGCTTCTGTACGTGGCCACATGAAATCCTGGGCAGGCTCTACCACCTCTGGTGATTATGTGAGAGCTACGTGGTAGACTGTGGTGATTACAGTCCAATTTGGTAGCTTCCTCTGGCCGTCCATAACGTTATCAAAACTCATCTCTTACTGCCAAACTAGTCATAAACTTGCCTTCAGAAAATGAAAAGAAAGAACATTTGGTTCAATATTTGAGTATTTTGAGGGTATGAAGTGTTTCATGGACAAAATTTTTGATTATTCATTGCGTGCTCCAGGAAAATAATGCACATATTGGATGAGTTCCTTGGGACGTGCTCCCAGTTACCTGATCCTGCATGTATTTCTTTGCAAATACAAAAGAGACAACTGTGTGACCATTTTGTGTGCGCAATTGAGTGCGTTACACTGTGCTCAGTAAACAACAACAGCACCTAGTGAAATCTGCTGGGAAGCCATTGGGGGGAAAAGAACTGGGAGCAAGAGTTTTCTGTATTTTCTGTCACTTTGGTCCTAATGTTTTGCTGTAATGCCTACCAGCCTGCCCTTGTGGGTCTGTTTTTGGAGAAAGCTAAATGCGGTGATATTGATTAGCTCTAAACAGCCACCCTCACAGAAACATTAGATCCCAACTTGTTCTCCTGCGATGAAAAATCCCAGGAGCAGGAGAATAAATTACAAAAGCAGTAGCTGGCCACCAGTAGCCTGAAAATACAGAGAAAAGCAGAATTTCATCCCAAACCTTGCTTTCAGAGCTGGAAAGGAAAATGAAGGTCAAGGCCTCCTAGTAGAGGATTCATAAACCCGCTCTTGAGCGCAGTCAGCATCCCCTCAGCGACTCATTGGCATCGCTGATGAGCAGTGTGTGCTGGTGCAGGACACTGAGGTTAACTGGGCTGCTTCACTGAAATCGCATCCAGCCAGCGGACCTCTCAGCTCTCTAGGGCAGTCGTGACACTGTTGTAGGCTGCTAAAAATCATTTTTGAGGTAAGACTGAACGTTTTTCCTTAAGAAAGGTAGTACATCTGCTAAACTGAAAGCTGCCTCACCCGAAAAGCGGTTTTATTTTTTCCTGTGCCTTTAGATATCCTGCAGATTGATAATCTGTGGCAGTTTGAGAATCTGACTAAACTGCAGCTGGACAACAACATCATTGAGAAGATAGAAGCTCTGGAGAGTCTGGTTCACCTTGTCTGGCTCGGTAAGACACAGGCGTATGGGGCTGGATGCCTTCTCAGGTGCAAAGCAATCTGCGATAAAGCCAGGATGTCACATTCCTCCTCAAACACAACTGATCGGAGCTTTCCCAGGGAAGGCTGTTAGCTGTCGGTGTGTTTCCTCATTTGACTGTCAAATGTCAAAAGGCATGAATATCAGTGCTGCACAAAAATCCTTCAAATGTTTAAAAGCCTGGTTTTAATACATTTGGTGTGGCAGGAACAGGAAGCTGAGATTTCAAGGCTGTTTCCAGGTTTTGTACTCGTATTTCAAGGTGATTTTCAGAAATATTTACGGAAACTCCCCTGTGACTTAGTCTGTATTCTGTTTTCAAAGGTAATGCAAGCATTTTGAAGCCTAGAACCCCCTGAAAGACAGTGCTGTCTTTACCCCTACATGCTTAAGGGCTTATTGTCTTTGTTGTCTGAAAAAGCACCTGTCCTTGTAGTCCTACGTTACTACCTTCAACTAAAAACTCAGGATACGGACAGCAGCATCACTCAGCGATGCGGGCTCTGATGCTGGGCAGGTCAGTGACCTTGCTGCTACAGATTCATAGCTAACAGCATTCACTGGGAGCTGCAGCTTTGTTGTTGGGTGGCAGCGTAAATATATCCTCACTTGCCACTGAAAATAGCATGGAGGCTTTGGCTCGTAAGAACATCTTGAAATGTCTAATGAGTTCTTCCGCCCTGTTGTCTGCACCGTTCTACTGCGCAGATGACTAATGCACTTTGTGAATCAACAGCTGATCACCACAGCGTAAGCAGAGTGTTTTGAAGCACTCTCATGGGTCTCAGCTTGCCCAAAGGTTGCGGTGGTTCAGCAGGTGCTGTGTGAATGTCTTAGCCATCCAGGGGCTAGGGTGATGCAGACCTCGTCACTGCCTTTGGACTCCTGAAACACTCGGTACTGACCGGCCTGAGAGCAAAGGCTGCCCTTATTTGTGGTGAGCGTAGGCGTTAGGATAGAAGTTCTGGCAGGATGAGATGAGGAAATATTAATGACTGAAATAGCTACAGTGAGTACGTCTCCATTGACAGCAGGGTGGTTGTGAGCGTGGAGCTGATGTATGTTGGTCTGGGGGAATTACCGTGATAGGGGGCATTGGCATGGCTGGCAAGAGTTGGAAGGACAAGGCAGGGAATGTCCAACTTGTCACAGAAATACCACCCTTTTAAGGGCCTTTCTCTGCCTCTTCTCTTGTATTTTGGTTTTCCCCATAAGGTAGAAATCACTATGAGGTTGTTTATGTGGACTCTGTGTGGGATGTCTTCATTCTTCTTATATAAGAGTTGTGTGGGCAGTTGTAAGGAGAAGTGTCTGTTGCTTCCCGACCCAAAGAATGACGATTTTATGCTCACCCTTTTCTGTGGGACACTGAACACCCCTGAGGAAAACATTGTGTGTAGACTCCTAAATCAAGACCCAGGCTAAATGCAAGGATTGGATCCGGGTGTTCTGCTAGAAATGATTTAACTTTTGCTTGTAAAACTTTTGATTTCTAAACTCTTCCCCAGACTTGTCCTTCAACAATATTGAAGTCATTGAGGGCCTGGATACCCTTGTCAAACTGCAGGACCTAAGCCTCTACAATAACAGAATCTCTAAAATTGAGCATATGGACACGTTACAAGAGCTACAAATCTTCTCCATAGGAAAAAATAACCTGGCCGCTCTGGAAGATGTGAGTGCTCCCTGTCTTTGCAATTGTTCCTTATCAAAGGATCAAATATTCTAAAACTGGTGGTTGCCATCTGAACAGGGGAAAATTCTCCTTAGGACTTCACTTTCTCTAGAGTCTAAGTTATGGTTTTGGTAAGCTATCCAGGTTTAAAGTGCTTATTTCAGCTTTTTCTTGTGTAGATTATTCGCTCGTGAGGTTTGTTACTGCTATCATCTGTGGGAAAAGTCTTATTGGTTCCCACGAGAGCTGGAAAAGGAATAAGTAGCAACATTTGAAGAAAGGAGGGAGTGAAGACTAGGATTTGTTAAGGGTTCTTTTTAAGGGCAGTTTACCAATGTGAGATCTGTGATTTGTCCACCACCCTAAGGCTAAAGGCCTTCTTTCCACCCCCACCATTTACACGTTCATGATGTGTCTTTAAGTATTTCCTTTCCCAAAAGCATTAGAAACTTGTAATTTATTCTCGCCTGTGTTTGGCAGCTGAGCAGGATGTGTACTGCAACATAACTGTGATAAGAGCAACGAATTTCAGAAGCGTGTGTTTCCATAGCACTAGGAGGTACGGCGTCTCTTTCCCATCGGCACAGGTGGTTTATCTCAGGAGGTTTAAGAAGTTGCGCACGCTGAATCTCACTGGGAACCCTTTCTGCGAAGAAGAGCAGTATGTGCTGTTTATTGTTGCTCACATTCCAGATCTGGTATACTTGGACTTCAAACTCGTGAGTGACACCACAGTAAGTATGTCTGCGTCTCCTTCTTGTGAAATTGGGCACCAGCACATTAGGGAGCATTTGCTTTGTTGGTATGCCTGCAATATTCTAGCATGTGGGGCTGCTTCCTCGCAGAAATTAGACCTATGGAAACATGCAGTGTTTATTCCATCTTCACCTGACAGCTGTGAACCTGCAGGCCAAGTTCTATCAAACCTGGCAGAGAGGTAGAGGTGTCAAAGGTGTTATGTCTTCACAGGTTTTGTGAAAATCAGCAGCTGTCTGTGGGAGAGGGGCCTGGTTAATATTGCCACAGAGATGCTGCAGTGTGAGTGCGAGACTTCTCAGAGATCGGAGAATCTCAGAGATCAGTCCTGAGACAAAAGTCCCGAGGAAAGCAGCCTTGGTGGTCCTGCTGCTCACAGAGCAATTTGTTTCAGTAGTGGACTGACAGATTATCCAGGCAAGGAAGTGCCATCCGAATGCATTTCCCAATCCTGATTTCTGAAAACAGGACCATGCATCAGCACTGGTAACCCATGGGACTGCTTTTTGATCCAAGGACTGAAAGGAACACGGAAGTTTGTTATTGTTGTTGTTATTTGCAATAACCAAAGAATGTGATTAATTTTAAATTTGCTTGGCACAGAGCAGGAGCTGTACTTGGAACACACGTTACCCTTACCATAGGACTGGAAGGGCTTTCCAGGTCACTGAGTGTAGTCCCTGCTTGTACAGCCTGTATGCCATAGAATTGCACTGTTAAGTTTGTCAAGCTTCAGCTGCAAGCTAATTAGGTTCTTGCCCCTGCTGCTACCTTGCCATCCATTCCTCAGATGAGCCATCTCCTCCCCAGTAGATGTATTAAACTCAGTAGCAAATCCAGTCAGATCTGAAATTCAAAGTCAAAACAGGGAGTCCTGCTAAAAACAAATAAAGAAACAAACGAACAAAAACCCTAAAGATCAGGAAACTGGTAGATTAAAAGTTGTCCGGGACTGAATCAGTTCAGATGCATTGCATGCAGAGGCAGAGTAATATGTTAACAAACCATGGGGTGAGGAATGGATTAGACACTTCATAAGTAGATTAATAAAAAGACAACAAAGAAACGGAGGTGCAGATGTAATTTAGATGCCCTTCATAGAAAGATGGAATGCTTACGCTTAGATTTGTTGGGCAATGCTGGGTAATCTGATCAAATACCTTCTCTCTTTGTGTTTCTCAGCGAGAACTTGCTGTTTCAAAGTATCACTATCTCATCGACCCTCTGGAACACGAGGAGGCCCAGGCCCTGGCTCAGCTGGAGGAGAAGCTGGCAAAGCAGAAGGAGCTGGAGTACCACAAGGTGTGTGTTCTTCAGCTGGTTGTGTATTGTCTCAGGAGAAAGATGTGCAACAGATGTTGACTTCTCCTGTACCTGCTTTAAGCTTTAATGAGAGGTTAACACTGACGGTGCTAAAACTAAGGCTAGGATTAATTTCTGATCTCCGAATCTCTTTTGAACGAAAACAGAAACTGCCGTGAGTACATATGATGTGGGGGAACATAATGCTTTTGGCTGAACAATGAAACTGCAGATATAGACCCTGAGAAGCTCTATAGTCAATCATACCCTGGGATCTTATCAGCCTGATGGGAGATTAAGAAAATTACACATCTGAGGGAACTGTTAGTGTTCTCATGGTGCAGCGACTTTTCTCCTAAGTTAATGTTGGTTTTGTTTTGTTTTGTTTTATGGTTAAAGTCTCCAGGGCTTTGAGATTGTTACAGTCCTGTGAACAGACTGAAAACAAGGCCAGGAGGAATGGTACTTTCAGTTACAGTCTGGCTCTGTGTTCCAGACTTCTAGAAGACCAGACTGGCTGAAGAGCAGGAGGACACATGCAGGAGGAGCGACAGGAAGGACACCTGCAAATCTTCCCTCCTGTCCCCCCCAAAGCCCACTCACTCCTTATCTGCAAGGCTCAACGGTCTTGCAATACATGATTGTGTGTCATAGTACTTTATGTAAGATTAAACAGTGTTTTCTGTCCTTAGGCTAGAGAGTTCTAGCAGTAAAGCCACATGTGAACCAGGATAGTTTTCACTCCAGTTGCAGGGTGCTTTCATGACCTGGTTGGTAAATCGGTTGTTGTGGTGTGACTGTGTCTGCACAGATCGTTACTTGCACAGCACACCGGTGATCCTCTGCTGGTAAAGAGCTTCTAGGAGAGAGACGTCCTAAGGACTGGCAGAAGGTTAGCACTCTTTATTTTACTTATATCGCTCTGATTCTCTTCAAAGACAGCCTTTGTTGAGTACCTGAATGGATCATTCCTGTTTGACAGTTTGTATGCAGAGGATACAGAAGCTGCCAAACTGGCTTACCTCCCTGGAGTGGATGACCTGCTGCAGGCATATCCTTCCTGGGTTTAAAAAACCTAGAGCTAAAACCTAATGACTTGAGTTAAGAAGGAGGTGCATCTGCTGGGACTCCTCATCCGTTGCTTTTGTCCAGGACTGAAAGCTACATTGATCTAAGATCTGAGACTTTCTGTGTTCAATTTTGGAACGGTGCCAGGAAAACACTGCGAGACCATGAGACCACTGACAGCTTTAAGGCTTGATATCTCATGAAATAGGAGGGCTACAAACAAATGGTTTGTATTACTGGCAAGCTGGCCAGCCCAGCTTGAAACAAGCTATTTGTATAGCTGCTCACTTCTGTCACCGACAGGTCATGAGATTCCAGCGTTTCAAACTCTCCCCATTGTAATTACCATATTCCTTTCCCTTCACTTGAATCAAACATAATTTCAGTAGTCTTCTTTTCTGACCCTTCAAGAATCAAGGCTTTGTGCTGTCTTTAAGCCTGGAATCCACTTAAAGTTTAAAATGAGCTGTAAGATAAATCTCTGTCAGTTAGATTGTAAGAGTGCAGTCGCTAAGATCATGTTGAAATTGAAGTGGTAGGAGATGGGAACAGACTAATCAGAATTATATGAGTTGCATATCTCATGACCTGACTGAGCTGGCTACATGAAGTTTTCAGGCCAGCACATTTTTCTGATCATTGCTCCTACACGGGGGATCAGAAAGCAGACGCTTTTATTTTTTTTATTTCTCATTCAGATTAATAGAGCACTGTCAAGGCCAGTAACTTGACCTTCCTTAAAATTGCATTACACTGTTGGGGAAAAATGCATCATGGCTTAACTACAATATACTCTAGAAACAATTCCATTGCCAAGATAATAGCAGAAGAAAAATTGACGTTATTTTTGTGATGCTACCAAGTCAGTAGTTTATTCTGTGCTCTGGCTGTAGGCTCCAAAGCTGTATTTATTAACTCCACAGACACTGTATTCACACTTGTGAAGACGGATAGGGTTGTATGCTTCATTCTGCTGCTGTGTCAGAAACGAGTCAGAGATGTGTATGCATTTCCTTTTTGTCCTCAAGGCCTTTTTCCCCTCAGGCTACCACAGTGTTCTCCATATCCCTAAGGCAGCAAAATCCTATGCAGAGAATGTGATCCAGTCCTGCCAAGGACAGAATACGAGGAAGTCTGGTGCCAGCAAGAACCACAGAGTTTACATAGCAGTAGCTTGTAAGTCATTGCCCAAATTTACAGAGCTAGAAATGCTTGTTGCTCCACTGAACAAACAAAATACCTTGACTCTGGTGTCACATACAGGAAAGATTTTGTTTCAGTTTGTGAGAACCTATTTAATTATGGTCTGAAAGAGTATGAAAAACGAGAAGCTGAAGTCTCTGAGTTCTACGAAGGCCTTCATGAAGCGTTAACAGCCAACCAACAAGAAGGGAGGAAAATAATCCTAGATTTTGAAAATCGGAACAAAGAGGTAATTTTCTTTATACTTTTATTAGTTTGTTACATCTTATACTAGCTTTCAATTTCACTGAGAACTAGGGTAACTCCATTAAAATTAGGATAACAAACCTGGATTTATACTGCAGTAACAGGAGTCAGTGCCTGGTCCCTAACTGCTGAGTCACAGAATGGCTGGGGTTGGAAGGGAGCTCTGGAGGACATCTGGTCTGATAAAAAATATATATAGCATATGTATAAAAGTATCGATCTGTACCAAGAAGTTACGTTAGCTAATACTCTCAGACATGTTCTGATTTTTTGGGTGGTCCTTTGAGGAGTTGGACTCGATGATCCTTGTGGGTCCTGTCCAACTTGGGATATTCTATGATTCTAATATAATGTCATTAACTAACGTGAGGTTTTAGGGCTCTATAAAGAAAAGGTTTGGGGTTTGAAGTTTCAGCCCTTTCATCAAACCACAGCCAACACTGACGGCTTTTATCTATGCTGGAAATGGAAATTTAGTGTGGGACAAAGTTAATATGCCATAGTGTTATCTCATTGTCCATGAGATACCTGTCTATTGTCCAGGTAAATGTTCATCAAGGCTTTACAGGAAAAAAAGATGGTTAAACATCTCATTGCCACACAGGAATTACTGGTCTTTACGAAAATGAAAATGCTGAACCTGTCCTTTCAATATTTTTGATGATACTGATTTAAAAAAAAAAAAAGGGTTATCAGTGTTAATGGCACTTGTCTTCTCTCTGAGGCCTCCAACAGCTCCTCCTTTATTGAAAAATAGGGAAGAAATGGAAATTGCAAGTTATTCAGTTTGTTTTCAAGTCATTTTCTGATTCAGTTCATTTTGTCAACAACAGCTCAAAGAACTTTAACAGAAAAATCAGGTAAAGCTGTTGTAATTCATTCCTAGTCCTATTTTAAAGCAGAAAAATCTTTCTTCATTCTGCTCAACTACAGCCATCCATTGTGGCTGCTCCGGGCACAGCTTCCAGCTGGATCCCCATGTAACCAGGTATAATAGATGGATCATTATTTTGTTTCCACAGGGGAAAAAAAAAATCAAGGGGGCTAAAGCCTGGTAAAACTGTCAGCTGAGCAGAACGAGTCCCTGACAACTGACACCAGGCAGAGTCACGAGCGCTCGCTCTTTGAAAACCGGGTCACGTTTATTTAGGTGCCTTGTCAGGAGCTGGCAGCCTGCTGAGTCACTGTCCCCAGGTCCTTCAACCCTGCTGACTCATGCTGGCAAACGGGCTCTGGCAACTCCAGTCGGGACGTTAGTTGGCAGGTTTGCCAGCAGGCAACCGATAGAGATTGATGTGCATACTCAGTTAACTAGTACTTGATTCCCAATAGGTCCTCTGTAATAAATATATACAAATAATATATATATATATATGGCTAAGGACAGATTTCGACAGTTCATCCTTGTCTGGTAGCCTACAGACTCAGCCATGGATCGAGCTGCCAGAACGGGACTCAGTGGTCAGGGTGACGGTTTTCCCATAAATACTGGAAGAGTCAGCACCCAAGCTGAGCACCGTCTTCTAACGGTCATTTAAAGCTGATGGAGAAGTTTAAAAAGTGCAAAGGTCCCAGCAGACTGAAATTTGTCAACCGTTCTTAGGGGCTGTTTGTCTAGCTATAATCCTATCACGCAAGCTTGGACAAACCTGTAAAATAACACTGCTCTCTGAAGTTGGTGAGGGAGCAAAGAAGCGTTAAAGGCCTTGACCTTTAAAGCTCCTGCTTCCAGAGGGGTGGTTTGGATGGCTTGGGAGCTTTTTGGGGCCTCCCAACTTCCTTACGTTAGAAAAGGAAATATCTCGCTCTCCCCTTCCCCACTTTTAATGCTGCAAAATTTGGATACTCTGTTTTCAGAAACAAGTCTTGGCAATGCTTTTGGTCAGAATTCACTCTTTTAGCCTATTCTGTTTCCTCTCAGGAGGATTGGATTAGACACCCCAAGGTGTGTATTTTTTCCTCCTATTAATATTTGATTCTTAACTTGTTTTGAGCAGATTTGAAAATAATATGTTGCTCGGCACAAGAGGATTTTTTTTTTTTTGATCCAAGAAATAATAAATCCTGTCTGATACAAAACTGACGTCAATATTTAATTCTGAAGGGGCAATAAATCCATGCTGTAAGAGGAAGTCAGGCAATGATAGGTATTCCATATTCAGAATACTAAATCCTGACCCTATGGAAGTCAATCAAGATTCTCCTTGACAGAAAGGGGATCAGGATTTAGGCCTGCATTTCTTTTTTAGAGTAATTGTTAATCTCTTCTTCATGGCCAGCAATGTCAAGAATCTAATATATTATATATACACATATTTTACTTGAAATGTGTCAGAAGGGAGCCAAAGCTGGAAGCATGGAAAGGGCAAAGTCATCTGGTGACTGGAGGATGAAGAAGAGTTTTCACCAGTGTCACTGCCTTGCACGGGATCGTTTACCCAGGAGCATACCTCAGCACTGTTGTCTCCCCAGTATGTAAATCCGGAGACTTACTGAATCATCACATTTCATTTCAGCTAATCAGCAGCAGGAACTTTTCTCACATATGTAACAAGTTAATTAAATTGCAATGGAGTGCTGAACACAAACTATAAGTAATTTATGTATCTCTGTGTTTAGAGGCTGGATGAGATTCATCATGCCACTAGTTACAATATTGCTGAGTCTAAACGAGCGGAGTACAACGAGGACATACTTCAGCTGTCAGAGACACTCATGACCTTGGAAATGCAAACAGTTGACCAGCTGGAGGTAAGGTTCAAGCACATACCTGGTAAGCTTCCCATCCAGGATGCAAGGGGGTCATTTTTCTGTTGCTGCACCCCTCTGCATAGTGGCCCATTGCACAAAGAGGGGAGTACAATTCTTCCAGTCAGGCTGATGTTCTGTCTAAATCTCAGCCTTTCTTTGCTCAGGGTTGATCTGGGTGGTATCAGGCCCTGGACATTGATATGTTGCAACAGATTTCTGTTTCTCAGAGCAGAGCACGGTATTCCCTTCACGACTATTCAAGCTGATTCCCAAAGCTTTAGAGAAAGGGAGTTGAAGTTGTTCAGTCGTTTCATAGGACTGTGTACAGAAGCCTGTGCATGGTATGGGATATGCATTTGGGATTCTAAAAGTGTAATTCTTTGAAGCTGATCCTCGCTATGAATAAGATTACACACGTTCCTGCTCAGCTTACTGCATTTGCTTGCATAATAGCTGCCTTTTTTCTCCCCAGACTTTTCCTCAAAAACTAGGGCAGGGCTCCTAATGTGCATCTTCATTTAAAAACAACAACAAACAAAAAGCCCTAATCTATTATAAGCTAACAGGCAGGATCTGCAGCCTTTATGCAAGCAGATGCAGCAGTTTACTTCTGTGAACGTGCGTGACAGAAAGCAGGAGCTCAAAATGGATTCCTTACTGCATCAGGATTGCGCCTTTTAATGCTTTCTGAATTGCTCCTAATATATCTGCAATCACTGGTGGAAAGATCAGAAGCATTCCTGTGTGCATGCCCTTCTGGATTTACAGGATTTGGGTGGCTGTAACTGTTTTATCAAGACAGTAAGTGCAACACTTAACAGATTCTCCGGCAGCCATTTTTGAGAGAGGCACTAGGCAGCAGCAATTTTAGTTTCTGAGGACTAAAACAAAAGCTGCAGTAAGCCTAGGCACTGCTTATTGCCTCTGACAAGAGGCTTCTCAGATATACAAGGAGACTGCAGCATGGCAGCATGCAGGAATACAGCACGCTCTGTGCGTTACGTGAGGGTTCAAAGTGATCGGCTGACTTGCTCCAGAGACCAGGTAAGTATCATTCAGTCCACTTCTCTCTAGCAAGCTGATTCTGATTTTCTGTCCCTGAATGAGAAAAGAAACTCTTGTGACTTTCAAACAATTTACATGCTTGAGGCAGTTCATTTTCTGACTGTGCTAATAACAGCAGTGAGTCCAAATTATAATCAATTTTAGGTTCTTCCTAGATTCCTTTTTATGTTCAGGAAAGCGTTCATTGTAACGTTTCCTCTTTTTTCCTTCTGTTAAGGAACTAATTAAGGATTTTGAAAAAAACATCGCTGTCATAGCATCAACATTCATTGAAAACGTTAAAGGGATATATCCTTTTGACAGCGTGTTGGTGTGGACGTCTGAGGGAGGTACGTATGCCTCACTCCTAAATCCATAACTGAGCCCTTGGAATAGAACCGGATTATTTTTAGTCAACAGAAAAGCCGTTTTCCCAGCTTTGCAGGAATGGCCATTTGAAGTGCCTTGTCTTTCTTGGAGACTTTGGAAAGCACAAAGGGCTCTGGCTAAGTTCTCCTGTACTGAAATTCTGTAGGACTTGTACAGCTTTCTCCCCTGTAAGAATCTTGCTTTTTTTTTTTTTTTCTTCAAGCATGCATGACACAGCTCTTGGAAGACCTGGCTCGGCTGCTTTCTATGTGCTTTCTTGCCATAGAAGTACCTGCAGTTCTTCCTGAAGCTTCTTTAAATGGCCTTCATTTTTGTGTTACTGATGTCTTCTGAACAACGTGAGATAAGAACAGCAAAGTACTTCGGTGACAGTTTACACTATATAAATAAATCCGTTGGCGTGGTGCAGATAATTGGCATATTCAGAGCTTGGCTTTTATCCTGAGAGGCCTCCCTCAGTTTCCTCTGCAAACCCAGGCACAGGCTCAGCGTAATATACGGCGGCGAGGATGAGACCTGATGTGAGCTGTGATTAAGAGCAGAAAGTGCAAATCCTGACATCACAGCAGCTTCTGGCAGCAGCTCGGCTGTTTCCCTTGGAAGCCTGCTGTGAGGACACAGGACACCAGAGTGCTTTTCTGCATGCCTGCATTAGGACTGGCAGCTCTCTTTCACGTAGTTGCTTTTTCCAAGCCTCAGCTTCTCGTTACAGGAGGTCCAGTTTCATCTCTAAAAGTGAATGGTGTGCTCAGCTTTTTCCTTAACCATCTTCTATACGATGGCCCAGTGCCGGGACCTGGAAAACCGTCACCATGAAAAGCTGCTAGAGATCTCCATCAACACACTGGAGAAATCAGTCAAGAATGAGCTTGACGAGGATCTTCCAGATGACGTTCGTGAGGTGAGCACACCAAATAATTCGCCTCCACTAAGGAGTCAGCGAGGAGGCCACAGCCTTCTCTCAGAAGGGAAGGGATTTCCAGGAGGTTCAATACAGCTAGAGCTAGGTCTACACCAGAACGTAGCTTCCTTAGAGGAGGTCCCAGCTGCCTGGCTGAACCGCAGTGCTGCTGGGCATCTCTGCTGACTAGGACAGAGGATGACTGCACTGCAGGTTTCCCTGCGCTCTGCAAGAGCTGGTGGCAGCAGCCCAGGAGAGGTGCTGAGCAAATCTCTCTTGCCTCCAGCACAGCTCTCTTCCCTGGCTGATTTCCAGACAGCCCCAACCCAGCAGGCACTTAGGCAGCTTCTCTGCTGCGCTTGAAGCTGGTTTTGTTCAGATTCTCCCTGCTTCTCCCAGGAGAACCCAAACACCACTGCTTTGCAGGGGGGCTCTGTTTACGTCGGTGATTTCAGGAGCAGCCCCCCACCCAGAGGTCTCCCACCCCTTAGCTCTTGTGGAGACAGGACACGACATTTCAAACGCAGCCTCCCACCGCAGCCCCAGTCTTGCTCTGATCTCAAAGATCCCAGGAGCCTTTCAGAAAGCACAAAGATTGTTGCAGTGCTCCAGTCAGCAACGCTGCTGACCTTTTTGCCTCTGTTATTCCTTCACTTAGTGGCTAATTGACTTGAGTTTTGCATTCGCTGTGTTTTCGCTCTGTCCGGATTATCCCAGCCCCCTATTACTCTGGGTAATCAAGAGCTGACAGACACAAAACAGACCCCTCAGTCCCCCGGGGGAGCTCCCTGCTTTATGGGCTGTGCAGATGGCTGCAGTTACGCACCGTTGCTGTGCACCCATTTTGCCTCGCTGCCATCCATTTCCACAGAGAAGCAATCTTCATTTGTTCAACAGCTGCACTTGGCTGCAGGAGGAGAGTCATTACGCTTTAGCAAAGCCACCCTCTATTCAGAGCCACGGGAGAAGTCACTGCTTTGATTAGAAGCTGGGGCTCTCCAAAATGAAGATTTACAGCCGGCGTCAGCAGCGCAAGAGACCCTTCCAAGTGCGATTTTCCACTTCCCGCAGCTGCTGGGGTGGGCGAGCTGGAGCACACGCAGCCTTGCTCCGACAGCAGCTGCCCGCGGGGGCAGCCGTGGGCCGCGAGGCAGCGAGCCCGCAGCAGGCATCTGCTCCCTGCTCTAGCAGGTGAGGCCGAGGGTGCTGCCTCAGTTTCCCCATCTGCACTAGGGAGAACGCCCCAGCACAGCGGAGGGTAAAGCACTGGATTCATCCTGATGACTAGGGCTTTGTCGCTCTGAAACAGAGGTCCTGTTTTCTTCCCCCCGAGCGCTGCAGTTGGCCTGCTGCTCGTTCTGAGCTCTGACGCTTTTGCTGTGCACCCGCCCCCCTCCCCTGATCCGCTCACGTTACCTTCTAGCTTCTCGTGGACAAAACCACCCTCGTCAACATGGTCAACACGTCCCACAACGTCCACCTGCTGAAGATCGATATGCGGGAGTGTGACATCCTCAGCAACACCTATCGCTGGCAGGCTTCTGTGACGGGGAAGGTAAGGGGCCTTCGTGCTCACGTGGGGCTGGGGCACGGCCGGTGTGCCCCTGGTGGTGGGGATGCTGCTGCAGAAGACGCTCCCTAACCTCTGCCAGAGCCCTCGGTGCTGCAGCCAGGGACGCTGGCCAGCCTGTGGGTGCACTGCTTGGTTTCAATCTGTTCAGGCTTTCCAAAATGAGATCGACAGAAACCGCAACCGTGTCAAAGAGATTTTCCGATACATCGACAATCTCCAGGAGCAGCTGGATAGCATCGAGCTCCTGGAGCCGCCAGAGTAGGTCTGCCAGGGGCTGGACAGCTGCCTTTGGGTGCGCACAGGACAGCCCCCGCGGCACAGCACCCAGCAGGGACGGCTGCCCCTCTGTGCCTGAGTTGTCTAGGACATTTCAGGCCAAAGGCGTGCTCCTTCCATCCCGCCATAAGCTGCAAATAAAAGATACTACTTGTCTCCAGAAAGGCAGATGACGCTTTGTCTCTTCCATCCCATTGGCACGAAGCCCCTTCAGTGCTCAGGCCTGGTCACAAGGGGTTATGGCTCAGCTGTGAGCTGATTGAACCAAATCACCGCAGCGCATCACGCCTGAAAGCTTTAGTACCTGCAAGCACAGTGACAGGAACCTGTGATCCGCAGGCACACGGCAGCAGCCGGGGAGAGGAGCGCTCTCCATCAAACCACCCCCAGAATAACAGCGGGTTTCCAGCTCAGCAAGCACAAGGCTGGCTGGGGCTCTGCGTGCCTAGGAGCCTCGTCTTCTCGCCACCTCTCACAAAAGCAGCTTTCTGCAGCGTGAACAGAGCAGCCCCCAGCTAGCAGGGAGGGAAATCAATGGTTCCACAGGAGCTCACACGCTGCTGCTCGCAACAGCCAAGCGAGGAGTCATTAATTCCCCTCCTTGCTCGGTGACAGCAGCTGCTACGCTCACATGTGGGCAGCTTCTGAGAAATGATGCTGGCCAGGGCGGTACTGCTCGAGGCAAGCAGCAAGGAGGGAGGTGGGAAGGTTAAATGAAAGGGTGGCTGCATACGAGCTCTGGGGAGAGGCCAGGTCTCCCGCAAGCCCTGTAGCTGGCGCTGCCTGATGTACAGATTTAGCTCCGAGTGCCCTGCGCTTCTGAAGATGGCTGGAGCCCAGGTTTCCCCCGGTCTCGTTCCAGGGCTGCATAAATCAGCTCCCTGCCACTCCTTGGCTGCAAGGACAGGGCACCTAGCACAGAGAGGCTCACAAAGAGATGCAGAGGGAGCAGCTCTGTTTGGTAGCTACTGCCTGTTCGGTTCTGCTCGTGTTTTTGTCTGCCTGCAGCCACTCCTGCACCTGCCTAGAGCCTGGCACCTCGGAACCCACACCGTGGTTTGGCGATTAAAACAAAGAAATACTCGGCAGCATTGGCTTTCTGTATCTAGCAGGGGCGTGCCTTTAATCAAACAGAGACCCTGGTGTTACACGCAGGCATGCTGAGGGATGAAGAACAGATGCAGCCGAGTCTGTTTTCAGATTTCCATAACAAGTGCGTGTCAGGAGCTGGCAGCTCTGAAGACATGTGGCATATGCCGGGTGTGTCTGTGCCGTGCCCTGCCCAGGAAGCTGCTTCTTTCCTGGGAGCTCATCAGATGAATTCCAGACAGTGGTAACGGACAGGGCTGCTGTCTCCAGCACGCAGAGGGAGCTCACCTTGACCCTTCCTCCTTGAGGGCTCAAAACTGCTGGCGCTGCACTGCAGCAGGCAGTCCAAGCAGGGAGCTGCCCGCAGAGCCGCAGCTCCTCAGCTCCAGGCTGATCCCAGAGACGTGGTGGCAGGGTGGTGGCGACCATCCCTGGGTCACAGCAGCGCCTCACAGCTGTGCGTTCTCCTCCTACACCCAGCCCAGCAGCCTCAGTCCCGCAACAGCTTGTGTTTTACAGTGGAGCTCTCGGAACAGAGGTGAACAAAGAGAGTCCCAGCTGCCGCACGAGCGCGCAGCTCGCACAGATCGTAGTCATGGGCCCACTCCACCTTGCCCCACCGCTGAATCTGAAGGAGAGGAGGAACATGATTATACGCCGAGCCGGTCAGCAGCTCAGCCTCCCTTTTCGTGTTTGTGAAACATGGGAAGCTGCCCAGGAGGTGTGCTGATTACCGACCGCTGGGGTAGGGAGAACTCCAGAGGAGTAAGGTGGAAGGACACGCTTCATCTCTAGTGGGCTCTGAGGCAAAACCCCTTAAGGGAAGATGAAAAGATTCCCATCAATTTCAGCCGCTTTTGGGTCAGGGAGAGCTTCACGCCAGGCCAGTTTCCAGCCTGTGCTCTCACAGCAAGCGAGCTATTAGTTTGGTGTCTAGCAAGGCCTCCAGGCTGGAAACCCACAGCAAGAGAAGCCATCCACGACTTCGCACTTCAGATTCGAGAGGGAGAAAATCAGCCGTCTGGGTTCTGCAGAAGGAAACTGGCAGCCCCAGGAGCACTCGGGGCAGTTGCGCCCGTCACACTGCTCTACGGCAGCGTGCTCCAAACCCTCTCAAACGGGGAGGCTGGCGGAGTGGAACCTCTCCCGTAACAGCAGGCCCTTCCCTTGCCAGTTATTTGTGGTGGGGGGTGCGTTTGTCATGCTGAGATTATTGCTCCGTGAATTACAGGGCTCTTCTGTACCAATTTACCTGGTATTCTTCCTCCAGCCGAGACAGAAGCACGGCTTTCTCTACGGTAATGTGCCTGTCGATCAGGCCCATGGACAGAATCAGAGATTTCAGCTGGGTGATTACATATTCTATACCTGGAAGGGAATAACCCAAAACAAACAAGATTCACGGTTGTTTTCTGCAGCATTACAGCAGCGTCTTCACAGGCTCTGAAGGGACAGCTGCGACCTGGTACCTCCCCACGGAGGTCACCAGGCCAGCGACAGCTCCTGCTCGCATTTGGACTCCTAGGAGCCAAACGTGCTGTTACCAGCAGACACAAAGCACTGGCCGCTGTCACTGCAGTGACCTCGACACCCCGATCACCTCAGCATAGCAGCAAGAGGGAAAAAACACTGCAGCTCTTCTCTCCTGCCCTCGTGCAGCCCCCGCGGAGCGCTCCCCCAGCCCAGCCCCTCTCACCTTGCAGAGCCCACATGTTGTAGGAGGCCAGGTGGCTGATGAAGGTGTCCCTGGTGCTGGCCGGGATGTTCGGCCCCATGATGCTGGTGGAGGAACCGATTGCCACGTTGTACCTGGAACGATCGCACGGCCCCTTAGAAAAGCACTGGGCTTGTGGGTCTTGCAGTTCTGAGGCACAAGTGCTAAAGCTGCTGGCCTCAGGAGGGCAGGGCACGAGTAAAGAGAAAGATCTTTGACCAGGGCAAACAGTAGGGTAAACAGAAAGATCTTGGACCTCTTACCTTTTCTCAGCCCAGGCAACGATGGGATCCCATTCGTTTTTCTGCAGCTCTGCCAAGGCAGCCGGCTCCTCCACGCGATAGCTGGGACATCGCGGAACAAAGCCCCGCCGGGTATCAGCTCGCGGGCTGTCACCGCCCTGCCAGCCCGGGGCACCCCGGGAAGGAAGCTGAGCCCCCCACAGACCCCGGGCCTTTTGCCCGCCCCCTTGGTAGCAGCTGCAGTGAGCAGGAACGATCCCCTCACCCTTCCCTGAGTTCAGAGCTTTTCCTTGTTCTAGGAAGAATGATTCTACCTAGAACATAGCAGCGAAGCATCCAACAGAAAAGTGCAGCAGGCAGCCCGAAGCCAACCAAGGGATGCAGCAAGGTTTAGGGGTTGGAGCCGGAGACGTGCCCCACGGGAGCTCTTTGCTGGGGCCCAGTGGCTCAGCCCAGTGCTCCCCAGTGCCAGCTGCCACCCTGCCCAGCCCCGTGTGACCACAGCCACCAAGAGCAGCGGGAGGCTTGTCTCCCTCGTCCCACAGGGGCGGAGCAGCTGCCACGGGCACCTCAGAGGCTGGCACTATGAGGCATGAGCTTGGGCAGGCTTCATCCCGCAACCACAGGGACTTTCAGGAATGAAGGGCCTTTTGCTGCCGGTACAAGGAAGCCGAGCTTCCTGCACCTTTACAAAGCCAGAGTGCCACGGGACCGGGCCGATAGATTCTCCCAAGCTCTCCGTAGCTGTTAACTTTTCCCCAAGGAAATCTTCATTTCTTGCTGCTCCTGCCCAGCATGGACACCTCCAAAAGTGAGTTCAGCAGAGGAGCAGATCCCCCTCCTCCCTCACACCTCTGCCCTGTAAGCGCATGGAGTTGCACAAGGTTGCAAACATGGGAGTGCCCTAACTAATCCAAACCCGGACAGAGCAGAACCCTGCAGTGACTTGGTTACAGCAGACGTTTCCCCTCAGTTCCCCCAACCGCCTTTCCAAACACTGCACTGCCACGAGACCACCTCGCCTCTGTTGCAGAGGGTCCCCCCGTCCCATACCAGACGGTGTCGGTCTCCAGGAACTTCACAGCTGCACGGATCAGCTGCCCTTTGCTTCGCTGCGTGGGATTGTCCAGCGCCGTGTTGCACAGCGTGGTCTGTGGGACACAGGCAGTTTAAGGCACTGTTACTCAAGGCCTGGGGAAGCAGCAGCTTCCACTGTACAAGGCCGAGCAGAAGCAGAGGAATCTGGGGCACGCAAAGAGCTGAGGAGCTCAGCTAAAATGGAGGCGTGGAGGCAAAACACGGCTCACGCAATAGGAAATCTTCTTTGGAGATTCTGCCTTCGGAGCCAGCCCACCAAACACCACGGGGCAGAGCTCGGGGACTTCCCCAGAGCCCACCCACCTTCCTGCTTCCCCTTGCTGTCCCCAGTAACGCCCTCCAGCCCCTTCTCAAGCCCTCCCCCGGTGACACAGCCAGCACCTAACTGCCCTGACAGCTGCAGGGTTCTCCCCAGTGCCCAGCCCAGGTGCTGGTCGCTCATCCCCACTTCCACTGGTATCAGGACAACCTGCTCTCTCCACGCGCTGCGTCTGGACACCATTCTTAAGCCCCAGCGCTCTGACCTGCCGTGCTCACCAGGTGCATAGTGTAGAACTTGACGGTGTCTTTCTGGGAGTCCCATTCTGTTGCCACTGCGATGGCCAAAGCCTCGCTGGGGACGGTGAAGAGCTTGGCCTGCGGAGTTTTCAGCTTCCGGTGGTCCAGGTTTATTTCAAAGCCTCCTGGGGAATCAGAGTAGAAATCCTGGGGAATTAAAAGAGGAGCAGGCACTAAGGAACAACAGACAACCCCGCGGAGGGAGCAGGCTCAGAGCTGGAGCTGAGGGGAGCGAGGGATCAGCAGCTTCCCACCACCATCAACATGTTGACACTGCTTTCCCCCTAACGACCTTGGAAACTTGCCCACCACGTGGGTTTGCTAGAGACGAGGAAAGGACGAAGCACGCTGGTGACAAACACCCCGCTCTGCACAACCGGGGTTGCAGGCACGCCACTGCCTCCTGGTGATAACCCCCGGCCCAGGGACCTGGCCCCTGTCTGCCCCCCCAGAGGCTGCGCTCACCTTCTCCTTGGGAGATGCTCACGTTCTGGTAAAACCTCTTCCGCTCTGGGGGAGAAAACAGAGGTGTTGAAAGGGCAGTTACAGGACGTTCGGTCCCCTCCCCTGCTCCCCATCACGGATCAGAACAGAGGGACCCCTTGATGCTATCGTGGGCCTGGTCGCATCCCAAAACCTTGCTCATTCAGCCACATCCAAGCCCCTTCTGTTTCAGGGAGCTCCACTCAACTGGGGAAGCGCCGTGAAACCGGTGGACGCCCCCAGTGCTGCTCCCGCTGCCACGATCGCCCACGGGAGCAGGTTTCTCACAGGCACTGCTGGAGGCGCCGGGCAGCAACAACTGGATGGCGCAGGACAGCTGGATGGCGCGGGGGGCACCTGAGCCACCAGGGGAGGATCCACCACCCCCGGCTCCCTGCAGCTCTGCTCGGGTGCACGCCTCGTCATCTCGTCTCGCTCGGTCAAGGCAGGAGGAACGTGTGAGCTTTTCCCCTGGTAACTGCAGCCAGATCGCAAATGCTGAGCCCACAAATCTACCTCCGGAGCTGGGAAGGGCACAGGCCGGGCTGTTACCGTGTGCTGCTCACCTGTGCGCTCCCACACCGGGATTTGGGCGAGGATTTGCTCCAGCTCAGCCCCCTGCAAGCTTTGTGGCCGCAGAAAGCCCCACGCTGGGTTCCCAGCCCTGGGGAGACCGACGGGCACGCGCCCGGGAGGAGCCCTGGGTCACCTCAGTGGGCTCCCGGCAGCCCCGCGATGAGCCCCCGACACCCTAAAACTGGCTGTGCCGCCCCCACGTCCCCAGCAAGATCCACCAAGGGGACAGGCAGCCCGGCATAGGCCTGAGTCACCCCTGGGGGGGGGTCCGACCCCCCACCAAAAAAAAAACCAACAGAAAACCCCAAACCAGAGGCGCAGCAGCAGCAAAGCGAGGCCGCACAGCCGGGCCTGGGTGTCGGGGGGAGCCAGGCTCCAACCCCGGAGCGAGCCCAAAACCCATCGGGGGGGTGCTCGGAGCGCCCGTTACCTTCTTTTGGGGGGGATTTTACCCTTTTTAAGGGGGATTATACGTTTTTTGAGGAGGATTTTACCCTTTTAAGGGAGATTTTACTTTTTTTTTAGGGGGGTTACCTTTTGGAGGGGGATTTTACCCTTTTTTTGGGGGGGGGATTTTACCCTTTTTTTGGGGGGGGGGGATTTTACCCTTTTTGGGGGGGGGATTTTACCCTTTTTAAGGGGGGGGATTTCAACCTTTTTTTTTTTCTTGGGGGGGGGGATTTTACCCTTTTTAAGGGGGACTTTACCCTTTTTGGGGGGGGGGGGCATTTTACCCCTTCCCCCATTTTTCCCTCCTCCCAAGCACCCAAACCCGACCCCAACCCAGCCCGGGATGACCTTGAGGGGGATCCCACCGGGAAACCCCCCCGGGACCAACCCTGGCGGAGCCCTCCCCCCCCGGAGCCCCCCCCGCCGGGCACCGTCCCATCCCCCCCCCCCCTCCCTCACCTGCGGGCGGGGCGTACCCGCGGCCCCCCCCCGGCCCCCCGGGGCCATCGGGGGGCGGCCTGGGGGCGCAGCCCCGCAGCAGGCGGCGGCAGCGGCCCCTCCACATGGCGGCGGGGACACCGGGAACCGCCCCCCCCCGCCTCAGCGCAGCCCCGTGGGCGCCGCCATGCTGCCCGCGCCGACCAATCCCCGCCGCGATCGCGGTTTGGCCCCTCGGCCTCCCCGTCCGGCGGGAGAGGGGGGGGGGGAGCGGGGTGGTTGGGGGGCGGCGAGACTACATCTCCCAGCATCCCCGTGGGCGCGGCGAGCCGGGAGAAACGAGGAGCGGCCAATCAGCGCTTCGCGTTTCCGCGGAGTCCCGCCCTCCGCGGCCGCGAGGGCCAATGGGAGAGCGCGGAGGCGCTGCCGGGAGTCCGCAGGAGGAGGAGGAGGAGGCGGCGGCGGCGGCCTCGGGCCTCGGCGGGGAGCGGGCGGCGGGGAGCGGGCGGCGGGGAGCGGGGAGCGGCCCCGGGCCGCGGCACCCCCGGCACCCCCCGGCCACGCTGGCGCCCGGGGACCCCCCCGAGATGCCGGTGCGCAGCGAGCGGGGCCGCGCGGGCGGGGCGGCGGCGCCTTCCTCCTCCTCTTCTTCCTCCTCCTCCTCCTCCTCCTCCTCCTCAGCGGCGGCGCCTTCCTCCTCCTCCTCCTCCTCCTCGTCCTCCTCGTCCTCCTCCTCCGCCTCGGCCGGGCCGGCCGCCAGCAGCCTGGTGCCGCCGCCCCCCATCAACACGGCGCAGCCCGGCGTGGCCACCTCGCTGCTCTACAGCGGCGCCAAGTTCCGCGGGCAGCAGCGCAGCAAGGGCAACGCCTACGAGGTGGAGGTCGTCATGCAGGTGAGGGGGAGCCCGGGGCACAACCCCCCCCCCCCCCCCAGGCCCCGCTCGGTGCCCGCTCCCTGCCCCTGCGCCCTCCCCTTCCCTCGGTTTTCCCCCTGCTCCCTCCCCTTCGTTCCGTTTTCTCCGTTGTTGTACCCCTCGCAGTCGGGGGGGGCTCTCTGCAGTGTCCCAGCCTCCTTCCCTCGGGCCCCTGTCCCGCTCCCCTGGGGCTTGGCAGGGTTCAAAACCTGGGGTCTCCCCCCTCATCCTCCTGCGGTGTCTGTGCGCCGTCAGGGCGAGCGCCCGCCCCGCCTCAGCGGGGTGTCACGAAGCCCCCCAGCAGCCCGGCTTCCAGGCCAGCCCGAAAATCGGCGGGGATCCCTGCCCGCTTGGAGCTGGGCTCCCTGCGTCCCCCATCCCCTGGTGCTGCACGGGGAGCCGGGGCTTTGACCGTCCCCAGCACGCAGCCAGGCGGCCGGGGTGCCCAGCCGTGCTGGGGAACGGGGCCGCAGCCTCATGCGGCTGTCCCGGCCCTCCCCGCGGCCGCCGTCACCCCGCACGCTTTGTTGTTAGTGGGAAGCGTTGGCACCCTCGCTTCGGGCAGAGCTGCCGTGGTGCGGAGTAAGCGTTGGGAAGGCGGCGTCCGGTGCTCGCCCTCCTGCAGCGAGTCACGGCTCTGCCCCTGCTTCGGGGGGCACGGACGGGGTCTGGGGGCGCAACAAGCGCCGTGACGCTGCCTGGTGCACGGCCCAGCCTTGTGGGGTGACGCCAGGGCCCCAGGGTCAGCAGCCCGGGCAGCATTTGAACCCCTCTGGTTTCACGTGCGGTCCCCCCCGCCTGTCAACAGCACGAGCGTGCCTGGCGCTGCCGCCTCTGGTGGAGACATCCCATGGCTGAGCGGCTCCGCTGCGCGCTGCCCCCTCGCAGAGCCCGGTGCCCAAAGCGCTGCTGTTTCGTGCCTGTCAGCTGGGAAGAGGCGCCTGCCTGCCCTCCGTGTGCTGAGCGCGCAGGGAAACGCGGCTTTGCTTTGATCCCGGGCGGGGGAGATCCGTCTCCTCGCAGTTAACGTTCGCGCTTCCCTAAATAACTCGCTTCTTGCTTTGAAAAACGACCCGGAGATGTCAGGAAAAAGCTTGGAAAATCCCCTTGCTTAAAGGCAGCCGGCGCAGAAGCAGCCCCTGCCTCGGTTCTGCACGGCAGAAGAGGCCCGATCCAGCCCGGGAACTCAGAGGAAGGGTGACACAAAGCTTCAGAGCGGGGGAGAAGGCTTGTTTCCAAACACACGAGGTGTCACCTGCCTCCCGAGCGGGCTCTGTGCTCAGGCCTGGTACGAGGCAGAGCACGGGCGGCGTGTCGGAGAGCAGCGGGCAGAGCCTGCTGAAGGAGCAGGTGACGAGGCTCAGGGCGATGCTTTCCAGCCTGAGTTACCTCCACTGAACGCGTGCTCTTGGCTCTTTTCTCCCGAGCACGGCTTTGGCGGTGGTGTTTGACGGGGAAAAGTGGCGCCGGGGGGTGGGCGAGGTTCCCCCGGCGCTGCTCTCGCTTTGGATCTGCTTCCCTCGACGGAGCCCTCGGGGCTGGAGGCAGCCGGGGGCTGTCGGAGGAGTTCTGGGCGCCTTCAGGTGGTCTTCCTGAGCTTCCCGAGGTGTCTCCAGCCCTGGCGAAGGGATGCCGGGCTGTAAGCCGTGCGGTCGGTACCAACCACGGCAGAAGCGAGCCCTGGAGCATCAGGGGGTTGGAAGCGGCTCTGGGTCACCTGGGTGCCCTCGCACCCGTGCTGACGGCAGGGCTTTGTGCTCTTTTCCAGCATGTGGATATGGAAAACTCCTATCTCTGTGGATACTTGAAGATTAAAGGCCTTACAGAGGTGAGTGCTGATTGCAGAGCAGCAGGGGGAGGTGCTGGCTAAAGGCTTGGCTTTTTCCTGGTGGGGTGGGAGAAGCTACCGCTAGAAGTGGGGAGTGGAGGGATGGAGCACGCAGTAAAAGGGGACCGCTCAGCACTGTAATGGTTCAGCCTGTCGTGCTGGGCGCACGGAGCGCTATGACGGGCCCCGGCGGGAGTGCTGAAGGAGGGAGGCTCGTCTGGCACCCCGCAGGCTCGGAGCAGACCAAAACCCGTCCCCGCGGTCAGCTTTGGGCGCTCCTCCAGCGGTGGTGAAGAAAAGAAAACGGGACCCAAACCAGTGGGGTCTTCCCACGCTTCCTTCCGTGCCCGTGCGCTGGGACCTGCCTGCGGTCAGTTGTTGAGAGCTGTCTCGCAGGGGCGACGTTTCTTCCTGTGCTGCCCCAGGGCAGGGCCCTTCCGGCCGCAGCGCTGCGCGTCCGTAAGGCCGAGTGGGTGCTGGAGAAGTTCGCTCGCCCCAGCTCGGGCTGGCCTCCCCTGGGTGCATTCTCCTAGCACGGTGCAGATGCAGAGCTCGGGGGGAGCTTGTGGCCGAGGCCAAGGAGCTGTGCCGTCTCTACGAGGCCGCTCGTGATTGTCCAGCTCTAACGGGACTCCTCCGGGTCTTGTGAAGTTGATAGAGTGGCAAAAAAGAAAAAAAAAAAAAGGAATAAGAGGGGGGAGGCTGTGGTTGTGTACGAGTCAGATTTTCGGGATCCGTGTGCTGCCTGGGGCGACAGGAGCAGCCTCAGGTGGCCCGGAGCCCCTGCTGCGAGCCGCTGCTTTTTTTTTTCCCCGTCAGTAGGTGACGAATCTTCTCGCCTCTCTTCTCTCCTAGGAGTACCCAACCCTCACCACTTTCTTTGAAGGGGAAATAATCAGTAAAAAGCACCCTTTCTTAACACGCAAGTGGGATGCTGACGAAGATGTGGATCGTAAACACTGGGTAAATAAATGGGGGGCCAGATGTAGGTCTGATGCAGGCGCGGCTGAGCAGCTGGTGTAGAGGTGAGGCGCAGAGCGCGCATGCAGGGGCTGTCAGGAGGGCCTGGAGGGTGCCCACCCTTCCCCCTCGAGGTCTCTGGAGGCCCCTTCAGCGGGCTGCTGGCTGCGCCCTCCGAAGGGAGGGGATGTCTTCCACCTTCCGGTGGTTGGAAGCAGGAGCGGTTCCCATCTCGTGCTCCCCCCGCCTCGGAGAACGCGCTCCTTGTTTTGAGAGCTCGTCTCAAAACGGAGTGGGGAAGGGGAGAGGTGTCCCTCTGGCACGCGCACGCTGTCTCGGCCGGGGCACCAGCACCCTCAGCCTCTCCCCGGGGCAGGGCACGGCTGTCGTCGTGCCCCGGAGCAGGGCCACGGCCGCCTTGACCTGCTGTTTGTCCCGCCGGTGTTTAGTGTGGTTCTGTCCAAACGCACCCCTCTGGAAGCTCGGGAGCTTCCGCCAGCGGGCTGGATGTGGCGGGGGGTGGCTGGCCGTCCTCCTCGTTCCCCCGGGCTGCTCCGGGGGTGTGCTCGGCGCTGCTCCGAGGGAGGAGCGGCCCCTTCGAGGAGATCCTGCTCTTCCCTCCGAAATAGAAACTGGCGCTACGGAGCGCTTTTCCTGGAATAAGCCTCCTGGTTCTTGCATTCATTGTTCTTCCTTTTGTTCCAGGGGAAGTTCCAGGCTTTCTACCAGTTTGCAAAAACATTTAACTCTGATGACTTTGATTATGAGGATCTGAAAAACGGGGACTATGTCTTCATGAGATGGAAGGTAAACCCCGCACGTCTCCCTCTCTGCTGAGCTGCTCGCAACCGGCTGGCAGAGGCTCGTGGTGCCGGGAAGCTTTTTCAACCACTGCTGCTGGCCTAATGAAAGATCTCGCCCTACCGACCAACCTTGTAGCCTGCCACGCTTACAAATTCCAGCGTGACTCCTGTCTAGTCAGCTAATTGCGTCCTTCAGGGCTGCAGTCATGCCTAAAAACACAACAGGAAAATCTTGCTTGGTGATGCTCCGGAGAGGGTGGAAGAATCCGTGTCTCCAGTCCCTGTGCTGGGCCTGCGTGGCCTGCCCCTCCCGGCTCTTCAGCTGGATCGATTCCTCCCTCTTGACGCGAGTCTTGTGCAGCTGCGAGGGGAGGAAATCAGCAGGCAGCTCTGGTTCCTGCTTTTGTGATTGGCCTCTGGTTGGGAGAGGGCAGGTGTTGGGCTGAAACTGATCTCGTGCGCTCTTTAAAGCTGCTTCTCTTCTCGGTTGTTGCTTCCCTGTCAATGCCCGCAGTGCCAGGTGGGGAAAGAACGCGCTGGGCTCTGCTCTGGGTTGCCACGAGCACAGGGAGCGCTCAGCCAGGAATGCCTTCGTGTCGGTGGTGCCAGTGCTCGGTCTGGGGGGGCAGGTTTGGGGTGCGGTGGGGGAGCGTTTGACCAGCATCTCTAAACCCAGCGCGTGTTTTGTGTGCAGGAGCAGTTCCTAGTCCCAGATCACACCATCAAAGACATCAGCGGTGCTTCCTTCGCTGGTTTCTATTACATCTGCTTCCAGAAGTCAGCAGCATCTATAGAGGGCTATTACTACCATAGGAGTTCAGAATGGTAAGGAGGCTTCCTTCCTTCGGCGGACTGAAGTGCTGCCTTTTCTCCGTGCCTTGGCCCTTCAGAGGATGTCAGAGGGGCCTGGGAGAGGGAGCCCGGTGCTTCCTCGTGTGCAGCAGCTCTGCTGCTGCTCCCTTCGGGCAGGAGTCTTGTTGGGCCAGCGCTCGGTAGCCCGTGGTCCTCGGGGTGTTGCTGCAAGGCACGGGGAACAGCCAAAGTTATTTGGTTGTTTTCTTGCTAGAGCCATCTGACAAGTGGCTGTGGAGAGCTCTTCTCCCTGTAATAGCTTTGGATAAATAATAATGGCATTTGTCACATGCAGCAGGTGAATCAGCTGAGTTGCTGGAAGCTCGCAGGGACGGAAGGTACCTGGGAGGCTTTCAGACAGATCCCCTCGAGCTAAGCTTTGAAAGACCCGAGTGTAATTTTCAGCTGTAGCAAACACTTTGAACATGAAAGTTGGTGAACTTCAAAAGGCGTCCAAAACCCACAGCCAGCCCACCTCAAACAGTCTGGCTGCAGGTAGCTCAAAGGCACGGGAATGGAAATGAGGAACGGGGCTGGATCCTCCCAGGGTTTTGGCACCGCTGGTAAATGGGGGCCCGAACGCCTCCGAGGGTGTCCCAAAAGGGAAAGGAAAAGCCACCGGGATGTCTGCCTGCGGCCTGCCAAGCAGGAGCTGTTGGTTCTAGGAGGATCCAGTTGCTCTGTGTAATCCTCTCCGTCTTTTTCCTCTCCCCAGGTATCAGTCATTGAATTTAACTCACGTTCCTGAGCACAGTGCTCCTATCTACGAATTCCGATGACAACTGTCCAGAACTGGTACCGCACAGAAGCAAACCGGGCAGGGGAGCATGGCCTGCCAGGAGAACTGTGTCCCTGTCGGAGCACGGGAATGCACGCTTCTCTCCTGCCCCTCGGACTCGTGAGAGAGAGCCTGGATGTTAACCCACCCAGCCCAAGGAGCGTGGCTGCTGGAGCTTGATTCTCCCTCCTGTCGAGTGGCGATTTGATCTTTAATCTGGTTTTAAGATACCTTTAATGCACTTTTCTTATTGCACAGCTAGTTTCTCTATCACTGAAATTCCTCCCAGCTCTCCTCTGGAAGCTGTTTCTCGGTAGCTGGAATCAGTGGTCTGTCCTCTGAGTAATAAGAAAATATAAGCACGGTGCTTTTATTTTCGTTGTTACGGCCTGATGTGGGTTGAAATCGCCAGGACTCAGGTTTGTTGCCCGGATTGCCAGCTCTGATGCTCCCAGAGCCAGGCGCAGTCGTGGGCGTGAGGCTCTGCTTGGCAGGCAGCCGCTCAGCTGCGCAGGCTGTCGGGGGAGAGCTGGTGGAGACAGATGAGGCTTGAATGAGTGCTCGCTTGGCGCTGGCTACCGAGGCCAGCTGGAGCTGCAGATCTTTCAGGAACGCTGGCCCTTTGGAGCTGGGAGCTCTCCCAGTGTCTGGATACGCCACTGGGAATTAATTTGTACGGACTTCCAGGCTCTCAGTAAAGTGGATCTGAACTCTGCTTATAGGTGTATATTTGCTCTTTACTTAAGTTAAGGGTTATAAAAAAAAAAAAAAGACTTTTATTAAAAAAAAAAAATATTTTTATGGTTCCTTTTCCCAAGGACCCTATGGCAAATGCACAATTACTCGATTACATTTTACTGTTTTCACATTGAAAACTGGGAATGTCTCTGTCAGTTTTTATATCCGTGTATGTAATCAGCTAGCCGCTTTGGGACAGTAACCGGAGTGCAAGTGCTGAGCAGCGTCGCAGGAACGCCTCGAACTGTTCAGCAGTTGTACTCGGCCTCCATGCTACACCAACACCACTGCTTGATACCTTTTTGCAAGGCAAAAGGAAAAAAAAAAAACGACAAAAAAAACAAACAAAAAAAATCAGTAGCTCTCCTGACTTTGAAATGTTTCAAGTGATATAACTTAAGGCTTTTGTGCCAAAGTGTGTGTGTGTGTATGCGTGTGTGGTTTGTTTTTTTTTAAAAGACATTTTGAAAGTTGGCCTCGGTGGTGTAATTAATGTGACAGTCACACCTGCAGAGCTTTTGTGCGAATTTAGTTTGCATTTTTCTGGCTGTTTAAAACCCACCCCCCTGAAGCAGGCTTGTGTCGTTCCCTGACCGGGCAGGCATTGAGAACGGGTTTGCTGCCTGGGAGAGGAAAGCAAAACCCCCTGCATACCTAGTGCTGGTTGTTCACTTTTCCTTTTCTTTTTTCTTTTTTCAAACTTCCTTCCTTTTGGCAGCACGTCTGGTATTTCGCGGCAGCTGAGTTGCTCGCCTAAGCCTTAACAGGGCCACGTTGGGTTCTCAGTGAGCCCGTTTCGTGTGTGCCAGGCCGGGACTGTGCGCGTTGGAGAGGTGGCGGGGCTGGTCTCGGGAGATGACGCAGCACCGCAGGCGCCCTTCTGCGGGCTGCTGGCTGCGGATGAATCCTTGCCCCCGGAGCAAGCTGTTCTGCTTGCAGATGGAGGCAGGAGACCCGTCTGGTGATAAGGGAAGCGTGTGGCGTTGTCCTGGTCATTGCAGGTAGATTTGTAGCGTAGCACGAGCAGGGTGGCTGCGGAGGAGCTGGAGGAAAGGGGGCGACTTTCTCAGCTGATGTGATTAGAGCAGCTTAGAAGTAATTCCCCTTTTATTGTGCTCCTCTGGGAGAAACTCAGCTCCTGTGGAGGTGAGGGGAGGTGTTTAATGTGTGGGACTGGGAGATGTCCTAGTTTTGGAGACTAAAACCAATGGTGCTGCTCGGCTGTAGAGAAGTGGAAGCGAGAGCCTTTGGGAACGTGGCTGCATGGGTGCAGAGAGCCTTCCCCACGGGTTGCTCGCATGTCTCCGGAGCTGCATGTGGTGTCGGTGGTGATGCCAGCTGCCCTGTGCTGTCCGTGCCGGTGTTACACTTGGGTTTCTAACGCTGTTTAGTTGAAATGATTCTGTGGTTGTTATAGAAGCTGGGTTAGGAAGGGTCCTGGGGTTGTTTAGTGTGTAACTACCCCAGAATTTCCCCTGAAGTTTTCCTCTGAGCCACTGAGACTTGGTATGTGGAAAGAAGGGTGAGGAAGGAGGAGCATCCTTTCTCCGTCCCTCTGCCTGTCTCATTCCAGCCGTCTCAAAGCACGTTTCAGCTGAAATCCAAAACTGCCAGATCGATGCCTCTGTAGGATGTGGATTTGGAGCAGGTTGTGAAGCCAAGCTACCGGTGGTGGCAGTGGGAAGGTTTGAAGGGGCAGCCTGTGTTCAGAACTTCTCTTCTCTAAAGCCTTGATTTTGATTTTCTTTTTCTTTGAATCGTTTGATAAGCTAAAAAGGTGTTAAGTATGTCATGTTGTGGTGAAAGACGACTAACCAGGTGAGGTTCTGGGAGAGGAAGTAAGAAATGGGGTATATGAGTCTTCTGAAAAGGTTGTGATTTCTTCTTTTTAACTATGTTGGCTGAAGAATTAGTATATTTATGGAAGGAATATGGAAAAGGGACTGGAAGAAGTATTTTGCAGAGCTATCAACGTCCAAATTAAAAATGAAATGTATTTAAGGGGCCTGTGTCTGTGTGTGTTTGTCAACCAAAGCAATTCTTGGTTAACGGGGACAAGTGTGCATTGTCTCACTGCTTAATGACATGTCCAAGAACCCAAAAAGATACTGATTGCCTTAAGTAGATGATGTGGGATTCATTGGAGGGGAGCTGGGGGGCTCACAGCTGTGCTGTGGGGACACCTGGGTGCATGTCCCCGGGGGGCCTGAGGGCTGTGTCCCCAGGCACCTTTTTTAGGGGAGGGATAAGGGGGCTCAGTGCTGACTGGGGGGGGTGTGAGGAGAGGGGAAGGGGAGCCCTGTACTCTGCTCTGGTGAGGCCGCACCTCGAGCACTGTTCATTTTTGGGCACCTCACTGCAAGGAGGCACTGGAGTGTGCCCAGAGCAGGGCTACGCAGCTGGTGAAGGGCCTGGGCCACAAGTCCTATGAGGAGCGGCTGAAGGAACCTCTTCTCACACGTAACTAGTGATAGGACTAGAGGGAAGGGCCTCAAGTTGTGCCAGGGAAGGGCCTCAAGTTGGAAATTACAGAAATTTCTCCTCAGAAAGAGCAGTCAGGCATTGGGACGGGTTGCCCAGGGAGGTGGTGGCGTCACCATCCCTGGGGGTGTTCAAGGAAAGGTTGGACGTGGTGCTTAGGGACATGGTTTAGTGGGTGATGGTGGTAGGGGGACGGTCGGACCAGATGACCTTGGAGGACCTTTCCACCCCTAATAACTTTAGGATTTTATGAGGCGAGCGGGCCGCGGCGGCGAGCGGAACGCAAAGCGCGGGGGCTCGGGGCGCGGCCGGAGCGTTGCGGCGGGTGCACAGCGGTGTGTGCGTGTGCGCGCTGCGGGCAGCCCGGACGGCTGAGGCGGGCGGACGGCCGGGCCCGCGGCACTTCCGGCGGGCGGCGTGAGGGGGCCGCGGTGGCGGCGGCGGGCGGGCGGGAGGCGCCATGGGCATCCTGGAGAAGATCTCGGAGATCGAGAAGGAGATCGCCCGCACCCAGAAAAACAAGGGTGGGGGAGCCGGGGGGTGAAGGGCCGGGGGGCTGCGGGGCGGCCCCGGGGCAGGGGGGGGCTGTGGCGGGGGGCCCGGGCCCGTCAGCGCCTCCGTGAGGGGAGGCCGGGGCCGTGCGGGCGGAGGAGGCGCTGGGGAGGAGAAGTGGCGAATCCCCCAGCTCCTGGGCTTCTCCCCCAGCTCCTGGGCTTCTCCCCGCGTTGTTCCCTCCCTTTTTGTTCCCTCCCCCTGTTGTAAAGCGAGTTCCTGCTGCGGGAAGTGCCTTTTTGGGGTGTTTTTTTCCCCTGCGTCAGGTGTGAATTCACGTGTCTTGGTAGGGGTGGGTCGATAAAGTGCCTTCACCGGTGTGAGCTCTAAGTTAAGTGTGTTTTTAGCAACTGGTGGGAGCAGGGCAAGATTCATCCCAGCCCAATGGCGTGGGATGCTCCCTCAGGAGCGAGCTGCTGGGACCAGGGGAGGCTGCGCCCCCGGGGCTCTAGGGCTGACGGCTCCCCTGGGCTCTCTGCCTTCTTCCCCTTCCTGGGCTCCCTTTGTGCCTTTTATCCTCCGCCTGTCCTCCCCCAGGGTTGCTGCTTTTACCCAGCAATTCTTGCTGCTGCTGCTTTCCCTCCCACCTGACTTCGCGTGCAGTTGCTCGAAGGTTTGCATCCAACAGCCGATGTTCCCCTTGCAGGACATGTGTAGAGCGGCCAGCGCACGCGGCAACGCTTCCTTAGGCCCCTGACTGAGATCTGAGCGTTTCTTTTTGGGAAGGTTCTCATTTACAGAAGTGAGTTACGGCCCGCTGTGTGTTAACCACTTGTCGTGTCCCTGTTACGCAGCTACCGAGTACCACCTCGGCCTCCTGAAGGCGAAGCTCGCAAAGTACAGAGCCCAGTTACTGGAACCTTCCAAATCCTCTGCCGCGAAAGGAGAAGGCTTCGATGTG
This sequence comes from Cygnus olor, assembly GCF_009769625.2. Lineage (NCBI taxonomy): Eukaryota > Metazoa > Chordata > Aves > Anseriformes > Anatidae > Cygnus > Cygnus olor. Next base: position 15,045,963 of record NC_049183.1, read on the forward strand.
ATGAAATCTGGAGATGCCCGGGTGGCGCTGATTGGGTTTCCTTCCGTGGGTAAGGTCAGTGAGTACCCGAGGTAGCCGTGTGTGTGTGTGTGCGTGCGCCGGGCGGGGATCAGCGCCGTCCCTTTGTGTTTCACCTTCTTGCCATGGGTTGGCAGAAAGTTGCCGTACGATGGGAGCTGGAAGTTAGAGCTGGGGAATTGCTCCTTCACCTCGTGTGGCGTGCCCGAAAGCTGGGCTTGGCCAGCCACGGGGGTGCTGAGAAAATAGGGGAGGGGAGGGGATTTCCTTCTCTCAGGAGGGGTGCCGGCAGTCCCCTACTGCCTCAGTCCCTGGAGAGCCGCAGCGCGGCTTTGAAAAGCTGCCGGACGCGTCGGTGTTGGGCGTTTAGCTGAACATCTGCCAGCGCTTTCCTTGGAGCGTCTTTTGTGACGGTGACCTCTTGTGTTTCAGTCCACCTTCCTGAGTTTAATGACCTCAACTGCCAGCGAAGCTGCGTCCTACGAGTTCACGACCCTGACGTGTATCCCGGGAGTCATAGAAGTAAGTAGGCTTCTCCGCTCTAACAGGAGCTAGCGGTAAGAAACCCGCTCGTGTGGCCGTGTCTGTTCACGCCGCTTGCGCTTGTGCTACCGCCGGGGAGCAGCAGCATCCAAAGCTCTCTGCTGGCTTCTGCTTTAAGCTTTAGGAGGTCTGGAGTGCTCGTGCTGCCGGGTTTTCTGCACCCTGCAGTGCTGACGGAGCACTTCCCCAGGCTACGTAACTCCTCAGGCTGCCCGACGGGGTTTCGCGTGCCATGGTTCGGCTGACCGGAGCGATGCGAGAGTTCTCAGCTGAATTTTTTTTATGAGTGCCGTTGGCGCCATTGACCAGATGGCCGGAAGCCTTGGCAGATTTGTTTTTAATGAAGCTTTAAAGGAGGCAATCTGCACTGCGATCAGTTTGGAGGGAAAACACCGCTACTCCTGTCCTCGAGGAGTTGTGCTGGTGGCGGTCTAAGCGTCCATCAGCAAAGTAAGCGATAAAGGGCATCAAACTGAAAGGCATCCAAGAGTAATGAGGGAACGTGGGTCAGAACGGAAAGCGGAGTTAACACCAATCCGTTTGCTTTTGTTATTTAACACGAACACAAATACTGTAACGCATCCACGCGCAGCCCGTAGCTCCAGCCACGAGCTGAAACCCTTCCTGGGGACTTCGCTGCAGCAGCAGCCTGAAAGCCAACGGCCCTGCAGACCCGGGGAACCCAAGTCTCCCGTTTTTTCCTGTTATTGTGAGACCTGCAGCGCTTCTCGATACCTCTGATCCGTGCCGGGAAGAGGCGATGGATTTGCTTCTTCCAGTGCTTTACTTGTTAGACCAAAAAAGTGTTGTCTTTTTTTTTTTTTTTTTTTCTTTTCCGTTTCACCAGCTCGGGATAACGTTGCTGTTGTACCGTGCTGTTCTCCTGGTGCTTTGTCAAACCGCAGTCCTGGGACCCTTCGGGAGGCCAGCACCTAACGTACTGCGTTCGCTGAGGGCAGCTCAGCAGGAAACACTCCGGGGGTGGCCTCAGCAGAGCCGTCAGCTTTGTGCGGAGTCGTCCCGCTCTGTCGGGTTCGCTCAGCTCTGCCGTCTGCAGGCTTTGGTCCTCAGCGCGTGCTTGAGGCTTTGAAGGCAGCTCAGGTGCCCCGCACGAGGCTCAACTTTCCATCCCTCTGTTTCCTTTTCAGTACAAAGGAGCCAACATCCAGCTGTTGGATCTGCCCGGGATCATCGAGGGAGCAGCACAAGGTTGGCTGATCTCTGCGTTCGTGTAAAGTGGGAGTCTGCCCTCAACATCATGCCCGGGCAGCTCGAACGTTAGCAGGTGCCCTGCGCCAGTAGTTCCTGCGCTGGCTTTCCAAACTAACGTTCTGGATCTTACGTGAGGCACGATTCCTATCGCCGGGCCCACGGAAGGCTCTATATGTAGCAGGGAGATGCTTCTCTGGAGGTGGGAGCCAGAGCAAGTCAGTCACTTCTCACCTTCCTGCGTGGGCGTTATCTTGCTCAGCTGCCTTCTGGTTCAGGGGAAATCTAAAGAAAGACGCTAGAGAGGCGGAGGGGGAAATTACAGCTGAACAGTGACTTGGTCGGGCTGACTGCCTGCAAGTCCTCCCAGGGCTCCTGATTCTGGGAAGAGGCGTTGCCGTTGTCCCTTGCTTCATCCCCCTCCTTGTTGGTTGGTCGTGCCAGCGGAAGCCTTATGAAACTTAGGAAAACCTCCCGACGGTCCCTTAGAGGAGCGTGGCCTGGTTAATGAGGTCCCTCCTGACCAGAAGGCGTGTGTAACCCCTCTGCCCGCATCGCTGCTCTGCGTGAGCCGTGTCTGGGCCTGGAGCGGCTGCCGCGGCACGAGGCTGGGGCTGTCCTGCAGGCAGCAGCGTTGTTTCACCCCGCGCGGCTGTGTGCAGACAGCTTTACGTGTTCTAGGTGTGTAACCCGTGGGGGGGAGCAGCACCGAGTGCTTCTTCTGGCTTGTGCTGGGCATGAGGCAGCTTCAGACTCGCTCAGGCGCCCCCCGCAGCTGCCTGCAGCCCGCACGGGGTTGTAGGGTCTTTTTTCTTGCTTTCAGGCACGAGTCCCCGTCTGTCACAGAACTCAGCTGTTTTCTGTCCCCGATACACAGCCTTCTCCTCTCTTCTCAGGGAAGGGCAGAGGTCGGCAGGTGATAGCTGTGGCCCGGACAGCAGACGTTGTTATTATGATGCTGGATGCCACGAAGGGTGAAGTACAGCGGTGAGTGCGTGCTTCTGGGCGCGTGGGACCGGCGTGGTGAGCCGGGTTCCCCCATCCGTGCCCAGGAAACGTGCCGGGCCTGAAATGCTGTGTCTCGTGTGTGTTGGGGAACCAGTATTTGAGCTATTGAGTGCAAGGTAGAGGTTCTGCGCCATTCGAAGCGTCCTGGCTGACTGGGAACAGCATTTACAGAACTTTGCAGACCTCAGCTTGGGCTTCTCATTCAAAGGATCGTTCCTTCAGGATGACCGATCAGGTGGGGGATGTTGAGCTGGATTTCCACCCCAGGCTCTGTCCTGCATTAGCTGTGGGTGTTACGTCGCGGTGAAAGCTTCTGACAAGGCTGCGTCAACGTGACGGAAAGGAAGGGGGTGGCTGCCACCTGACCGGCCTCACTCTCACAGGTCCTAACGTGCGTTGTCCCCGCAGGGCCCTGCTGGAGAAAGAACTGGAATCTGTAGGGATCCGGCTGAACAAAAGCAAACCAAACATCTACTTCAAGGTGAGGTCTGGTGGGCTGCTGCAGTCCCAGCCTGTGTCTGTCGAAGCCAAGGTCGCTGTGCGCTGCCCCTCGTGTTGGGCAGACCGAAGGGGGCGTGGGCGGGGATTTTGCAGGCTGTCTTAAATTGCCTTGTTGCCTCCTCGCAGCCGAAGAAGGGTGGAGGCATCTCCTTCAACTCGACGGTCACGTTAACTCAGTGCTCCGAGAAGCTGGTGCAGCTCATCCTCCACGAATACAGTATCCTTTTCCTAAAACGGAGACCCTCGAGCCTCAAGTCAGCAGCCCGTGAGTCGGGCGGCGCCTGCTGTGGGACAGCCCCGCTGTCTCCGTGGTGCCCGCTGGGTTAAGAACGGGCCTGGCTTGATTTTTCCCGTCTCTGTTCCATTTCTCCAAGCTGCACCGAGCACGCTCAGCCCGCTGGCTCACGGCCGTGTTTAGGCACGTTGGGATTTGGGCCTTGACAACGTTCACCTCAGAAATCTTCAACGCTGAGGTCCTTTTCAGAGAGGATTGTTCCCCTGATGAGTTCATTGACGTGATTGTGGGCAACAGGGTCTACATGCCGTGCCTCTATGTGAGTATCTCAGACGCAGCCCGCCTTCTGCAGCACTGAGCATCTCCATTCGTTGCTGAAGGAAACCCAGGGCCTTCACGGTCCCTGAAGCAGTAAGGATGTTAATGGAAGAGGTGGGAGCAGAGCTCGGCAGAGAGCTTTTTCCTGGCTGTACGTGTGTGACCGTCCTGTGCGCGCTCCCTGTGCCCTCTGGTGGCTGCCTGCCGTGGAGCAGCACGAGCTGCGCGTCCCGGGAGCACCAGGGCTGCAGGATGTGGGGACTTCTGCTCCTCTGCCGCTCCGCGTTTGAGTTTTCGCTAACGGTCCCTTGTGCCAGGGGTCCTTTAACAGCTCCGATAGTGACTGGGGCTGTGAAATGCGCTGGTACTGAAAAACACGTTGCAAGTCGTCCCAAACTGAGAGCTGGAGAAGGTCCGAACTTACGTTTAGGCCCCTGAATTTCAACAGTTTATTTTATTAAAAGTCAGCAGTGTTGCTGAATTGCCTTACTGAAGACTGTGTTGTTTTTCCTTTGACTTAGGTTTATAACAAGATTGACCAGATATCCATGGAGGAAGTGGATCGTCTTGCTCGGAGACCCCACAGCGTTGTAATCAGGTAGGGGCCTGCACGCTGCTTGATGTCCTGCCCGAATGGGCTGGTCGCTCATTTCATGCCTCCTTCTCCAGCTTCTCCCAGGGCTGCCTGCAGCTGTTGGGGGGAGAAGTGGGAGAGCCACCACGCGGCTTTTTCCAGGCTTCCTTCCCCTGCAGAGGCAGGCTGCTTGCTTTCTCCACACGATCTGCGGGGCAGAATAAGTCACTCTACTCATTCCCTCGGAAGTGCTGATATATCCAGCTGGGGCTTTGCTGCTTCAAAGCTCCTTTCCTTTCTGAAAGCCCTGTTTGTTTAATCTCGTGTTTTTCCTTTGCTGACCTCATTAGGGACTTTTCCCCTCGTTTCCTAGCTCTTTAATAGGATGTTTCACCTTGCTCTTCTGGATCCCTAAATCGCAACAGCAGTAATCACAGGGACTTTTGTGGTGTTTTGCAGCTGCGGCATGAAACTGAACCTGGACTACTTGCTGGAGAAGCTCTGGGAATACCTGGCACTTACCTGCATCTACACCAAGAAACGAGGACGTAAGTGACCGTTAGCTGAGCTGAAGGTGTGAAAGGCACAAGGGGCTGCTCATCAAACACGGGCTGCCAGCGGGGCTCTGAGCAATCTCTCGTGTCTTGGAAATGCCACGCTTACACCCTCCCCTAACCAGCTTTCAGCGTTAGGCCTTAGGAAATGTTTTCTGTTCCTTCTGATCCAGCCTCGCGTGCGTCCCTCCTGTTCTTCCTGTGCTAGAACAGCTGAATTTTCATAAGGCTTTGCGTGATGATGTCATAAGGAGATAAAGTTTGAAATTCATTGCTTCCTTCCTTTGAAAGTTGCTGTCTATGCTCTGTGATGAACCGTTGACCCAGTTATGGCCCCAAAGAGGTCTCCTGTACCTGCTGTGAGGGGTTTGGTGATTCCCGTGCTGGGCTCGTGAAGCTCAGGTGTGCCTTTGATCCTCCTTTTGCTTTACAGTTCATTTTCAGTTTTTCCCAGTGGTGAAGGCATGTCTGTAACTTGTTCCTTTTCCAAGACCTTTATCTTCAGTTGAGAACAGCCCTGAACTGGGTGGATGCGTGGGGATTAAGGATTTGTTTGTGAGTTTGTTGAGCTGTGAAACCTTGGGGGGTTTTACAGAAAACTGCAGAGTGGTTCAGCTTTTCTTAGGCAGGTTTCTTTTGACTTGGGAAACTTTCGTTTGTTGAAAGCCAAATGTTTGGAATGGGGTTGGAGTAGGTGAACTGTGAGGAAGCGGCTGACTCTGTGACATGGGTACCCACACGTCTGGGTACTGGAGCGTCTGCAGAACCCATTCGATGCTTTCAGCTTCCTAAACGCCTGTTTGTCTGGGAGGCTGCTGCCAAGTCGAACGAGACAAGGAATTCGAGAGTAGCAAGCACAAAGCAATGTGAGATGGCATCAGCGTGTTAGACCACGTTTGACAGAAAACTCATTATTTTTCCCCCTTTTTTCTGTTTTTCCACAGAGAGACCAGACTTTACAGATGCCATTATTCTACGGAAAGGGGCTTCTGTGGAGCACGTGGTAATTTCTCTGAATCTTTTACAGTTGCTTGTCTGTAGAAGGCAGGTCCACCTTAGAACCTGCCGTGATTTACTTGTGCTTTGTAAGGCTTGGAATTTGTCGATGTTTAGTTGGGCTTCTCTTTTTGTTACCTTCACTGATTCCATCTGCCTCAGGTTTCTTTCCTCACTGCTATAAAAGGTTGAAAAAGATGCTGAAGGCTGGTGAAAAAGCACATGGGAGCAGTGAAATGGGGCGTTAGGTGGACTGCTGATTCCTGTGTGTTTGTTCTGTATTCTTTCAAGTGCCGTTAACTGGCTTCTAAAGCCCCTGTTACAATTTCTGACATAGACCCGGGTTGCTTCTGCTCCCTGGGTATTGAGCAAGTTGTTTTCCAAGTAGTGTCGCTGAACTGCCTGGCATGCTGTCTGTCTGTCTTGCAGTGCCATCGAATTCACAGATCATTAGCCAGCCAGTTCAAATACGCCTTGGTGTGGGTAAGTGTTTAACAGCAGATGAAATCCTCGTCCTCCTGTGTCTCTGGTCTTCTCCTAACCCTTCTCCCCCTTTTTCTTTAAAGGGGACAAGCACAAAATACAGCCCTCAAAGAGTGGGCTTAACCCATATGATGGAACACGAAGATGTCATTCAGATCGTAAAGAAGTAGCTCTCTTTGCTGGCGCCTGGCCTTGTCTTTAATCACTAGAATTGGAACTGACCACATAAAAGCAAAGCAAAACAAAACATAAAAAGAAAAAGGGAGATGCGTTCCACAGCTGAGAAAGCAAGAAAGCTTCTGTGAAGCTCCTTCCCTTGGAGAAAGGCATAAAATGAGGCTACTACTTGCAGGTGGGGATGGGGAAGATGGGTTTCCATCTTGCAGAGTTTCAGGCGAGGTAAATTTTGTTAAAAATATTAAAAAAAAAAAAAAAAAAAAAAAAAAAAAAGGAGCCAGTTCTTCTAGGACACAGTTCCTGGAGCTGGCAATGTCCTGCCCCTAGTAGGGTTTGCACAAGTCTGTGTCAGCCTACCAGTGGCTCGCTCCACCAGTGGGAAGTTTATGGATTTGTGTGAACAAGTCTGGCCCTGTGCTTTGGGACAAGGAAGCCAGAGCTGGGAGAACATCGCTGATGCTTTGCTGCTTATCCGTTCACTTAATTTAAGCATTGATCTGAAACAGAAAGTGAAGTTCTTCCTCTCCTGCTCATCGGACACATCTCTACAGCTTTCGTGGTCGGAGACGTCAGTCTCTGTGTCTGAGACAAGCCCTGGTGAATTTATGATGGTCCCTCCTCAGTTACATTAAGACGTGGCACTCCGTGCCTCCCGTTAGCTCTGCGGCGGGTTTTGTAGGATGTCCTGGTCCGGCTGGTACTGAGATGAGAAAAACTGAAACCTTGTTAATGAAAGGTGAGCCGAACTGCAGCAGGGTACGATCAAAGAGCCATAGGCTGCAGCGAGGATTCACTTCTGGCATATCGCTGGTGCAAGGAGTTGTCTCGGGAGTTCCCTCCTTCGCTCTCGTCCTGCCCATTAGTCCCTGAGAGTATCGCGGGGGGTCTGCTTCTTGTTCGTGCCCCTGAATTCCAGTAACAGCTCGTTGAGCTCAGTACCCTCCCCTGCCATGGGTTTTACCCCAGCCCTGTTAAACAGCATTGCTTGTTTGGGTATTTTTCATCAGAAGTCTGGGATTTTTCTAATCGTGCTTTTTCATTAAATATCGATGCTAAATAATTCAGAGTGCCTGACAGAGAACAGCTCTTTCCTTCTGGGATCAAGAGTTGCCGATAGCTTTTATTTTCTTTCGTGGAAAAAGGGTTCGGTCTGATGTGGATTGTTAACTGTGAGGACAGGTCTGATAGAAAACTTGTCTGAGCAGGGCTCCTTCCCTCTTCTGTGCTCCTCCCCACCCCTCACAAACTGATCGAGCAGAAATGGAAGGAATATTTTATTTGAAAAAAATAAAAATTGCTATTTCATGTGAACTGTAGATGTCTGCCTGCAGTGTTAAGACAGGTCGGTGTGTTTTCTGGTTCTCTTTTTTCTGTCTTTGGCCACCTGAAGAATCACGGATGCTGTTGCGGGAGGCGGTAAGGTGGAATAGATTGTGAAGCAGCTGCGAGAGGGCTCTGAGGTTGGGGAGGACCTCTGTGAGGTGTCACGGAAACTAAATGGAATATTATTCACAATACCCAAGCTAAGAAGGTGACTTTGAACTCTGTAAGTTCCCTTCCCTGTTTCTGGCTTTGTTCACAGCTGGAGTGCAGAGCAAATCCCGACCGCGGTGGCAGCTAGCGGAGAATGAGCTCCAAATGAGCCGCATTATGCCTGAGCTGGCTGCAGAACGCAGGCACTTCTCTGTGTGAGTTGGGTGGGATGCCGTTCCAGCACATTAACTCGCCCTTTACATTTCCTGTGAAGGTTGCGCAGGCAGAGCTTTTCCCGCACACGGTTCTTTTGGTTTCATTTTGTCCCCGAGTTTCTGACTTGTAACTCCAAACCGAGGATCCTGCCAAGCCCCAGGACGCGAGTGGGCAGCCGGAATTGCTGGCTGTGCCTCGTCCTTAGGCCAGGTAGCCTGTGGAACTGGGGAGATGGCCGACGCTTGTGTCGATCTGAAATGCACGCTATTATCCTCAAAAGCACGTCCTTGGTTAGCTGGTGCCTGCCTCTTGGTGCGTTCGGGTTTCAAATTGACTAGTCCAGCATGCCATCATTAAAACCTCTGTCTAATTAGCTTTACCAGGCTAAAATGCCAATTTAGGAAATTGGGCGTTTTATCCTGCTCAAAACGAACCGATGGGTGATTGAATTTGGGATGCGGATGCAGTAAAAATAGTTAAATCAGAAGCAGCTAACTGGTTTTTTTTAAGTAAGGGTAGCTTTTCTGCAAGCGAGTTTATAGCTGTATTTGAAAATACATGCGTTTAATTGCAGCGTTCATTCTTCCAGACAGCTTCCCTAATTGTTCTGCACTAACATTAAAAGCTGCAAACATCGCAATTCAGTGCGGCAGCAGGTTTTGCCTGAAGATCCCTCTGAATCCCGAGATAGCAAAGGTACTCGGGGCAGGTGGGAAATTACCGCAGCAGTCGTGTTGTGCCCCAGCCTCCTGAGGCTTGCGGGATTGCTCAGACCTCTCGATAGCTCGGTGAGAGAGCTAGCAAAGGGAAATGCAGCTCAGAGACCCCTGGCTGAGTGTTTTTGGAGAAGGGCAGGTGCTCTTTTCTGTCCGGCACGATGGGGGTGCAGAAGCAGCGCCCCCAAAGAGCAGCACGAGAAAAGGCTCGGCTGGATGACGGCGAGAAGCGGAGCCTGGCTGGATGGCAGTTCACCATTCTGCGGTGCAGCCCCTGCCCTTTCTCTGCCCTTTCGGCCAGCCCTGCTTCCATTAGCACCGTGCCCTGCTCCCGGGGGGCTGCACCCATCCTGCCCCGTCCCTGCCCCCCAGGTGCGGAGTGGGGTGGATCAGCTTTGCCACAGTCCCTCAGCCACCCTCCATCCAGTCCTGGAAGCGGCGAGGGCCCGAGGCGTGCTCTGTTGAAAAGGCCTGTTCCAGGCAATCGAGCAGCTTTGATTGGCTGAACGCTCCTTTTATAATTTAATTTGGTCAGGAATCGTTTGCAAGGTAATAAAAAGAGACTGACTCCAAATACATCCATTTAATTCAATGAGAGACAGTTACTGCGGCGGGCCCGCCTCCGCCAGCTTCCCTCGTCCCGTCACGCTGACGCCTCGCAGCGCTGCTCGGGGCCCTCTATGAGAGCCGCGACCCCCGGTGACAGCTGAATTGTTTCGCACGCTGACAGGGGTCACCCCCAGCCAGACACCGCGCATTGTGCAGGGCCGGCTCGGGAGGCTGCGGAGAGGAGGATTTACGGCCGGCCAAATAGTTTCGAATTCCTCCGGTTGCGCCTGCTAAATGATGAACCCGCCCCGCGGGGATTGGGGCTATCGATTGTAATTTGCAGTTAAGCCCTCGCTTTCTGAGGAATCAGCATAATAAATGCCCACCGCATTACGGCGGGGATGCGCTAGCGGGGAGGAGACGGAGCCGAGGCACGAGGAGGAGAAGGGAGCGGAGGGGTTCCCAGCTCGGGGTGCAGCACCCACAGCGGGGTGCTGTCGGTGCCCCGGGTTTGGAAGAGCCACGGGCTCGACTGCAGCAGTGCTTGAAATGGTCCCCAGTTCTGTGTGGTGCAGGAATCCAGTGCTGGAGGGGAAAAATGAAGCTTTTCTGAGTTTTATTTTCGGCCTGCTGAGCCCAGGCAGGTGGGAGGTGCCCCAAGCCGTGGCACTGCCCAGCCGTGTCACCGGGCACAGGGACAGGGACCAGAGCCGGCTGCCCCTCCAGCCCTGCTCCTCCCCAGCCCCGCACAAGGAAGCTTAGCTCCCATCCCTCCGCTCATGAGCGGAGATGAGAATAATAGCGCTCATCAAATATGCATGGGGTGGCAGCAGCCGGCAGCTGCCGTGCAGCAAATATGGTCCTGCGGGTGCCGGCGGGGTGACGGTCCCCGAAGGAGAGAGGCCAAGAGGGTGACACCGGCAGCGCCGGGGCTCCGGGCAGCACCCAGCCGGCCTGGCAGCATGCGGGCCACCTAGGCTACCCAGGTGAGTGGCCACGGGTGCCCCAGCTGGGCTCGCGGAGGCTGCGAGGGCTTGGCCAAGGCGCTTGGGAGGGACGTTTGTGCGCGCTGTGATCTCCAATGCTGCGGCTGCAGCTCCTCCAGCTCATGGCACGAGGCGGTTTGACACCTCTGGTTGTCCCTGCTGTCTGCTCCTGTCCCTTAGTCCCCCTGGCCTCGCCTTCCCCACAGTCACGGCGATCCTGCTGCCCCCCAAAGCACAGCTTCCTCCCCAAAATACCCCATCCTTCTCTGTGAGCGTCTGTCCCCTCCCTCCTACCGCTTCTCCCCCCCCCCAGTTTCCTTTACCTTGGGGATGTTTTACCCCAAGAAACCTGCCTGGCCCAGCCCGGAGTTCTGCCACCCTGGGCTCAGTGCCGTGGTCGAGGTGATGCCATGGGGCCGTGAGCTGGCTGGGGCCATGAGCCGGGGGGTTTGGGCGCACGCCAGCTGATTTAGTACGGGGAGCACCGCCGGCCCCTCGCTGCCCTGCCCTGCCTGCACCCCGGTTCCTGGAGGGTGGCAGGGACGGAGGTAGGGACGATGCAGGGCGCTGGGAAGGAGGACGGGGCTGCACGGGGTGCTGGGCACCGCAGCGGGCGGTAGGGTGGAGTCAGGACCTGCAGCAGCCTCCCCACAGCCCTGGTGCCCTTTGCTTGCAGCTCCCTGGGTGAATCCAGCAGCTCGGAGGGATGGGGTCAGGGCTGTGGTGGTGGCACAGGGGGCTGGCACCGGCTGTGCTACCCCCAGGCTTTGTTCTGTGCGCCTGTGCAAGGAGGAGGGATGGGGCAGGGCGGTTCCTGGGTGAAACCAATGGGTGCTGTGCAGTGGGTGCTGCCGGTCATTGGGTTCATGCTGCTGCTGCTCCTCGTCCCCTGGGTGTCCCCAAACACCCCATGGGAGGGGCTGGAGCGGTGCCACCCCGGCCTGCACAGCACCAGCCATCGAATTCACACCGCTGCTGCTTAAACTTTGATGAATCCGCAGCGGCAGGAATCCAGGGCTGGCATTAACATTTGATGCGGTCACCCCGCGGCCGGGCACGTGCGTGTGTGGGCGCACCGCTGCGGGGCACGCGTGTGCGGGACACAAGGTGCACGCTCTGCGGGGTGCCCCTGTGCTGCATGCAGCCCCTGTGTCCCAGGGGCTCCTTCTTCCCCCTGCTTCCCAGAGCTCATTTTGAGGCTGGGGTCCTGCTCCGTGGCTCCCCGTTGGTCAGGGTCCCACGGGAACGTGGCAGGGTCTGGTTTTGGGGTGGCGGCGGTGCTTTGTGCTGGTATGGGTACAGATGGTGGTGTTTGTGCTTACCCAGGTGCTCAGGGAAGGATGAGGGGTTCTGGGCTGGGGTCGGCAGCGGGGGCTTGGGGCATCCTTCCCAGGGCACGGAGCTGGCCGTGCTGGGAGTTCAGACCCTGCAGCACCCCACCATGATCCAGGGGGGCTGCGGGGATGGTCCTGAGGGTCCCAGCAGGATGCTCCCCGCACGGGACCCAGCGCTCCCTGCGGGGGCGTTTCTCATCTTCCCTCTCGCTTCTTCGGAAAAGTCTCCGGGCAGGAGCGGCGCGTCCCTTGCATTATTCATGGCGCCACGAGCCCCAGAGCTTGGGTTACAGCCGGCAGCCCCGCGGCGAGCACCTCGCGGCCGGACTCGCGGGGTGCCGCGGGAGGCAGGCGGCAGCTCCCGCCGTCCCCTAGCCGCCGTCCCCGCGCCATGCCCAGCCGGGAGCCCCCGCGGGCGGCCAAGGGAGCCACGCACGGGCACGTGCCCTGCCGAGACCGGGAGCAGGTAAATACCCCTCCCCGGGGCGGGGGCCGCCTCGTGCCGGCGGCGTGGGGCATCGCCGGGGCCGGAGTGGGTGCGAGAGCCGGAGCATGAGCGCCCGCCACCGCCGGGATGGTCGGCAAGAAGGGGGAGCCCAAAAAGGAGGCGGATGGCAAGGGCAAGGGGGGCAAAGGGAAAGGGAAGGATGGCAAGAAGGGCAAGAAGGAGGCGCTCGAGGAGGCGGAGGAGACGTCAGACACGGAGCTGCTGAAGGCGGAGGAGAGCGAGGAGCCCGAGGTGGTGGAGGAGGAGAAGGAGGAGGAGGAGGTCGCTGTGGAGGAGCCCAAGAAGGCGAAAGGGAAGGAGAAGAAGGGGGTGCTCAAGGCGGTGGTGGCCAAGAAGCCGGGCCGGGGGAAGAAGGTGCAGCTGGAGCCGGAGGAGGAGGAAGGCGAGAGCAATGCCGCACCGGCCAAGAACCTCAAGGGCACCTCCAAGCTGGTGATGGGGCTGGCGGCTGACAACACCAAGAAGAAGAAAGGGGCCAAGGGTGCGGAGGCCAAGGGCCAGACGAAAGCATCCACTGTGGCAGCTGGCCCAGCCGAAGAGGAGGAGGTGGCGGCAGAGGCACCGAAGGCCCGGGCGAAGCGGAGCCTCCGCAGCACCTCCAAGCTCTTCATGGGCTTCAAGAAGTTGGGGCTGAGGCGGCCCAAGAAGGGGCAGTTCAAGAACACGTCCCGCTTCTTCTGGGGGCTGCAGAAGCACAGCACCAAGAGGAAGAAGAAGAAGAAGAACAAGGCCGTGCTCAAGTCCACCTCCAACCTCATGGTGCGCTTCAAGCACGTGGGCAAGAAGAGGAAGGAGGCGGATGCCACCACTGTGGCTGCCACCACCGCTGCCACCGCCGCCACCTCCCTGCCGGCAAAACCATCCTTCCTGCTGCTGCGCCGGGCAGGGCAGGCGGCCGAGGACGGCGCGTCCCTCTTCCGCCGGCGCCCGGAAAGGAAATTCAAGCCCCGGGCGCAGGTGCTGAGCAAGGCGGCCGCCGCCACGGGCTGGCTGGCCAGGAAGCTGCTCTCGCGGCGCGGGCAGCTGGCGGGGGGCGGCCGGGCAGCCGACACGGCCTGGCTGTCCCGCATCGGTGCCAAGAAGCTGCCGTTCCCCGCGGAAGACGAGATCCTCAGGCACCGAGCCAACATGAGGCGGCTCCCGGCCGGCAGCGGGCCGGCGGCTCCCGGTGCAGCACGGCACGGCCAGGAGCGGCTCGGCAGCATGGCGCGGCGCCCGTCACGGCGGCGATCGCAGCGTACGCCTGTAGAGACGCCGGTGCCGCGCTATGGGTGGGCACAGGAGGAGCGGGATGGGGCCTACGGGCGCCGGCATGGGTACGCCAAGGAGGTGCAGGAGGGGGCCTGTGGCCACCGGCTGAGCTACACCAAGGAGGAGGAAGACGGAGCCTACGGTCGCTGGCGTGGCTATGCTGAGGAGGAGGAGGATGGGCCCTATGGCCTCCAGCACGGTTATGCTGAGGAGGAAGAGGAGGAGGAAGGCTACATGCAGTCACCAACCCCAGCCTACCCGGCGGGGTACGGCTTTGAGGAAATGGCGCCCAGCCGTTACGTCGAGTACCCTGGCTATGAGGCGGAGGAGGAGTACGGTTTCTGTGGCGGGGGCTGGGATGAGGACGAGCCATTGGAGCACCCCTATGGCTGCGCAGAGGACGAGGACTACGAGCCGTATGGTGACAGGACCCTGCTCCGCCTCCACGACCCTTATGGCAGCGACCTGGAGTACGGCGAGGAGGCGGCGGGGCCCTTCGGCTACGCGAGGGACCCATACGAGGACTTTGGGGACCCCCTCAGCCCCGTGGCAGGCGGTGGGGGGTACATGGGGAATGAGTACCCCGAACACCGCATCCAGTACAGCGAGGGCGGGTGGGCGCCGCACGCCCAGTCCTCCTGCAACCCCTACGCCCTGCCCCTGGACGAGATCGCCGAGGCCGAGGAGCCGGAGGAGTGGGAGGAGGAGGAGAGGGATTATCCTTTCTCCATCCTCAGCACCTCCTCTCTCAAGGGCATGCGGGACACGCTGTCCTCCAAGCTCTCCCTCAACAGGAAATTCAGGCTCTTCCCCCGGCCTCAGGTCAAGATTTTCGGCAGGGACCGCCTGGACATCTCCCTCCCACCGTCCCCGCACCGTGACGAGGATGACTATGATGAGTACGAGCCGCTGCCGGCTGCCGTTGGCCCCGCGGGATGCCGGGGGGGCCGGGTCTCGGCGGCGCGGGCGTGCGGGAGCCCGCTGGGGCAGTTCCTGCAGCACTCCCTCTTGCAGCCCCAGCCCCTGCTCCAGCCCCCCAGCCGCCCACCTCGGGGTGTGGGAGCCCCCCAAGACCGTGGGGCCCCCCAGCCTTCCTACAGGTGCTTCAGCCGCAGGCTGGCGGGGATGGAGAGCTCTGGGTCGGTGCGGACAGGGGGTGGCCGGGACCCCCCGCCCCGAGATGCTCCCTCCAGGGACCCCTCCCCACCAGGGGGGCCATGGGGACAGCCCCCTCCCCGGGAACCAGGGGTTTTGCGGCCGCCCTCGCTCCGTAACCCCTTTGCAAACCCTGGGGGCTCCCCACCACCAGCCCGGCAGCACCCTGGCAGCATGCGGGGCGAGGGCGCGCGGCGCTCCCCATCCCTCGGCGCCAGCCTCCGCCGGCTCAGCCCTGAGCCCCCCGCCACGCCACGGGCACCCCCAAACACCGTGATGTCGGGGCCGGGGTCACAACGTTTGGGGGTACCCGTGGCAGGGTCGGGGAGGTCCCCGTCCCCGCGGCCGTCACGGCGGAGCAGCCCCCCCGGGATGGCATCCCCAGGACGGCTCCCCCAAGCCTGGACCCGGCAGCCTGAGCCCCCCACCAAGGCCGTGAAGCCGCTGATGAGGACTCCCTTCCTCCCACCGTCCTCACGCCCTGGCAGCCGCCGACTCGGCCCCCCCAGCCCCTCCTGGGACAAGGGACCCAGCATGGAGCTGCCCCCCTGGCAGGGCACCCCCCCGCCGCCCAGCCCTGCACCTGGGCCCCCCAAATCTTTCCTCCAGCGCATCGGGCAGCCCCTGGCTGGCATGGCCCCGCAGTCACAGCCAGCAAGGCCATCTCCTACTGAAACGGGGGGCCGCAGCCTGTCCCCGGGACGGATCCGGCACATGGGGCAGTCCCTGGCATCGCTGCTGGTGGGGAGCATGGCCCCCACCCAAGCCCCCCCATCCCCACCTCCGGCTCGCCGTCCCCTGTCCCGCTCGCCCTCCCCGCCGAGGCGCGCATCCCGGCGGGATGGGGGCACCCCCAGATCTCCAAGCCCTAACGTGCGGTGCCCGCTCCCCACCTCCACCCCCAGCACCCGCCGCAGCCCCTCGCCCCGTGGCCGTGCCCCGGGCTCTCCGTCCGCCCTCCGCCGCAGCACGCGTGCCCCCGAGCCTCCGGAGAGCGAGGCTGTGGCCGGGGAGGACGGCGCGGGGCGCTACGCCGTGGTGACGCCGCAGATCCAGAGGCTGGGCTCCTTCCGGAGAGCGTCCCGCATGTACAAGCAGCACTGGTCCAAGCAGCACGTCGTGCAGGTGCAGGAGATGCCCGACGCCTGGACGGCCGAGCAGGGCTACCCCCGGCGCCCCACTGAGCGCAGCCGGCAGCGGGCGAGCCAGCGGGGAGCTGACATCGCCCGGTACCTGAGCCAGCGCTCGCCGGTGGGCGACTGGAGGGACAGGAACCCCTGGGCGGACGGGTACCTGGGCACCAAGCAGCCCTGGCGCAGCAAGGTAACGCCGGCGGTGGGGTGCCGGGGCGAGCGCGGGGTGGTCTGGAGTGGAGATCCCCATGGGATGGAGCTGGTGGGTGAGCGGGCATCGTGTCCGGCCCCAGCCACCAGCCACCCGCTCGCCTGCCAGGAAGGGAAAGCGTGGTGTTGAGGGTTTTGGGGAGCGCGGAGCTGGCAGAGCTGGGGGGTGAGCTGGTGTGGGCGTTGGGGGGTCCTGCTGGATGGGGGACGGTGACTGCACGGCCCCCCCTGTGCAGGGGACACCTGACTCCCGCTGGCTGCAGCCCACGTATGTAAATGCTGAGACCCGATCCGCGGGCTGGGGCGGGAGAGGTTTCGTTAGCAGGCGGCACGGCGACCCCGGCGGGTGTCTGCTTTCCTGCCCGCTGCCGGCTGGGCTCCGGGGTGGGCCGTGCTGCCTCCACGCTGCCGGCTCTGCCAATCCTCTGTGGCACGGCCACGGCACCGGGCACAGCCATGGGGAGCAGCCCCCGGCCCCCACGGCTCAGCCACCTCCCTCCATCGTTTCCCCCAGAGGTGCCGGCCCGCTCGCGGGTTTCCATCGCCTGTCCCTCTGCTTGCAGCCCCCGTGGGGACTTTGGGTGAATGGTGTGGGTGCTGCGGTGAGGGCAGCACAGCTGCCTCCTGTTCCCACCTGCCCACACGGAGCAGGACCGGGGCTCCCCAGGAACAGTTCCTGGGACAGTCCCAAGTGACGCCTTCCTGGCCGCTTGTCCCAATTTCCAGCACCGTTCTTCTCCATCGATACGTGATGCTCTTGCCATGGGGATCCCAATTTGGGACCGCGGGGTGTTTGCATGGGGTCCCTGTGCTCGCTGGTGTTGGGCTCCCCAGTTTGAGATCACAGATGGCAGTTTTGGGTCGGTCAAAATGGCCCAGGTGGGACGTGGTGGAGGGGGCAGCAGTGCCCTGATGGCCCCGCGCGGTTGCTCCGTGCAGATGCAGTCGCTGTGCAGCCTGCCCATCGTGCGCTACCAGGAGCCGCAGGAGGAGGACGGGCTGGAGGACCTGACCCAGCTGGAGTGAGTGCCCCGGCCCCAGGGGCTGTGGGTGGCAGGGACGTGTTTGGGGACAGGCAACACGTCCTGTGCCCCCCCTGCGCCCCGTAACGCAGCCTCTGCCCGCACCAGGGACCTGCAGGAAGCCGCGGTGCTGAGCAACATCCGGACACGGTTCGAGCGCCAGCTCGTCTACGTAAGGACAGGGCCGCAGGCGTCCCCCGAGGCTGCGGGGGCTCGAGGGGTGTTTGCCCTCCCAGTGGCGCAGCCCCAGACCTCGTTGTCCCACAGACGTACATCGGCAGCATCCTGGTGTCGGTGAACCCCTACCGGCTGTACAACATCTACGGGACGGAGCAGGTGCTGCAGTACGAGGGCAGGGCGCTGGGCGAGAACCCCCCGTGAGTATCGGGGTGCCAGCCGTCACCCACCCCGGGTCCTACAGGAGCTCCCAGGCCATGGGGACCACCGGAGGTCCCCGTGATGCGGTGCCACATGCCCCAAATATGCTTCCCCCCCCTCTCCAGGCACCTCTTTGCGATTGCGAACGTCGCCTACTCTAAAGTGATGGATGCCAAACACAACCAGTGTATCGTCATCAGGTGAGAGGGGCCGGCCCCACGCAGCCCCTAATTAGCACCACCCTGATTGCGCAGGGTGCTGGCACGAGCCCGGCCCAGCCCCGGGGCCGATGGGGTGCCTCTGGGCACGGTGAGGGTGCACGGGGTGGGCGCACAGCGGGTGCCTCCGCTCTGCGTTTCAGTGGGGAGAGCGGCTCGGGGAAGACCGAGGCCACCAAGCTGATCCTGCGCTACCTGGCAGCCGTCAGCCAGAAGCGCAGCACTGCACAGCAGGTGGGTGCTGCCCACCCTGGGCACCTCCCTGTCCCTGTCCCCTGACCCCTTGCTGCTCTCCCCTCCACCATCTCCACCGCTCTCTCCTTGTCCCCACGCTGCCACCTGGACCACAGCAGACAGAGGTACCGGGGGGACGTGGGCTGGGCTGGCTCAAGGGGGCTGAGCATCGCGGTGGCACCGCTGCCACCTCGCCCCAGCTGCACGGGGACAGCGGGGATGGGGACCGGGAGCGGTGTGCATGCACGTGCCTGGGATCGTTGCACTGTCCCCCATCCCTATGCAGCCTGGTGGTGTCGCACGCCTTGAATTTGGGTGTGCAAAGCTGGCGGCACAGCAGGAGGGTTCGGCACAGTGGGTCCCTGCTGGGGGGACAGCCTGTGGCTGTGGCGCCTTGGGGTGTCCAGGCCGTGGGCTCACCCCGGGCTCTCCCTCTTGGCCACGGGCAGATCCTGGAGGCGACCCCCTTGCTGGAATCCTTCGGCAACGCCAAAACTGTGAGGAATGACAATTCCAGCAGGTTTGGGAAGTTTGTGGAAATCTTTCTGGAGGAGTAAGTAACGCCGAGCCCCCACCCCGCATCCTCCTCTCCCGGGGGGCCCCATCCCAGCCCTGCTCCTGGGGTTCCCCTGCCCGCTACCCATCACAGCTGGGTGGGACACACGTGGGGATGTTTTAGGGGTCGAAGAGTGGAAGGGGCACAGATGATGCTGCCTGAAGTCACGCATCATTTGCTGCCCCCTGCCCACAGCACTGGGGAGGGGGTACAGGGGTGCCGTGCCCAGGGTGGGTTTGTGGGTCCCCGCAGCCCCTCATGGGGGATGCCTGATGTCCCTCAGGGGGTGCAGCAGCTCCATCCCTCGCTCGGGATCCCAGCTCAGATCCCTCTCCCTGCCACCCATCCCTGCTGGGGGGGGGAGGGTACCTGGGGACCAGGGTGACCCCCACCTGTGCCGGGGGGAGCTGGGGCAGGCGCGGAGCCACCCCACAGCCCCCAGTTTTCCAGCCGGGCGCCCACTCTCGCCCCTGCAGTGGTTTGATCTGCGGTGCCATCACCTCTCAGTACCTGCTGGAGAAGTCCCGCGTGGTCTTCCAGGTGGGTGGCAGGGGGGCTCTGCCTGTGCCCCCCCCAGCTCTGCCCGTGTCACCCCCGTCACAGCTCGGCTCTCTGCTCCGCAGGCCAAGAGCGAGCGCAACTACCACATCTTCTACGAGATGCTGGCGGGGCTGCCCGCCCAGCAGCGGCAGCGGTACTGCCTGCAGGGCGCCGAGACCTACTACTACCTGAACCAGGTTGTGCGCCCCCCCCCCCCCCCCTTGCCCGCCCCCGGCCCCTTTCTGAGGGTTTCAGGGAGTCCCCCTGTCCCCCAGCCTCCCCAGGTTTGGGGGTGGGATGCTGATGGCATCGGGGGGGCCGTGGCAGGGTGGGAACTGCGAGATCCCCGGCAAGGACGACGCGGAGGGTTTCCGACGGCTGCTCAGCACCATGGAGGTGCTGGGCTTCAGCGTGGACGAGCAGAACAGCATCTTCCGCATCCTCTCCTCCGTCCTCCACCTGGGCAACGTCTACTTCGAAAAATACGAGGTACCAGCCCCAGCCCCGGACTGCCCTCTTTCGGCCCGATTTGGGGTGCAGAGGAGGGGACCGTGGTGTCACCCCACGTCCCGCAGACGGACTGCCAGGAGATCGCCACGGTGGTGAGCGCCACGGAGATCCGGACGGTGGCGGAGCTGCTGCAGATCTCCCCCGAGGGGCTGCAGAAAGCCATCACCTTCAAGGTGACGGTGAGTGCGTGGGGGGCAGGAGTGTCCGAGCTCCTGTCCGAGCGGTGCCGGACCCCAGTGGGTCCAGAACCACGGCCGTGGTGGCTGAAAGCTCTGCCACACTGATGGCTTCGTGTGCCCCCAACCAGGAAACGCTGCGGGAGAAGATTTTTACCCCCCTGACTGTCGAAAGCGCTGTGGATGCCAGGTGAGGTGAAGGGGGTCTGGGCTGCAGGGGGATGGGGATGGCACAGGGGACAGGGGCTGGAAAAGGGGCTGATCGCATCCCCGTGGTGTGGGTTTGGTGCTGGGCACCCAACCTGCGGCCCCAGCTGGGGCTGTGCAGGGTGCTGCGAGGGGCAGCGGGTGGCCGGGGTGCCCTGTGCCAGCGCTCTGCTCGCCCACCCCGCGCAGGGATGCCATCGCCAAGACCCTGTACGCCCTGCTCTTCGGCTGGCTCACCGACCGCATCAACAAGCTGGTGTACCCGCGGCAGGACGCCCTCTCCATCGCCATCCTGGACATCTACGGCTTCGAGGTGGGGGCTGGCCCCTCCGCGTCCTCCCTCTCCCCCCAGTTCACCACGGCTCCTGCGTGGTCCCGTGAGCCACGACCCTTTTTTTTTTTTTTGGTAGGATCTCAACTTCAACAGCTTCGAGCAGCTGTGCATCAACTATGCCAACGAGTACCTGCAGTTCTTCTTCAACAAGATCGTCTTCCAGGAGGAGCAGGTGGGAAGGGGAGAGGAGTTGGGGTCTGCCCTTCCCCGGCCACCTTTTGATGTCACCGCGGAGCTGGGGAGGGGACTTTGGGGTGTCCGAGCACCCACCCCATAGCACGGGGCTCAGCGTGCGGCCGGCATCGCAGGAGGAGTACCTGCGGGAGCAGATCGAGTGGAAGGAAATCCCCTTCAGCGACAACCAGCCCTGCATCGACCTCATCTCCCAAAAACCCTACGGCATCCTCCGCATCCTGGACGACCAGAGCTGCTTCCCCCAGGTGAGGCGCTGCCCGGAACCGAGGCAGCGAGGACGGGGTGTCACCGTGCCCGGGTGAGTGCACCCCTCTCTGCCAGTGGGGAAACTGAGGCACAGAGCAGCAGGTGCCCATAAGCTGCAATGACGGAGCAGAGAGCTGGGGCTGGCTGGTTCCTAAATCTGGCTGGAAGTGATCTCCCCAGCTTGTAGCCCGCTTAGGGGTGAATTTCTCCCCTTTCTGGGTGGGGGGGTCATCACTTCGGGTGCATCCCAGGGGTGCCGCGGAGCCTCACCCCGTGCCGTCCCCAGGCCACGGACCACACGTTCCTGCAGAAGTGTCACTACCACCACGGCACCAACCCGCTGTACACCAAGCCGAAGATGCCGCTGCCCGAGTTCACCATCAAGCACTACGCGGGGAAGGTGACCTACCAGGTGCGGGGCGCCCAGCCCGGGCCTTTGGGGGTGGATTAAATACAGGAGGGTCATGGGGCTGATCCTGCAGTGGGGGGCGAGGGACAGCTCTGAAGGGCTGGCTGGGGCCGGGAGCAGCCCCCTACCTTCAGGGTCCTGGCCTTGAGCTCCTCATCCCCCTACCGTGCTCCTCACCGGGAGGTCTTGCTCTGTGCCAGGTTCACAAGTTTTTGGATAAGAACTACGACCAGGTCCGCCAGGACGTGCTGGACCTGTTCCTCAGCAGCAGGACCAAGGTAGGGCCCTGCCCAGCCTCGGGGCTGTGCGGTGACGGGGCAGGGGGACATCGGTCCGTGCTGCTTTTATGTCCCCAAGCATTCGTCCCCATGGTGCAGGAAACCAGGGGACCCGTAGCAGAGGATGCCACTGGCTCGGCCCCGTGCCCTTTACCCATGGGGTTCCCCAGGCTTTGCCCCCCTCCATCAATGCATTCCCCTCTTGGGATTCCTCCGTCTCAAAAACCCAGCGGCCTTTCCAAGAAGGGGACTCGGGGGTGCTGTGCCACCACGGCCACCTTCCTCCTCCGTAACCCTTCCCGTCCCTCCAAGGTGGTGGCCAACCTCTTCTTCGGCCATGCCCAGGTGCTGGCCCGGCAGAGGAGCCTGGTCAGGAGGAGCAGCACCAGGACGCGGCGCTACAAGGCTCCCACCGTGGCCGCCCGCTTCCAGCAGTCGCTGCTCGACCTGGTGGAGAAGATGGAGAGGTCGGGGTGGGCAGGACATGCCCTGGTGGCAGGGCTGGCTTTGTCCCCCGTGCCCTGTGGCTCATGTTGTCCCTCCAATGCAGGTGCAACCCCTTCTTCGTGCGCTGCCTCAAACCCAACAACAAGAAAGTGAGAGCTGGCCCTGGCAGCGCAGTGGGCGCGTGGTGGCACCGGGGTCCCCACGTCCCCCTTCCCCTCGCCAGTTTGGGTTTGCTCGTGTGGCTTCACCCCCTCGTTCCCCAGGAGCCGGGGCTCTTCGAGGCCGACGTGGTCAGCAGCCAGCTGCGGTACTCGGGCATCCTGGAGACCATCCGCATCCGCAAGGAGGGCTTCCCCATCCGCATCCCCTTCCTCGTCTTCATCGACAGGTGCCGGGGGTGCTCGGGGCGGTGGCTCGGAGCTTGTCACTGTGGGGAGGGTCTGTGGCAGTGTCCCCACCCGGGCTGCGGCAGGGGGAGGTGTCCCTTGTGGTGAGAGCGTCACGGGCTCGCCCAGGTACCGCTGCCTGGTCGACATGTGGTCCAACGTGGTTCCCAACGGGGCCAACTGCGTGGAGATGCTGAGGAACCTCTGCCCCGTCAGCCCCAGCATGTACTACGTCGGCGTCACCAAGGTACCGACCCCCAAAAGGCCGCCAGGGTGTCGGGGCGCTCCCGTCCCCGCGGTGCCCCGAGGGAAGGCAGCCGAATCGGGGCTCTCACAGCATTGCCCCCCCCCCCCCAGCTCTTCCTGAAGGAGCAGCTGTACCAGGCGCTGGAGAGCAAGCGAGCCCGTGCGCACCACCTGGCCGCGCTCACGCTGCAGCGCTACGCCCGCACCTTCTTCATCAAGCGGCGCTTCCGCTCGCTGCGCCGCAAGATCGTCCTGCTGCAGAGCCGGGCGCGCGGCTACCTGGCCAGGTGGGGGCCTGGGGGACACCGGGGGGGGGGGGGGGGACCCAGCAGGTGGCACGGGGTGACAGCGGTGCCCTCCCGCAGGCAGCGGTACCGGCGCATGAGGCACACGCTCATCAAGTTCAGGTCGCTGGTGCACATCTACGTGAACCGCCGGCGGTACCTCAAGGTGAGGTGGGCAACGGCACGGCACGGGGGGGTCACCACTGGATTCTGAGCCCCCCCAGACCTGCAGGGCAGTGCCTGGTGGGTGATGGCACCCCAAGGGGGTCCCGTGCCGCTGGGTCTCCCGCTCAGCGCGGTGTCCCTGCTTGCAGAGGAAGGAGGACGCCCGCCGGCGGGCGGAGGAGGAGAAGGAGAGGATGAAGCAGGTAACGGGGCAAGGATGTGTGCAGCACTGGCAGCAGCGTGTGTGTGCAACGTGTGTGCAATGCTGCCGTGCCCTCGTCCATGCCATGCGTTCACCCATCGCTGTGGCATCTGGGGTGAGGAGCAGCGCGGTGAGTGCGTGCCATCCCTGTGCTCATGGCAGGAGCTGACGAGGAGGGAGGTGGTGGACGTGACGCACCTGGAGATCCCCGCAGAGCTGATGGGGCTGCTGGAGGCCGCGGCGGGTGAGTGGGGCCGGCACGGCTCCCAGTTGGGCCACCCTTGTCCCCGTCTGTGGGGCGCGGGTGCCGGAGCTGCCGGCTGTGCCGTAGCCGCCCGGGAGGTGAACGCCGGCTGCGTGGTCCTGGTGCCGCCCCCGGCATTGCAGCCCGACTCCCAGCTCACCCTCCCACTCGACATCAACGACTACCCCATGGCCAAGTACGTGCGGGGCCACTTCCAGGTAAGGGTGGCACCGGCAGCCCGGCGGTGGGCGCCTGCCCTGGTGGGCGAGGGGCTCGTGGGGTTCCTCGGCGCCCTGGTCGCGGTGGAGTGGTTTGGTTTGGGGTCCCCGCATGCGGCTCAGCGGTGCCATGGAGCATGAGAGGGGCCGGCTGCGGGGTGGCTGCGGTGCTGCGCGGGGCTGGAGGCAGCCTCCTGCCCTCCCGCCCTCCCTGTGGGTTCCTGTCGTCTCCAGGGGCCGGGGGGACCCCGCTGACGTTATCGCAGAGACCCGCCAAGCCCTCCTGGACGCCCGACGCGGGGCAGATCTGGAACCGCCTCAGGCGCTGCTGCTCCGCGGGGCCAGGAGACCAGGTCGCTTTGCTCCCGGGCCCCCGTCCCTGGCCCTGGCTGCTTAGCGCCCTTCCTCCTCCTCTTCCTCCTCTCCCCCTATTTTGGCTGTGTTTCCAAGTCTCCGGGATCCCCAACAGCAGCGCCGGGGCCAGATCCCGCTCTCAGCCTCACGGCGGTGCCAGCCCCATCCTGCCCCCCAGCCCCATAGCTTCCATCCACCATGCTCAGCACCATGGGTCTGTGCCTCCCATCGTGTCCCGGGTGGCAGTGGCAGGGTCCCCGGGGGCCGGGTAGCCACGGGTGCGGGTGTCGCTGCAGGAGCCGGCTTTTGGGATGCTGACGGCCCCGCTGGCAGCTCCGCTCACCCGGCTGGACGAGGAGCTGTGCCACGAGGCGCTCGGCCTCTTCAAGCTGGTAGGTGGGACGGCGCGGGCTGCGGCACCGCGAGGAGGAGACGGGGTGGGAGAAAGAAGCCAGACGGCCTCCCCGCTCTGCCCCTGCTGTCCCCGCCGCAGATCCTGCGCTTCATGGGCGACCCGGGGCTGGGCGGCTCGCAGGAGACCCTCTTTGGCAACTACATCGTGCAGAAGGGGCTGGCGGCGCCGGGGCTGCGGGACGAGCTGCTGGCACAAGCCGCCAACCAGGTCTGGCGCAACACCAACGTCAACAACGAGGAGCGGGGCTGGCTGCTGCTGGCCGCCTGCCTCAGCGCCTTCCCCCCCTCGGCCGCCTTCGACAAGTACCTGCTCAAGTGAGCCGGGGTCGGGGGCTCGCTGGGACCCCGGGGGATGGCGTGGGAGGGTGTCCGGGTCCTGCTAGGGACCACCGGGAGGTGGGGGGGGGCAGCCCCCAGATCCGCAGGGTCCCATTTGGACAGCCTGCCACGTGTGCCCGGTGGCACTGCTGCGTCCCTCCGGCGTCCTACCGGTGCCCTCAGGACCTTCCTGGTGCGTGTGCCCAAGGATGCTGCTCGCATCTGGGGGTTCTCTGAGGTCCCCCCGTGGTCTCTTAGGACCAGCCTGGTGCAGGTGCCTGGGGCCACCACCGGGCAGCCCCTCAGCGTCCCCCCTTCCCCGTAGGTTTGTCTCCGACTACGCCTTCGCCGGCTACAAGCCGGTGTGCCAGCGCAAGCTGATGCACGCCATGGCGCGGTCCCAGCTGGGCGCCGCGGCCGCCCGCGCCTACCCGCCCTCGCTGCTGGAGTGGACGGCGAACCGGCGGCAAGCCAGCATGGCGCTGCAGCTCTTCTGCTTCAACGGTGCGGGGCCGCACGGGGACGGGGCTCGGAGGGGGTCCCGGCGTGGCCAACCCCACTGGGGTCTCCGGCAGGAGGTAGGTGGGGAGCTGGGGACGCGCTTACCGCCTGTTCCTCCCCAGGCGACACGTTCTCCTGCCCCGTGCACTCCTGGAGCACCGGCGAGGACCTGGCCGGGGATGTCCTGAAGCACAGGTACCCGGTGGCTCAGCACCCAGCGGGGCGAGCGCAGCACCCAGCATCACCCCGAGCCATTTCGGGTAACCCCAAGCTGTAGGGTGCCCAGCTCATGGGCACGGTGTCCCCGCGGAGCCGGGGCAGCACCACCAGCGGTCTGCTGTCGGCAGGGGGCTGGCAGAGGGCTGGCGCGGCTGGTCCGTGGCCATGAAGGTGGGCACCCAGTGGGCCGAGCTGGCCGGCCACGACTACGTCCTGGACCTCGTCTCCGACCTGGAGCTGCTCCAGGGCTTCCCCAAGCAGAAGTCGTGCTTCCTCATCGCCTGGGAGGGCGCAGGGAGCCGCGGCCGTGCCAGCCAGGCGTAGGTACCCGGCACGGGGCACCGGCAGCAGGGCTGGATCGGTGCCGCAGGGTCGTGGGTTGGGGCCGGGGGGCCTCGAGTTAAGCGAACGCCCCCTCCCCGCAGGGCGCAGGGGCACGGTGGCGTGGATTTGGACGAAGTGCCTCCTCCTCCGGCCGTCAGAGCGCCCACGCTGCCCTCGCTGGCGGAGGCAGAGGGGTACCCGCCGCACGGTACGGCACCCCCAGTACCGTGCTGCTCCCCCGGCCCCGAGCTGCCTGCGGGGCCGCGCCTGCTGCGGGGCCGGGGTCTCATCCTGCGCCCTGCCTGCCAGATTCTGACTTTGGGGAGCCGCGCACCCAGAAGGGTTTGGACCGGTACCTGGACAGCCTCTTCGACCCGGTGCTGTCCTACGGCAACGGGGTGAGCGCTGCTGTGCCCCCCCCCCCCGCCTGAGGCACAGCGGCGCTGGGGGCGTGGGGCATGGAACAGGCTCTGCCAGGGGGCTCTGCCTCAGTTTCCCCCCGATGCTGATCCCCAGGAGCTGGAGAAGCCGGCTGTCCTCGTGCAGAGGATGAAGGGAGGAGGTGGCACAGGAGGAGGGGACAGCGGGGGTGATGCCAAGCAGACCAGACCCGCTGCGCCTGCAGAGCCGCGGCAGCCGAGGGGTGAGCTCAGGGGTCTGTCCCTGGCTCTGTGCCCCAGTTTCCCCACCTGATCCCCAGCCCCTCGGCTCGGGGACACCCTGGGACCCCGCGGCCCTCAGTGCTCTCCCCTTTGCCTTCACAGCTGCGGAGCAGCGCTGGGCGGACCCCAACCCACCAGGAACCCCGGTCAGTGGGGCAGGACTGGGAGGGGCTGGGCCCAGTGCTGGGGACACTGGGGGACAACGGGGACAGGAGCCAGGTCCTCACAGCGTGACTGTCCTTGCAGGGCAGAGCAGCGGAGGTGTCACCCATCCGTGGCCCCCAGCCCCGGCCCTACCTGCAGAAAGCCGGTAAGGGGTGCCCGGGCTGGGGTCCTCGGCTTGTGCCACCGAGGGGACAGGGCGCCCGAGCCAGAGCTCGTCCCCACAGCGCCCACAGGCCAGCAGTGGGATGGCGAGCCGGTGCGGCACTCCCGGCTCAACTCGGAGCACTTCCCGCGGCCCACGCACAACATCCGAAACATCATCCGGCAGTGCCAGCCCGCCCCGCGCGGCACCCAGCCCGCCAGGTACCCCCGGCCCCGCAGCGAGCCACGGGGCTGCCAGCCACATCCCCCGGCCCCATTGCCCCAAGGTTGGGGTTTGGGTGACGCTGGGGTTTGGGTGACGCTGGGGTTTGGGTGATCCCGGGGTTTGGGTGTGTGTGATGCTGGGTTTTGGGTTACTCTGGGGTGCTGTCTCCGCAGCAAGCTCTTTGGGAAGAAGCTGGACCCCCACGAGGAAGCCATGCAGATCCTGAAGGAGCAGCTCTCGGCAGCCCAGGTGCCCGCGGCCGTGGAAGGGACGGGGCCACCCCCGGGTCTCCCGTGCCGGGCTGGGGTTGCCGCCAGCCCTGACCACAGCCCGCTCGCCGCCCCGCAGGGACCCACGGAGGCGGCGGCCGCGGTGAAACCGGTCACGGGTGGTGGGTACCAGCCGCGAGCACCGACGGGGAGACCGGCAGCCACCCGGCCCCCAGGTATCACTGGGGGGGTCGGGGCAGAGGGGGCATCTCATCCTCCCCGATAGCACTGGGTGATGGCTGATGGGGCTGGGTATGGGTCCAGCTCTGCAGCATCCTCACGGGATAGCTGCCGTGCCCGGCTAAACCCTCTCTGCCCCCTGTGCCTCAGTTTCCCCTGGTGGAGAGGGGCTGCCGGTGCCCCCCCGGGGACACGCAGGGCTTTCCCACCCTTTGCAGTCTCCGTGTCACGGGAGCTCCCGTCCGAGGCGCAGCAGGTCCAGACCCGGCTCCACCGCAGCTGCAGCGAGGACTTCTACACCTACCACAATGTGCCGTGGAAAATGTACATCCGCAAGGAGGTGCGGGGCTGGGGCTGGAGGGAGGGCTGGGGGGGGGCACAGTCTGCTCCGTGGGGCACGGGGAGAGGGCAGGGGGACGTGGCACGGGCAGCAGCATCTGCTCCGTGTCCCTTCTGTGCTGGGACAAGGCTGGTGTCAGATGGGTGCGTGGATAGAGGGGGTTTTCTGTGCTGCTGTCCCTCCTGGCAGGTTTTCTACCCCAAGGACAGCTGCAACAACCCGCTGCTGCTGGACCTCATCTTCCGGCAGGTGAGGCGCTGAGCCAGCCCCGCACCCCCATCTACAAGCCCCACTGAGCCTCCTGTGACCCATCCGAGGGCAGGGGAGAGCCTGGGGGGGCTGGGGGTCACATTACTCCCCGTGCTCCTCACCCCTCGCCCAGATCTTCACCGACACGCTCTCCGACACCTGCATCCGCATCAGCCCCGAGGAGCGGCTCCGCATGAAGTCCCTCTTCGGTAACGCCGCACCCCGAGCCTGCTGCTCCCGGGGGGGGGGGGATCACAATGGGGGGGCTCCCACCTGGCCGCTCCGGTACCCGTCCCCATCTCCTGGGGATGCTCAGCTCCCCATCGCCGTCCTGCTGGGCTGGGAAAGGGGTCGAGCAGCCCCGCTCCCACCACAAAACCCGCGCCCGGATCCTCCTGGGAGCAGGGGGATGCTCACTTTGCCGTATTCCTCTCCGCAGCGGAAAACAAGCTGGACTCCTTCAGCCCGGTGGCCACCGAGAGCGTCAAGAAGGAGATCGTGGCTGCTGCACGGGACGGCTGCGAGGTGTATTTCTCACGCCTCTTCCCCGCCACGGTGAGGACAGAGCCACAGGGCAGAGCGGTGGCATCCCCGTGCCCTGTCTGACGTGGCCATCCTATCCCATCCCATCCCATCCCATCCCATCCCATCCCGCCCCACAGGGCAGCGTGGGCACAGGGGTGCAGATCCTGGCCGTGTCCCACGCCGGCATCAAGCTGCTGCGGCTGGTGAAGGGCACCAACGTGCCCGGGGAGCAGCTGCGGGTGCTGCGGGCGTACAGGTAGGGGCGAGCAGGCAGCACGGCCCCGCACGGCTCCCGGGGTGGGGTGAGTGCCGCGGGTGCTTCACCCTGCCCTCGCCCTGCCCCAGCTACGCCGACGTGCTCTTCGTGACCACCCCG
The DNA here is from genome assembly GCF_009769625.2 of Cygnus olor. Lineage (NCBI taxonomy): Eukaryota > Metazoa > Chordata > Aves > Anseriformes > Anatidae > Cygnus > Cygnus olor. Next base: position 15,074,868 of record NC_049183.1, read on the forward strand.
TCCAGGAACATGCTGGAGTTCAACCTGAGCAGCGAGAAGCTCATCCTCTTCTCCCCCAAGGCCCCGCAGGTCAAGGCCATGGTGGACCAGTTCATCACGGAGCTCAGGAAGGTGGGGGGGCACCTCCCGGGGCTGGGGTGGGCAGCAGGGGACAGCCGGCAGCAGGGCTTGGTGGGGTTGGCACCCTGGGGTGGCTCTGAGGCTGGGGGTGCTTGAAGCCCTTGTGCATGGGTGTGCATGAATTTCCATGGGTCTGCATGGATTTCCTTGGGTCTGCACGGATTTCCTCGGGTGTGCACGAATTTCCATGGCTGTTCATGCACCTCCGCGGGTGTGCACGCATGCGAGGGCTGTGCCAGCCCCTCCGTGTCCCCAGGACTCCCAGTACGTGGTGGCCGTCAGGAACTACAGCCCGGAGGACGGCGCCCAGCTCAGCTTCCACAAGGGGGACATCATCCACCTGCAGCCGCTGGAGCGCCCCGAGCGAGGTGAGCGGCCCCCAGATCCCCGCACCCATAGCCCTGCGCCCTGCTGTGGGGGTCTCTCAGGAGAGCCACCGCCTCTTGCACGGCTTCACCATCACCCACTGCCCTTCGCAAGCCCAGGGGGTCCCATCCTGACATGGCCGGGGTCTCCCCCGGCACCACCGCGCTGCTCTGCCCGGTGCCAAAACGGCCTCGTTTGGGGACACGAGGGTGGCAGGTCCCCGTGACGCCCCTGTCCTTGTCCCTGTCCCTCCCCTCCCAGACCACTACTACGGCTGCGTGGTCCGCAAGAAGGTGATGTACCTGGAGGAGCTGAAGACGGGCACCCAGGATTTTGGTGGGTGGCTCTGGGGGTGCTGGGGTGTCCCCGCATGTGTCCCCAGCGTGTGTGCTGCTGCCCTGGGCCATGCCCCGTCCCGGGGCCGGATCCCCCCTCTGCTGCCCCGCGGCTGGCTGGTTCGGGCTCTTTTTGGCACCAACCCAAAGCAGGGCCACATCCCTGCATCCGATGGGGTCCGTGTCCCCTCTCCTGTGTCCTTTCCCTTGATCACCACCAAACCGCGGCCGTTTCCAGCCAAAAAACACATCCAGACCCGCCCCCCCCCCGCCCCGGGGAGGGCTCACGGGTGCCGCGCGGGGCAGGGGCTGTGCGGGGGTGACCCCCGGGGCCATCCCCACCCCTCTGTCCGGCGCAGGGTGGAAGTTCGGGGCCATCCACGGCAGGTCGGGGCTCTTCCCGGCCGAGTACGTCCAGCCCGTCGCGGCCCCCGACTTCGTCCACTTGCCGGCGGAGAGGAAAGAGGAGCCCCGGGACAAGCAGGGCAGGGTGGCGGCCTCGGGGGCCGTGGCCGTGGCCGTGGCTTCCACTGCCGTGGCCCGGGAGCTGGACCGCAGAACAGAGGTGGGTGCTGCCCCGGGGCCGTCACCCCGCACGGTGCTGGCCGTGCCCTGCACCCACAGCCCCTCTCTGCAGGTGTCTCCTGCCTTCCCCGGGGGTCCGGAGGGTGATGGAGGTGACCGGCTTGGGGACATCGTGGGGACCTGCCCCATGCTGGCCTTCGCCAGGCGGTATTTCCGCGCGGCACGGAGCGGGACTACGTGAGTGCCGGGGTGGGGGCACCCCGTGGTGGGGACCCCCGTGGTGGGGACACCCGTGCCCAGCCGCTCCCCTCATCCCTCTTTCTCCTAGGGAGTCCTGTGGGACGAAGGGTAAAAAGGAAGGGCCCGACGGGATGGAGATGCTGAGGTTCACCAAGGTGCGGGGAAGTGCCAGGGTGCAGCGTGCCACCCTGTGCCTGGGGTGTCCCTTGCCACGCCGTCACCCGTGGGTCCTCCCGAGGTCCTGACGTGCTCAGGAGCTCCGCGAGTGCCACCCCGATGCCCATCCCACCCCTGCGGCTGCTCCTCTCCCCGCCAGGTCCCCATCCAGGAATCTCTCATCGAGTTCACGGACGGCAGCATCAGCAAGCTGGCCACCGAGGCTTTCCAGGGTAGGCACGGCCACCCGCCCCGACCCCCTGTCCCCATGGGACACCCCCATCCTTGGAGAAGGGTCTGGACGAGCAGATGGGGTGGCCCAAGCTGTTGTGGCTCCTCCAGCCTCATCGCCCCCCCCCCGCAGCAATTTGGGAGGCTGGGGCGTTTGTCACACGGAGGGGAGCACGTCCCCAGGGAAGGGACAGGGTGAGCTGTGTCACCGTGTGCCTTTGTTGCCCCCAGCCGTGATGAAGTTCATGGGCGACCACCCTCCGAGGGGGCAAACGGAGCTGGACATCGTCTGCACCGTCCTCAAGGTAAACCCCGTGCCGGGGCGGTGAGTGCCGGGGGTGGTGGCAGCGGGGCCGTCCCCGGCCGCGGAGCGAGCTGTGCCTCTCCCCTAGCTGTGCGCGGAGCACGAGGTCCTGCGGGACGAGGTGTACTGCCAGGTTGTCAAGCAGGTCACCGACAACACCAGCTCCAAGCCGTGAGTCCCCGTAGCCGTGCTGGGCTAGGACAGCAGAGCCAGGCTGGCGCTGGGGACAGCTGTGTCCCTGGCCATGCCGAGCCACCCTGGCGCCAGGGGGACACCCAGGGGCTGGGGGTGCCACCACTGCCGCCCGCACCCAGCCGTGCCGGGCTGGTCCCCAGGGCTGTGGGTGCTGTTACAGCTGCCGAGGGCACCCCTCGCTCTGCCCGGGGGCTCAGCCCCGGCTCTTCCCTGCAGGGACAGCTGCCAGAAGGGCTGGAGGCTGCTCTACATCCTCACCGCCTACTACAAGTGCTCCAAGGTGCTCAGGCCCTTCCTCCTGGCTTTCCTGCAGGGTGCCAGCGGGCACCCGGAGCTCCCTTTCCACGGTAGGGGCTGCGCCCACCCTGGGAACCTTTAGGGGAGCCAGGAAGGGCCGATGTCACGGCTCAGCCCCATCCTGCCGGGTGCCTGCGGGGTGCCGCAGAGCCGGTGTGCCCCGGGTCTGCCGCCGCCACGCCGGTCCCCGTTTCCCCCAGGGATCTCCAAAGCCTGCGAGCAAAACCTGCGGAAAACCCTGCAGTTCGGCGGCCGCAGCCTGTTCCCCAGCAGCACGGAGCTCAAAGCCATGGTGGTGAGGCCGGGTGCCCACAGGCAGGGCTTCAGCTCCACCCCCCCCCCCCCCCCCCCCCACAAGGTTTGGGATGACCTTGATGTGCTCGGGAGCCCCCCATGGCCACTGCCACGGGGCCGGGCTGATGGCACCACGGGGCACGGTCCTTTGTGGGGACGTTCCTTGGGGGAGCACTTTGGGGGTGCCCTGAGCTTTTAGGGGGTCGGCACGGCTCGCTACGGCCGGATGGGCAAGACCCAGGACGGTCCCCATGGGATGTCCTGGTGGTTTGGGGTGCTCTTTGGGGTCTCGCTGCGAGAAACGCACCCCGTGTCCCCGTACAGGCTGGGCGCAGCGCCAAGCGCCAGCTCTTCCTCCTGCCCGGCGGCATCGAGCGGCACCTCAAGATCAAGACGTGCTCGGTGAGTCGGGGGGCACGAGGGGCTCAGCGGCACCCGGCGTGGGCACCACGAGGCCGCGGTGGGCTGGGGGACTCGGTGCTCTGGGAAAAAAGGGGGGTCCCCGGAGGTCGGTTCCCTGGGGAGCTGCGCAGGGTGAGCCCCCGGGCACCATCCCAGCCGCGCGTCCCCCTGCCCCAGGTGGCTCAGGACGTGATAGAGGAGCTGTGCTGCGAGATGGGGCTGCGGCGCCCGGAGGCTTTCGACGAGTACATCCTCTTCGTGGTCGCCGACAGAGGTGAGGGGCTGCCGGCCGTGCCCCCGGGCGGGTGCCCAGCGGGGACACCACAGCCACGCTGAGGCTGCCGGGGCCGCGCAGGGCAGAACGTGCGGCCGCTGACCCGCCGGGAATACATCCTGGACGTGGCCACCGAGACGGAGCGCCTGGACGCCAGCTACACCTTCTGGTGCCGCCGCGTGGTCTGGAGCCAGCCCCTCAAGTTCGACAACGAGCTCTACGTCACCGTGCACTACAACCAGGTCCGGCCGCGCCGCGGGGCTCCCTGCCCCGGGTATTTCCCATCCCCGGTGCGGTCACACTGTGTCGTGTCCCCCCCCCGCCCCCCCGTTCCAGGTGCTCCCCGACTACCTCAAGGGGCTGTTCGCTGTCCTGCCGCCTTCGAGGCTGGGAGAGCAGCGCTTCCAGCAGGTGGCCAAGCTGGCCGCCCTCCAGCACCGCGCCAAGGACGGCCACCGCCTCCCCACCGCGTACGGACGGATGCGCGCGGGCACGGCCGGGAGCTCACGTCCCGCGGGGACCGGGGAGCCGCTGGCCAGAGCTGGCCCCGTCCTCCGTGTGCCCGCAGGAGGGAGGTGCAGGACTACGTCCCCCCGCAGCTCTTCCACCTGCTGACGGCCCAATCCTGGCTGCACATGGTGACCCAGCACACGCAGCAAGCCCAGGCGCTCAGCGCCCACCAGGCCAGGGCGCAGTTCCTGGGTGAGCAGGATGGGGACGGGGACGGGATGCCACCCGGAGGCTCCTCCGTGGGCATTTTGGGACCTCCACGGAGCCCCCGTCCTCCGCCCCGCAGGGCTGCTGAGCGCCTACCCCATGTTCGGCTCGTCCTTCTTCTACATCCAGAGCTGCAGCAACAACGCCATCGTCTCGCCCTGCATCCTGGCCGTCAACCAGAACGGCCTCAGCTTCCTCAGCAAGGACACCCACGTAGGTGTGGGGTATAGGGGGGCTGCGGACAGGGGGGTCCCCGCGTTCCCATCCCCTGCAGCCCTAATCCGGGCTGGCACGGAGCTGCGGAGCCGACATCCCTCTCCCAGCACGATGGGGACCTCTAAATATTTGGCACCCCATCCCTTGCTCCTCCTCCTGCACCCACTTTGTTCCGCGCTGCCCGGGGCACCCAAGTCCCCGGGGAGCCAGTGGGGGACCTCGGGGCCACCTCCCCTGTTATGTCCCCCCCCCCCCCCCCCCAAATTGCTTTCCCCCAGGAGCCGGTGGCCAAATTCTCGCTGAAGGAGATCCAGGCGACGCGGACGCGGCGGCCGACGGCCGGCTCCAGCTACCCCTACGTGGAGATCACGGTGGGGGAGCTGCTGGCGCAGGGCATCACCCAGCTGCAGCTGGAGCAGGTAGGGGCACCCCGGGGACACCCCCGGGTGTGCGTGTGAGTGTGTGTGTGTGGGGGGGGAACGACACGGCCAATACGGGGGTGTCCCCGTGTGCCCCACGGCCGTGCACCCCCCCCCCCCCCCCCCCACCTCCCCTCTGCCCGCCGCCCCGCAGGGCCTGGAGCTGTGCCGCGTGGTGGCCGCGCACGTGGAGAGGCTGCTGGGCGCGCGGGAGAAGAGGCTGACGCTGCCGCCCAGCGAGATCACGCTGCTCTGAGCCACCCCGCCGGATGGTCCCGGGGGGCTTGGGGGGGTTGGGGTGGGGGGTGGGGGGTCCCTGAGGCTGTTGCCCCCCCTCCCCCCCAGCTCCTTGGCCCCCTCCGTGGGCTGTGACCCCGAGGGTTTCATACAAGGCCGCCACGCTCGGACCGCCTGTGTCTGTGCTCTGCGCTGCGCTCGCTGACGAGGGGGGTGCTGAATGCGGACCCCTCAGCCCCCCCCCAATCCCTCCCAGCCCCCCCCCCCCGAACCCCCCTAATCCCCCTTCAGCCCCCACTGAGCCCTCCCTAATCCCCCCAGCCCCCCTCAGCCCCTCCTGATCCCCCTTCCCCCGGGCCCCCAGCCCCTATCAAACCCCCTGAACCCCCTCCCCAGCTCCCCTCAGCCCCCCCAGCCCCCCTGATGCCCCCCAGCCCCCCTGAGCCCACCCAATCCCCCTCCAGCCCCTCCATTCCCTCCCTAATCCCCCCAAACCCCCTCAGCCCCTCCTGTTGCCCCTTCCCCCAGCCCCCCTGCTCCCCCTCAGCCCCTCTCAGATCCCCGATCCCCCCCCAGGTCCTCCCCAGTCCCCCCCAATCTGCCCCTAAACCCCCTCACAATCCCCTCCAGTTCCCCCTAATCCCCTCGATCCCCCCCGCCCCTCCTCAGCCCCCTGGTCCCCCCAATCCCCCCGCCCCCTCCCAGCCCCTCTGAGCCCCCCCAGGTCCTCCCCCGCCCCCCTCAGCCCCCCCGATTCCCCCTAATCCCCCCAGCCCCCCTAACCTCCCCTCACAATCCCCCTTCCAGTTCCCCCTAATCTCCCCCTAATCCCCCCTCCAGTTCCCCCTAATCCCCCTATCTCCCCCAACCCTCCTCAGCCCCCCAGTCCCCCCCAATCCCCCGATCCACCCTTCAGCCCCCCCAGTCCCCCCTGATCTCCCCAGACCCCCCCAATCCCCCCTAATCCCCCCCAGCCCCCCCTAATCTCCCCCGATTCCCCTAATCCCCCCACTCCCCCCCCAACCCTCCTCAGCCCCCCAGTCCCCCCCGACTCCCCCCTCGCCCCCCCACTTCCCCCTAACCCCCCCAGCCCCCCCCCCCAGCCCCGCCTCAGTTTCCCCTCCCTCCCCCACCCCCTCAGGGGGCGGGCGCTCCCCTCAGGCACCTCCGCGGCCACCCCAACCCCCTCACCCCCCCCCCCTTCCTCCGTGCCCGCGAGGCCCCCTCCCGCGCCGCCCAATCACCCTCCGCCTCTCCCCTCTCCCTCCCACCCCCCCGCCGCCTCGTGGCCAATCGCCTCCCGCCCCTCAGCGCGGGGGCGGGGCGGCGCGCGAAGCGGCGTCGGCGCGAGGGCGGAAGAAGGGCGGAGCCCGCGGCGGCGGGCAGGGAGCGGGGGGGAGGGGGGGGGCGGCGGCGGCGGCGGCGTTGGCCGCGCGTGCGCATGCGCGGGGCGGGGCGGGGCGCGGGGGGGTGGGCGGGGCGCGGCGGCGGTGCCGGCGCGGTGGGCGGGGCCCCGCGGCGGCCCGGGGATGTCGGGCGGGCGGCTGGTGACGTAGGCGCCGCTCGCGCCGCGGGAACGGCTGCGCGAGACCCCCGGGGCCCGCCGCCGCCCCTCCCCCCTCCGGTACCGGCACCCCCTTCCCCCTCCCCCTCCCCTCCCCCCTCACCGGCCCCGGTGCCCCCGGCCCCGGCCCCGGGCCCCTCCGCTATGGGAGCGGGCAGGGCGCCGCGCCGCGCCGGGGCCGCCGCTGGGCATGTGCCAGGCTCGGCCGCCGCCGCCGCCGCGTGAGCTTGGCCGGTAACCGGGAGCTGCGGCCGAACCGCCTTTCCCCCCCCCCCCCCCCCCCCCCCCCCCCACCCCGTGCCGTCGCCGTTTCGTCGTCGCAGTCACCGCCGCCGTTACCGCCGCCGCCGCCGCCCCGGGCAAAGCCGTGAGTTGGGCGTCCCGGATTGCCTGGGGGGGGGGGGGGGGGGGCAGCGAGGCGGGAGGGGGCGGCCGGGGCCGCCTTAATCCCTCCGGTAACCCCCGGGACCCCCCCGGTACCCCCCCCCGGCACCCCTGGTAACCCCCCCGTGCACCCGGTACCACCTCCCCAGACGCCCTAATACCTTCCGGTAACCCCTGTGTACTTCCCGGTAACCCCTGTATGTCCCCGTACCCTCCGGTAACCCCCCTGCGCCCCCGGTACCACCCCCCCAGACTCCCTAACACACCCCCGTAACCCCTCTATACCCCCCCCCATACACCCGCTACCACCCCCCCCAGACCCCCTATACCTCCCGGTAACCCCCCCCATACCCCCCCGCTACGCTCCCCATGCTCCCGGTAACCCCCCCGTACCCCTCGATAACCCCCCCCCCCTGGTCCCCCCCCATACCCCCGGTACCCCTCCCAGTACTCCCCGGTAACCCCCCCCGGTACCCTCCCGGTGCCCCCCGCCCCACAGAACCCAGCCCGGGGGGGCCACCGGCCCTTACCGGCAGAAGGCCCTACAGGCCCGGTCCACGCAAGGGACGCCGGGAGGGACCGAGGGGACACCGGGGGGGGGGGGGGCACGAACAGTCCCGGTTCCCCCCCCCCGCTGACGCCCCGTGGGTGCTCTCCCGGCAGGGCGGCGGGTGCCATGAGCAGCGGCTGCGCGTCCCCCGCGGCGGCAGCGGGGCGGTGACGGAGCGCGGGGCCGCCGAGGCGCGATGGCCGGCAGCGGCTACACGGACCTGCGGGAGAAGCTCAAGTCCATGATGCCTTACCGGGACAACCCCAAGGGGCCGCGGGAGCCCGCCGAGCCCCCCCCTTACGAGCGCAAGCGGCGTTACCACGAGGACTCGGCCTCGGAGCCCAGCGACTACGAGGAGCAGCAGCAGCAGCAGCAGCAGAAGGAGGAGGAGGAGGAAGCCCGGAAAGTGAAGAGCGGCATCCGACAGCTTCGCCTCTTCAGCGCCGAGGAGTGCGCCAAGATCGAGGCCCGCATCGAGGACGTGGTGTCCCGGGCGGAGAAGGGGCTCTACAAGGAGCACACGGTGGACCGGGCGCCGCTGCGCAACAAGTATTTTTTCGGGGAAGGTTACACCTACGGGTCGCAGCTGCAGAGGCGAGGGCCCGGCCAGGAGCGCCTGTACCCGCGGGGGGAGGTCGACGCCATCCCCGAGTGGGTGCACGACCTGGTGATCAGGAAGCTGGTGGAGCACCGGGTGATCCCCGAGGGCTTCGTGAACAGCGCCGTGATCAACGACTACCAGCCGGGGGGCTGCATCGTCTCCCACGTGGACCCCATCCACATCTTCGAGAGGCCCATCGTCTCCGTGTCCTTCTTCAGCGACTCGGCGCTCTGCTTCGGCTGCAAGTTCCAGTTCAAGCCCATCAGGGTGTCGGAGCCCGTCCTCTTCCTGCCCGTCAAGAGGGGCAGCGTCACGGTGCTCAGGTAGCTCGCCGCGTCGTGGAACGCCCCTCCCGAGGCACGTGGGCGCGCGCCCCCTCGGCTCGGCTCCCTTGGGGGGGCCCGCGGGGTCCCCGGGCGGTGGGAAGGGGCTGGGGGTCCCCGGAGGGGACGGCGTTTTGGGGGCGGTCCCACGTCGGGGGGAGGGGGGGGGAGGAGATTGGATCCGGAGTCGCCTGCTGGTGGAGCTGGGATTCGGTGCCTTTCCCCGAGCGGCCGCGGTTCGCATCGAGGCACAAAATGGATCCCGCGCCCGGGCTCTATCCGTAGCCCTCCCGACGTGACCCGAAGGGCAGGGAGGTGGCGTGAGGGGCCTCGTGCTCCCGGGCTGTCAACGGGGAGCTCAGAGCCCTCACCTGCGGGACGGGGACGGCGAGGAAGCGGCGCGGACCCCCGCGGGGCTGTCCCCGGGGGAGCGCGGCGGCGGCAGCGGTGGCGACGCGTGCGGGGACAGCGCTCGCCCCCGTGGAGGCGAAGTGACCTGCCCAAGGTCACGCCGCGAGCCGCTGCTAAAGCCGGGCTCCGTGCTGGGATCTGTCTCCTCCCTAACCCCCGTTGTCTCCCGGTGGGCGCACGGAGCCCGCGGGACGGGCGGCAGGGCCCCGAGCAGCCCGCGTGCTCCTCGCTGCCGGCCCTCGTGAGCACATCCCGAGCCTCGTCCCCGCGTCCTGAAGGTCAGGGTGCTCGCTGCCAGGAGCGGGGATGGCCCGGGCTCTGCCAACAGCGCTCGGAACTACCAACTTTTTTTTTTTTTGGGGGGGCCGGTGAACGTCCCGGGCGGGTTTCAGGGCTCCCTGCTCGTAACACAACCCCGCGCCTTGGCTCGCAAAGCGATCGCCGCGGGGCGCAGGAAGGAATTTTCGCCCCCCCCCCCCCACCCCGCCCCGACGGGCGTCGCGCTGGTGACCGGGGCGTCGATAATAACGGCCGGGATCTCACGGAGCTTTTATCCGGGGAAAGCTGCGCAAACATTAACCAGCGCCCCCCCCCCCCCTGCGTTGGGTAACTCCTGTAGATCGGCGGGATCGAGCGAGGCTGCGGGAGGATCCGCCAGCGGGAAAGGCTCTCCCGAGGCTAAAGACGTTTTCTTATTCCCTGGGGAGCGTGGCCGGGGCAGGGAGGGTGCAGGAGAAGGGCAGAGGTCAGAGTGATTTTTCCCGGAGCGGCGCTGGGAGGGAGCCGTCGCGGCGTGTCCGCTTACTGCGAGGCCCCACGCGGGCAGCAAAACTTTCTGCCTTAATTTTTCCTGCCCGCGAAGCGAGCCCCCGCGATGCCTGGGGTAAACGGCTGTCCTCCCTTTCGTAGCCGGGGCTCCTTCCCGAGGACGGTGAGAGCGTTTTCGAGCTCGAGCGCGCGCGCGCGTTTGGAAGCGTCCTGCGGGGTCGGTCTGTAGTCGTAGCCGGGATCACCGGGAAAATGCTCAAACTCACATCCGAAGCAGGATCGGGGCTTAAGCAGTGGGGGATCGGCCCCTCGTGGGCTGGGGGAGAGGTGTTTCCTCTGCTCCGCGGCAAGCGAATCGCGGTTTCTTGCCCCCCAAGACTGCTGGGAAGGAGCTGGCTCGGGGTCCCCGGAGCAGGAGCGAGTTGCGCGCCGTGCGGCTGCGTGGCCGGCGTGCCGCGGGTGCTGCCAGCAGTTCCCTGAAGCGCTCCTACAAAGCAAACGAAGACGGTTTGGTGCCTGCACGGAAAGGTTGGCGTCCTCGCGACCCAAGGACGGCGTTCGCCAGCTTCACGCGGGGTTAGATGTTCGGATGTTCTGCTTTCCGGCAAATAATGGCCCCTAAACCGGGGATGATTTCAATTTCGGCGCAGCGGTTAGCGGATACTTAGCACCCACTTAAGGGAGATTCTGCCAAGGCCGTGGGTGCGGGCTGGTGTGATCCAGGACTTGAGCAAACCTCCCGGCTCCCCTCCGACCCCGGAGCTCGGGGAAGGGAGGGAGGACGTGGGGGTCTCGGGGGGGGGGGGGGATCTCGGGGTGCAGCTCCCAGCCCGGCTCGCGGTGGCGGTGAAGCCAGCTCCCCGAACTTGGCTTCCTCTCCTCCCAGCAAGCGGTTGCCGAAGGCAGTTGCCCTGGAGATAGGGAAACGGCGGAGATAGAAGCGGCATGCCTGTAATGTCTGGGATTCAAATGCTGCTGGGTCAGAGGCTGCTCCTGGCAGGCCTCCTTCCTGGGGAAGCCAGCGGAGCCACGCTCGTTTCGGTACCGTGTGGAAACCGGGAGGCTCGTAGGAAAGCCGCCGGGTTCCCCTTTCCCCCCTCTTTCTCAGCCTCTCCCCATCCCACGCGCGTCCCGGTCCCCATCCCAGCTCTGTTCAAAATCCCCCTCCCGGCCTCGCAGCCGCCCCTCGCCCCGCCGAGGGGCTTTCCCCGTGTCCTGCCCTCGACTCGATGCGCGTGCTTCAGGTTTTTCCCGGTAAGACTCGGGGTTGTCGGTAAACGCCTCGCGGGGGACGCTGCTGGTTAAACTTTGCAGCAGGCTGAAGCGTTCGTTGCGAGGCAGGCCGGGCCGTTTGCAAACCCTGCACCGGCCTCAAACTCGAGCTGCGAAGCGTTCGCATCTCGAACGGGGGGTCGGGGTTGCAAAGATGTCCTCGCCGAGAGTTTCGGAGGAGGAACGGAGGCTCTCCTCGCCGTGTCCAGCAGGACAAAGGCTGAGCCGCCCGGAGGCCGCCCGCCCAGCCCCGCGCTCCCCCGGCAAGGTATTTTTCTCTCCGTTTGCCTCCGTGGTGCAGATTTGCCCTCGGAGGACCGGGGACCGGCCCCCTCTGCGGGTTGTGCCCCCGGAGAAGCGGGCGGCGGTGGGCGTTTGCTTCCACCTCCGCGCGCCGGCCGGGCCGAGAGGAAATGGCAGCGCCGAGCCGGGCTGCGCTAAGACCTCGGTGCCATCAGCTTCCTGTCGGTGCTTGCTGGCAGGACCACGTCTGTTTGTTTGGTTTTTTTTTTTCCCCCGTTTAAAAAAAAAAAAAAAAAGGAATTTGATAAGCATCAGTCAGCAGGAGCGCTGCGGAGGAGATGGAGGACTGGCCCGTCCGCCGGGGAACGGGGTTTTGACGAATGGTTAGGCTGGGAAAATTAAAAAGAAAAAAAAAAAGAAAAAGGAGAAAAAAAAAAAAAAGGGGGAGCTGGGGGGGGGGTGCAAAGCCCCGCAGCACGTAAGGGATCTGGGCACCTGGTGGGCTTGGGTTGAATTACCGAGCGTCGTGTCTCCGTGCCTGGGGTCGGGGACCAGCAAGGCTGCAGTTAACCGGAGGAGCGAACCGCGCCAGGTAACGTTTGCGGAGCTCTGAGAGCCCAAAACCAGGCGGGTTTTCCTTCTGGCACCGGCAGGCGCTCCGAGGAGAGAGCAGGCCCGCTTGTGATAGCGGTGGGAACGCGGTGATGTTTGCCTCGTGCTGTCCAGGGGCATGCCTGGTGGCAGCGCCATCAGCGCTGCTGCTCGGAGCCTCTGGAGGCTGAACCTGCTTTGTTCCCAGCTGGAGGGGTGGCTCCGCGGCCGCCGGGCTCAGGCGCTTTCCCAGAAAAGCCTGATCCTGAGGAAAAGGCTCTGCCTGCCGCAGAGAACTTCTGCCCGTGCCGGCAGCCACGAGGGCCTCCTTTCTGGTGATACCTGTACGAAAAAAAAAAACAACAACAACCCTGCTTTCGGTTACGGTGGGGGTCAGGGAGATGGGGGAAAAAAAAAAAAGAGGCTCGGGGAGGAGGTGTGGGTGTTGGGAGCCCCAGCAGGTGAGCTGGGCGGCAGCTGGGCTGCTCCGGGCAGCCTGCGGGTGGCATCCAGCCTCCCCTCGGTCCTCTGAAAAATGCTCCGGGCTGGACGCATCACGCTCGGGTGCTGCCGTGGGCAGCAGTTCGGGGCTTTCTTTACCAAGTTACCCCTCGGCGCTTTGGTTTTGTCGGCTGGGCAAGAAATCCCTGCGTGCACCGCTGATGTTCTCGTGGGTGTTTCGTTCCAGCGTCTGTCCCTTGGCTGTCACCGGGACGTGGTAAGGGCGGGGAGCGGGTGAGAAATTCATGCTGGCACCAAGCAGGACAACTGAGAAATAACCTTACCCTGCTCCTGAGCGGTTCCTGCACCCGTCCCATGCTGGAGGGCCGTGCAGAGCCCATCTCGGGCCATGGCAAGCTGCAAGCTGAGTTCTCCCTCCCCATTGTGGCATCGGGGCTGCCTGGTGGGTCCCCGTTAGGGCTGAGGGCTGCTGTTTGGGGCCACCCGCCTGCACCTGGGGCCGCGAGCTCTGCTTAAGGTGCTGGAAAGTGAGCTGGGAAATGAGTTCTTGCCTGGGGAGAGGGAGAGGCCGGGCTGACGTCTCGTGGTGGAGAGCGCAGGTCTCGGAGCAGACCTCCTCCCCGTGTTCGGGGTGAGGATGTGCCGAGCCGAATGTTAACGTGGGTGATATTAATGAGTCCGCTGGAGCTTGACGCGGAGATTCCTGGAACATAATGGAGCATTATTAAAGCCCCTTTGCATAACGCTGCCTTGTTCTGCGGCGCCCTGAAGGGCGGGGGGGGGGGCGGCCAGCAGCCCCTCTCCCCACCGGTCAGGTCTCAGACTCTGAGCTCCCTCCTCAAAGCAGTCTTCAGGCGAGAGGTGTGCGTTTCCAGGCGAGTGGGTGGGTGATTTATCCAGATAAAGGAAACCCCGTCCTGCCCCCGGAGGAGACCTGCGTGTGCGTGACGTGTTGTTCCCCGAGCATCCCGAACTCACGGGCTGCTGAAGCCTCGTGGCGGGGAGCGCGGGCAGCAGAGGGAGAGCAGCGGGAGCTGAGGCTCCTCCGAGGGAAGGAGCCGCCGGAGGAAATGCTGAGCTCGGGCGCCGGCATCCCACATGAAACGCTTTCTAGCCGTGGTGCGAGGCAGGGCGTGCTGCGGCTGCCTTGGAAGCGAAACCCCTGCCCCTGGGAAGCGCCGCGGTGGCCTCTGGCACCGCTTCGCGGATCCGCAGGCGCGTGGGTCCGCTCCCGGGGAGGCTCCGTGAGCTCTGCGCTGGGTTAACCCGGGGCAGGGGCGTGCTGGCTCCCTGCGATCCGAGCGGCCTTCACCCCAACGCCTTCCTGCCCTTGTCAGCCATTTCGGGAGGCGTTTCGCTTCTCCTTCCCCGCGCCGGACTCTAGAAGGCTCTCGTGAACAGACGCGCTGGCAGCAGCAGGTAGGGGGCAGGCCCACCTCCCAGGGGAGCTCGTTAGCACCCGTGCAAGTGGTGAGATGTGCTCCTGGCAGGGTGGCTCGCTCACCCGCAGGTGTGCTGGCTGCTCTCCATCAGCTCACCTCCACGCCCGAGGCCACGATCTCACACGCTGCGCCGGACTCCAGGCATGGTGCCGAGCGACAGAAACAGCCACGAGGGGGAAAAAAAAAAAAAAAAAAAGAAACGGTCTGTGCAGGTAGCTGGGGCCCTGGTTGGCTTTGGCTGTCTCCCCACCTGCTAGAAACTTGAAGTATTGAAGTCATCCCCTACACCAAAACGCTCTCCTGCCGACGACGGCTGCGGCGTGGTGACGGAGCGGTGAGCCTCGTGCGCTCCGTGCTGGCCCAAGCTGCTGCCTCGCCTCGTGAGCCCCACGGCACGGAGGTTTTAGGAGCCCAGCTTGGTTTGCGGCCTGCTTTGGAGGGTCACCGGGGCTGCGGCGGGTCGTACCGTGACCAAGGGTGTGCCATGGTGAGGGTGGAGGAGACAACGAGGCTGCCCAGCAGGAGCGAGCGTCCCCTGCCCAGGTGGTGGGGATGAGGCGCTCAACTCCTGGGGCATCAGGCACTTAGTCTGCACCCCTCCTCCCCTAACACACCTAATCGGTGCCAAAGCCCACCTGCGAGCCCTGGGAGAGGCTCCGGCAGCAGGCTCTTCCCATCCGTGGACGTGTCCGGGTGTGCTGCGTGTCTCAGCGGTGACAGATGGCTTTTTCTCGGGACCCGTGCGAGGAAGCGACGTGGTGATTTTTCTTCTGCTGTGATCTGATCTCTTGATAAAGCTCCCGTAAACAAATTAGCTGAATTTACACTCCGTAAACTCATTTTCAACACGACTTATTTCGTGATGTTGCGGCAGGTGGCCTTTTCTCTGGTGTATGCTAAAAAAAAAATTGAGTCAAAATTTAAAAAAAAAAAAGGCCTGACTGCTACTATTTTCTTGAAGTTTCTTCTTTTATGGCAGTTTAGCTGGGGAACGGTGTGTTTGGAGGAGGAATTCCTGGTGGAAGTTGGGAACGGATTGGCCGAAGTTTGTTGTTGCAACCACTTTCTGCCTCTGCCCGTTGTCTTTCTCACAGCGGCTTTCTGTTTCTGTTGTCAGCGGATACGCAGCCGACGAAATCACACACTGTATTCGACCGCAGGACATCAAGGAGAGGAGAGCCGTCATCATCCTTCGGAAGTAAGTGTTGAAGCCCTCTGGACAGTAAGGCAACCTCCAGTCTGTTGGTGTGATTTTTAAGGTGCTTTTAAAGCAACGCTTTAACAACAACAAAAAAAAAAGCCGCGCTTGTTAATACGCTGAGTCGATCTTAAATCTTTTAGGTCTCACTCTGCCCGTTTGCAGGCACCGTTCCTGTCCGAGCACCTGGCCTTCGTTGGCTGCCCGGCTCCAAGCAGCTAGGATTTCAAACTCCTGTGCTCTGGGCTGCACGTCCAGGTGTCTGATCATACGATAGCCACGTGCAAAAGTTACCTGGGCAGTGCTTTGAAGCTGACGATGAAGAATCATCTGTAAAGCAGACAGATTTCTTGGTAGCCTAGCTTTCATCTCCTGGGGAGAAGGGAGGAAGGCGCTGGCTTTGAGGGGAAGTGGATGCGGTGAATTTAGTGACCGGTTCATAGAGGTTGTCCTGGGAGCTGGGAAGCCGGGCTCTGTAAGTCGCATCGCACGCTTCCTGTTCCAGAAGATAATTGTGGGGGAGCCGCCCCAAAGTCCCCAGTGTCACCTTCTCCTGTACCCAGAAATGGCATTTCGTATCAGTTCCTTTTACTAGAGGACTAAAATATGTGTACGCACCACATTGACCCACGTTTATCGGGCCTTAGAAGTTGTTAGCAGCAATTCCATTGTCGAGAAATGTTTGTAAGTGGAAATACACGTGGCTTGGGTGCTGTTAACCCAGACGAAAGCATGGCCACGATGGCAGGGCTGCGGCTGTGGCCCAGGCTGGCACGAGGCTAGCGGGCAAGCGGTGTAGATCCGGAGTTGTGGAACTTCTGGGCAGCCTAGCCGGTTTCCAGACAGCCTGGTGATGTGAAGATATGGCACAAGGCCAGCAGCGTGGAGTCGGACATCTGGTTAGAGAGATCCATGAGATGAAGGCAGGGAAACAGCAGCCCTGAGGCGTTAGCAAGGCAAAGCCGTGGCAGAGCCGGGGAGGCGGGATGCGATGCGGCGGGCGATAGGGTGGGATGAGGGGAAGGGAGGGGAGAGCCAAACCACCGGGCTGCCGTGTTAGGTGAGTGGTGAGGTGACTGCGAGGAGAGCCCGAAGGTGGCTGCCTTCCAATCGTTGGTTACTGCACCAACAAAAAGCCGTGCGAGTGCTGATGAGCACCGGCGGGAGGCATCTCCAGACCCTGCAGGGGGAGAGAGCTGGGCTCTGGCTGCTTTAGTCGGGCTTTGGGGCAGAGAAGCTGCCTGTCCTAGGCTGCCTTTTCCAAGGAACTGCTCCGCAGACGTGGCTAAATGACCTAAAGCTGCCCGAGCTGGTGCAGATGTACGACTCCCTGTTCAACCTGCCTCTTACCTTCATCAGCCCCTGTAAGCTACAGAAGTTATCTCAGTTTGGCTCGGCTGCCCTCGGAAAGCAACCAGGCAAGCGTCCAGCTCTCCAGGACATACCTGGCCGACCCGGTGCCTCCCTGCTGAGCGGACGAGGCCGTTAGCTCCCAGCAGAGCCGGCTGCCCACGTTTGCCCCGGCGTCCTTCTGCAGCAGCCGGTCCGTCTGTCCTCCCCGTGGGGGCCTGAATCGCTTAGCGTTAGGGCGGCAGTGACTGCCCAGTCATACGCAGACAGCGATGACTCGCCTGGCGAGCTGAACGAAACCACAACCGAAACCACAACGGGATCTTCCTACGAGCAGAGCGGAAACCCCCCGGGGGTTATTTCTGTGTGATCTCCGGAGGGCTTAGCAGCCCCGGTGAATACACGGCCGATGCCTGTTCGCCGAAGGGTGCCGCTGACCTTTCCCTGCGCTCGCAGCCCCGGAGCAGCTAGTGCTGCAGCGAGTGCCTGGATCATGCGGCTCGTGCAGGCTGAAGCAGCGAGTTACGCAAGCAGGAAGACAGCCACTTCTGCTGGCACGCGAGGTTTGGGAGCAGCCCCTGACCTCGTGAAACTCGTCGTCTCCTTCTTGCTGGTGAGAGGCAGCCCGCAGCTTTCCAGAGGGCTCAGATACCCTGCGATCGCGTCACAGTATAAAAGCTGCATCCAGGAGCTGGGATATTTGGGATATTTGGCTCTGAACAGGCTGCCAGAGCGTGCTGGGCCCCAGACGTTAGAGTCTGGATCCGTTCTTGCCTCCGCTCCGGGCACGTGGCTCTGGAGGCGGTTTTTGCTGGCAGTGGCAGGACAAAGCCGTGCGTGCCGGAGAAGCGGCTGGCTTTCTCGGCACGCCTGAGAGCGGCGCGGTTACCAAGTAGGTCAGGAGCACTGGAGAGCTGCAGCGTGATGGCATTTACGGTGTTTCCTGCGCCTCGGAGCGCGGGGCTGCGGGGAGCCGGCGGGGTTTGGGAGCGCTCTGAGCGAGAGGCGGGCGGGGGAAGGAGCGATGCTCTGAATTTCCTGAGCTGCTGCCAGAGGTGAGGTGGGAGGTAGGGGGAGAAGTGAGACCTCCTCAAGCGGGGCTTGAAAGTCATTTTACAGGGCTTATGCAGCCACTTGTACTGAGCTGTTTGTAAGCTGTTGCACTGGGGAGTTATTTTATTTAGCTTGGACTTCGCTGGGTAATTTGCTTTCCGTTTTGGTGTAGCCCCTCCTAGTACCTGCTCCTGCAGCTCGTATCCACATCGCTCTGCGGTGCCGGAGCGTGGCTGGTGCTCTCTGACCCTTGCAGTGCATTTAGTGGGTTTTTAATTGTAGGCCTCTGGTTATTATATTTGAAATACATTTAAACCTCCCAAGGTGTCCAGGGCAGGATCCGCAATGCTTTTGGTGCTCTGACTGGCCTGGCTCCAGTCCTGGAGCTGAGAACAGCCCAGGATGGCTTTGCAGACTAGTGCAGGCTCCAGCCTGGCAGCAGCTGCCTCAAAAACCTGCCTCAAAAGCTCCGCACCAGGGGACGCGTAGTGATTCTCCCCTTTCTTTCACCCAGCCCCCTTTGGTATTCGCCCCCAATCCTGGGGAGCGAGGCTGCAGGAGCAACGTCAGGGTGCCTTTCTGTCCGGAAACGTGCATGGATCCTCCTGAAACTGGCACTCTGGAGCCCTGGCACCACCTTTTAGCACGCTTTGCCCGTTCTTAGGCTTCAGTCTGTTTTGAAACTGACTTCAGCAGTGCTTGTAAGTGGTGACCGGTAACTACGCTGCACTGGGAGATGGTGACGGCACCGTCACACGGCCCCACGGTGCCACTGGTGCCATGCAGCCTGCTGCCTCTCCGTGCGTGCTGCAAGCTGCTGCTGCAGCCGTGCCTGGGCAGCAGTGGTGGCAGCTCTGCTCTGAGCTCTGCTCGCTCTCTGCTGGAGCTTCAGCGTTTCTGTTGCAGCGTGACCAAGACTGCTGTGCCGCTGTAAGGGATGCGGCGCGGCTGCTGTTTGCCAACCCCACTTCTGACTCGAGCATGAGTCGAAGCGCTAAAGCTCTTAGTCAAGCTGAGAAATGCCCGACCCCACGAGATCTCTGAGAGAGGAGGGAGTTTCCAGACAGAAGCGGTTATTACTGGTGGAGGCGATGATGGATTTCTCGGTGCATCTCCCAGGTGGCTTAACTGGAGCTGCAAGTTGTTGAGGAGTCACTGTGATTTCATGGGGTTTCACGGGGAGCCCAGCACCTCCGCTCAATACCCTGTCACTGGGATTGCAGCGAGCACAGCACCTTTCCTGCCCTCCCAGAATCACCTCGTGGCTACACTGACCCCTAAACCTTTCTCTGTCTTCTGACCAGTTCAGTAAAGGTTAAAAATTAAAGCATCAAGTGCAAGAGAACTGCAGCTTGTTCTGCCTTTGAGTGTAACAATCCTGACCCTCTTCTGGAGCTGTGTGGCTGGGATTGAGGGTTCTGCTTCAGTGCATCTAGGACAAACGGCTCTTGCAGCCTGCTACCAATCCTGTAGAAACTCCTTGCAAATTCCTTTTTTTTTTTTTTTTTTTAATTTGCAGAACAAGACTAGACGCACCTCGATTGGAAACAAAATCGCTGAGTAGCTCTGTGTTGTCACCAGGTTACACCTCCGACCGCCTGTCGGGGAACAACAGGGACCAGATCCTGAAACCCAAGCGGTCCCATCGCAAAGCAGACCCCGATGCTGCTCACAGGTAGGTTGGGCTCTCCTAAGAGCAAGGAGCTGGTCAGTGAATGTCTGAGGCTCCCGGCCTCTGATGAGAGAGGCTGCACGGCACACTTAAAGCATCCTGGTTTGCACCTCTTTGCCAGGTGCTTCCTGTGGCGCACAGATCTGTTTTATCAGAACGCGTTGCTTTATACGTTCCTCCGAGGCTTGCGGAGACTAAGCTCCGGCTGTAAGCAGCTTACATTGTTTATCCTGTGAGTGGCATAATGAAGAAGCAATAGATTTGGCTGGCTCTTGATAATGCAGTCATTCAGAACCATAGTTTCCCTGCAGCTAATTATTTTTGACCTCTATTGCCGAGCAACCTGTGCAGCTGTGTTAAAGTACATTATGAAAGTAGTCTTTGGAGAGAACGTGAGAACTGGGAAGGGCGAAGGACTCCTTGGGAAGCTTCTTAGATCTGTTTTGGTTCCAGGGCTGTGTATATTTGTGTGTGTGCGTGCAACCAGACTGTGTGGGTGCGTAAGCCTGACCTACAAGAGAGCTCCTTGCTGAGGTTTCAGACAGCTTGAGCTCTGCAGCAAGGCTCCCCTTAAACACCACCTTGCTCACGCGTATGTACCGATAGCCACGAGTGATAGCCGGTCTGCCAGCTGTCATTTCTGCTGTTCTCTAACTCTGAAGCCTCCCAAGAATTGATAGGGCATTCTCTGCACGTTGTGCAAAACCCAAAAGTGGTGGGGCTCGGCTGCTGTGAAGTCCCAGCCCGTGTTTCAACCTGTCCTGGTGAAGGAGGAGGGCGGGGATGGCGTGTTTATGAGCAGCGTTCATTCACCAGTGCTCGGGGTGACTGGGCACACTGATCGCGAAGCGAAGCGAGCCTGCAGAGGGAAGGCTTACCTCGGAGCCTGCAGCGGGCTGTGTGTGATCAGAGAAGGGGTCGTGCAGGGCAAGTCTGCAAACTGGTGAAAGCCCGACGCGGAGGAGAAGACACACGTTAATGGAGAGCAGGCTCAGCGCAGACCCCTGCAGCAGATGGGTATCAAAAACATGTTTTTCTCTTCCTGTGGCCGAAAAGACTCCGGCATAACGTAGGTAAATAGCATCTGTCAGAGGAACTCGGTTGCCACCTAGGATAAAATGAACTAGGATAAAATCCTGCCAGCGTGGCCCTGCTGTGAGCTGATCGCAGGTGAGGGCAGGGGCAGCTTTCTACAAGAACTGACTGCACTAACGCTGGAGAGAGCAGCAGGAGGGCACAGGAGCTTGGAGCTGTGGTTTAATCCTGCACCACGAGTATCCTCATAGCTCCTCTGTAGGGCAGACAGGCCCCTCTGCCCAGGGGGCTACAGGCCGCACCTAAAGAGGGGCGGCCAGGCCGTTTGGAAGTGTGCGTGGTGGAGGTGGAGACCAAAGCTGGCCATGTGAAGGTGAAGGGCTTGCACCATCCAAAGCGAAGTTCTCAGCCTTGCTGTGGGATGTGCAGCTCGGCGATCTGTTCCTGCTCTGCCGAGAGCCCAGAGCGTAGCACCGGGAGAGCAGTGTGGAAAAAGTCACTCACGTTGCGCAAAGTATGCAGAAATCCAGATGGTATCCACACAAGGAGTGCTTAACTCCCGTTACGGACGTGTTCTCACTCCCTCTCTCCCTCCCTCCCCCTCTCTCTCTCCGTAGGCCACGGATTCTAGAAATGGATAAAGAGGAGAACAGGCGCTCGGTCCTCTTACCAAAACATAGGAGACGGAGCAACTTCAGCTCCGAGAACTATTGGCGAAGGTCTTACGAGTACACGGAGGACTGTGATGAGGAGGAGGAGGACGGCAGCCCGGCCAGGAAAGTTAAAATGAGGCGACACTGAGGAATGCACTTTCCGGGCTCGTGGAGCTGATGAGATTGGCCTCCAGTCTGTGAAAACTTTCTCCTCCCTCTGGCTATCTTCCATCTAGCTTCAGTTTTGGTTTTTCCTTTCAGGCTGAAGAGTAAACAGGAAGGATCTAGCGATTTGTTTTTATGAATGGAGGAATGCTGAGACATATGTAAGGATGGAACATGTCCAGTGCACATGGTGTCCTGAGTCATGGGTCAAACGGGCATCTCTCCCTTAGGAAGCAGATAAAGTTATGCCAGGCTGTCTGTTGGGATTTCTTTTGAAAACACCAAAAAGTTTAACTGTTTCATTGCGCAAGATTCAAGAATTGTATTTTTGTTTTTTTTTTGTTTTTTTTTTTTTTTTGCTTTAACTTCCTTTCCAAATGTTCTAAATATGATGTTAGACCCCAGGAGCTGAAATTCTCTGTGGTGGCCTCGTATTCCTTGCTTCACCAAAGGGCTCCTTGGTCTGCTGTTACCTAGTTGTCGTTGGGTTGTGTTTTAAGAGTGTGCCCTGCAGTAACTGGAAGTTTGGAGCTTTGCAGACCCCTCTTACTGCGTTGGTTACAAAGGGTTTAGGACATTTGTGTTGCACTTTAGTACCAGTTTTAAATGCCGTAGATTTTCTTTCCGGTCCCTCTTCCCAAGCCAGCTTGGGCTCACAGCCTCGTGTCCCCGGGCTGCCCTCTCCGAGAAGAATGTGCTTACCCCTGGCTTCTCAGCGCTGGCCTGACCGGCGATGTATTTTGGTTGAGGAGGGAGGAAACGGGGCCGATTTCACTGAGGCCAGGCCGGCATCGCCCTGAGGTCCGTGTTGGAGCCCGGGGGCTGCAGTATCAGCACCGAGTACGTGCTGCTTTCCGGGGACAGCAAAGAGAAGCGGGGGAGGGCTGTGCTTGTGAGGATGCTGGGCTCGGGGCCGCCCGAGAAAAGCTGTCCTCCGCCTCCTGGCAGCGTGGCGGGCTGGTTTTAACATCCTGCCCCTGCTGGGTGGAGGGAGAGGAGCCGGCAGGGCACCCCGTGCCGAGGGCAGGCGCCGATGGGGCCGCCGGGGAGCCGGGCACCTCGGCTGCCGTCCGTCCCCTCCGAGGCTGGCTCTGGGAGCGGGGACGCTGCCGGGTCAGTGCGTTCATCAGAAATATCCACCGATGCCCTGCTCGTCCCGCTGCGTGTCCCTGGGGCAGGGAGTTTGTGGCTGCCAGGGGAAATGCTGAGCAGCAGCAGGCGTTTGGCCGCGAGGAGGTAACGCGAGGAGGTCTGCCTTCTTCCTCGTCTTCTCCCAGCTGGTTCGCGTTCGCCCAGCCTGAAGCCTGGGCGCCTTCCAAGTTTGGGGCCCAACACCGTATTTAGAACCCTACTTTTAAGGAACTTCCTCCGATTGATTCTTTGAACCCAAGTGTTGGCAGTCGTAAGGAGTAGTCTTATTTTTAAATTTTTACCGCTTTGCCCTCCCTCAAACTGTAGTTTTTCTTAGTGTCGTGTCCCCCACACTTCATGGTCTGCACGCTTGGCAATAAAAAGATGTAATATATTTTGAAACCCGTTTGCTGCTGTCTTGAGGAGCTCCCATTCAAAAAAAAAAAAAACAAACAAAAAAAAACACAACAAAAAACGGGCGCTGTTCCTTAGCAATCGAGCATGTTTGCTGACATCTGGGTCTCGGTGTCCTTTTCCTTCCCTGCTGACTCGTGCGGCTCCTGCCACTCGCCTGTCCTTGGGGTTACCTCTGGGGCTGGGTCCAGCAGCCATGCCAGTGCCCGGGAGATCGCTGCTGCCTTCAGCATCGCGCTGACCTGCGGGAGGTTTCCTAGGTGGGCCCCAGCTGCCCGTCCTTGGTTCTCTTGATCCCATCGCCTTCCCCGTGAGAGCTCCCGGCGGCTTGGTGTGGAGGTGCGAGAACAGCCTCGTGGCCAGCCTTTGAAGGCGCCTCTTGTCTGCCCAGAGATCTGAAAGTTCATGCTTCTGCTGCTTCTGAAACCACTGAGAAGCTGTTATCAGACCACATTTAGCATTTGAAGCAGCGTTCCTTGCCTTCCTAGCTTGCTGCAGAGAATCCAGGCCAGCTCTTGGCTACAAACCCCCGTTCTGGGAAAGCTTGGCATTCCCCGACAGCAAAACAGCGTGCAGGGAGCAGCCATCTCTTCTCCTCTTCACGGCTGGCGTCTGCGAGCGTCTTCAGCAAGCTAGAGACCTGCTTGCGGGATGCCCGGGAATGGCTGTTCCCAATTCTTTCGGAATTCACCCTGGACGTGCCCCGTGCCCTCCGCGGGCGTTAGGCTGCGCTGCTCGTGCTGCCGGCGGTGGCTGCGGTAAGGCAGAGCAGCTCTGCTCCCTTGCCCCGAGGTCCCCGCTCTGCGCAGCCTGCTGTCCCCCCTCCCGATTTTACGCCTACCTCTGCAACACGGATACCGTACTCCGGTGTCTCAGCTCACAACGAAGGCAACCTGCCTCGCCGGGGCTCCTTCCCGAAGCGGCAGGAGTGCCGTGACTCCCGTGGGACAAGGTATGTCCTCTGAAGGCTGAACAAGGCACCCCGAGGTCTTGCCTCGTCACCTCATCCCAGTCCTCGCGCAGTCTGCACGCGCACGGGCAGCCCTCCTGTCCCGTCGGGTTCTGGTGTTCCTGCATGCTGCCTCCGGGAGCTCAGCCCTCCTGTTCCCCTCCCCAACCCCAGGTCTGTGCCGTGGGTCCGAGCTGGCAGCCGGCGCTGGAGGGCCGGGGAGCTCCTCACCGGAGTCGCTCCCCTGCTCCGTTCCGCTTTGAGTCTCCAAGCTGCCTGCTTGGGGCTCCAACACCACCCATCTGACCCGTAGCATCTCGTGGGCAAGGAGTTCCCGGCGTGCGGGCAGCCCATCTCTCCCACTTGTACAGACATTTTATATACACACAGTTGTATATGTGTAGATACATGGTTTTTTAACTCTTTTGCACTGAACAACATCGGGGTAAAACCTTGATCTGAAACCAGAAGACACATTTTTCACGCGGATCCAGATGTCTAGATCCCTTACTGTGACCTGTTTGGTAAAACTGGCTCAAAATGCTGCTGTGCCCACTCCTCTTCTCTGTCGTGGCTGCGTGCAGGCTTCGGGTCAGGCCGGCGGCGCGAGTCCGCTGCGGAGGACGGAGGGCAGCGAGCGCTGCTTTGCGGCTGCCTGCCCATAAAGAAGGAAAAATTTCTCCCCATCCCCTCCGTGGGACGGGCTCGTTCCCTGGCCTGACCCCGTTGGCTTTATCGTCCTTGTCTGGCTCAGCGGTGCGGTCCGTGCTCCTCTCCATCCACCCGCAGCGTGTCGTTGTGTATCATGCCCAGCCCGGCCCCGGCAATACGGCTGCGTGCGCCCTGATGGCCCCACACACCCCAAACCCACAGCCCAGACCACGAGAACGCCTTTCCCGAGGAAGGGGAGGGAGGTGGGGGCTGCCCCTGCTTTTCTGCCAAGGGAGGAATTGGGGTTCGCTGCTCTTGCCTGCATCTGGAGAAGACTCGGCGATCGGACTTGTTGCGTTGGTTGCGTGGGCTCGGCCTGTCCTCTGGAAGAGAACGAGAGGCGGTTTGGTGGCAGGGAGAGGTGAGCTGGCCTGGGGACGGCGTGGCGGATCGGGGAGCAGGTCCCTGCCTGGCAGAGGCTGCCGGGAGCCCACAAACGGCCTCCAGCAGGGAAGCCCAGGTTGCCACCTCCAGCCCTGCGCTGGCCCAACCCTGACACCGTCATCCCAGGAGGGATTTTGGGACGCGGGGCTGCCGGCTCCCTCCTCCGGCCTCGGGGGTGTCCGTTCCCCAACCTGAAGCTGGGAACGTCCTGGAGGGGGGCTCGGAGCATGGCCCCGAGGTCCAGACCCCCCTCTTTGGTCTGCCCAACGCCTTCCCTTTCCTGGGGAGGAGAAACCTCGAGCTGAGAAGCGCGTCTCTGCTCCTTCCCACACCCCTGCCCACACTTAATGTTCTGGCTGACTTTAATTTTGTTTTTTTAAAGATTCTAATTTTTTTTTGTTTTGTTACAAATAAAAGAAAAATAAAAAACAAAGTGGCAATATTTTTTTCTGTAAGCTTTTCCTAGGAAAAAGCGTGGTTTGTAACAAAGTTGTACAGTTCTGAAGTTTGAGATACGAGAAGTACTGTGTGAAACGCTGTAAATGGAGCAGAGATTATTTTATGTACAGTCTGACGCGGGGGGAAAACTTTTAATTCTGGTCGATTCTTAGGAAGAATTTGGTTCTTCACTGTCAGGGTTTGGAATTTCATGGTTTCATTATTATTATTTTTTTTTTCTTGTATAGATTGCTGCATTAATTGAATAAAAGCAGAAAGCATCGCTGTGCCTGCCTGTCTGGTGGGGCTGGGTGCCGGGGGGGGGGGGGAGGGCGCAGCCGGGCTCGGTGCCTGGCTGCGGGGTGAGGGAAATGCTTATAAATCCTAAATAAAGGGAGGCTCCAGCTCCGGGGGGATTTGTGTGCTGCCCTAGAAACTGGCACGGGGCTGCGGCGGGAGCTCCCATCCCGATTCTCCTGCTCTGGTTTGCTGTGGGGCAGGGGGCAAGCGGTGAGGATGTCCCCGTCCTTCTGGCCCTGCTGTGGGGTTGGGGAGCCGGGGTTGCCACCTTGGTGGCCGTGGCTCGGCCTCCCGTCGCCCCAGGGTGCTGCTTCGGCCTCGCCGGGGCCCCTCGCCCGCCCTGCCCTGCGCCTTCCTCCCGCAAGAGGGAGATGGGCGTGCGGGGACGGGATGGCTGGATGGGGCCTGCCATGGCGTCCTTCCTCCTCGTCGTCTTCCTCCTCCGCGGCCACGGCGAGCTGCTGCCTGGCCGGCTGCCCGCGGTGTCCCCGCGTGGGGAGCGTTGTGCTCCTCTCCATCGAGTTGTGGGGTCAGCCCGATTCCCCGTCCGTCCGTCTGTCCTTCCTCGCCTCAGGAGCCCTTCACAGGCGGGCTGCCGGGCTGGACGCTGACCCCCTGCTCGTCCCCAGCCCCATCCCAAAAGCTGCGGATCCCAAACTGCCCCTCGCCGTGAGGGGTGACCCCAAGGAGGGGGCGAGGAAGGAAACCGAGGCGGGACGCCCCAGAGGAGGGCACGGCGGCCGTGTCCGCGCACCCAGCGTTAGTCAGCAGGGAGGGGACGCCCTGCCCTGCGTGGGGACGGGCGCTCGCCTGAGTCACCCGCACCGAGGGGCAGGGTGCTGGGGCCGGGCACCCCGATTTCACTGTGGGGTGCTCCCTGTGCATCCCCACCCTATTGCTGGGGGCGTGTGGCCCCCGGTTGATACAGCCCGTGGCTGTGGGGCCGTGAAGCTGGGATGGGGCCCCAAGTTATGAGGCTGCCACAATTTATGGGGATCCCCACGTTATGGGACCCCAGGTTATGGGGATCCCCATGTTATGGGGCCACCCCACAGCTGTGGGTCCCCATGGCGGGGATGATGCCTCGCAGCTCAGCTGCCCCGTATGTGATGGAGCCCTGTACCCACGACACCCCATGGCCAGGATGTGCACCCTCAGGCTACCCTCCCAGCCCTCCCAGCCCCACCCTGGCGCTCTGCGACCAAAAAACTAAGGAAAGAGTTAAAAAAAAAAAAAAAAAAAAGTATAGAAGTTGCTAGGGGAACGAACTACAACCCCCAGCATCCCCCGCGCGCGCGGGGGGGGGGGGGAGCGCACGCGCAGCGCGGCCGGGCGGGGCGGCGCGGCGCCTTGCGTGAGGGCGGGCTCTGATTGGCGGCGGGAGCTGTCCGTCAGGGCCGCGTCCCGCCCCGCCCCGGCGGTGCCTGCCCGGGCTCGGCGCGCGGCGCTCGGCGGGCACCGGGACCGGGACCGGGACCGGGGGCACCGGGGGGAGCGGGTCCGGCACCGGGAGCGGGTCCGGCACCGGCACCGGGAGCGGGCCCGGCACTGCCCGCACCGGCCTCGGTAGTACCGGGAACCCCGGCCCCGGTAGCGCCGGCCCCGCCCGGTACCGGCCGCACCATGATGAAGTTTCGGTTCCGGCGGCAGGGCGCCGACCCGCACCGCGAGCGGCTCCGCCACGACCTGTTCGCCTTCAGCAAGGTGAGCCCCGGGCACGGGGGGCGGCGGCGCGAGGGGTGGGGAGGGGAGGGGAGGGGAGGGGAGGGGAGGGGAGGGGGGCACCGGGGGGCGCGGAGTCCTCGGGGGGGGGGGCGGTAACGGGGTAACCGGGACCCCTCCGGGACCCCCCGGGACCCCCCCGTCCAACACGCAGGATGCGCCCCCTCCCCTCCCCCCCGGAGCCGTACACCGGGAGCGCGGAGCTCCGCGGCGGGGGCACCCCCGGGGTGCTGGGGGGGTGCTGGGGCACCCCTGGGTGCCGGTACCGGGGACCCCCCCGGGGGTACCGGCTCCGGGCACGCCGGTGTCCCGCCGTCCTCGGTGTTGGGGCACCCCCGTTGTGCCCCACCCCCTCCCCCAACCCCACCGGTACCGGGGTGCCCCGGACCAAGGGTTTTGGCCCCCCCCCCCCCCCCCCTGCACCGTGCTGCCCCCGGAGCATCCCCGGTGCGGCCCCCCCAGCTCTCCGGTTACCCCCCCCCGGTGCTGCGGGGCCGGGGAGATCCCAGCCCAGCACCCCAAAGGGCTGTGGGGGGCTGGGGGAGGTCATAGCGGGGGGGTGACACCCCCAAAAACGCGCCCTGGGGGCTGCCCGGCACCCCAAAAGTGTGCCCCTTGAGGGGGGGGCGCTTTGTGTCCCCCAGGTCCCCAAACTGGGCATCGCCGTCCCGGTGTCACCCGGGTGGGACGGAGCCCCCCGGGGTGTCCCCGCTGGTGCTGGGGGGGCGCAGCGTGGGGGCACCCCCTCATCTTCAGCCCCGTAGTGCCGGGACGGGGCCGTTCCCAGCCCCGGTGACCCCGTTGGGAACATCCCCGACCCTCCGGGGATGAAGACCCACACCCCCCTCCCCCCCCCCCCAGCTTTGGGGTCCCCCCTTGCTTCCCAAGACCCCCCCCCCAGCCTCGCAGCGGGGTCCGCCCGGGGCTCAGGGCCCCCCTGGCTCTGCCCCGAGCCCCCAACCCACCCCTTTTTTGGGCTGTGGGGCCGCATCCTGCGTGGGCCAGCACCCCGGGGCCAGCACCCCGGGCGGTCCGTGCTCACGGGGGGGGGGGGGGTGGGGGGCATCACCGGGGGGGCTCCGCGACGGAAACGCAGCCGGGAGCAGCCCCGCTCCCGCCGGCCCCATACCCCGGGCAGCTGCCTGCCCACCTGCCTCCCATTAAGATCTTGTTATTTTCTTTTTTAATTATTTATTTATTCCACCCCCCCCCCCCCCCCCCCGCTCCTCTCAAGCTCCAAATCTGCCTCGGATTTGCTGTAATTTGGCCCAGAGCGCGCCTCGGCCGGCCGGAGCAGCCCCCTGCCGGATGCGGCCCCGCTGCCTGGCGGGAGGAAAGGATGCAAAAGGGGGGGGGGGGGGGGGGCTGCCCGGCGGTGGGGACCGTTTTTTTTGGGGCGCTGGCGGGGTTTTGCTGGGGGTTCCCAGCCGAGCGCCGCGCTCGGGGCATCCCCGGGGTGCTGCAGCTCCGCGCCCGCCGGCGGCTTTAGGGTGGCCGTAAGGGTGCGCAGCGCGCGCCCTACAGCCTTTAGGGTGCGCGGGGATGGGGACCAGGACCCAAACTCAAAACGGGGGGGGGGGGGGGGGGGGGGGGTAGTGTGCAGGAAGGCAGAGGGGTGCCCGCACCCCCTGCTCCCAGCCCGGGGACCCTCGCGGAGCCCGTCCCTCGGGGGATCCACGGCCGTGCCCCGGCGGCGGGTGCGAAAAGCCGCCCCGCGGCGGCCCCGCTGCGCCTCTCGGCCGCCCCCCAGACAAAGGCAGCGGGGCCGGGATCCGGCCGGGCTGGCTCCGGCAGCCTCCCCGGCGTTTGATGGGGCGGCCGCCACCGCCGGGGGGGGGTGGGTGCGGACGGAGGGGTTTGCTCCCCCGGGGGCGAGGGCGGCGGGTGTCCCTCCGCATCCCCGCCGCCGCCGCCGGGAGCCCCTCCCGAAGCGGCGAGCCCGGGCACGCCGCCGCCGTCCCCGGACTTCCTTGGGAAGGTGCCCGCGGGCGGCTCGCCGGGGACGTCTCTGCTCCCAGGCGCTCGCAGGTCCCGCTCGCCTGGTTCTGCGCCGGCTCCTCGGGGAGGTGTCAGGGATGGGGGCACCCGCGCCTCGGGATGGGGCAGCGGGGGGTGGGTGGGTGGGTGGGGGGGGCCCCTTCCGCGGGATCGGGGCACCCCCGGTGCCTTGGCGGGGTGGGGATGGGGGAGGTTTGGTTAATTTATTATTTTTTTTTTGGGGGGGGGGGGGGGGGAAGGGGGTTCAGTGAGGCGGGGTGCGCACCCCACTAAAACATCGCCTGGGGCGCTGCGGGCACCGCCGCGGTGCGGTGCGGGGATGGGGCTGCAGCGCCCCGGTGCCGCCCCGCTGGGTGCTGGGGTGGTGATGCTGCTGCTGCTGGGGGGGGGGGGGGGGGGGAGCAAGCTGGGGGGGGCTCCTCTCTGACCTCGCTGTCCCCGCAGACCGTGGAGCACGGCTTCCCCAGCCAGCCCAGCGCCCTGGCCTACGACCCCCGGCTGCGCGTGATGGCCATCGGCACCAAGGCGGGAGCGGTGAAGCTGTATCCTTTCCTCCCCAGCCCCACCACCAGCACCGGGGGGGGGGACACACACACACACACGCTGCCCCCCCCCTCCATCCTCAGCCACATCCCGGCGGTGTCCGTCCGTCCAGCTGGGCTGCAGCTGCGCTGCGCCGGGGAAGGGGGAGCGCCGGGGGGGGGGGGGGGGGGGCCGGAGGAAAGCGGCTTCGTTGTCCAAAACACCCCTCCCCCCCCCCTCCCCCCCCCCACCTTTGCCTCACCCTGGGGGCTCCTCCCCGTGCCCGAGCGGTTGTTTGGGGAGGAAATGTTGGAAAAAATGGAGAAAAAAAAAAAAAAGGGGGGGGGGGGGGGGGGGGGACGTGATGCGTCCCGTCCCCGGCGTGTTGCAGGGGTCCGGCCGCGCGTTGCCGCTGGCGGGCGGCCAGGGCTGGATGCGTCCCGCGCTCGGGGGGCCCCCGCGCCGCAGGAATGCGGGGTGGGCGCGGGGGCGGCTGAGCCCCGCGTTGGGGGGGGGGGGGGGGGGGTTGGGTTTGTTTTTGTTTTGTTTTAGGGAAAGGAGGGAGGGGGGGGGGGTCCCAGCTTTCCTGCCTCCCCTTCTGGCCGCCGCTCCCCGCACAAAGATGGCGTTTTTCTGCCGGGGCCGGCCCGGCCGCGACGTCGCCGCTCGGCTCGGTGCTGGGTCGGGGGCTGGCCCCGGGGAGGATGCTTCGAGCAGGCTGGGGACCGGTCGGCGCGGGGAAGCGGGCGAGGTGGAGGTCCCGGTGCCGGCTGCACGGCCAGGAGCTGGCCTGACCGGTGCCGCTGGTTAGCGGGGGCACCGCGGGGGGCTCCCCGGCTGGGCTGGGCGCAGGCAGCGCGGCACCGGGGGCTGTCACCCTCCGGGGACCCGTGTCCCCCCGCCGCCCCAGCCGCTGGAGAAGCCAGGGGGGTCCCAGCACTTGGTCCCCACCTCGCCTGCGTGTCCTGAGCTGCTCTCGCTGGCTGCTTGTCCCCGGGGCTGCCGGCATCTCGGCCAGCAGCGCGTTTTGGGGATGCGGTGGTCAGCGCGCTGCTGGCTCCGCTTTGGCGCCCGCTGTGCTGGCATCGAGCGAGCCCAGGGGGTGAGCAGGGATGGGCGACGTCCCCAAGCCGTGTCGGATGCTGCCCCGGGGCTGCGGTTTCGCCCCGCTCCTTGTTCCCCGCGTCCCAACCCCGGCCGTCTGGCTCCTCCACGGTGTCCCCAGCGCCGCGGCGGCTCCAGCCCGGCCGCGCCGGTGCTGCCAGACAGCTCCTGCCTGTCGGCCCGGGCAGAGCCGCCGCGCCGGTTCCCCGTGCCGAGGACACCGTGCGGGGCGCGGGGAGGCAGCGGTGGGTGTTTGGGGGCAGAAGGGCAGGGATATATGGAAACCACGCTGCGGGGACTCATCCGTCCCGGCTCTGGGGTGCGGGATGCGCTGCCCGCGGCACACGGGGCAACGCGCCCTGGCCGGGCCGGGCGTCCCGGTGCTCCCGGGGGGAAGCGACTTGGAGGATAAGTTGGTGGTGGAGAAGCTCATGGGTGGGTGAACCAGGGATCGGGAGGCTCCTCGCAGCCAGAGCGCGGGGTCGGGTTGCCACATGGCCCCGTTGGGGTTGCCACATGGCCCCGTTGGGGTTGCCACATGGCCCCGTTGGGGTGCCGCTCGGCGCTGGAGCATCGGTGCCGGTCCTGCCCCGGTTCCTGCCGAGCGGCGTCGCCGATGGAGGAGCCGGGACCAGTTGGGTGAGTGCGGCCGTGCCGGCACATACCAAACCCCACCCTGCCGCCAGTGCGTGCCGGGCGGCCCCGGGGTGAGAAAGAAGGGGGTGGCGGAGGGCAGGAGCCCACCCGGCCCTCGTGCGCCCGCCCCGGCCGCGTGCCAGCCCCGCGTCCTGACCCTTGGAAGCGCCGGGTGCGGGCGGGAGGCACGGGAAGAGCTCGGTGCCCCAGCCGTGCCGGGGCTGGCGGCGTCCCCGGTGTCCCCGCGGGGCCGGCTCCAACTGGAGCAGCCGGGCTGAGGGGAGCCCATGGGAAAGTTCAGGGCACGAGGCCGCCGAGGGCTCGGGGACATTGTCCGTGCCCGAGCGAGCGTGGCTAATTGGCAACGTCCCCGTCCCCCCGGTGCCGGCCATTTGGAGTGTAATTGGGCAGCAAAATGAGAGCGGGAAGGGGCTCGGAGCTGTCGGGCTGGGGTCCGGCCCCACGCCGCCAGGAGGGTCCCAGACCCCGGGTTGGGGTGCGCAGGGCACGTCCGACCCCAAAGCCAAGCGGCGGGGGCGCGGGGGCTTTTCTGCAGCATCTTCCAAACTCATTTCCCCCTCCCGAGCTGCAAATCCCCCGGCTCGCAGCCATCTGGGGCTGCTCCGGGCCCTTTTTTTTTTTTTTTTTCCTATTCTTTTTTTTTTTTTTGTGGAGCTGGGGTGGGTTTGGGGCAGGAAGCAGGCGGGGGGGTGTGGGGAGGGGAGCTGCTGAATAAGCATCGCGCGGCGGCTGGCGCAGGAGCGGGTTGCTCCCAGCAACACGCGAGCCGGAGGGCCGTTGCTTGGTGACCCTCGGCGAGGGATTGGGGGACGCGGGGGGGACGTGGGGAGCGGGCTGGGGGGGCGGCCAGGGCCACGGGGTGGGGGCCGGTGGGGGTCTGGGTGGGCTCGGGGGGGGTTAAACCGGGCTTAGATGGGGGGGGGGGGGGGGGGTGCGGGTTGAATCGCACCCTGTGGGATTTGGGATTTGGGGGGGGGTGGAGGGGTGGATTGGGGGGGGACCTCTTGGGGTGGGCTCTGCTCTTCTTGCTTCCTTAACGGCCCCCCCAGGTACGGCGCTCCCGGCGTGGAGCTGACGGGCTTGCACAAGGAGACGGCCACCGTCACCCAGCTGCACTTCTTGGCCGGGCAGGTAGGTGGGGGGCCCCGGGAGGGGAGGGCGGGGGGGCTCGCCGATCCGCGCCCACCCCGCTGTCCCCCTGCAGGGCTGGCTGCTGTCCCTGCTGGACGACAACACGCTGCACCTCTGGGAGATCTACCAGAAGGAGGGCTGCTCCCACCTGGAGGAGACCCGCAGCTTCGGCCTCCCGGCGCGCCCTGGGTTCGGCACCGCTAAGTTCTCGTCCTCCTCCGCGCTTGGCTGGGGCCGGGGGGCTCCCAGCCCGCTTCGTTCCCCCGGGGGGTGACCCCGCTGCCACTGTGGGCGTCGATGCTCGGCCGCCTTTGAGTTCGGGCGGCGGCAGGCGAGGTCTGCCAGAGTTTACACCCGGCTCCGGCGTCGTGCCGGGGTGGGGCTTGGCCGCGGCGCTGCCAGATGCGAGGGTTTGCGCTGTTTGTTTGGCTTGAGGACGGAGGGCGGGGGGGGGGGGGGGGGGGGTTGGTTGGAAAAAACAGCTCGGCGGGGACGGAGCACGGCGGCCCCGCTGCATGGGAGCGTTGGGGCAGAGCGGCTCCCGTGCGGGGGACGCGGCTCCCGGCCTCCGGACACCTGGGGAGCGATAAGGGCACCGGGCTGGGAACGGCGCGGGGGAGCGGGCATCGCCTCTAGCAGGGCAGTTTGGTCTCCGTGCTGCGACCTGCGGGTCGGGAAATGCGGCCCCGGACCCGGGCTGTGATTAATGGCTCAGGAATCGCCTGTGAGCGCCGTGGCTGATAGCGGTGGCCAAACAGCCCGGGTACTCTCCCCAAGTATCATCCCCATCCTCGTGGGCCGGCGGAGCTGGGGATGCTGGGGTGACGCCGGAGCGGGACGGAGGAGGGGTTTTGGGGTGTCTGCCCGCTGCTGACACAGCCCTGGTCCCCCCCCGCAGCTGCTCCCCCAGCATCACGCGGGTGACGGTGATCCTGCCCATGGCCCTGGGCGCCGTGGCCTGCCTGGGCACCGAGGGCGGCGCGGTTTACTTCCTCACGCTGCCCGGCCTCGTGCTGCTGGAGGACAAAACCCTCTTCCAGGACGAGATCCTCCAAAGGTGAGCGCCGGCCCCGCTCCCCAAACTTGCCATCCCCGGCCCCTCCTGACCCCGTTGTCCCACCCGTCCCCCCTCCGTGGCGCAGCGTGCCCGATGAGTACCGCTGCGGGAAGGCGCTGGGGCCGGTGGAGTCCATCCAGGAGCACCCCCGCGACGCCGGCAGGCTCCTCATCGGGTACAGCCGCGGGCTGGTGGCCCTGTGGGACCAGAGCACGCGCGCCGTCCAGCATCTCTTCCTGGGGAACCAGGTACCTGGGCCGGGACGGCCCCGGGGAGGGGGTGCTGCAGCCTGTCCCCCCGTGTTTCGAGCCCCCCGTTGTGCCCCCTGCAGCAGCTGGAGAGCCTGGCCTGGGAGCACAGCGGGAAGAGCATCGTCAGCTCGCACAGCGACGGCGGCTACATGGTGTGGGCGGCCGGCGGCGGCGGGCAGAGGACCCAGCAGCCCGTCCTGTCCACCATCCCCTACGGTGCGGGGGCTTGGGGCGGGGGGGGGAGACCTGGGGGCTTGGGGCGGTGTTGTAACAGCGGTGTGATCTTCATTGCAGGTCCCTTCCCCTGCAAAGCCATCAACAAGATCCTGTGGCGGACCTGCGAGTCGGGGTAGGCGATGGGGGCGCCGGGTGCTGGGGGAGGTTTGGTGCGGGGCCGGGGGTCCCCGGGGCTGCGGGGTCCGACCCCTCTGCTCCCCCTGCAGCAACCCCTTCATCATCTTCAACGGCGGCATGCCGCGGGCCAGCTACGGCGACCGGCACTGCGTCAGCGTGCTGCAGGGCCAGACCCTCGCCACGCTGGACTTCACCTCCCGTGTCATCGACTTCTTCACCGTGCAGAACCCCGAGGTGCCCGAGGGAGGTACGTCCCGCCGGCACCGCGGTCCCCGGGCTGGGGGTCTCCGCTAGCGGCATCTCTTTTTCTTTTTTTTTTTTTTTTTTTCTCCTTTTTCCCCCCTCCCTTCCCTTCCCCAGGCTTCGAGAACCCCCGCGCCCTGGTGGTGCTGGTGGAGGAGGAGCTGGTGGTGATCGACCTGCAGACGCCGGGCTGGCCCACCATCCCCGCCCCGTACCTGGCGCCGCTCCACTCCTCCGCCATCACCTGCTCCTACCACATCTCCAACGTGCCCCTCAAGCTCTGGGAGAGGATCGTCAGCGCCGGGGAGCAGCAGAGCCCCCGCCTCTCCTCCGCGGTGAGTGCTGGGGATGGAGGGGGACACACACACACACACACACACACCCCGAGTGCCATGGGGTGGGCGCACGGAGGTGTGATGCTTGCTGTCACCCCCCCCCCCCACCCCCCGCAGGCTTGGCCCATCAACGGGGGGAAGAACCTGGCCCAGGAGCCCACGCAGCGAGGTCTGCTCCTCACCGGGTGAGCGCCTGCGATGGCTCTGCTGTGGAGGCCTGGAACCTGTGCATGACGTGGAGGGCGTGTGGGGGGGGGGGGGGGGGGTTCCTAAGTGCCAGGAGGGAGGGGACGTCCCCAGCCCCTTCCCGTGGTGGGCGTGGGACAGGGTGATGGTGGGGAAGGACCTCCACCAGGAGCTGAAGCCAAAGCGGGTGCATGGGGCATGCAGGGAAGCTGGGGGGGCAGCTGCTGGTGCTGGCTGGGCTGACAACCCCCGCTGTGTAGCTCGGTGGCCGGGCAGCAGCGTGTCACCCGCCGCGTTGTCCCCTCACCCCTCCTGGCACGGCGGCCACCAGCGCACAGGCGGCTCTTGTTAGCCCGGCTCTCGTTAGCACCGTCCTAACGGGAACCCCCCCCCCCCGGCCCCGGCAGGCACGAGGACGGCACGGTGCGGTTCTGGGACGCCTCGGGGGTGTCCCTGAAGCCTCTCTACAAGCTGGGCACCGCCGGCATCTTCCAGACCGACTGCGAGCACAACGACAGCCTCAACCAGGCGGGCGAGGAGGAGTGGCCGCCGTTCCGCAAGGTGACGTCTCGGGGGGACACCGGGGGGGGAGATGCTGCAGTCCCCGGCACCCCCGTGCCTCGGGGGGAGATGCACCCGCAGGAGCCATCCCAGCTGCGCCGTGGGGACGTGTCCCCTCGCTCGGGGCACAGCTGCTGCCTCGGGGACACAAGGGACGCTTGTTCTGCACGCCCCGTCCCGTGGGTCTGCCCTGGTGTTGTGGGGGGGATCCCAGGGCACCGGGGACGCGTGGGGACGGAGCTGGCCCGGGCACGATGCCCGGTGCTGGTGGCTGCCCACGGCTGCGTGACACCCCCGGCCCCTCTCCCCGCAGGTGGGCTGCTTTGATCCCTACAGCGACGACCCCCGCCTGGGCATCCAGAAGATCGCTCTGTGCAAATACACGGCCAAGATGGTGGTGGCTGGCACGGCCGGGCAGGTAGAGGTGGAGGAAAAAGTGGCCGGGCACGGGGTGCCCCAGTCCCCGCAGCCCCCCCCCTGTTCCCATCCTCGGGGGCAGGACGGGGACCCTGCCCTGGGGAGCCCTCCGTGTCCCCCCACCGGCCGCTTGTCCCCTCCCCGCAGGTGCTGGTGATGGAGCTGAGCGACGAGAAGTCGGAGCACGCCGTCAGCGTGGCCACGGTGGACCTGCTGCAGGACCGCGAGGGCTTCACCTGGAAGGGCCACGACCGCCTGGCGCCCCGCAACGGCCCCCTCGCCTTCGCCCCCGGCTTCCAGCCCAGCGTCCTGGTGCAGTGCGTGCCCCCCGCCGCCGTCACCGCCGTCACCCTGCACTCCGAGTGGAACCTGGTGGCTTTCGGCACCAGCCACGGCTTCGGGCTCTTCGACTACCACCGGCGCAACCCGGTGCTGGCCAGGTAGCAATATGGGGGGGGGGGGATGCTCGGGGCTGGGGACCCCGCGGTGGGGTCCGGGCGCTGAGCAGCGGTGCCGTAGGTGTACGCTGCACCCCAACGACTCGCTGGCCATGGAGGGGCCCCTGTCCCGCGTCAAGTCCCTGAAGAAGTCCCTGCGGCAGTCCTTCCGCCGCATCCGCAAGAGCAGGGTGTCGGGCAAGAAGAGGCTCAACCCCGGCAGCCCCTCCAGCAAGGTGGGCGCAGAGCGGGGCCGGCTCCTCGCCCCCCCCTCCCCGCCGTCCCCTTCCCCGCCTGTGTGTGCTGGGGGGCTCCTGACCCCCGTCCCCCCGCTCCCCCCCCCCTCCCCACCTCGCAAGGTGCAGGAGGCCAACGCGCAGCTGGCCGAGCAGGCGGGCCCCCCCGAGGTGGAGATGACGCCGGTGCAGAGGCGGATCGAGCCCCGCTCGGCCGACGACTCGCTCTCCGGCGTGGTGCGGTGCCTCTACTTCGCGGACACCTTCCTGCGGGACGGTGAGAGCCCCGCGCGTCTCCCCCCCCACCCCGCGGCCGTGCTGTAGGGAGAGGGATCCTCACGCTGCTGCTGCTGCTGCTCCTCCCGTCCCGCAGCCGCCCACCACGGCCCCACGATGTGGGCAGGGACCAACTCGGGCTCGGTGTTCGCCTACGCCCTGGAGGTGCCGTCGCAGGAGAAGTTTTCGGAGCGGGCGGTGGAGGCGGTGCTGGGCAAGGAGATCCAGCTGATGCACCGGGCGCCCGTGGTGGCCATCGCCGTGCTGGACGGCCGGGGGAACCCGTTGCCCGAGCCCTACGAGGTCTCGCGGGACCTGGCCAAGGCCCCCGACATGCAGGGCAGCCACTCCATGCTCATCTCCTCGGAGGAGCAGTTCAAGGTGAGCCTGGGGCTGTGCGCCACGGTGGGACCGGCCAGCCCCGGCACGTCCCGTGTCCGCTCTGGGCATTCCCATCCAGGCTGGCACTTGGAAAAGCAACCAGGGTGGGGGTGACCAAAGGGCTGGGGTGGCTCTTGGGGACTCGCTGCCCTTTGACGAAGGCCCTGGGGCAGCTGGGGGGTGTTCCGCCACCTCCTGCACCCCCGGGGGTTCCCGTCCCTGCGGCACCTGCCTCCTCTCGCCCTCCCCAGGTCTTCACGCTGCCCAAAGTGAGCGCCAAGACCAAGTTCAAGCTGACGGCGCACGAGGGCTGCCGGGTGCGGAAGGTGGCCCTGGTGAGCCTGGCGAGCGCCGGCCCCGAGGAGCGGGTGGAGAACTGCCTGGCCTGCCTCACCAACCTGGGCGACATCCACATCTTCACCGTGCCCAGCCTGCGGCCCCAGGTGCACTACGGCTGCATCCGCAAGGAGGACATCAGCGGCATCGCCTCCTGCGTCTTCACCAAGCACGGCCAAGGTGAGGGGCCACCTCCCCGCGGCCTCGCCGCCCCCAAATCTGTCTCCTCCTTGGGGGGGGGGGTGTCCCTGATGCTCCCCGTCCCCCCCGCCCCGCAGGTTTCTACCTGATTTCGCCCTCCGAGTTCGAGCGCTTCTCGCTGAGCGCCAGGAACGTGACGGAGCCGCTGTGCTGCCTGGAGGTCTCCCGGCTGCAGGACACCTCCTGCCTCAGGTGGGCTGTGCCGGGGGCTCGCTGCGGCCCCGGGGGCTTGTTGTGTCTCCCCCCCACCCCGTGACATCCGTTCCTGTGTCGTGCCGCCGGCACCAACCTCTCCCCGTGTTTCCTTCCAGCAACTCGACGGCGACGCCGAAGCTGCCCCAAGCCAACGGCACCCACGTCCCGCACAGCCCCGAGGCCAACCATTCCCCCTCCGACAGTGACAGTGAGTGGCAAAGGGATGGGGGGGGGGTGTGTGTGTGTGGGGGGGGGGTAACGTTTTGGGGCCGGGCACCTCCATCCCTCCCCGCGGCTCCCCAGGGTCCCCCGAGGAGCACCAGGCCTCCTCGCCCGGCCCCGTCGACTCGCCCAACAGCAGCATGGAGAACCCGCTGGACACCACCGGGGACATCACGGTGGAAGAAGTGAAGGATTTCCTGGCGTAAGTTCGGTGGGGGGGGGACAGGAGGAGCGTGTGGGTGCTGCTGGCGGCTCGGGGGGGCCGCAGGGGAGCCCCCGGCTGCATCTCGCCCTGCTCTGCCCCCAGGTCCTCAGAGGAGGCGGAGAGGAACATGAGGAACGTCAGCGAGGACGAGGCGCGGCCCGCCGGCATCCTCATCAAGTGAGGTGGGTGGGGGGGCCGTGCCCTTGAGGGGGTGGGGGGGGGACACAGATCCGGCTGCCCCCAGCCCCCTGCAACCCCTCCAGCGTATTTGGGGCCAAGACCCCAGTGCCATCCCCTGGTGTCCCCATCCACAGCGGGGAGCACGTGGCCATGGGGGCAATGCGTGCCCAAGGGTTTTCCCTGCTTGAGGGGTGGGGGACAGCAGCTCCAGGCCCCCACCACCTCATTTTGGGCCCCCCCCACCCACTCCATTCCCCCCCCTCCGTGGCACCCAGGGTCTGTGTCCCCTTGTCCCCGAGCCCAGGCCCTGTCTCTCCCCCAGGCAGCGCCGGTGCCCGCGGCCTCCCCGGCCCATCTCAGTGCTCGGATTCCCGGGACGCGCGGCTCGACTGGACCCCCCCGGCCCCCCCAGCGTAACGTAGACTCGTCTCCTCTCTAACATCCGTGCCGGCGCTCCCCCTGCGCCTCCCTGCCCGGCCACCGGCCCTGGAGCCCCCCCCCCCGGCTGGCCCTGAGCTGGGAGGGGGGGGCGCAGCAGGGGGTGGCCCACGTTGCACAAACTCTTCCCGGGGAAGATTTATGAATATTTTTTTTTTTCGTACACGGTCGAGTGTAGCTGGCCCCTGCTCCAGAGCCCCGTCCCGGGGGATGCTGCTGCCCGGGCTCACGGCGGGGGGGGCGTGGTGGCTTTTGTCACCTCCCTCCCCCCCCCCCCCAGCCACCTCCCGGGTTTGGTCCCTTGGGGAGGCACAAACCGAGGGGGGGTCGGGTGCCCCCAGCCCCCCCGGACCCTCGTCTCTGTTTACATGCCCGGCTCCCTGCAGTTTACAGCCCCCTCCTCTGTGTGCCAGGGGGGGCCGGGCTGCCGCACGGGGACCGTCCCCCTCCCTGGGGACCCCCCCCTTGTTCCACTGCCTCTCCCCGAGTGGCCTGGGGGTGTGGGGGGGGTGAAGGTGGGGGGGGGTCACAGGTGGCCTTTTTCTCTTGGTGGCTTCTCCAAGGGCTATTCTCCAGGCTGGGCTCCCCGCCTGCTGCTCCTTTCTGACACTAATTCCTGCCACGGGGCAGGGGGGAGGGGTGCGGTTTGGGATGGGATCACGCTGCTGGGGGGTGGGGGGGGGAGGTCAGCCCCCAGCCCCGCTCTCTGTGCAGCGCCCCCCCCCCCTCTCCCCGGGGGTGTCACTGTGCCAAATCCCTGCCGGGCTCCTCGGCCCCCTCCTCGCAGGGACTGCGGTGGCGCTGGCTCTGTCCCTGCGTGGCTCCGGGGCTCAGCCCTGATTTTGGGGATCCACGGGGTTTGCCCCCCCCATCTTGTTCCCCCCCCCAAATGCTCTCTTGCGGTACGTGTCTGGCCTCGGCGGGGGGGCCAGGGGAGGCAGCCATGCCCCAGGCCCTGTCGCGGTCGGGGCTGTAGTGTCCCTGGTAGAAACCCCCCCCCCCAACCCCAAAAACCACCACCTCATCCTTTTTTTGGTAAGATGAATTTAGCATTGTTTAGTTATTAAAAATACTGGTTTTTAATATTGAAAATAAAAGCATTTAATATCAAATGCCAGGCTGTGGGTGTTGGGGGGGGGGGGGCCTCAGCTGCCTGGGGATGGGGTCGGGGGGACTTGAGGTGGGGGGGTGGGTCAGAGGAGGAGGGAGAGGGGCGCAGTGAGAGCCTGGCACAGCTCGCGGTGACAAGTGCAGCCTTTATTGATAAGATACCGAGCGGCTGCCACCCCCCCCCCCTTGATGCTGGGGGGCGGTGGCACCCCATCTCTGCAGGACAACAAAAAGGTGTGGGGGGGAGCCCCTTGGTTCCCCCCCCCCCCCAGTGCTCTTCAGCAAAGCTAAAAATGGGGTCCCCCACGTGCGGGGAGCTCGGCACGGCCTTGGGGCAGCAGCAGCCCAAGGCACGAGGGGACGGGGACCCCCGTGTGCCCCCAGCAGGATGGGGGGGGACAGGGACAGCCCCGTGCTACCCCCTGGCCCCAGCTCGGGGCTGAAGCAGACCCAGTGGTCAGGCTTGGGGCGGGGGGGAGGGCAGCCCCGGGTGCCCCCAGCCCTTAGGCGGGCGGCTTGCGGAAGACGCTCCAGGCGTGGAAGCAGCGGGTGAAGGGCCAGGGCTCGTTGCCTTTCCGCACCAGCCGCAGCTTGCGGGGCCGCGCGGGGTCCTTGGAGCGCATGTGCTGGATGTAGACCTGGGGCAGAGCACAGCACGGGCTGTCCCTGCGGTCCCTTGGGGTGGGGGGGGGCGGTCCCTGGCCCCCATGGGGCAGGATCAGACCCCCGCTGGGGAGGGGGATGGACCCCCCAGGCCCCAAGGGGCGATGGAGGTGCCCGAATCCTGCCTCCGAACAGCCCCCCCAGGCCCTACCTGGCAGGCTTTGAGGCTCAGCTTGATCTCCACCTGGCTGGTCTGGGTGCCCACCCACATGTAGACCTGCGGAAGGGCGCGCAGCCGGGCTCAGGATCCGGCCCCCGGTTGCGGGGTGTCCCCCGGTTGCGGGGTGTCCTGGCGGGGGGGGGGGGGGGGGGGGGGGCCTGGCTCACCTCCTGCCCGTTGTCCAGCAGCATGATGTCGTCGTCGGCCAGGTCGTCCTGGCAGAAGTCGGAGCACTTCTCGGACACGGCGAAATAGCCCTTCTCGTTGGAGCACCTGCGGGAGAGCCCCGGGGGAGCCCGAGGCTGTTAGCGCTGATGGAGAAGGAATTTCGGCCAGAGGAGGCCCAGGGATGAACACGGCTGGGGAAGGGGCTTGGCCCCAAAAACCCCACAGAGAAGGTTATCGCAATGAGGACGGGGACAGGCGGCAACCTGAGCAGAGCCCCCCCCCCCCCCCCCTCGGGACCAGGACCCACCTGAAGAGCCGGGAGTGCTTCATGTATTCGGCATCTTCATCGTAGGGCTTCTGGCTCCCGATGCCCACCCAGAAGAAGTTTTCGGGCTCCTCTCCCTCGTTGATCACCTGCAGGCGGAGGGCAGGGGCAGTGCTGAGCTCCGCCAGCCCTCGCTGCCCCCAGGTAAGTTGGTGCTGAGCGCCCCCCCCCCCCCCCAAGCCCCTCACCTGCTTGCTGTAGGAGTCGTCGAACATTTGGTTCATGATGTCCTCGGCCAGCTTGGCCTCGTCAGGGTCGGCTGCGCGGCCCACCCAGGTGTAGACGATGCCCTGGTTGTCCGTGCTCTCAAAGGGGACCTGGGGGGAGCGGGGCAGGCTCAGGGCTGCCCGGAGGGGGCGAGGGACCGAGCACCCCCCTGCCACGAGGAGGTGGGGGGGGGGGGGACTCGGCCTCGAGCGATACCTTGAGGATGAAGCAGAACTCGGAGTTGAGCAGCCCGGCGTCCGTGTTGATCTGGATGCACCTGGACAAGGAGCCCATGAGGGGGGCTCAGCGGGTGCTCGGGGGGGGCTGTGCCTGCCCTCACGTCCCCGGGTAGCACCCATGGGTGCCGCTCAGCCC
This sequence comes from Cygnus olor, assembly GCF_009769625.2. NCBI lineage: Eukaryota > Metazoa > Chordata > Aves > Anseriformes > Anatidae > Cygnus > Cygnus olor. The sequence goes on from NC_049183.1 coordinate 15,116,913, forward strand.
GCAGCACCCCGCGGGGAGGCTGACCTGGTGCAGAGGGCCCCGCCGTTGGTGCGGATGTGGTAGAGGCTGGGCTGCGGCGGGCTGGCCTTCTCCTTCCTCTTGCCCCGGTGGATGACGAACCTCCGCTTGAAGTGCGAGAGGAACTTGGGGTTCTCCTGCTGCTGCGTCATGCGCACCACCTGCACGGGGGGGGGGGGCAGCAAGGGTGTGGGGGTTACCCTCCAAAAAACACCCCAATGCCTGGCTGCAGGGGGACGCCGTGGGGCTGGGGGGGGGCTGCTGGCACCCCCGCGCTGCCCCCCCGTCTCCACTCTGCCCGGGGGCACAGAGGGAAGCCGGGAGCAGCGAGGCCAAGCAGGAGACCCCCATGTGTCCCGCCCCCCAGGACAGGGCCCACCTCCAGCTTGCCGGGGAAGAGGCTCTCGAACTTCTTCTGCAGGCTGAAGGTGAAGGTGAGCCAGCCCATGTTGGAGGCCTCGCGGCCCTGCCAGAAGTAGACGATGCACTGGAAGTCTTCCTCGGGCTGCTTCTCATCCTCCTCCTCCTCGCCCTCCTCGTCCCCTTTGCCGTCGCTCTTCTTCTTCTTCTCCTCCTCCTCCTCGTACTCCACCGGCACCCAGTACCTGCGGGTAGGGGCAGGGGGTGACGGGGGGCGGGTCTGGGCGGGATTTTGGGGCTCCGGCAGCCCCTGGAAGGGGACAAGCCGGGCGTCACCTGCAGAGGAAGACGTAGCAGTCGTGGGTGTGGAAGTGGCCGAACTCCTCCTCGGGCAGGCGCGCGAATTTCTTGCCCTCCAGCACGAAGCCCTCCATGCCGTCCAGGTCCTCGTTCCACTCCTCCATCAGCTGCTCCGCCTGCGGCCCCAAGAGCTCGGTCAGCCCCCGGCCCTGCTGCTGCTGCTGGGGGAACGTTTGAGGGGACGGGGGCAGCCCCCGGCCCTACCTCGCTCAGGGGCATGGGGGGCTGGCGGGGCAGGAAGAGCGCCGTGAGGTCGGCCTTCATCTGGTCCTTCTTCTCGGCGTCCTTGCGGACCTTGCCGGCGAGGCCGCCGTCCTGCAGCACCGTCTCGGCGTTGCGGGTGTAGTCCACGCGCAGGACGTCGTCCCAGTTCTTGAACTTGGACTTGAACACCTAACCAGGGGCATAGGGTGAGGGAAGGGGAGCAGCCCCTTCCCTGGCATCCCCCCCCCCCCCCGCCCAGGCTCCGTGCCCCCCACCTGGCACTCGGTGCCCTCCAGGTTGCGGGTGACCATGGCGTGCTTGGGCCGGTGCAGCATGCCGCACAGCTCCTGGCTCAGCTTCAGCGCCGCCGCCCGCACCAGCCGCGACGACTTCCTCCCGATCCAGATGAAGACGTCGGACCAGCAGTCCAGGATGTACACGTTCTTCGTGTCCAGCAGGCTCTGCAGCTGCGGGCCCCATGGGGAAGAGGTCAGCGTCCCCCGTTTTGTTTTGTTTTTTTTATTTCTGGCTCAAAAACTCCCCACCCGCTCCCAAAAGCCAACAGGGAAGAGCAGAGCACCCCGCACCAGGGTCCCGCTGCCTGAACCTGCCTCTGCCGCTACGGGGCCGTGCCCCAGAGCACGGCTGGAGGCAGAGGGGGGGTGCGAAACCAGTCTCGCTGGTCAGACTGGGAGAGCCTCCCCACCCCGTCCTAGTCCTACCAGGCGCATCTCCGGCAGCAGGTCGGCCTTCAGCCTCTTCTTGTGCTCCACCGACAGCTTGTAGTTGATCTGGGGCAGCTCCAGGTAGCCCAGCCCCAGGCCCACCTGCCAAGGGGAAGGGGCATGGGTAAGGGGGGCCATGGCACAACCATGGACCCCGTGGATGGTGACACCTCACCTTGTACAGCTTGGGCTTGTGGGGCTGGAAGTCGTCGGGGACGCAGGGCCGGATCTCCTCGGGCTGCCCCCCCAGCACCTCCCAGAATTCGGGGCTCTCCTGGCCCTGGGTGAGCAGCATGATCTCCGCCTTGCCCTTGCGCTCGTTCTTGTTGATCTTCTCGGCGAAGAGCCTGCGGCAGGACCGGGTGAGGCGGCAGGATGGGGTGAGGTGGTGGGCTCCCCCCTGCACCCCCGGGAGCCCAACCAGCCCTACCTGGCCTTGGTGGTGCTGCTGAGCGTGGCCCGGCTCCCCCGCCACACAAAGAGGTCGAGGCCGTGGTCCAGGAGGAACACAAAGCTGGAGGATGCACACGAAACCAGGTCAGGAGGCAGTGGGGTGTCCCAGCCTCCTCCCCACCCTGGGGGTCCTCGTGGGGCCAGGGACTGTGGCTGGCAGGGCTGCCAAGTGGGGTTCAGACCCACATCCTTGCAGAAAGGCACAGGCACTGCCAATTTCCACCCCAAAACTGCAGCCACGAGGTCTCGGCCGGACCCTGCTGCCTTCCTCCCTGGCCCCCCACGGGGACCCCCCATCCCCTCGCCCTTTCCCTGCTCACCGGGGGTCCAGCGACGTCCCTTTCAGCGCCACCGGCTCCAGCTTGACGTTCTTCTTCCCGTAGACGCGGTACAGCCTCGAGGAGAGGCGGCCACGGTGAGACGGGGCCGCTGCCAGCCCCCCGCGCCCCCCACCCACCCGCCCGTCCCCAGCGGTACCTGGTGACGTACTGCGTGTCCTCCACCGTGAAGAAGCCGCTGGCCGTGCCGCCCTCGATGTAGGAGATGTCGTTGTCGAAGACCTACGAGAAAGGAGGCGGTGAGGGTGGGAGACGGAGGGCTGGAGGCTGCGGAGCCCGGGGCCGGCCCCACCTGGAGGAACTCGTCGCTCTCGTCGCCCATCTCCTCCCGGATGCTGCGGCACTCGGCCCCCAGGTAGTTGCGCAGGTTGACGGCGTGGATGGCGGAGCAGGCCTTCTTGTCCAGCGTGGCCTCCTGCCCGATCCAGTAGTAGATCTCCCAGTTGAGGGAGCCGTTCTCATCCAGGAAGGTCTGCGGAGGGACGGGGGGTGGGGGGGTGAGACGGGTTGGCCACGGGCACAGGCTGGGGACGCGGGGGCCCCTCGGTCCTCCCCGGGTACCTTGAGCACGATGTAGCAGTCGGCCTCGTAGAACTTGCCGTGGAAAGCCTCGTCCACCAGCGTGGGCACGAAGTTCTCGATCTGCCAGACGCAGAGGCCGGGCAGCTGCCCCACGTCCTCGCTGAAGAACTCCGAGTAGTCCAGCTGGGGCTTCTCCAGGCCCTGGTCCCAGCGGCGCGTCTTCAGGTCCGGCGCCTTCGCCTCCCCGCTCTCCTGCGGGGACGGGGACGGGTCACCACGCTGCCGGGCACCCCGAGGAGGGACTGGGACCCCTCTCGTCCCCCACCCTACCTCTATCTTCTTGTTCTTCTCCTGCGCCACGTCCGACATCCCCTTCAGCACCTGCTTGGCTTGGTCGTCCTGGGCAGAGTCCTTGCGCCGCCGCAGCCGCATCTTGCGGGCCAGGGGGTCCTTGGTGCCGCTCCCTGGGGACAGGGAACGGGGTGAGAGGCAGCCGGGACCCCCCCCAACGCCCGGCATGGGGCAGGTTGTGGGGTGAGGCTGCTTCCCCAGGGGGTTTCCTCCCTCCCTGCCCCGCTTGCCTGCGGCGGCGGCCGCGACGGTGGCTGGGGAGGCGCCGGCCAGGCGGAGCTGGTTCTGCAGGGAGAAGTCGATGTTGTACCACTCCGCTGCCCGGTCCGCCGGCTTCGGGGGCATCACCAGGTTGGGGTTCTCGCGCACGTCCAGGACCTGCCGAGAAGGTGGAAGAAGAGCTCGGTGCTCTGAAGCACGGGGAGGTGGTGGTGGGTAAAAGGAGTCCCGAATCCAGCAGGTGCCCGGGCTGAGCCATGCGCTGCTGGCCCCAAAAGGCCGTGCCCTCCCGTCACCCCATCCCGCCCCATAGCCTGGGCCCCCCGGGACACGCAGGGCTGTGGGGTCTCACCTCCACGTCCGTCAGGAAGTGGATGGCCTCCGGCAGCGTCACCAGGCGGTTCTTGTTCAGCACCAGCTTCCTCAGCTTCGTGCACCTGCGGGACACGGGGATGCTGAGCCCGGGGCACGTCCCTCAGGACCCTCCGTCACCCCGCAGCCCCCGACGCAGGCGCTGTGTCCCCTCCTGGGGATGGCTGGGGGCTGTCCCCACCTGCAGAGGCTCTCGGGGATCAGCTCCAGGTTGTTGTTGGCCGCCATGAACTCCTCCAGGCTGGCGAGCTTGCCGATGCCCGAGGGGATCCCGTCGAAGTCGAGCTTGTTGGAATTCAGGTAGAGCTTCTTCAGCTTGGTCAGCTTGCAGATAGCAGACTGGGGAAGGAGGAGGCGGGGTGAGGGACGGGGACACGAAGAAGGGACGGGGACACGAAGAAGGGACGGGGATGGGGACAGCACGCACGGGCAGGGAGGTGAGCTGGTTGCGGGACAGGTTGAGGGTCTCCAGCTGGGCCCACTGGTCGATGCAGAGGGACAGCTCCGCGATCTGGTTGCTGCTCAGGTTGAGGCGCCGCAGGCTGCCCAGGGTGTAGAGGCACTCGGGGACGCGGCTCAGGTCGTTGCAGGACAGGTCCACGTCTAGGGGGGAGACAAAAAGGGGCTGAGACCCCCGGCAGGACCCCCGCCGGGGCCAGCAGAGCCCCGAGGAGGGCACCCAACCCCACCTGCCAGGTTGGCCAGGCCCTCGAGGCTGGTGGGCAGGTTGCTCTGCGTGCGCTGCGTGTTCCTCAGGTGCAGGGTCTGCAGGGCCGTCAGCGCCGGGAGCTGCCTGCGGGAGACGGGGGGACACGGGGCAGGGATGGCATCAGGGCAGGGCCCAGCACAGCCCTCGAACTTTGGGATCCAGCCCAAAAAACGGGGCCGTACCGGAGCTGCGCGTGCAGGAGCGGGTTGTCGTTGAGGATGAGGGTCTGGAGGTGCACCAGGCGGCGCATCTGCGGCGGGAGGCTCTCCAGCTTGTTGTTGCTCAGGTCGAGGTAGAGCAGGTCCGTTAGGTTGATGAAGAGCTGGTTGGGGATGGCCTCGATGCTGCGGGGACACGGGGACGTTCGGGGTGGCCCCGGGACCTGGCACCAGCCCCGGATCCGACCCGCAGAGGGAGACCCGGAGCGAGGGGGGGTGAGGGATGGAGGTAGCCGTGGGGAGGTGGCTTTTTGGGGAGCCCGGCCCAGCCCCACCTGTTGTGGCCGAGGTTGAGGACCAGCATGTTCTTGGCGTTCTCCAGCTCGCGGGGGCACTCCGTCAGCTGGTTGTAGCTCAGGTCCTGGGGGAGCAAAGCCGGCGTCACACTCCGTGCTGGGGTGGGTCCCCCCGTCCCACTGCCACCACCCAGCCCGAGGACATGGAGCATCCTGGGGACCACGCTACGGCTGCTCTTCAGCCCCGTTGCGGTCCCCAAAGGGCACGAGGGGCTGTTGAGGGGTGGGAGCAGGACCAGGAGCTGCTGTCTGCAGGGGTCAGCCCAGGGGAAGGGCAGCGTGGGGGCTCTGCACCTACCAGCACCGAGAGGTCATCCAGCTGGAAGATGTCATCGGGGACGCCCGAGTTCTTCAGGCTGTTGGCACGAGCCACGATGGCCTTGGAAGGGGAGAGAGAGGCGTCGCTGCAGCCACCCGACGTCTCCAGCAGGGCTGGGGCTGGGTTCTGCGCGCCCCCAGCGCCGGGGGCTGGCTCGGAGGTGCCTGGGGACGCCGGGGACACTTACCCGCAGGCAGGGCAGGCCGGAGAGCTCGCCGTGGAGCGTGGTGAGGTTGTTGTGGCTCACGGACAGATGCTCCTGCAGGGAGGTGGGGGGAGCAGGGGCTGAGCTCAGCCCCGACCCTCGCAGGGCTCCCCGCACCCCTCTGATGGAGAGAGCCCGGCCCCGCTGCGGGGAGGGCGAAGGCGCCCCGGCGGGCTTGGGGCGCTCACCTGCGGCCCCCCCCAAAAACAGACCCCGATTCCTGGACACACTTTTCACGGGGCAGATATAGAAAGGGGCAGACAAACAGGTAGCCACAAGGCAGGAGGAGAACCCCGAGGAGCCTTTGCTTCCCCCCGAGCATCACAAACGCCGCTCAGAAACCCGGGCACTCCCAGCGCGGTGCCGAGGGCTCGGGGCCGTGTTTAAGGCACCGTCCTCGGCTGGCGCCGACCCAGCGGTGGCCGTGACGTGCTGCGGGGCACCGCCAAGGCAAAGCTCAGCCACGAGCCCCACCAAGGGCCTGCTCACGCCGAAAACTCGAGCCGCCCAAAAAACAAAGCCCGGCAGCTGCTGCCTACTGCTGCCTTTTTTTTTTTCTTCTCCTCCTTTGCTAGAGGATATAAGGGCCAAAAACCTTCATCCTCCCCATAAGGCTTCCCCCTTCCCTTCTATTAAAGGGCAGAGGAGCTGAGTGTGGTTTCTGGTCTGGTTTGCTACAAAACCGAGGTGAAACCCCCTACGGATCTGCCTCAGCCCCGCTCCCAACAACTCCCGCATCCGATTTCAGCCACACGCCGCGGCTCAGCCCTATTATTAGACACCGGCGCATCCCAGCATGAGGCTGGCAGGCAGCAGGTCCCCGGCACCGTGGGGGCGGCGAGCCCCGGCCCCCGGCCCCTCACCAGCTTCTGGAGGGCGGCGAGCTCCTCGGGCAGGTAGCAGAGCCCCGTGCGGTTCAGCTTCAGCCAGCGCAGGCTGCTCATCGCCTTCACGTGCTCCGGGAAGTAGCCGCCCTGTGGGGAGCGGGAGGGTGAGAGCGCTGCCTGCCCCGTGGGGTCGGGGTGGGGACCCCGCTTTGGCTGTGGGGTGGTGGGGGGAAGGTCCCCGCTATGGGACCTGGGGGCTGGGATCAACCAGCCCTATGGGATCGGAATCTGATGGGCCAGGATTGCCCAGCCCTATGGGGTTGGGATCTGGGGGATGTGATTGCCCAGCCCTATGGGATCACCCAGCCCTATGGGATTGGGACCCGGGGGCTGCAATCACCCAGTCCTATGGGATCGGGATCTGGTGGGCCAGGATTGTCCAGCCCTATGGGATTTGGGAGCCAGGATCACCCAGCCCTATGGGATCGGGATCTGGGGGCTGTGATCACCCAGCCCTGTGGGATTGGGACCTTGGGGACTGAGATCATCCAGTCCTATGAGATCAGGACCCAGGGGCTGAGATCACCCAGCCCTATGTGATCAGGATCCAGGGGCTGAGATCACCCAGCCCTATGATATCAGGACCCAGGGGATGTGATCACCCAGCCCTATGGGATTGGGACCTGGGGCTGGGATCACCCAACCCTATGGGATCACCCAACCCTATGGGATTACGACCTGAGGGCCAGGATCATCCAGCCCTATGGGATCAGGACCCGGGACCTGGGATCTCCCAGCCCTATGGGATCGGTCCCCGGAACCGGGATCACCCATCCCTGTGGGGTCACCCAGCCCCATGGGATCGGGACCCGGACCCGGTATCTCCCAGCCCTCCAGGCCCTGCTCCCGCCGCCCCTCCGGGCCCCACCCTCTGCAGCCCGTCCCCGCCGGGCCCTTCCATGCCCCCCACACCCAGACCCGACCCCCCCCGCCCCAGCACCGACCCCTCGGGGCCAGCACCGGCACCGGGGGGACCCCTCCCGGCACCCCCGGGCGGGCACCCCGGGGCCGGGCACCCGGCGGCTGCGGGGCCTGGCGGGCCGGGCCGGGCGGGGCGCTGCGGGCCGGCCCCGGGGGCACCGAGCGGGGCCGGGGCCGTGGCTCCCCCCGCCGCCCCCGCACCTTGAAGTCGTTCCCGCTGAGGTCGACGCCGCGCACGAAGGGCAGCACCCCGGTGGCCGCCATGGCGGCGCTGGGCGGACGGGCGGGCGCTAGGACCCGGGGGCGGCCGCTCGCCCTCCGCTTCCTTGAGTTGCCGCCTCCAGGCGGTGACGCACTTAAAGGGGCGGGGTCGCGGCGGAGCCTCGCTGCTATTGGCTGCGCCGAGGCGCGCCGGGTACTGCGGGCGCGCCGGCGCGCCGTCCCGCGCCGCTCTGCGGGGCTACGGGGGGCTGCCGGGGGCTGCGCGGTGAGTGTGGGGTGGGGGGGGGACAGGGCACCGGCACGGCTCGGCTCGGGTGAGGTGCCCCCCGCCCAGCCGCCCTCCCCCCTTTGGCAGCCCTAGGAGCGGGGGTCTCCGCGGCCCAGCCCTTCCCGGGGGTCCCGGTGCAGCCCCCCCCCCCCCCCCAACGTCCCCGTCCCGTCCCCAGCCTCCCCCCCCCCGGTTGTGCAACGGCCGGGCGAGGACGCGGGAGCCGCACCCGGGGTGACCCTTGGTCGGGCCCAGCGCCTCGGTGGCCCGGTCGGCCTCCCTTGAGGCTCGGCTGGTGGCCTTCCCCCCCCTCCCCCCCCCCCCCCCCCCCCGCCGGAGGCTGCCCCCCGGGGCCGGCTGACGGCGCTCCGTTGTCCTCCTTCCCCTCCTCAGGGCGACCATGGAGTTCACGCACAAGCGGGGCAAGCGGCAGGACGACAGCGGGCTGGGCAGCGTCCTCGACGTGCTGCTGGCCAACGCCAGGCTGGTGCTGGGCGTCAGCGGGGCGGCCGTGCTCGCCATCGCCACGCTGGCCGTCAAACGGGTGAGGCTGGCGGCGGCCTTGGGGTTGGGGCTACCGGGGCTGCCCGGCTCCCTGGCCGCAGCACGCGGAGACGGGCTGCGGGGCTGCTCCCTCAAACGGTTTGCCCTCTTTGCAACCTCGTGTGGGGGGTTCGGGGTGCTGTGTCCCTTCCAGAAAGGTGTCTGAGGCCTGGTTCCCGTTCGGATACCTGAATGTTTTCCCTTTAAAAATCGGTAGGTAGCTAATGTGCGTCTTTCTGGCTTCGTAAACTTAATGGTTTGGGCAAGCAGAAGCCCTGCACGCAGCTGTGCTTACCCACACGTGTATTAGAGGGGCAGTTGTCCTCTAGTTTGGGATGTAACTGCTAAGAAATGGTGCTGAGAGGACAGCTTGCCGTGCCGGTTTTCCTTGTGGAACGTCCCCTTGCTCATCCGGTGGTGGCAGCCTTCTGCAGAGGGGGCTGGTGGTCGTGGGGCTTTCCCTCCCTGGGTCTGTGTGAGCAGCCCCAGCTCATGTGGGTGCCACGGCCAGAACAACAAGCCTTTGGGGGACTGCAGCTCCTCGCCTGCAGCAGGGACGGGAGAGCCCCCGCTGCGTTCCCTCTGGGTGAGGTGTGGGATTTTTTGGACCTCGCACGCATCCCCTCCTTTTGTCTCTCCCTCCAGCTGATAGACCGAGCCACGAGCCCTCGCGATGAAGGCGATCCCAAAGCCGAGCGGAAGACCCTGGAGGAGAGCTGGCAGGACTTGGCCTTGATCAAAGCGGCGCAAAAACCTCCCAAGAGGCAGAGAAGGGAGGACCTCAGCGAGCCCCTGCTCTCTCCGGCTCCACCACCAGCACCAGGTGATGCTCGCGGCGAGCGCGCGGGCAGGGCGCCGGGCTCCACGGGTGAAGATCACCTTGATGTGCTGGGGCAGGCTGCGCCTGTGCTCCCGGCTGCCTGGGAGCACCGCGTTATTTTTAGCTCTGTGGTCGGAAAGCTGACCCGATTGTGCCTTCCTCCGTGGGAGGTTCCCGAGCCGCGGCCCCTTTTTTGGCAGTGCCTGCGCTGTTCGCAGCCCGGGCGGCTCAGCCAGCCCGTCGCGGAGGAGGCCGCCTGGGCTTTGCTTCCCGTCGAACAATGCTTGGTTTTTGGGTCAGCTCTGCCCAGGGAGGAAGGTGTGCTCGTGAATTGTTGTGGACAAAGGCTGACTTAGCCGGCTGGCTCCGAAGGCAGTGTTTTTCGGAGCGGGAAGGCAGCCCGGCTTGGTGCGGGGCAGGTCCTGAGGCACCGCGCCCCGAGCAGGATCGGCAGCACCGAAGCGATCCGGCAAGCACCGGGGCAGGGCTGGGTCTGCCCGAGCGTGGCAGGGGCAAGCGGTGGGGCTGAGACTCGCGGGGGGCCCTGGCGCTTCGTCCCTGGCCTGGCTGCTGCTGCTTAGCCTGGGTTGCCCACCTCTAGCACCTCTGGGTGCTGCTGGGTTTTGGGGTTAGCGTGAGCCCTGCGGTGGCTGAAAGGCGCTGTTAATGTCAGAGCACTGCGTGGTGCCCCTCTCGGCAAGGTCAGCCTCACCTCTGAAGGTTGAGGGCTGAACTTTGAGCTCGTGCCTTCACCATGGCTGCGGCAGGAGACGCTGGTGCAGCTGATCCGCCCAGAGCCATGACTTCTTCCTTGGTCCCATCCCCTTTTTGCAGAGCCCAGGGTCTGCCCAGCACCTCCGGAGCCTCCTCAGGTCGAATCCAGCCCCCCGCGCTGCCTCACGCTGCAGGAGAAGCTCCTCTTGCACTCCAGCAGCCACCCGGCCGTGCACGAGGCGCAAGCGGCGTTCGGCCGGCAGCTGGCCCGCCGCATCTGCGCCGAGCTGCAGAACTTCCTGAGGAACAAGTGCCCGGAGCTGCCCTTCGGCAGCCTCTTCCTCAGCGGTCCCCTGCTCGACGGCCTCGGGGCTCTCGCTGCTGACCACGTCCACTTCATGCTGCCCGTGGTCCTCGACGCCACGCACTGGAGCCTCATCCCAGGGGAGGACACCGTGGTGAGAAACCCCCGGTACTGGATGATCAAGAGGAGGGATCTGGAGTATTTCCCTCGCGGGTGCAGCCCCTGGGACAAGTTCCTCGTGGGTCGGTACCTCTCCTCCAACGCGCTCAACGAGACCCTGCACAAGATGCTGGTGGCCTCCATCAACTGGCCTGCCATCGGCGGTCTCCTGGGGAGCCTCATCCGCCCGGTCGTGGCCTCGCGGGAGCTGAGGCTGGAGGTGAAACACGAGCAGGTGGAGCTGAGCGTCGCCCTCTTCCCGGTGGTGGAGATGGACGGCAAGGTTCTGCTGGCCGCTCCTCCCGAGGGACTGGTGGAAAACCTCTGGCTGGAGAGCTTCGGCAGGGCGGAGGTCTCGAAGGTGAGGGAGCTGGATGCTGGCGACGCCGGGGCCAGGCAGCGCTGCCTCCGCGTCCTGAACGGCGTCTGCAGGAGCCACCCTGCCCTGCGCAAACTGAGCGGCAGCCCCTTGGCGCACGTCGTCCTGCACCTCAGCACCGCCGGTTCGGACTGGGCGGAGGGCAGCCTCGCTGCCCGGTTCCAGCAGGTGCTGGAGGAGCTGGTCGGCTACCTGGAGCAAGGCGTCCTGCCTTCCTATTTCAACCACAAAGTCAACCTCTTCGGTGAGCTGCTGGAGGAGGAGATCGAAGAGATGGGCTTCCTGCTCTACAGGGCTGTAGCCGAGCCAGAGCTCCTGCTGGTGGAGGAATGAATGAGCGGCGCGTGGGGAGCCCCCCGACGTCGGGCGTGCCCCGTCTGCCTGCTGCTCCCTGCCGTGGGTTGTGATGCTTCTAGTTGACTAGTCGGTAAGAGGCCAAGTTCTTGCACTTTATGAACAAAACTATTTCTTCTTCTGAATAAAATGTGCCTGAGAAGAGGTGGGCGGCGGTGTAAGGAGCCTCGTGCTGAGAGGCTCTGCCCTACCCAGGTCAAACCCAGCCCGTGCCTGGAGTACCTAAAGGCGAGTCCCCTCTGCCGGGAGCCAACACGGAGCAAGTTTGGCCCCTGGTTCCCAGCGAACTGCTGTCTGTCCCAGCCTGCCAGGCTCCCCTCGTGCTCTGAAACTGAGACCTGAGCGGGGCTGAGCTTCCCCTGCCTCCTGGGGCAGCCCCTTCCCTCACGAGGGAGGTGGAGAGGCACGGTCCTGTGCTGCTGCTGCAAACCTCACGGTTTGGGGTGTCCCGGGTGCTGTGTGGGTCCTTCTGCCAGCACCCAACTTGTTCTTACAGTGCCATGCTGCTGGGCTGGGGTGGGAGCCTCATCCCTCGCCAGCTCCGCAGGCCGGGATGTTGCCAACCCAAAATAAAGCCCAAGCGATGCCCGTGCAGCTCTCCGGGCGCTGCGAGGCGTTGCTGTAGCGAACGTGACCGCAGGGTTAGTCTTTGGAAACCCTTTCGGCTGCCAAATGGGCAAGCTCAGCCCTACCTGGCCGTTCTGCCCGAAGGAGGGGCTCTGGGCCCCTTTCCTGGAGCCGTTGTGGGGTTGGAAGGGTGGCGGCGGAGGAGCTGCGGCCTCCTGGGGGCACAGGCTCCTGGGTGGGGGCTGCAGCGTGGCACTGCCAGCGTCTGTGCGGGTACTGGCTGCTCTAACAAGCCTCGGCGTCCCCTCCAGCCTGTCAAGTGACCTTTCCGTGCATGTATTGCTGCTGTCTTGAGGTCCTGTTCTCCTGAAGCCTGGTGGTGGGGGGCAGGAAGGGACAGGAACGATGCTTGGAGCAGAGTGCTTGCAAGAACCGCAGTGGTTCGTGCTGCTTTTTATTATGATCTCTTTTGTTTGAGTGTTTTGTTCTTTTTTTTTCCCCTTGGAGGGGCTGCTAGTGGGCTTTGGCTCCGGCTGCAGTCCAGGTGTGAAGGAATGCACTCTTGTATTTAACGGGAAGAGCTATGCTGGTTTTGCACACTGGTGGAGATGGAAAAATCCTATGGACTTCAACGTGAGCACCTGTTGTGGTTTAGTTTTCTTTAGTTATCTTGTTTATGGAAGGGGAAAAAATAACAATCTGCCTTTCCTCTCGGTCTGAAGATTAATCTGTTCCTCCAAACCACTTCCCGAGTGTTAGCGATGAGAATAAACCTGCACTGCGTACGCTGGTCCTCGTCTCAGCTCTGTTTTGTCTCCCCTCCCGTGATAAGGGCTGCAGCTGTCCTGGAGCAGCCGGTGCTCCCGCGGGGCGCTGGGCTGCGGTGCGAGCTGGCTGGTGCTGAGCTCGTGCCGTCCACCCAGCGGCTCTCACAGCTCCGCTGCCTGAGCACCAACTGGGGCTAAACCAGTAAAGCTGGTAACAGCCAGTGCCATCCGCAACGCTGAACCTGCCGCCTGCCTGCTCTGCAGACGCTTCCTGCTCTGCTGCCCTTTGGAGGCTGCTGCCAGCTCAGTGACTGCATCACAAAGCCTCGCGATCCTGTTATTTTCGCCACTGGGTCTCTATTTTTAGGCTACAGCTGCTAAGAGGGGGAGCGAGGGGTACGGGAAAAGGCAACGTGAATTCTCCTGACCTTCCTCCGTAGCTGTAGGCCGACAGCAATGAGCTGTGGCAGGGTTAGAAGCTCTTTTTTTTTCTTGTGCAGACTTGAAGGCGAACCTGTGCTGCTGTGACCACCCCTGCTTCGAGCTACCCTCCAGAAGTGCGCTGTGTCCCCTTAGTACTGACCCAGGGGAACTGCCCTGTGCTCAGGAGCAGCCCCAGAGGCCCTGGGGGAACAGCCGAGCGCTGCCCTCTGGCAGAAGAGAGCAAGGGAGGCGCGTGGAACTACTCGCTTTGAAGTAAAGAGAGCCCAAACAGAGGGAGGAGGCAGGCTGGCTTTCTCAGGGAGCTCAGACTAAACTAAGTGCAGGAAAAAAGGAGCTCCCTCCAGGTTCAGCCCGTTGTCTCTCTTTCCCTGGACAGCAGCGCTACAACAGATGCAGCTAGGGAGATAAAACTGCTTTCCCTACCCCGCTGCAGCTCCCTGCTAAAAAAAAAAAAAAAAAAAAAGCTGCAGGGAGTTTCTGCCAAGAAAGCTGCTGTATTGTTCCGCTGGGTGAATGGAAAGAACAAGACTTGGGTGGATGCTTTTACAGGAACAGCGTAACTGGTGTAAGCTGGAAGAAACAGTTGCCACCGTTATCAAACTTAAAAATTAAATAATCTTTTAATACACAGTTATGACTGTAACAAAAATAACTTCCATTAGCTAGCAGCATCACGCTGGCACGCCTCGAGGTCTGAGGAAGAATGCAGCTTCAAATTCAGGAGCAGTCTCAAACAAAGGCTCTCCCTGAGCACTGCAGCTGAGCTTCCCCTTCAGGGCGGGCACCAGCTCCATCATCTCTGCACGTGGCTCTCCTTCACAGACGGACAACCACGGTAAGAGGTGTACGGGGCTGTGACAAAACGAGGGGAAGGGTGCTCAGGTAGCTTCCACCCTGAAGGGCAACTTAAAATAAAATTCCACACTGTGGAAAGCCGGGAACTGAGGGGAGTTAAGCAGCCCTGGGGCTTGTCCCGGTGGCTACGACCCAGCTCCTCACGCAGAAATGCCGTGTGGATGTGACCACTGCCACAGTGGGAGCTGCCGGTGGACGAGACCCACTGCGGTTTTCTCTGCAGACTCACAGTTTCCAAATGCTTTTGTGTGTTCCAGTCAGCTCAGCAGAAGAGCAGCTGAAAACCAAAGGATAACGCAAGCAGTGGAGCCGCTTCTCAGAGCTGGTTGAACCCTTGCTGCCCAGGCCCACCGAGCGATGAAGGTATCCCCGGCAGGAGCAGGCTGCCACCAGCCCCTCCAGAAAGCGCTCACAGGCTCCTTCCCGTAGCAGCTCCCAGCCTCTCGGGAGACGCCACCCAGGCTCAGTGGTTGTGTGGACAAGTCTTCTTCGTGTGGCCAGGCTGGTGGCAAATGCTACAGGTCCGTGGTTTCTTGGCCGTGCCTCCTGAGGAGAGGTCGCTTGGTCTCTTCGTTTTACTTCCCAGCTCCCTTGAGTACCCGCTGCTCCCAAAGTGGTTCCACGAAGCATCTCCAGAAGCCCCTACAAAGGAACGACTTGGATTTAAACACCTCTGAAAATATACAGAGGTGAAAAAGAGGCGATAGGTTCAAAATGGCAGGAGATCAAGGCTTTTACTAGCCCAGCCACTCAAGTTAGTCCTGAAACTGCGCTTGCTTCAGATTTGTCTGAGCATTTGCATGTTATCCGTTTGTCCTGCAGCATTAGAGAAATGTGTGAACAGAACAGGGGAAGCTGATCTTTCTGGTTGCGTGCTCTGGGCTACAGCCAAAGCAGAAACAACAAAACGCGCCAGAATAAGACTTGGGTTTAAAGTAGCTCTGAAACTTTGGTTCTGCCCCTCCAGGGCCAAATGTCTAAGGAGGAGGCCAGCGTTGAGGAGCTCTCTCACACCACGTCTCCACCTCTGTACTTCGCTTACAGTCCCTTTGTGTCAATGCTTTTTCTGTCTTTCACATCCTTTTTTTCCTTTCTGATTTTTTTTTTAGTGGGTATTTGCTTTCAGCACCTTTCCACTGCAGCCACGCTCGGTGTCAAAGACAGGCTTGGCCTTTCACTGCGTCCCTGAACTAGGGCAGAGGGAGCCACCACAGCTTCCCCGACGTGACAGAACGGGGCTTAAGATCGCCAAACGTGGTGCCACAGCTTCAGCTCTGTATCAAGTCAGGAACAGCTCTCCCAAAACCAAACGCTAAGCTCTAGGGCAGACAAATTCTGTCCCAGACGGACTGTTGGGAAGCCTGCTGGGCTTCATCCAGGGACACATGGACAGGCAGACGCGCAAGCTTACTGCGTGTAGAAGCAAAGCATCCTGTTGCTGCTTAGAGCTCAGTGGATCTGTGTTACGAGGACGTATCCTGCTGGCATTCACAGAAAGGTAAGCCTGACTCGGTCGTTACAAGCAACAATTAAAGCGCTGTAACGCTGCTGACAGACATCCTAAGACAAACCTGAAGTCTGCCAAATGTAAGAGTCCCTACAAAAGCTGTGCAGTGACAGCATTATGGACGTACGAGCAACGTCTGCTCGGTTTAGCTTTAAGACCAGCCTCCAAGCCTTGTCTCTCACCCCAGGCCCAGCCTTACCTGGTGCCGTGTTTTCATCAGCCCACTGGAAGAAGCCGCACTGCTGCTCTCTGGGTTTTGAGCACGTGTGGAACTGCCGCCCCTTGTTAGGGCCGTCCTTTTGGACAGTGCGCGTGACAGCTGGCTGCTCGCAATTGCAGACTGTGCCACCTCCTGAGCCGGAGTTGTTGCTTCCAAAGAGCTCTGGGCCTCTCCCTCCTCCTCCTGGTCTCTGAAAGCCTGCTTGGCCCCTTCCCCCAAAGGGCTGGGGTGGCGCAGAGCCCCACGGAGCTGCGTCGCTCCTGTCCTCTGACTGCTCGTTAGCCCAGAGGAAAAAATTGCAGGTATTGGCGTTGCATTTGTAAAACTGCCTGCCTCGATTGGGTCCCTCTTTGCGCACAGTTAACAGCGTGGCTTCGTTCCCGCAGTTGCACACCACTGCGTTGTTCCCGTTGTCTGGAGCAGCCGCAGGAGCAGGCCTGTGTGCTCTCGGTGTGCTCAAGGAGAGGAGATGTCCCGCTGCCGGGTTCGTGGTCCCCCTCGCCTGCCTGCTGTCGCTGCTTGCTCTGCTGAAGGAGTTGCTGGCCTGCAAGTGGTTAGCTTGCTGGCTGGCTGACCGCGCGGGCTGCGACGACCTGTGTAAGTACTTCAGGTCCAAGAGCTCTCTCAGCATCTCATCGCAGCCGCCGATGCAGCCAACAAACTCCAGGGGCATCATGGGTGGAACGCTGCCTCTCTTGAATTTAAACTTCAGTCTGAAAGGAAAGGAAGAACACAAACCTATCAGTTCATACAGCTTCTCATCAACAGACCTCGATTTGGACTTGTGTTTTTTTTCTTTTAGTTCTGCTGTACGGACGCTGTTTACCTCTTTCCTCCCACCTTCTTTCCATCCCCAACCCACAGGCGTGCTGCTCCAGCTTTCCAAGATTGGAACAGAAAATGGTTGCCCAGCCTAGCCCACGGAAATCTCTGGCCCTGGTGACAAACCCGTAACGTCTGCGGGGTTACATCTCATGAAGGGATACCTGCTATGACCTACCTGTGAACAGGATGGGGTCTACACTCAGCACAGATGCTCTCGTCCTTTGCCACGTCCAGCACAAAATCGGGAAACCAGACTGCAGCTTTACAAGCTGGATAGCCCGTGCAGCTGAGGTAGAACCTGCCGTGGGACAAAGGCAGCGAATGAAGAAGAGGTAATGTCAAGACAGGCAGTGATATGTTCTTCTCTCTTCTCAGCTGTCAGAAGCTGTCCAAACGTTTGGTTTTAACTTGAGAAAGAGGTTCAGCTGAGTCCACACGGCTTACATAGCTGGTGGAGTTCACGCATGCTGCAGAGGGAAGGTAAATGAACGCTTAGAAAGCAGCCTTCTGTGTCTGACATGATAGAGAAGGTCACCAACCCGCCGTTCCTCTTGGTCTTCAGGACCATGTCGTTGTTGCACTGTGGGCATTTCCGAATGGGAACTGGCATTGCTGGGTAGACTTCCTCTTGCTCAGCGATTTCTGTGGCTTCTCCAAAATACTGAGCCAGGGCCTGGTCCAGCCTGTAAGGAAACAAGCAGAGCATCCTGTCTCCTCTGCAAAAAGCAATCAGGCAGTGAATTACAGCCCCTCTGAGCTTCTCCATGAGCATGATGATTCAGCACTGTGCCTCTAGATGTGGGTGTGCCACGGAAGAAAGAGGTCAGTGCACTCTGACATCTCCTCCAGCCAGCTCTGCATTTAATGTGAAGAGTTTAAACCACGGTGAGCAGCTGGCAGCAGCCCGTGACAGCGTGCCACACTGAGTTGCCCCATCCCACGCAGATGCCTGCATGCACTGGGCAGAGCTCCAAGACGACAATGTGACAGGATCCCACTCCAGGCTGAGCCGCAGATGACAAGCCAGCACCTCTCAGAATGGCAAAGCAAGCGGAAGAGGGTAAAGATAAAACTCACTTGTTGGCTCTGGCCACGGCCTCAATGAAGACTTGTTTGTACTTTTGGACCTGCTGCTGCAGCACTACAGATTTGTCTTTCTTCCCCTCACAGATCAGTTTCAGATCAGCCTCCAGCTCAGCTCGAAGGTCGGGCTTGGACATCTCGTA
The DNA here is from genome assembly GCF_009769625.2 of Cygnus olor. Lineage (NCBI taxonomy): Eukaryota > Metazoa > Chordata > Aves > Anseriformes > Anatidae > Cygnus > Cygnus olor. The sequence goes on from NC_049183.1 coordinate 15,134,564, forward strand.
GCCCATGGAATCATAGCCTGAGGAGCATATTGCAGGGTAAGTGAAAGAAACGAATAAATAAGGAACCTGCCCTCCTCCTAACAAGTGCTGCCCGTACCTTCAACCAGCCCCATGCCCAGGTGGCCCGGGAGGAATCTCTGATCTGCTGTAAGGCCCACGTACATCCGTGTCTTGATTGTCTCAATGTGCTCTGCGTGAGTGGCATCAGTCCCTGAAAGCAGACAGGTTGTTAGTCAAATCAGGAGCCGAGAGGAGACTTCCCCTGTGCCTACTGCAGAGCGCAAGATGCTGAAGGGAGAGGGGGACAGAACGTATAGCCAGAAGCAGCACCGGCCTCGCATTCTGTTGGCACTGAGGCCACCAAGGTGCAAACATGCCCTTGACCCTAACCTGCACATCCCCCTCGGTATTGGAGACACTCTGCAGACTCCTTAGGATCCCTGGAATTTGCCCATAGGTCTCTACTACCCCTGTGTTCTATATATATTTAAGTAACTTCTTATCTGAAGTGACACGTAGAGAATTCCCTGCTCTGAGGGTGGGACAGAACTGGTACCAGGTAAGCTGAGAAGCTTATGAACAAAGCTCTGCCACGAGCGAAAGGCCACGCTGCCGATACTGACCAATGCCATGTTTCTCCATGAGCGCAATGAGATCCGCTTCTGAGAGGAGCAATGGAGGGCTGGTTTCCCCATCCACCATCTCCACTGTACTGGGCTGAAAGCGAGACCCTTTCTGATACAGTGGGATAACCTGAAGGGAAGGAGAATCGCTTTGAAACTGCCTTGCTGGACCATTCACTGAAGAGACAAAATGTCGTGCTAACTGCAGGCCAGTGCAGTAACACAACAGCACCCTGTTCTGGAGGAGATCAAGGCTCGGGGTGCTCAGGATTTGCCAGTAACGAGCTGCCAGAGACACCGCGGAATGGCAATTGCAGCTCCTCTGGGTGAGTAATCTTCCCAACGCGGAAGCAGCCCTGTACGGTCCCTGCGGTGTCAGAAGGGGGAGAATCTAGCCAAAGCTGGCACAGTAACGTGGCACAGGTCTTCAGCAGAGATGGCTCTAAGTGAAACAGCCACTGGGGCAGGAATTGTCCCAGGATGTTCTCTACAGGGGCCTGAAGCTGGCTGGGAAGTTCTCACATCAGTACAACCCACGTCCAGTTTTAAACTGCAGGTACTCTAGCCTCTCCCATCTATGATTTTCAAGGGTGTTACCTTGTCACTCCACTTCTCATAAGGATAGACTTCCAGATAATTTCGGGCCAGGATCATTAGTCCTTGAGCAACGAATCGCTCATTAGCAATGTCAATCTCCACAGTTGTTTCCTGTCCCTTGGCGTCTTGAGAGCAGCAAGCCAAAAAGTGGCGCACGATGAATTCATACAGCCTCTGCTCGTTGCCCTAATATCAAAGAGAAAATGAGGGTCAGGCTCTCCTCCAGTGTTAGCAAGGTGTCAAGAAATATTAATGAGATCTCAGGTGAGCACACTGCACTAACGACCGTACTATTAAGAGCTCTATCTTTATTCTCCAAGCAGTACCAACCAGCCAGTTGTATCTTTATTAAACTCACCTGCAGGTTAGCAGTGTATTTGGTGGGGTGAATGGGCGGGTGAGCCTGATCTGTTTTGGTTCCGCTCCGAGGGGTTGGCCCACCCTGATCCAAAATCCTCTGCGCAAACGCCCCCCAGTTTGGGTCCTGTGTTTGCTGTTGCACTAAGGCGGAGAGGTTCAGCTCCTTGGGGAAAATGTTGGTCTCTGTTCGGGGATAGCTGATAAACCTTAAGAAAGACAGAAGAACGCTTTAAGAGGTGCTCCAGGATGCTTCCCATTTTGGTCTAAAGGTCCTTTATTTTTAAAATAATTAAGTTTACCAAGACAAATCTTGCTTTCTTACCCTTGAGTATAGAGCTTTTCTGCTATTCTCATGGTTTCCTTTGCATTTATTTTCAGTTTGCGGGAAGCCAATTTCTCAAGTTCCTGCGTTGGGAGGAGCCAGGAAAAAAAGAACAAAACGTATTTGTGCATAATTCTGAGTGGTAAGTAAAACATCTGCTCAAAGCTGCTTTCACATCAGCCTTTTCAGCACAGTTCAAACATACCACGGTGTCCAGGGGCAGGGGCCTCCATTTGCTCTTTGGCTTGCTCCCAACTTCAACAACAGTTGCTACAGGATCCTAAATGCAGAATAAGCAAAATCTCCTTGAAGAGTTCACACAGGCTGTTCTTTAAACATCTTGAGCAAGAAGGATGTGGGAAACGTTTAGCTGGTGCTAGATCACATGACTGTTTACAAGCTTTCCTACCTCCATACACATGTGGTAAAGGACCAGGCACGCTGTGTGATTAAAGAGCCGGTTCCTCTTCCAGTTGAAGACCACATTGCCATCTTCATGTTCATGTGTCACTGTTTTGAAAACCAGATCAGAGTGACAGAGTAGTAATGTAGCTAAAAGACAGGGGCAATAGGGCAACGCTACTGGTAAACCTTCATAGTTCTGCGTAATGATCATGGCAAAGGAAGAGGAATCACCTCTGCGGCAATCGTTTGTTGGCTGCCTGACACTTTTCCTTCTCAAAGACATTAAACCCTTTAAGACAGGGTTCAGTTCTCATTTTCCTCCAGCATACCTTTGATTTTATAGAAGGCTTCAGGAACAAAGGCCTGGATGGCTTTAAAGCGTTCCACTACAAACCCCAGGGTTGGGAACTGGCAACTACCATAGCTGATCAGCTGATCTGCTAAAATATCAGGGAAGATCTTCCGGAGCCTCAGCGTCTGGAATCTGGTGAAAGCAGCACCTGAGAGAACAAAACGGACACTAGAACTGAATATAACATTGGAGGATAATTGCAATGCTACAGAGGGCTCTTTTAATAGTCCGAGTATTAATTTTACCCCAATTTTAATACTAAAAGTTGCAGAAGCCTTTCAGTGCTGCATGAGCTATTAACATAGCGTTTGCTTCAAATAGTTTGTTGTTTACAGTGAAACAGGAGATGTTTTTTAGTTGGTTCTGATCTAACGATCAGAACTACAGAGGGCGTTTCTGTCTTGTGTCGGAGATACAGTAACAGATGATTTTTAAGTACCCCATGCCGAGTTTTAACATTGTGAATTCCATGCGGCTCAATGAGAAGCGAGGAAGAGTCTGATAGCCAGCTATCTAATTTTTACAGCAATCTAAGAGTTCAAGAGTTCAGAGAAAATAAACTTCACATTGATGACAGAGCCAGAGCTGACCGTCCCCTGCCTACCTACCCTGCCCTTGCTCATGTGCTTTTAAAGAGGTGTAAGCAGCAGCTCAGGCCTAGCAGTCAGCTCTCATCCCCAAAGCACGTTTACGTACCTATCCTGAGGTCCAGCTCCTGCCTGACATCAACAGCATCACTAGTTTTTTGATCCGGTTGGGTGAGATTCTCACAGGCTGTTCTGACAGCATGAAGCGTAATCTCCGAGAAGCGGGCTCGGAAAACCTGGAGGTTTGGCTTTACTATAAGACAAAAAAGAAATAAATCAAAGTGACACACACGCCAATGGAAAGGATAAACTAATAAACAGCTGTCTTAAAAAGAGTATGCTGTCAACCTATTCTATGTCTTTCCAAGGGAGGAACGTATTTCTCGTGTAGCAAAGCCAGATATCTATCAGGATTACAGCCAGTGGATTTGACCTGCACACAGCAAGACTGATAATTGAGTAAGAATGACATCTCTGGTACTAGATCTGAGCAGTGATACCTGTTAAATCAGCATTTTAATGGAAAGCAGATTGGTGCAACAGATGCTCTACACACCAGCTTTGCAAACATGAATGATCTCAAAGCCGATGTTCTCTCCTTCTCGGTCACAGTCAGTCCAGATCACCAGAGCTTGGCACTGCTGGACTTCTCGTTCAAGGGTTCTCTGAGACCAGAAAACAACACAGAATGAGACGCGCCAGGCCACTGGCTTTGTCATTTCATTTCAGAATGACTCACTAAGTGAACACGAAATGCAACGTGTATCCACAGAGATGGATTGCTGCAATAACATTTTGTAATTGTCTCTCTCATGAGATTAGGCAGCTTTCAAAAGAAATGAATCATTTATTTATATCTAATTCTTTGTTAAAAAAAAAAACACAGCTTGGATTGGATTGTACCATGGTCTGTTTTCTGAAAACGACATTTTTTGTAAAATTGAGTGGCAATTACCAATTCCACCTTGTTGGAAACAGCATTTCTACTCTTAACAAAGGAGCTGTTTGTTTTCTGCTCTGATTTTACACTAGCAGGAGACTTCCATGGTACAGAAGAACAACACAGTAGTCCTAGAAAATCCAGGAGGAATTTGCCAAACTGCAGGAACTTTTCAGTTAAGGACAAAGGTACAATCCTCCCTCTGTCTGAGACAATATTTGCAGAGTCAACCTCTGAACTTTGAGTTTCAAGGAAACTGTTAACAAGAACATACCTTAATATCCACGTAATTCTCGGGACAATATTTCTCTATTTCAGCATCAAAAAGAGCTAGAGGGTTGCAGCTATGCCTGGCAAACAGATAAACAGCGCGTAAGAAACTAAAACATATTGTGAGACATTAACTGGTGCTCTCACACGGGGAAATGCTGTTCAGGTACTGGAATTAATGTATTATACTGTGGGCCTTAACTTAGGAATCTGTGTGAAATGCCAAGTTTACTCAGAAGCAGCAGAACCAAAATGCAATCAGAGAAGAGAAGAAATCTGGAAGGCAGCCCTAAACGTGCAGCTTCTCTTATTTCACGCACACAGAACAAAAGGGAGGGAAGTTGGATAAAACACCTCACTTCCCTGGATAAGTTAAGTACAAACCATTTGCGAAAGGGCAGCTTGAAATCATGAGCCAGCAAGTGTCCCGAGACGGATGTCATCACCATGGTGACGGTCTGCAAGAGACGGGGCAAGGTAATTAGTGCCCATCGTTTGCTGTAAGCTCCCCAGAGCCCTACGATCTGACACGGTTCTCACGACCCGATACCTCCCTCCTGCTTCTTCTAACAGGCTCCTTTCCCCACAGGCATCTAAAGCTCCCTCCCTGTCTTCTTTTTTTTGTAGGAAGCTCCCAATTCTAAATCACGCTTTTGACAGGTGGGAAAACAGAAGGATGGAAAGTTGAAAGAAAGCCAAGAAAAGAAAATCTGACTTCTTGTTTTTGCCAAAACTGGATGAGCGTTTCGTAACTTCAGACTTTTTTTTTTTTTCTATAATTAGCATTTTGCACTTCTCTAATCCAGCAGCGGAATGAAAGAGAGCTCTACCTGGCCAAACATCTGGTAGTCGTATTCGTAGATCTTGTTGAACTTGGAAAGCCCCTCTCTCTGGAAGGAAAAAGAAAGTCGCTAAGTTTCTGGCTCCTAACAGGAGCCAAACAATCCCGTTCCATCTCGCTTTATCTTCTCTTTTATGGCAGGGCACAGAAATACGGGGCAGGTGAAAATCAGGTACTGCAGCTAAAACACCAAGGCAAGGGAGGTTGGATGGAAGTTGCCCCTATCATTTACTGAGCCGTGGGAATGGCGTTCCCAGCGTACCAGTATTTTTAAAACACACCCGGAGGCGGTGCCGGGGTTATCACTGGTACGGAGCAGACTTGGGTTGACCAGTTATCGTCCCCGCTCCCGACAAACAACCGTCCTGCTCCAAAAGATTATCAGGGCCAGCTCTGGGTCCCTTCCACCTAACCGACATTTATAGGAGTTTCTAGATCAGGTATTTTAATCTTTTCCTACAGAAGCATGGCAACGTCTTCCTTGACTGAGACTGTCAGGGCTCTGGTTCTCAAGAACATCTTGCAATCAGACATCAGTTCGGTCTAGAAGCAGCTTCTAGTTCCTTGGCTTGGAAATTCCAAGTAATTATGCAAACTGTTAAAGGTCACAAAACAAAGCAGCAGCTGACAGAAGGGATCTTTGAACTCCCCTTCTCCAAACCACAGACCATCTTTGCTTCATTATGTGAACTTCAGTACGCCCCTGATACTTGCTGACGCTGCAGAAGCGGTGCTTTCTGACTGGGAACAGATGGTTTCAGCTCCCGAAGGCTTCTACATACACTGCAAAGCTGGGAACAACACAGGGAACCCCCACTGCTGAGTTCAATGCCTGGAGAAAGCTGCCTGGAAGGAGAGCACAGCTGGGGAGCTGAATCCCAGCAGGGCTTCAGGATCTGAAGGAAAATGGGTCCAAGACTCCCAGATCCATTTGGGCAAGTGGTGCTTGTCCACAAAAGAAAGAGTTCTTGTACCCTCACGTGGACAGAAAGGGCCACAGACCCCACGTCGAGCTTTGTATAAGACACACAAAAGAGACCAGGAGCTGCACGGCCGCTGAGCGGGGGCTCTGCTGAGCTGACTGCCTGTAGCCAGCTACGCCAGACCCGTGGGCACATGAGGAAGAGGCAAGGAGACGCAGCGTGTTCCTACCCGCCGCATCCTGCTGTTGGAGAGCAGATCTGCAATTCCCCGGGCGGCATCGTTCTTCTCAGCCACGCACAGGACCTTCCGGATCCTCTGCAGTGCCACATCCTCCGCCGCCCGCGAGAAGAAGCGCCAGGGCTGGGGCAGCATCCTGACCCCTCGGCTAGCAAAAAGCCGCGCGGGGAGGCTCATCGCGGGCAACGGTGACGGGTCCCATGGCACCGCGGCACGCGTCCTCGCTGGGGGGCCAGTCCCTGGTGGGGAGACGGCCTGCGTTAGGAACACGAGCGATGCCCGGGTATCACAGAACGGCTCGGGTTGAAAGGGACCTTACAGATCACCCAGTCCCAAGCCCCTGCCGTGGGCAGGGCCCCCTCCCGCAGCCCAGGCTGCCCCCAGCCCCATCCAGCCTGGCCTCGGGCACTTCTAGGGACGGGAAACCCACGGCTCCCGTGCCAGTGCCCCGCCGCCCTCAGAGCGCAGGGTTTCTTCCCCGTACCTACCCGAGATCTCCCCTGCTGTGGTTTAAACCCACCACCCCCATCCCATCCCATCCCCCTGCCCCTGACACAGAGCCCCTGACACAGAGCCCCTCCCCAGCCCCCCCACCCCCTAGCAGGCCGCTGGGGGCTCCCCCGGCGCCTCCCCGGCCCCAGGCCCAGCACCCCGGCCCTCAGCCCCCTCACGGCCTCCCCCGGCCCCGCTCCGGCCGCTCCTGGTGCCGGGGAAGGGCCCCGGCCCCCCTCAGGCCTCACCCGTGGCCGGGCCCCCTCAGCCGCAGCCCGCGTTCCCGCTCTCCTCCCGTCGCAAAAAGCGGCGCGCTTTGCCGCAGCGTTACGTCCTGCCGGAAAGCGCCGCGGCGGGGGGGGGGGGAGGGGGGGTTGAGGAGGGGACTACAACTCCGGTTGATCTGCGCGGCGGGGGGGACTACAACCCCCGTGGTGCTGCGCGGCGGGGAGGACTACAAGTCTCACGGCGCTGCGAGGCGAGAACTACGACTCCCATAGCGCTGCGCGGCGGGGAGGACTACAATCATAATGGCGTCTCGAGGCCAGAACTGCGGCTCCCGTGATGCCGCGCGGCGGGGAGGACTACAATCATAATGGCGTCTCGAGGCCAGAACTGCGGCTCCCGTGATGCCGCGCGGCGGGGAGGAGTACAGTTCGAGCGGCGCCGCGAGGCCAGAACTACAACTCCCGCGTCACCCCGCGCCGCCCCCCCCCCCCACTTCCCCGCCCCGGGCCGGTGTTAAGGCCCGGCGAGGCCTCCGGGCGGCGGGGCGGGCGTCATGTGAGCCCAAGATGGCGGCGGGGCCGCGGCGGCCGTGAGGGGAGCGGGGCCGGGGCTGCCCCGGTGCGGCCTCGGCGGCTCCGCGGCTCCGGAGCCTGGGCCCGGTCGCAGGCCCCGCGGCGCTATGATCGGAGCCCCCGACGTGGTGGCGTTGGCGAGGCAGGAGGAGGAGGAGGCGGCGGCGGCGGCGGGAGCCGAGGCGTGGAGGGAGCCGCCGCTGCCCGAGGAGTACTCGGTGCCCCTGGCGCCCTTCGGCGGGCCCGGCGCCAGCCCCTGGGCCAGGGCGGGCGGCTCCAAGTTCCTGCGGGACTTCATCCTGGTGGCCGAGTTCTCGGAGCAGGTGGGGCCGCAGCCCCTGCTCACCGTCCCCGATGACGCCAAGGTGCCGGGCAGCTTCGACCTCAACTACTTCTCGCTGCGCATCATGTCGGTGGACTACCAGGCGTCCTTCGTGGGCCACCCGCCCGGCTGCGCCTACCCCAAGCTGAACTTCGTGGAGGACTCCAAGGTGGTGCTGGGGGACTCGAAGGAGGGCGCCTTCGCCTACGTGCACCACCTGACGCTCTACGACCTGGAGGCCCGCGGCTTCGTCAGGCCCTTCTGCATGGCCTACATCTCGGCCGACGAGCACAAGATCATGCAGCAGTTCCAGGAGCTCTCGGCCGAGTTCTCCAAAGCCTCCGAGTGCCTGAAGACGGGGAACAGGAAGGCTTTCGCTAGCGAGCTGGAGAAGAAGCTGAAGGACCTCGATTACACCAGGAGCGTGCTGCACAGCGAGACCGAGATACAGAAGAAAGCCAATGACAAAGGGTACTACACCACCCAAGCCATCGAAAAGGCCAACGAGCTGGCCAGCGTGGAGAAGTCCATCATCGAGCACCAAGACCTGCTGAAGCAGATCCGGTCCTACCCCTACAGGAAGCTGAAGGACTCCGACTTCCACCCCTACGAGCCCGAGTGCGCCCCGGACCAGGCCAGCGTGGGCAGCGACCAGGACCTGGCTGCCTCCGACCTCGCTGAGCCGGGCGAGACGACCCCCTACTCCCACGTGCCCTCCTACACCCCCAAACTCATCAAAGCCAAGTCCGCCAAGTGCTTCGACAAGAAGCTGAAAACGCTGGAGGAGCTCTGCGATATTTATTTTTTCACCCAGACCCTGGATCAGCTGCATCAGATCGAGAGGACGTTCAGGGGCGACGTGTGCTACCTCCTGACAAACCAGATCAGTAGGGCGCTTTTGAAGCAGCAAAGCATAACTAACTTCCTCTTCGAAGACGCCTCTTTTCTCGATGAAAAAGCACCTGAAAAGCACTACCGAGGCTGCCAGGAACTTGGCCAAGACGCCATCGAAAGAAAGTGTTCGGAAGAGTCCCCCACCCCGAAAGTGGTCATCAGCCTGGGGTCCTACAAGTCCAGCGTGGAGTGCGTGCCCATCAAGATGGAGCAGGACATCGACGACCCTCCGGAACCCGCGATGACCGAATCCGTAACTTTCGAACACCAGGAGAACCTGGACTATCTCGATGCCGACATTAAAGGGAGCATCAGCAGCGGTGAGAGCATTGAGGTTCTTGGAACGGAGAAATCTGCGTCGGGGCTGACGAAATCGGAGAGCCAGGCCAGCTTGCCCATCAGCCCCAGCCCCCAGGCGGGCAGGAGCAAGGTGGGCAGCAGGAGGACCGTCAGCGAGGACAGCATCGAGGTCCTCAGCACCTGCCCCTCCGAGGCGCTCATCCCGGAAGACTTCAAAGCGAGCTACCCAAGTGCCATTAACGAGGAACCTTACGCAGACGATGAGGAGGGAGGCCTTCGCTTCACCCCCAGGTTAAACCCGGACGACGCCAACGAGCCGGAGGACGGCTCGAACCCGGAAAACCCGGCGCAGGTTGATTCTGCCTGCTGCATCGGCAAGGAGAGCCCCCGCTTCCTCGAGCCTCTGCCCGGCCTGGGCCCCAAGCTGTGCGACGAGGACGGGGTGGTGAGGATCCCCCCGCAGCCCTACCGGCAAGCCGAGCAGGGGCCGTGCGGCGGCTTCGCCGGCTCCCCGCACCCCGACGGCGTGCCGGGAGGGCTCCTTCCCCACGAGCTCGACTCGCGCTACCCGGCGGGCGGCGGGGAGCTCAGCAGGACCAGCCTGGACGAGTGCTCGGACTCCACGAGCTACATCAGCAGCGCCGCCTCCACCTGCTCCGACCGCACGCCGTCGCCCGCTCACCCCCCGTGCCCGGCGAGCGAGAGGCACAAAAAAAAAGCCGGGCAGAACGCCCTGCGCTTCATCAGGCAGTACCCCTTCGCCCACCCCGCCATCTACTCCCTGCTCAGCGGGAGGACCCTGATCGTGCTGGGGGAGGACGAGGCGATAGTGAAGAAGCTCGTGACCGCCCTCTCCATCTTTGTGCCCAACTGCGGCGTTTACGCCAAGCCCGTGAAGCACTGGGTCACGGCCCCGCTGCACGTGGTGGATTTCCAGAAGTGGAAGCTGGTCGGGCTCCAGAGGTAGATATCGGGGGGTCTGCTGGCTGCTTGGCGTTGAGGCGTACGATAAAATTTTGGCCCCCTAAGCGAGAGTTTCGGGGAGGGTTTGGCGTGCAGGGGCGTTCTCTTTGCGTGATCGCCGCCACGGATTTCTGCTGCTGGGCCGCGTTTGTGGGAGGGTGCTGGGTCTGCTCCCTTACAGCCAGCCTCGCCGGAGAGTTCATCTTCCAAAGCATCTGCTGGGCGCTCGCCTGGCTCAGGCTAGTTGGTTGGCCACGGGGTTTCGTGATGTTTTAGGTCTTGCTTTAGCAAAGCAGGGGAAGGAACGCGAGTCCTGTCGATTTCCTGGCTGGCCTGAAAATAAAGCGCTCCTGGAGGGCTTGTGTGCTCTGCTGCCTCCCCAGCTCCTTCCAAAACTCTGTTCAACGTTTCTGGCTGTAGAAAACCTTTCTAGCTATGTTCTTCTGAGGTGGGTGCTTCGGTACGGGGAGCTTTCCTGCGTGCGAACCCAAATGAGGCGGTAGCACGCAGCGACGAGGTCGGTAGGTTCGAAATTGGTTAGGAACTGGAGGAATAGCTTGTGCCAGAGCAGATGTCCTGTGGCACCTGTATTTCTGGTGAAGGACAGAGGTGCAAAGCTCGCTGTGCTGCCGGCCCCTCTTGGAGGGCTGCAGGTGTGGAAATAGGTTGATAATGTGCTTTAGTGCAGGGAAAAAAAAATGCCTGGGGAGCTCAGCGGGCCGTGGAGTTGGAACTGCGGCTCAGATGCAAGGGAAACTCCTGCTCAGAGCGTCACTGAAGCAAACATCCCTCCTCCACCAGCCGGTCCTAGCAGGTGGCTGCAGAGCTGACGCTCACAAGCAGCGATTGCTCAGCTCCCAAGATTCTGGCCCTTCCTTTGTTGCTGTTATGAAAAGGATTTCTTGCTGTGTGCGCGGCCAGGATGCGTGCCGGCGCTCGGGGCGCAGGTACGGCAGGGAACGAACGCCCTTTGCTGCCGCCGTGGTGGCAAAGGTGACTCGGAGTGGCGAGGAGAATGCCCGTGGCTCAGAGCCCGGCTGGAACGGCCCCTGACGGAGTGTTTCCGAGTCCAAATCCAGAAATCTGCTTCCTGGGCTGCTTAGCCTGGTGTCTGGTGGTTGTGGCTGCCTGAACCGCCCCAGCTGGGAGCTCGCCTTGGTTTTTGTGCTGGGGAGGCTGACGGCAGCCGGCAGCTGCTTCCCAGCTCTGCTGGTGAGGTCTTCGGAAGCCCGGAGTGTTCGGTGGCTGATGAACGCTTGCGGTTCGGTGCTGTTTTTATAAACAAAAGCGTTTTGAGGAGCTGCCTGTAACGCGTGTCAGTCATTTAATTAACATTCCACAGAGAGGAGGGTGAGCGGTGAGTTTAAGGCAGGTGCTCTCAGCAAACCATTCGAGGGAAGGAACTCGGGGGGCCAAATAAATGATTCCCGCGTGGCTGTGGGGGTGCTGCACCTCTCCGAGCTGCCCGGGCACCTCTCGCACCAGCACGGGGTGCTCCTGGGCTGCTTCTCCCAGGGAGATCCGAGCCAGACGGAGCTGAGGAGCAGAAGAGGTTGCGTGGGCTCGTAGCTTGCATTTAAATAACGATAATTTAGGCTTGGTGAGTAATCGTACGTGGTGAGCGTGCCGGGGGTTTGCACCTGGGTGAGAAATGCCCAGGGAATTTTGACGGAGGGCTCCCTGTGCAAAGGGAGGGCAGAGGGGTTGTTCCTCGCCCCGGGGCAGCTCCCTCCCCAAGCAGCCACGTGGGGGGAAAGCAGAACTTGCGGCAGGGAGGTTCCTGGTTCTTGCTGTCGCATCCAGGAGCTGCCAGCAGCTGCCAGATCCGCTTCTGGTCGCCAGAGATGTCGCTTCGCTTCCTCCCCGTCCTCGTTTTCGCCTCTGCGAGGGAGGAACTGTCCCAAAGGGCAACACGTGCTTGGAGCGGGGAGGTCGGGGTTTCCTCGGGGTCCGGCGGACTGGGGAGGCCGTTCGGCCGTCCTCGTCCACGCCAGGCTTTGTGAACTCGCGAGACACCTCGTGGGTAGTTAAGGCAGAGGGAAAACGCGCGTGGTGCGGGCACGGGCGGTCTGCTGCGCGTCCCTCGGGTCTCCTCCAGCCGTGACCTCTCTCTCTTGCCGTTCCAGGACGGCCTCGCCCGCGGGGGTGAACGTGCTGCACGCCCTCAGCCGCTACAGCCGCTACGTGAGCATCCTGGACGCCGACAGCAAGACCCTGCGCTGCCCGCTCTACAAAGGCGCCGTGGTGGCCCGGCTGGCGGACCACCGCACCCAGATCAAGCGAGGCAGCACCTACTACATGCACGTCCAAAGCGTCCTCACCCAGCTGTGCTCCAAAGCCTTCCTCTTCGCCTTCTGCCACCACCTGCACCTTCCCGTCGCCGACAGGGAGCCGGAGGAAGCCGTCGCGAGCCGCAGGGTGAGCTTTCTGAAGCATCACCTGGGCCTCGCCAATGAAGATCTGAAAATTGTACAGTATTTAGCCGAGCTGCTGAAGCTGCAGTACATTCAGGAACCCGGCCAGGGGGCGAATCCCCTGCTCAGATTTGACTATGTTCCCAGCTTCTTGTACAAAATCTAGCGTCCCGTGGGCCGTCCGCCTGCACGCTCGGGTCCTGGTACCCATCGCGCGTGCTTGACGTTGATGCCGTCTGCAGTCGCTGTCATCCATCAGGAAGGGGCAAAGAAGCCAGCGTGTCTGCGAGCATCTCTGCTCCCGAGAAATCAGTGTCCGGGGGGCTGAATTTGTGAGGTTTCCTGTCGCCGAGAGCGTGGGTGTGCCGTCACGCGGAACGCTGGGCGCTCCATTTCGAAGGGTTAGGAGGGGCACCGGTAACTTCCGAGGCGTATCGTGGTAGCACCCTGGGGCGTTACGGCACGGAGAGGGAGATGGGCTGGCCTGGGAGCGGCGCGTAGCGAGGTGCAGCCCCCGGATAGGCAGCGCTCTCCACGCTTCTGCCGGAGCCCTAAGTGCTCCCGCTCCCTTCCGCGGGGCCGGGCTGGAGATCAGAGGGGAAACACAAAGGCCGGCGAAGGTTTTAACCCAGCGGTGAAGGTTTTAACCCAGCAGAGCCCGACGTGAGCGTGGGGTGGCGCCGCTGTGCCCGCAGCAGCTCCCTGGCAGGACGGCAGCGGGCGCTTACCTGCGCGAAGCGGTAGCTGGCGGTGTCCCTCTGCATCTCCTGAGTTTCCTGGCGCTTCCCAAAATCCCTGGGCCTGAGGGGCAGCGGTGAAGGCAGGCCCGCTTCTCTCCGGAAAGCGTTTGGCAGCTTCTCAGCTTTGTTAAAACCTGGAAAGGGAAGGGGCTCCTTGAGCAGGCCGGCGCTAGCACCGCCGTGAATGTAGCACCGTGCCTTGTTCGTTTGTCACCTCCCGCGTGCTGGGCGGCCGCCGAGAACGGTGGGAGGGAGACCAGGAATCCTCAGAGCTTTTCAGGCCGAAGGTGGGCCTCCTCAGGAGAGGTGGGAGCTGAACGGAGGCGGGAGCCTTATTTTTGGGGGCTTTTTGTGATGGGGAAGCGAGCGGTGCAGTTCAGCTGAAGATACGCTGCGTGACGGTGAGCCCAGCTGGTGAGAGGTCTGGGAGGAAGGGACTGGGTTCCACGTTGTGTCCATACAGGTTGTTTTTTTTTTTCCTCTTTCTGTTGGGCAGTTGACCTTGGTGGTAAAGCGGGGTCAGCGTCCCAGCATGCTGCTTCTGGCTGTGCCGATTTATTTTATCGCCAAGCCTTTGCCATGGCTCACCTACCTCTCGTTCCTGGGTAGTTCTGGACGGGGCAGAGCCGCAGCTCTTCCCTTCCAAAGCTCCCGCGTTGCTCTCAGTGCCAGGAAGGCTGTGCCACCGTCACAGCGATGCTGCCGGGAGGTTGTTCCTGACGGTGCTGGGAGCTTCGTGCCCGGTGCTTCCCTTGGGAGCCCCCCGGGAGTTGTCGCTGGCTGCCTGTCCGGGGCTGCAGCCCCTGCTCCGTCCCAGTCCTGCGGTACCAGCGGCACTTCGAAGCAAGAGAAGAAGCTCTTGCTGGGAAAGCAGCCTCGCTTTTATTTCTTTTTAGCACTCTTCTGATTACGTGTTGAGAACAGCTGTGGTCTTACAAGATGAGCTGAAGATTTTGGTTTTTGTTTTGTTTTGTTTTGCCTGTTTTTAAAACCTCTGTTTACCACGATCACGCGAGGCAGTGCCGCACCAGAACGCGAGCCTTCCATGCCTGGCGAAGTTTGTGTGGCCTGGGGCTTGTCAGCAAGAGCTCGACCCCGCTGGAACTTGCTGGGATAACTGCTCTGAAACCCGTGCCCTGAAGGCAGGGAGTTGCCCCGGGGTGGGCTCTCCTCCTGCTGCCGGCATCCACGCTTCGGTCCCACGGCCGCCTCTTCCCTGCCTGGAAAGGGCTCTCGGGGAGCTGAGGAGGCACAAACCGACGGGGCAGAGGGTTTAGTTTAAACACTAGCATTACTTGTAGGGACTTACAGCGAGGCAGTCGGGGTGCTTGAGCTCGTGGTGCTCTCCAGGGAGGTTTCCGAGGTCAGGAGGGGCTTGTTGGGGCATTTCTGGGGCGCGGCGCGGCTTTGCCTTTGCCGAAGGCGAGTGGTATGCCGGGACGTCAGCTGCTGTGTGCACGGGCCGCGCACCCTGACAGCGCGCTCAGAGCCTTTCCCTTCGTGATTCTGCGCCCTCCCGTACGCTGCTGTCGCGCGTGAGCCGGGTCTGCTGGTGAAAAACTTCCGTGTCCGCAGAGAACGCTTCGTGAAGTGACTCGGGGCGTCCTCGTGTCGATTCGTGCGCATCTGAGCGACTTCCAAACTGGAGGCGAGGCTCCCCGGGGGAAGGAGCGCCTCAGGTGGCACCAGGACGTCCTCAGCTCCCCGCACCCTACCTGACCCGTGGCTCTGTTCATCACGGCGGCTCGTGGTCTGTGCTGGAAGACATCCTGGCGCTGTTTGGGCTTGAGGAGGAAGGGACGGACTCTTCCTGCTGGCTCACGTCTCTCTTCCTGCAGGCCGACAGCTCAGGATCAGGGCAGGATGGACGCCCAGGGACGGCTGGTTTCGCGCTCGGCGGTCTTTACCTGGAGGATTCAGCCGCACTCGTGCAGCGGCAGACAAGGCACCGCTGGCTTCTCCCTCTGCCCACCCGATAGGACTGACGTGCGAGGCTGTGCTGGGCGACGCTTGCACCTCCACCCGCCTGACCTGCTTCATCGCTCTGCCACAAAGCAGCTCTGGATTCGGGAGGACGCCTCGGGGGCTTTACAGGGCCCGTGGCCCGTTCTGAAACGGGAGCTCTGCGTCACCTGCGGCCGTGAGGAGCCTGGGAGCGCGTGCCCTTCCAAAACTGGCTCGGGGCGTGGATCGGGTAACCCCTGAGCTCGCCGTCCCGTGGCGGGGAGTTGTGCTCGCCGATGCTCCCGCGCCTCTCGACGGAGGTGGCAGTGGAGGGGGGCCGGAGTGCCGCTGGTGGTTCCGGAGCCCAGCTCCTGCCTTCTCGCTCATTTTTCCATCTCTCTGATCTGCCTGCACGGTGAAGATCCCTCTGTCGGCACTTTAAGACACTTTCCTCACCTTCCCTGGTACCTCACTGGCTTCCAACGTCCGCAGGCTTCCCGCAAGTGAAGCTCCCAGTGCTCACAGCTCCCGCAGAGCATCCCGGTGTGTTACGCGCCTTGTACCAACACACGCCGCCGTCCTTCCAGCACGAGCAGGGCCGGCTCCTCGCAGCCACAGCGCGATGCCGGCCCCCCTTCTGCCAGCCCCGGCGGTGCTGTGCATGGCCACGATCCTCTGCCTGCCCTGAGCCTCCTGCATGCTGCCTGTGGCTCCCTCCTCGCTGCTGGCTGCTGGGGGGACGGGTTTCTCCGGAGAATTCATCAGCGCCAAGGCCTCCCGTGGCTGGCTGCAGGGCTGTGTTTGTGCTCCTCTCCTCCCCTGCCTCTGGAGCCCCCCTGCTTGCTCCGTGCTCTGAGCCGCTTTCAGCCCCGCCACCAGGATGGTCAGCCATAGGAGTAGGCGACACTAACCCTCCACAGGTTTCCTTTCTCAGAGAGTAGCGCTCGGATTTACCTTCGTCCACTAGCAATCACTTCTTAGCAGCTCCTGAGCTGTCTTGCCTTGGCTAGGGAAGCACTGCCTATACTCGAGCAATATTAACCATTTTGGAAGGGGTGGGAGAGGCGCTGGAGGAGGGAGAGCTGACGGCTCCCTCCTCCCAGGCACGTTTTTCGGTTTTCATTCAGCACTGGAGGCCCCGCTGCTGGTTTGGCGTCTTGGAGAGCTGGGCAGGCCCCACTGCGGGACACGGGGCTCGTAGCAGCGTTTCGGAAAGGCACCTACGTGATCGATCGGCAATTCGGCAGGCTGCACGGGCTGAAGGAGAGTGCCTGCTCCGCGCTGTGCCCCGAAAGCACAACGTCAGGCTGAGCGACAGCCCCTACCCTGGTACTCGAGGGAGCTTAGCACTCGCTGCCGGAGCCGCAGGGGTCACAAACCTGCCCGCTGCTCGCCGAGGTGCGTTTAACTGGAAGGCAGAAACACAGGGTACCCAGCCCCGCTGCTCGCCCCGGCACGGGGCGAGCGTGGATGGGGATGGGGCTGGGCTCAGAGCTGCCTCCGAGGGCCGCCAGGAGGCTGCGATGAATTCTCATCTTATTTTAAAGCACTGTATCCTATTCCTGCATGTTGAGTTACGTGTGCGTGCCTGTGTGTGCCGAATGCTTGCGTCAGTAGTTAGAGCGAGTGTGACCGGGAGAAATCCCAGAAGCATGTCTCGGTGTCGTGCCGTAAGTGTTCCTGCACAAGAGTTTAACAGATGTTAACACCAAATGACTAGTCTGAGAAATGTACTTTTAAAAAAAAAAAAAATTATTTATTTGGGTTCAGATATTTTTGAAATACAAAAAAAAAAAAAGAAAAATTGGTTTTTTTTTTAAAGCTTATAATTCTGGTCGTACGT
Source organism: Cygnus olor (assembly GCF_009769625.2). Taxonomy (NCBI): domain Eukaryota; kingdom Metazoa; phylum Chordata; class Aves; order Anseriformes; family Anatidae; genus Cygnus; species Cygnus olor. The sequence goes on from NC_049183.1 coordinate 15,151,734, forward strand.
TGTGGTTAAATCCTTGATTTTACTGTGCTCATTAAAAAATGGTTCCACCGAAGGTCTGAGAAACCCCTGGAGCCTCGGGCTGGTGCTAGCAGTGGAGGTGGCCCGGCAGGCCCAGGAGGGCTGTTCCTGGGGGATTTGCGACGAGGCTTGGCCTTGTCAAGGCACGTGGAGGCTGGCAAGCACGAAGGCAGAGCTGGTGCACGCGTCCAAAGGCAAGTCTGGGATGCTGAAGCCAGGAAGGCTTTTTAAGGTGCTGGCTCCTGGGGGTGGATTCACATTTCTTCCACCCCCCCCAGCCACCCTGGGCGAGGGGGTTTTGGCAAAGATAACCATGCCAGGCAGGGCTGTAACCTCCTCTGCTGCTCCCGCAGCCGGGCAGAGCTGGATGAAACCCAAATCCGTCTGAGGCTGGGGGTTTCCTTCTGCTCAGACCCGCCGGTAACGTCTGCTGCTGGAAGGGGTGGTGTGCCCCTGCGGGGGCTGTGCTCAGAGGGGTTCCTGCCTCCGAAACGGGGTGAGGAAGAAGAGCCAAACGAGGATCTGCTGGGATCTGCTGCGCGGAGCCACTGCCAGCAGCAGGGAGGAGGCTCTGGGGCGCTGGGCTCGGGGACTGGGGGTGTGTGCGCGCCGTGGTCCTGGGTTCGTGGCTCTGGGTGCTTCCCCTTACAGGACAGGCAGCCCTGGGAGCGGGAAGGTCGCTGCGAAGGCTTCCACCTCCACCTTCAGTGCCTTGAGCTCCTTCTGGTATTGCTCCTCCTCCAGTTTCTCCTTGAACTCCTTCAGCGTGGCCTTGGGGCTCATGTCGCTCTGCACCCGCAGCGTCAGCTCGATCCCTGCCGGGGGGGGAAGACGCCTGGCTCAGCCCTCACGGCCGCAGCGCCGCTGCCTGCGCCCGCAGCCGCTGCATCCAGCGGCTCTCCCAGCCCTGCCGTGGGGAATCCCAGCTCTCATAGGGCTGGGGCTGCTCCCCGAGGTGCTCGAAAGAGGAGGAGCAAGGCTGCGAGGCACTCGCTGCCCCGTAACATGTCCTGTCCCGGGAAATGGGAACCGGGGGACCCGTGAGGACAGCTGCACCGAGGCTGCCAGAAGTGCGGTTCTAATCCAGCCCCCTGCCAGCGTAGGGGGGAGGCTGCAGAGGGTTGGGCTGGCCCCAGCTGTGGCCAGATGTCCTCTCCCGCATCCAGATGTGCAGCTGGGACAGGGATTCCTCGCTCGTATGCTCTCCCTCTCCAGTTGCTGGGGGGAAGCTGCCCAGCTTAGCCCGCATCTTGCCTGCTGCCAGTGCAGCGGCTCTCCTGGAGGAGCCGGGCAGTGCCCAGGCTGCAGCTGGAGCTGCGACTCGGCTCCGCACGCCCACGAGCCTGGTCCCTGGTGTCCTGGCTGCCCCAGCCTCACCTCTGTGGATGTACTGAGCCACCATGCGGAAATCATCCTGCTGGAAGCCGCGGGAGGTGAGAGCCGGCGTCCCGAAGCGCAGACCGCTGGGGCGCAGGGCGCTGACGTCGCCTGCAGCAGAACGAGGGAGTGACCGGGCCGGGCACCGTGACTGCCGTGTGCGGGGACTTGGCCTGGCCCCCCGGGGCTGGGAGCGCCGTGGGGAGCTCTGCGTGGCCTGGGGGCCAGCTGGGAGCAGGAGGCATGGGGGAAACGGGGTGCCTACCGGGGCACGTGTTCTTGTTGCAGGCGATGGAGCAGAGCTCCAGCACCCGCTCGGCCCGGCCGCCGTCCGTGCCTCTGCTGCGCAGGTCCAGGAGAATGAGGTGGTTGTCGGAGCCCCCTGCGAAGACGGGAGGTTGGGGTAAAGGCTGCTCCCGATCAAGACTAAAGCAAGAAAAGGCGTGGGAAATTCACCAGGGCCCGCCCCGGAGCCGGAGGGCAGAAGGGTGCCTTCCTGGGGAAGGGGCTGCTTAGCAAAGCTGGTAAGAAATAGTTTCATAGAGTCCTGAGGAACGGCTACAGCAGCGCCCTGCCCGTCGCGTCTGTGCACGTACACCCTGGAGGCCTGGCTTGGACCTGGGACCGTGCGCAGGAGCCGGCCCCGTGCCGGTGACCCCGAGCGCTCCTTACCCGTGACAATGTCGTAGCCCAGCTCCATCAGCGCTGCCGAGAGCGCCCTGCAGTTGGCCACCACCTGCTGCTGGTACGCCTTGAACTCGGGCGTCATGGCCTGCCGCAGCGCCACGGCGATCCCTGCGGGGAGGCAAAGCCCGGGGAGGGGGGGGGGGAGGGCTGAGTTCTGGGGGGCTTCCAAAAGTTGTTGGAGGGTCTTCGGGAGAGCTGGTGGGGATGTGCGGCACTGCCAGTGCAAGTCCGGGCAGCCAGCCCGGCGCTGTGTACCTGCGATGGCGTGGTTGTGCGGGCCCCCCTGCAGCCCGGGGAAGACCGCCTGGTTGATGAGGCTCTCCAGGTTGTAGAGCGTTTCCTTGCCCGTCTTGGGGTCCACGCTGCGGGTGCCTGCGGGAGGGGAAGGCGGCGGGGCTCACCAGGCAGCTCAGCCCCCTTCTTTCGCCCCGTGGCGACTCAGAGAAGGAGCCGAGGTCGTTCCTCTTCAGCTCCGGGCCTCTGAAGCTCCCCAGCTGCTCGCAGGAGGCCCCAGACCTTCCTGCCCTTCCCGCTGGAGCAGGGCAGCTCAGGCACCTTTGCGGTAGAAGATCATGCCGGCCCTGCAGCCCCGCAGGGTCTTGTGCGTGGTGGTGGAGACGACATCGCAGTGGTCGAAGGGCGAGGGCACGACGCCGGCGGCCACCAGCCCGCTGATGTGGGCCATGTCGGCCATGAGGTAGGCGCCGTTGGCGTCGGCGATCTTCCGCATGCGGGCGTAGTCCAGGTTGCGCGAGTAGCAGCTGACGCCTGCGGGGAGATGGCACGTGCTGGGGACACGAGAGGGTGCTGGGGGGCCCTGGGACAGCCCGGGATGCAGCTCAGGATAACCCAGGTGAGGACACGAGCTCCTGCCGGCATGGATGTGTCAGAGGCCTCTTGGTGCTGCAGTCATCTGCAGGAGCCCGCTGGCATCAGGGAGCGACCCCAGTATGTTTTAAGGGCTGATCCCTACCTGCTATGATCAGCTTGGGGTGGAACAGGCGGGCGTTCTCCTCCAGGCGGTCATAATCGATGTAACCCGTCTTGGGGTTGACCTGGGAGGAGAAGAGGAGGACTCAGCCACCTTGGTGTGGCTGGAGATCAGCTGCTGTTGCTGTTAAGCAACGCTGCCTCTTGAAATTACGACGGCTGTGCCCTGGCTCCAGCCGGAGCAGCTCTCCGTCCATACCTTGTAGGGCATGGACTCGAAGAAGACAGAGGTGGCAGAGATCTTCTTCTTCTCCGTCATGAACCCGTGCGTCAGGTGCCCCCCGTCGGGCAGGTCCAGCCCCATGATCCTGCCGTGAGGCTCCACCAAGGCCGTGTACACGGCGAAGTTGGCGGGGGACCCTGCGGTGGGAGCACACCGGGGCGGTTACGGGCGTCGGGATGGCGCAGCCCAGCCTGGCTCTCCCGAGGGCACCGTTACCTGAGTAGGGCTGGACGTTGACGCCCCACTTCTGGGGGTCGAGGCGGTACGCCTGCAGGGCTCGCTTCTGACACAGCCTTTCCAGCTCGTCTACGAACTCGGTCCCCCCGTAGTACCTGCCGGAAAATAGGGCACGGGTTACAGCGGGGTTGGTGTTTGCTGAGAGCAAACCTCAGGGGATTAAAACCGAACCATTTATTTAGAAACGTGTGCCCAGTGCTGTGCCAGCGGGGGAGAACAGGAGGGTGCTGTGTTTACAGCAGCTGCCACAGCTTTGACCCTGCTGAGATCGTCCAGTATGTGGCCAAGGACAGGAGCTGAGAGGGTCAAATCCTGCCCTGGGGGAGCTTGGCTGCCAGCACCAGGACGTGGCTTCCTTCCCAGAGATAAGGTCTCGAGGGGGACGTGGCGGTGTGGGTGGTTCCTCTCCCTTCCCTGCGAGGCTTTGGAGTGGGTCAGGCTCTCCCCAGCCCCCTACCTCTGTCCTGGGTAGCCCTCGGAGTATTTGTTGTTCAGGCAGGATCCCAGGGCCTCCAGGACCGCTCGGCTCGCAAAGTTCTCCGACGCGATCAGCTCCAGCCCCAGCCTCTGCCGCTGCTTCTCCTTCTTGATGATGCTGTGCACCTTTGGGAGGGGAGAGAAACAGCTTTGTTTGTGCTGACTGCGTGCAGGTGGGGTGCTCGGGATGTACCCTCAGAAGAGACAGGGCAGCGGAGAGCAGCCTGGAAAGGTACTGCAGGAGGGAGAGGAGATCCCTTCTGGGTGCAGCTGATCCCAGCAGTTCACACGTGTCCTGCCACATCTTGGGGCTTCAAGCTGCCATACAGCCATCAGATAATTCAGCTGGCACTTGGGTTAGTGTCAAGGGCAACTGCTGGGTGGCTACAGCAAAAGCTGGGCCTGGCACAGATGTCTGAGCCTCAGGCAGGGGCGTGTGAGCAGCAGACCTGAAGTTACAGCCCCGTGGCTGCAGGTGGCTGGAGGATGCCCTCTCTCCTCTCGCACAGAGGATGGACGAGTCCCGCCAGCTCAGCCTTGGGCCCTGTCCCTGTCCCGAGGAGGTCGCTGTCCCCAGCGGCTGCTGTGCCATGAAGGGGCTCTCACCTCCGGGTCGTTGCTGTCGAGCGGCTCCATCACCATCTTGTTGTGGGAGGCCCAGAGCTCCGCACTAGGGAGGCCCGAGTTCGCTGCCGAGTTCGCCATCTGCTGCCGTGTCCAAGGTCACCTGCAAGCGGAGAGGGGAGCTGGTGGCACGTGCGTGGGCTGGCAGCGGGGCTGGGGGCTTCTGCACCGTGTCCCTGCGTGGTCTGCTCCCGTCCTGCATCTTCCCCAGAAATGCTGGGGGAGCGACCACAGCTTGGGCCTGCTGGGGGCGGAAGGCACTGAGGGCTCTCGATATTTCCCTGCCGATTTCAGATCGGTTTGTTAGTTGTGGATTTGGCCGTTTTGGGCACCTTCCCACCGCCGACCCCCCCGGGCACTGCCCAGCCAGCTTCATGGGGCTTCCCCTACCCTGTCCAAGGTTTTAGCGGAGCAAAACAGATTGGCAGCTTTAGCGACACCTTTCCCTCTCTCTTAGTCTCACCTTTTAAACGCAGGGTGACCACTGCGAGTGTCACCACGCAGCCCCCAAGCCCTGGAGCAGCCGCGACAGCCCCGCTCCCCCCCCGGCTGCACGCAGCTCGCCTCGTTATCCGTGCCCCCGGCCGGCTAGCACGGAGCCGTGAGCGGGTTATTAAGCGCCCCGCTTGGCTCGCCTGTGCCCAGCCTGCGCCAAGCCGCTGGAGCCGGGTGGCGGCGAGGAAGGGGCAGGGGCTGGCTTCGGGCAGGCTCCCGGGGCCGCGCAAGGCTGCGGGGGGGCCAGCAGCTGCCCCTTCCCATCCCGCCACCCCCGGCCCTGACCCCGGTGCCGGCCCCGCACGGCCCCTACCGGCCCGATCCTGGTCCCGATCCCTGATCCGGATCCTGCTCCCGATCCCAGCCCCGATCGCGGTGCGGGTCCCGCTCCGGTTCCGCGCGGGAAGCCGCGCGCCTACCCTAGGCAGCTCGGGCACGCCCCCTCCGCGCCTCCACCAATCAGCGCCTCGCTCCGCCTTTCCTCAATGAAGTAGTGCAACGGCCCCGGAAGCTCCTCCGCCAATCCGCGGCGCGCCCCGCTCCCCCCCGCCGCCTCCCATTGGTCGCTGCCGAGGCGTGGCGGGAGGCGCCGCCGGCACGTGGCGCGCCGGGCACGGGTCACCTTGGGCGGCCACGGGGGGCTCGGCCCCGGGCACCCCCCGGGCACCCCGACCCCCCCCGGCACCCGGAGCCCCCCCAGGGCACCCTGACCCCCCCCGGCACCCCACGTCCCCACCGGCTGCGGGGCTCCCAGCTGCCCTGCCTGGCCCCCTTGGGTATAGGGTGATGGCCGGCGTGGGGTCCTGAGCTCGGGGGTCCCGCTGGGCATGGGGCAGGGTCGTGGCGTGGGCTGCGGGTGAGGGTGTGGGGAGCACAGCGCGCCCCGACCCCTCCGTGGAGCTTTGTGGGGTGAGGGGTGCCCCAGGGGGAGGCCCACGGGTGGGCGTGGGGTGGTGGTGTCTTCACGCTTCGAGCCCAAGTTGGGTTGGCCAACCTGGCCTGAGAGGCCGTGCCCCAGGCAGAGCTTCAGGGGTTAAATCGAGGCACCGTAAAATGGGGAACGAGGGTAGGGAGCGAGGGATCCTACTAAACGCCTCGTGGGCCCGAGCCATGGAAAAATGGAGCGAGGCACCGTGAGTCACGGCGGAGAGGAGCGGTGTCTCAAAGGGGAGCCAGACGGGGGGACAGAGCAGAGCCAGAGGGAGAGCGGCGAGGAGCACGGCACTGTGGTGGGTCCTACCGAGGCAGGTGCCGGCTACGGGGAAGCACAAGCTCGTGGAGGCAGGTTTTTGGGTAAAGGACTGGCTGTTGCACCAGGACACACCTTGGGTATCGCTCTGCCTAGCAGAGGACGCGTCCTCAGAAGGTATTTGTCGAAGGAAGGGTGTTTTAGCTTCATCAGTCTAGAAGCTTTTTACTGTCTTTATTTGGCATTGGTCATCCAAAGGGGTTTGTCACGGCTGTGCGATTTGGGTTTCCACGGTTCTGGTTTTGGCCCCTGACAGCTGCTGTGGGCTGTCCGTGGGTGCTCTGACACCACCGACAGCAAAACCTGGGCTGGTTTCTCGGGCGGTGGTGGTTCCTGAGACGTGCGGAGCGGTGGCGGGGCCGTGTGGCCGTTCACAGGCAATGCCACCCCCCCCTGCCCCACAGTGCCCAGGCTGCTGTGGGCCTTCAGGCATGGAAGGAGCTGCAAGCAAAAAAAATCTATTTTATCATCATTTATTTTCTGGCTTAAAATGTGTCGCAGTGTTGGTGGGCTGGCGGTCAGCCCACCAACAGTCACCCAGTGGTGACGAGCTTTGCAGGGATGCAGGGACTTCCCAGGAGACGTGTAATTGGTTTTGTCTTGATGCATCCCTGGGTTTTTGCTTGCAGCAGTGGGAGTTGCCCCCGCGGTTGCTGAGTTTCTGCTCAGATGGCTCCCCTTCTTGTCAGTACCGTCCCTTCTGGGACGTGTCGGGATCAGATCAGCCCAAGGCATTCAGAGTACCCTCCTCCCTCTGTTTTGGTTCACTGGGATCCTGCTCAATCCTGCTTGAATTCTTTGCGCCTCACAAACGTTTTTCTGCCGTTCTGAAGCTTTGCAGACGCTATAGAGAAGGATGGTTGTTATGAAGTTATATTAAATGGATATTCCAGCTTTGTATATACATTTTGTGTACAGTTGCTAGCAAAGACTTGCTCTCCTGAGCTGTAGGAGCTGCAGCTAATAGCAGTGTGTGCTGCTGCGATTTCAGGACTCTGGCCTGCGGCGATGGAGGGCGTCTCTTCTTCCCCATCGCCCTTCCCGGGCACTTCCCCCACCGTGCCTCCTGGGAACGCCACTGCCCACGATCACTACTCCGGCCTCCAGAAGAGCATGCACGTCCTCTCCATGGTGGTGTACAGCGTCGCCTGTTTGCTGGGGGTGACGGGCAACGGCCTCGTCATCTGGATTGCGGGCTTCAAGATGAAGAAGACGGTGAACTCGGTGTGGTTCCTCAACCTGGCCATCGCCGACTTCATCTTCACCTTCTTCCTGCCCCTCAGCATCGCCTACACCGCGCTGGGCTTCCACTGGCCCTTCGGGAAGCTCCTGTGCAAGCTGAACAGCACCATCGCCTTCCTCAACATGTTCGCCAGCGTCTTCCTCCTGACGGTCATCAGCATGGACCGCTGCGTGTCCGTGGCCTTTCCCGTGTGGTCGCACAACCGCAGGAGCCCGGAGCTGGCAGCCAGGATTGCTCTGGGGACGTGGGTCCTGGCCCTCCTCCTCAGCTCCCCCTACCTCGTCTTCCGTGACACCGTGGTCAGCTCCAGGAACGTCACCAGCTGCTACAATAATTTCGCGCTGTCCGATGACTACACGTCCGAGGCAACGCGGAGGCTGTGGAGGATGCGGCACAAAGCGATGATCATAACCCGATTCCTCTGCGGCTTCCTCATCCCCTTCACGGTGATCCTCCTCTGCTACAGCATCGTGGCCGTCAAGCTGAAAAGCAGGCAGTTAGCCAGCTCCGCCAAGCCGTACAGAATTATCATTGCTGTCACGGCCTCGTTTTTCCTCTGTTATTTCCCCTATCACGTCTTCTCCTTGCTAGAAATATCCAAAAACTCTTCCAGCCACGAGATGAAAATGGCCCTTTACATAGGGATCCCCTTGGTTTCCAGCCTTGCCTTCTTCAACAGCTGCATCAACCCCATCCTGTACGTGTTTGTGGGGCCGGATTTCAAGGAGAAGTTTCGCCAGTCCATCCTGTCGACCTTCGAAGGGGCTTTCAGCGAGGACTCGGTCCTGGCCAGCCTGACCAGCAGGAGGAAGTCCAGGTCTGCTTCGGAAGCGGAGGTCCCGAGGGCCTGAGCGTGCTCTGCTTTGCCGGCACGGCTGGAGGGGCAGTTCCTTTCCCTTCTCTGCAGTTTCCCCTCCTTTCAGAGCTGTAATTGCAGGACTGAGGCTGCGAAGGGCCGTGCACGCTCACAAGCTGATCTGATTTTTTTTGGGGTCGTCTCAGTCCTACCAAGACTTAACCAGAAAACTGTCTGGAGCTGCAGCAGGGCAGAAAGTTGGAGTAGCAGCATTTTCCTCCCCGTGCCCCTTCCTCGGCTGCCTGTTTCCATGTACCCATCTTTTTGCTGGGTGTAAAGCCCCTCGGGCTGTGCCCTGCCTTGCTGGAAAACTGCTGCAGTTCCCGGCGTCCCTGGGGGCTGTGCTGGGGGGGCGACCACCGGGTGGGTGGTGCTGCCGGTCTGTCACAGCTCCTGGATTTTCGCAGGCAACCCTTTATAAAGCTCAGTGGGACTGTGACTGCTGACAGGGCTCCCTTTATGTTCCTCTTTTCCCAGGGCTCCCGAGGAGGGAACTCTCCGGCGCCCTGCACGCCGTGAGAAACGGCCTCAGCCGAGCCCAGCCCAGGGTCACCTTGTACGTGCCCGAGGGAGGCAGACGGGACCAAATCCTGTCTGCTCCTCCGCTGGGCACACCTGCCTGCAGCGCACTCGTACAGGGCAGGCGAGCTGCTGGGAGAATTTGTCCCTGCACTTGCCAGGCTTTCCTGGCAGCCGGTCTTTGCCAAGATGCAAAAATTCTGGGGTTCCACCAGGGGGCAAAATCGGGTGCAGCTGTGTCGGTGTTGAGGCTGTCCAGAGAAGAGGATGGAAGGGGAGAGAGCTGTTCCATAAATCCCTTATAATTAAATCTGTAAAAAAAAAAAAAAAAAAAAAAAAAAACAAGCATCCTTTCCCATGTATCATACCAGTCTGGTGCACGGGCTGCTAAAGCTTAAGTAAAAAATGATTAAATTAAAAAGAAGCAGCTTGGACATGCAGTGGGATCCATCCAGAAGCACTCTCACAGATGCATCTTTTAAAGAAACAGGGTTAAATGAAATAGTAATGTGTATTTCTGTAGGATCTGGACTAGCCAGTAAAATATTCATCTTTCCTCTCTGCAGATGTGTGGCAGGATGAATTATAAGATTGCGCTCCAGTTACTTGGGTTTGATGTGCAGCCTAAATATTTCTGAGCAATGCTTGTCTGTGTGTGTTTGACATCCTTCTTGTCCTTAGGTAGCTGAAACCTGACTTTTTGTACCGTTGGTGAACGAATATTAAACTCCATTAAACTTATTTAAAACATACCCAGCCTGCTGTGTTGCCTGTGTGATAAAACACTCAGTAATCCGCCTGAGCTGAGCAACTAGATAAAAAGATGAAATACTCCCAGCCTGACTGTATGAATTTACAGGCACCTCGCTGTTCTGCGTGGATGACTGTACTGAGTGAGAGCTGTCACTTGAACATGGTAGGGATTAATTATGGGTCTGCTGGGCCGTGCAATATTAAATGAAGGTCGTGATCCTGCCGGCACGCGTGTGCTTAACCTTAAATTCATGCATAATCCCACGGAGATCAGGGAATGTAACGAGACCATCCATATGTCAAGCATGAGCGAACAGCAAGCTTTACCCTTTGCCACAAATTGCTGCCTGTCACGCAGATAAAAGTGCAATGTTTGCTAGGCAGCGTGCGACGCCGGGGCTGTTTGCTTGCTCCTGGTGGTAAACTCCAGCATTGATTGCAGTGTCAAGGTTGCGCAGCCCGTCGTTTGCTCTTTTGGGTTTTCTTCATCTGTTTGCAGAGCCCACGTAATTCCTTGTGACAGACGTCTCCGAGACTGCGACAAAGGCCTTGGCCTCCTGTCGTGTCTCCCAGCACCCTCAAAGGCCAGGGCTTGAAGCATTGGCCCAGTTTGTGGGAGGAGAGAAGCAATTTTCTGGGTCGTTTGGGCATGCAAGGTGGGTACAGGCTTCCCATGGGACATGACTGAAATGAGGCAGAGTGTCTGGGTGGGCTAAGGAATTGCCACTGCAATACCGGGAGGTAACTGCCCTACAGAGCACCACCTTCTCTAGGGCATCCCGGCCCTGTTTCATCGGAGAACTTCAGAGCCACAACTGAACTGTCCTCTCTCGTGCACAATATCTCTCCCAGAAGTTGTCTCCAATCTAAGAGGCACATTATCATGGCTAAGCAAAATAGTGTGCCTTTACAAAGCCGAAATCTCCCTGCACGATGGGGAAAGGACTTACAGAGCTTTCAGGTGGCCATTTCTGAGAGTGCTGTCAAAATACTGGTGGGGAAAAAAACGGGGAAGGGAATGTTTTATCTGTGGTAACCACCGGGTCACAGCCATCGCTGTGTCGCAGGATGCACTTGAGATAGGAATGGTTCTGTCACCCAGGGTCTGATCCCAAGCCTCTGTGCTGTGAGAAGCCAAGCTCACATCAGCACGGGGTTGGGATGCCCAGGGACTGGCTCCAAGATAAATCTCCCCCCTATCGAGTTCCCTCGTGTTCAGTCTCATTATCACATTGATAATTATGGTAGTCCCTCATTCCTAACCAGAAGGCAGGCTGTTCGTTCTCTCTGCTACTCATGTTTGTCTTGTGCGTATCTAGAAAAGCTTGAATGAAAAGAAAAAAAAAAAAAAAGAGGGAAAGAAAAATTTCCAAAGGCATGTAAAAAATCCCAAGAGGTTGAACAACATTTTGGCAGCTGTGCCGCCCTCTGACGCAGCTTTGCTCTCAAGGCTCTTTCAGATGCGATCGGATGGGTGGCGCTGGGCTCCAGGAACAGCCTGAACCCCCTGGTGTTTGCAGTTATTGAGAAAGGTGCAAATCGGCTGCCCTGCTGGCACGGGGCGGATTGGCCCTGCGGAGGGGCCGTTCCGCGGGCGAGCGGACAGCCCCACTCGTACAAAGAGGGCTGGGATGCACAGAGCCAGTCGGGGCTGTGCACGGGGAGAGCGGAGGATAAGCAAGTTTTGACAGCCAGGGTGTTTGGGGTGAATTGGCAGACCAGGGTGAGCAGTCCGGTGAGGTCTTTAATACTTTGGAGTTGAGCGAGGTAGATACGGTACAGCCAAAACATCTCGGTGAAGAGCTCAGAAAGACTTGGTGGGTGACTTTTGGCTAGAGGCTTTGTCATGGTGAGCCCTCGGGCAGAAAACCAAAGCCCGTGCCTTCTGAGTGCAGAAACTGTGCTGGCCGGAGCTGTGGTCCAGAGCTGTCCTCCGAGGAAGGTAGCAGGGGAAGGCGATACCTCACTACCCGGTGCAGATGGAAGAATAGCTATGAGGAAAGAGGGAGGGAAGATTAGGAGCTGAGACAGCCTTGAAAACACCAGCGGCATGCTGGTGGGTGCAAATGAATGGGAGGGTGATTGCAGCAGGTGAGGAAGGTCTCATTAAGGAGGATTTAATGAGATTAAGGAGGACTTAATGAGATGGTAAAAGCCTGTGTGAAAGCTACTAGTTCCTTTGCATTTCCTCTGGTGAAACCTTCCTGGTGAGTAAAATTTTTAAGTGTCCCATTCTTGAGTTTGGGGAATGGACTTGTTAGATAAGGCTAAACAAAAGACATTGCACAGAGGTCTGAGAGCAGAACCTCTTCCAGAACTTGTTGAAGTTAGGCAGGAAACAATATGACAACTTAGAGGATCAATATTGTTAAAAAGCTTTTCTGTGAAGGAGAGACATTGGTAATAAACAGTGTTAGTAAATTAATAGGTAATAAACAGCCTTAGCAGGGTCTTTCCATCTTTTCTTGGTGTAGCGGCAGTGTGAGGATCTCACCCCGTGCAGGAGTTAACCTGCTATTGCTGACCCAGGGTCAGCCCTGTTCAGCACCAAGCTGGGAAGGGAACAGGGTGTCTCTGCTGGCTGCACTTTGGTCCTTCCCTGCACATCTCCTGGTTTCTGCTTAGCTGCACAGGGCAGAGCTGGACACCAAACCTTTCTTTACTCTGTACATCTGTGTATGTGAGGCACAGGATCTCTTCTTCTGTACTGAATTCTGCTTTAATGAGCAAGCCTGCTGTACACTGACCCATGATTAATTTGAACCCTTCCTTTATTTTCACAAACGTGATGTGTGCTTGCTCCCTCCCTGCAGAGGAGCTGTAGCGTAGCACAGTAATACAGTGAATGGCAAGTCACACCAGAACCCAGTGAGTTGGACAGAGAGGAATGGGATGTTTGGCACTGTGTAGCCAGTCAATTTTCCTAAAATGACATTGCTTCATTGTTCAGTTCAACGGCTTTTGTCTAATGGAGAATCGAAGGGCAAACCACATTCGTAAACAAGAGGCGATTGGGTGTTATGCAGACTTTGCAGGACAGAACTGTACACAATGACAGCAAAGAGAATATGCGAATGAAGAGAAAGATGCTACTGCTGTTCTTGTTTCAGGGCAGCATTTGTTCAAATTCTTGCCTTTTCATCCAGCTTGAGACATTTTTCTGTGCAGTGACCTGTTGAACACTGGCTATTCCAACAAGCCTCTCGCTTCTTTGTTTGAAGGCTGATAGGAGATAACCTCGTGCCCATGCTGAAGGCTGATGCAGCAGATCTCTGTTAATCATTTCAGACTGACCTGGAACTGAGAGCACTGCTAGAAACAGGAAAACAAACTAAACTCAGTGACTTTTTTCAGCCAAAGCTTCATGACTCAGGAGGAATGTGACTGTAACAAAAAGAGTTGGTGCCTATTTCCTGCAGATAGCCAAGCCACAGTTAGGCAGTAATACTTGATAAAACAAAAAGAATGCTGTCTACCTACATAGCCCTTCACATAGATAAGACGTGTACTCTGCTCTGGGGCCTTTTTTAAGGTACTTTGGTTCCCAGAAGTGGGGGATACTATTTTCCAGATCACTATCAAGTGTGGGAAAGAAATCATAAAATTACTCTTCCTTCCCTTGATTCAGAAATGTATTTGTAGGTGCTCAGAGTTCTGCCTCGCTAGCTGGCTAATATCCAAGCTGGCATCTTCTGGAAACCAGATGCAATCATTCCTGAGGCAGGGACGGGAGGTGGTGGCCTCCAGGCTGTGCTTGGTGTGATGGTGCCTGTGCACTGCAGAACATCCCAGCAGGCTCAGAACAGGCGCGTAGGGCAGAAGATGTCTTCAGGATGCCTTGTAGGACTAACTGCTGGGAGAGACAAAACATGTTCACAGGGCTGTGCTAGGATCAAATCAAAATGTTTCTCCAGCGTGCCAAGCTTAATAATTCTTACCATCATGTAGATTGGTAGAGGAGTATAATATCCACTTTTATTTAAAACAAACAAACACCACTCAGACACACAAAAAACACCACCACAACCTGGCAGAGCAGTGATGGATGAAGCTTAGGAGACTGGATGATAGTAGCATTTGTCTTTTCTCAGGTGATACATGCAGGCTGTCATCCAGACAAGCACGGGATGGGCAGCGCCCCTCACCTTGGCTGGACTAGGTGTGGATTATTATTTTTCTTTTTTGAACATTTCCTCCTGCAAGGGTTGCATCTGGATTTAGAAAAGCAAATCTCTCTGAGCCACTATATTCACACCCTGCAGTTTTTCAGAATTCCTTAGATGGTTGCTAATTGGATCATTGTAAACGAAATAAAATCCAGGTGCTCATTTTGGAGGAACTATTTGTAAACTCTTGGATAGCATATTGTAAAATTAACAAATCCCTCTCCGTTGGGACTTGAGATTTAAATTTACATTCCTCTGATCAGAAAAAAAGAGAGGCAGGAAAGAAACTGATTTGCTCTAAGAAAACAAAGGCGGCAGCCTTAGAAAAAGCATCAGAAGACAATCTTTTTAGTTCCTGGTTCTGTGGCTTGCTTAGGCAATGTCAGGAATTTGGGGCAGCATGAATCAAGTAGTCAGCAAATTCTGGGTGTCCCCAGGGTATTGAAAAATGCTTCTGGGGAAGGCTGCTATTTGCATTATGGGTCATTGCTTCAATATGTGTTGTTTCTAGCTGTTCTGCCTTAAACTGCTCTGCCGTGCCAGCCTGTAGTGAAATCCTGCGAATGAAGACTGATGCTAAGAGAAATCTTTGCTGCTCTGAAGAGGCTAACAAAAAGCTCAAATGCTCCTTCTCCCCCAAAATACAAAACAAAACAAACATGAACATACAAAGATCAGTGAACCTGAATGAACGGTGGAAACACCAGCATGTAAACAGAAAAATGCAGACTGGAAATGGTGGGGATGGCAAAGAGGTACAAGGCCCATTTTCTTATGCTTAGCAGTGTAAGTCAGAGACACTCCAGAAACACAGAATCACTGCAGCGCTGTGTCTCTGAGGGCACAAACAAGCTTACGGTCTCCCTGCTCACATATTTCAGACAGATGTCTTTGCTCTGTGAGAATGCTACAAGTGGAGAGCTCTGCACCTGGCAGCTGCTCCGTGGCTCCAGGTTAAATTGCTCTCCTGCCCAGCTTTGACTGCTGGAAGTGGAAAAGGAGACAACTGATGAAGTGTTAGAATGCAAGAAGCAAATATTGTGAGCGATGGGGAAGCACTGGTGTGCGAATACTTGAAGTGGAAAATACAGCTCATAATGGTAGAAACTGTTTCAAAATATTAAACCGTAAGTTGTTGTTTTTCAGGTGCATTTGGTGAGAAGTCCCAGCAGCTGTGCCTTTTCTTCCTCTTTCATGGTATGTAAGTATCTGTTCAGGTGCTCCAGGCCTTGCTCATATGCTCCCTGTATGTTGCAGTCCAGGAATAAATAAGTATAATTCATTTGTGAGAAAAGCTGTGATGAAAAGTACCCGATTTGTACCTTTACTCTAAATGTTAAAATTCTGATCCGTATGTAATAAAGTGCTGTTGATCTTGGGCACGCTGACAAGCACAGCTTAAAACAGCTTCTAGCCAGGGAGCTAGGGGGAAAAGGATCAGAAAAGGAAAAAGGGTTGGTGCTTGAGTATTTACTTGGAGGGGAGGGAGGAAGAAGGGACAGATGGACAACCCTGGCAAGAGCCTTATCCTCCTGAATTTATGCAGGATGACTCTAAAGTTTGTCAAAGGAGTGAAAGTACACATAGCTTTTGTCATGGATGCTGTCCTGTGATAAACCTGGGCTTTTAAAGAGTGACTAAACCCATCCTCTTGCTGCAAGTAATGTAAAACGCACCTTTATTCAGTTTAACCCAAGCGTGTTATGCGGGGGGCCTTGGCAGGACTCTGGACAAATAGTGTATGCTTTGGACAGTGTTTACAAGGGAATCGAGGGACCACTTTTTGCTGTTGTTGTTTTTGACTTTACAGAACATCTTCGTTCTCCACAAACACTGCTGGATCAGCTAGCAAAGGCTGTGAATGGTGAAGCCCCTCCATTTTGCTGGTGGAGCCCACAGCAGCGCAGCCAGCCGCCCCTCTGGGAGTGAAACCTGGCGCCATGCAGACGGACATCTGCCTGCTTATACCTCTGCGAGGGGGCTCTCGCAACCCGGGCGGGGGCCGCCGCCCACCTCCTGTGGTATTTAAAAGGAGAGGGAACGATAAAACGCAGATTTGGTACTGGGAACCCCAAAACACCCCCCGTCAGCATCGCGGGGCCAAGATGGCGGCGGCGGGGGCTCCCCTCAGCCGCGGCGCGAGGCCTTGGCGGGAAAGGCGGCGGGGGATTGGGGGGGGGGGGGGGGGGGTGAGGGCGTCGCCTCGCGCCCGCCCCTCGCGCTCCCCCCCTCTCCCGCCCCCCCCCGCGCGGCGCCGCCATCTTGCGAGCGGCACAACCGGAGGGGCCGAGCTCTGCCGCTGCCTCCGCCTCTCCCCGACCCCTCCGGCCGGGCCGCTTCTCCCGGGGCCGGGGGGCCGGAGCCGGCAGGTAAGGCATTCACCGAAGGGGCCTCTCCAGCCCGCTCAGCCTCGCTTCAGCCGGCTGCGTGAGGTCAGGGTGCCCCCTTCCACAGCGCCCCCCCGCCCTCCCCCTTTCCTCACACAGGGTCCGCCGCCTGAGGAAGGGACTGCGAGGGCCTCGCCTCAGGGGGCTCTGAGGGAGGGAGTCCCCCTCTGGGGCGGCCCCTTTTCCCCTCTCCAGGGCAGCCGGGGGCTCCTCGCTCCCTCAGGTGAAAGGGGAGCAGCGGGGGTGCCCCCAGGCCCCCTGAGGGAGGGGAGGGGATCCTCAGGTGCAGGAGGGGCTGGGGGTGCCCCCCAGGAGCAGCTGGGGGACACAGGGAGGTGTGGGGCTGAACGGGCGACCCTCTTGCCATTTAGCCCAGGGGGACCCAGCCCTATTTCTGGGGCTGGGGTAAATTGCATCCCCTCGTGGGAAATGGGGTGGGGGGGTCTGGTCTGCCCCCAGCCCATGGGGATCACAGGAGCGGTGCTGTGGTGGTCCCAGGCAGTTATCGCTGCCTCCGTGGCTGTTTGTGCGCGCACACTGATTTTGTGGAGGTGTAAAAGCCTGTGGAGGTGAAGCAGGTGGAAATAGGGCTCGTGGTCATCCAGTCCTGTAATTGTTTCTATCATCACGTGTTTGCGTAGCTGTGTGCAGCCCGAAAGAAAAGGTAGGAATTCGTGGGCAGTGCCTGCATTGTGATGCGTGCGTTCTCTTCCAGTCGATGCTGGCTTGGAAGACCTGCCCGCCTCAAGCCAGAGAGGTTTGTGGTCCCACGTGCATTTGTGGATTTGTGTCTTCACACACCTAATAAAGTTTTTGTGAGCGTGCTGTCATCCCAGTACCCTACTAAAGTTTGATACATCAGTGTTACTCTGCAGACAGGACTTCTCCCTGCCTCACACACTGTGTAGCCCACTTGTTGCTGCTGAAGTACATCCACAAGGAAACTCCTTGGCCTATGGTTATGAGAAAAATCATCTTCAGTGTTGCTTGTGGATGTCAGCATCATATTGTGGAGTAGAATACATCCTGAATGATGAACAGAAAACAACTCTTGTCTTTCAGCACATTCCTTAATTCCCCTCATTTTCCTAATCCATGTAGAAAGGAGGTAACATAACTGGAAAAAAATCGTCATAAAAAAACACCATGTAAATATTTCCAGTACTATTTGAAAGCTGTTTTAACGTTGTTGCCATCTGATCATACAGGAAGGGTACTTCCAGGTGATGTTCCAAAACCTAAAAGCATTTCTAGTACATGCCCACTTTGTTGGATTTAAGATGTCTTTAACGCCATTATGAATGTTTGGCAGGCCACCTGGGAGCCGTGGAGATTAAGTGTGTAGCGGAACGAAGGAAGAAACATGAGCTAGGAAATGGAAATTGATTTTTATTTTCCCTTAAATTGTGGGGAGCCTAGTTTGGGAGGGATGTAGGTAAGCTTTGGGTTGGACGTCTGTAACCACTGCCTTTTAGGATTTGGGTGTTGGTTTATTTATTTATTTATGTTTCTTTTCCCAAATGTCTGAAAGTACAGGCAGAAAGGGATAGGGTTTTCCTTTAATGGCATAGGATATGGGCTTGTGGTATACCAGGGTAAAGGGTGGATAGATAGATAGATACACACACACACACAAGGTAAGGGTGTACCGGGAAGCCATGTATAGGGATCCTACTGGGTTCTGCTGGAGTCAGCAACTGGGCATTCAAATTCCGTTGCTGAGGTTGTCCCCGTTTGTGTTCTTTCTGCACGTTTGGGAAGTTTTGACGAAGGGCAGGTGTTCGTTCACAGCAGCTGAGCATAGCACGGCCTCTTCGTGAAGGGGTTGGCGTTAGGAAGTTCCCGACTTAACCCTGGCTCCTGACGGAGGATGAATGGGGTACGCTGCTGGGACTAGGCCAAACCAAGCAAGAGTACTCCAGGTTGCAAAGGTGGGCTGGGGTAGTTTTTTAATAGAGCTAGCCAGCTGTGCCCCTAAGTATGAAAACTTTTTTTTAGATGCTGTTTGGGAGCGCTTGATAGTCGATAAGCCTTCAGTTTTTTAGAACAGCTACGGGTGGCTTGAAGAATTAGGTTTCTCCACAGGGAGAGGTTTGCCAGGGCAGTTACTGATTTATCTGAACTCCCATTTACTTTGTTTTGAATTACACAGCTCCTATTTGATATTTTCAGCCCCCTACTTAGTGCTAAAATGCTATACAAATGAACTGTTTGTACACAAGTGAGGTGCTGTAGCTTAGGACTTCTTTGGCTGCTGGTAAACATTGTTTCTTGTATTTGAACGAAATGTTCTATTAGAATAAATAAAAATGTTATGTTAGAATAGGGCATGAAAATGTGATGTTTCAAAAAAGAATAAAAAGTGTGAAGATGGAATCCCATCAATTAGTGGTGTTTACCTTTATTTTGGTGGAAAATGTATAGATTTCCTCTTGATGTTCTTCTCCTGTCTTCACAGGAGAAATATTAGTATCAAAGAATGACAACAGCTGCTTCTTCAAGTGGATGCCTTGTGCAAGAGGTCATTATTTACAGCTACCAGCTTTATTGAGCTCTTCCTTACATTTCATCCTTATTTGTAAGTTTATAATTTATTGAAAAGAGGTGGAAAGATGCACAGCTATGGAAATAGACTCCTCTAGTCAGTTTAGCAGAGAGCTAGGGCCTAAGGGCTCTCTTGGCTCAGTTCTGCCTCTGACTGGCTTTGTGATTTTGAAAGTCAGCGTTGCTCAGTTCTAGAAAGTGTACTGGAAAAGAGAATCCGTGCTGCTAGATGATAGCCTGAGGAAAGCATTTAATAAGCAAATAAATAAATAGCCAACTGTTAAGATGTTGTCTAGGGGAGATCCTTTGGAGACCTGTACTGAAGCATTTTGCTGGTGGGTGTGTAAAGCCTGGGGACAGGAGAAGGAAGGAAGAGAGGCACAAGTCCCTTCTTTGTGCCACATTATTGGTGTGCTGAGCTAGGTCTGTAAACATTGTAGCTTGTGGGTCACAGACCGTTACAAGGATATCTTCGTGGTGCTGTTAAAATGTTGGTAAATAGTAAGAATGATGGAGAATACAGGATTATGGGAAATCCTTCGCTGTCTAAACAGAGAGAATTTGTTCATTTTTGATTTTTAAAGCTGTGGCTTTACCAGGCCTTTGCTCTCTTCCAGTCTTCTAGGAGCGGGAAGACAACTTAGGTTTGATGTTTTGTGTGCCATCAACTGAAATTGGGGCCAACATGAATATAACGAAGGGAGGACTGGTGCTGTTTTCAGCTAATTCCAATTCATCATGCATGGAACTATCGAAGAGGATTGCGGAGTAAGTAAAATCTGCCTCCAGGGCAGCTTCGGATCTTGGTGCCATTGTAATGGGACTTCTTTTAGTGAAGACTGGTTTCTCTGTTTTATGGTAGTTACACGGGAAAGCTATCACAGCTGGGATGAACATCTGGTGTACAGTATTGCACAGCCTATTTCAACAGGTCGATAACAAAGAAAGTAACTTGTGATTAAGGTGTTCAGTGACAGGTTGTGATTGTCTGTAGTGTGTTTTTGAGAGTGCGGGAAAACTAATGTTTGGGTAGTGTCAAATACTCGTGGCATGAGTTTTCAGCATGTTCTCAGCCTCCTTGTAACAGTTTTCGTAGGAGCAAAGCTAGATCTGTCCTCACTGTTTGTTTTAGCTGGGGACATTTGATTAGCTTTAAATACATGAATAGCTTTGGAAGAGCTTGTATGACTTAAGTAATTTTTTTCCTTGCTCTTGTAACAGTATTAGGATGCACAGTGCAGAAGTACTGTGTGCTGTGGGGTTCTTCCTGAGGCTTATGCACCCAAAGTTAGATACAGAAAGGCATCATGCCTCGGAATGATTTGGGCATGTGTACCTCTTATATTTTTTTCTACTTTTTTTTTTTTTTAGTGGTGATGGGCTGTGCTAATATTGAAATGGAATAAACGCAGCAGACACTAAGATTTCCTATTCCCTCCAGACTGACATAGATCTATGGAAAAGGATGCTTTTAAAGTGGACTCTTAAGCATTGTGAATGTTTGTTGTCATCTGTCTACATAGATACAGAGAGAGTGCAACATGTATAATGCGTGTAAATATATATACACGTGAGAAATTGATACATAATTTAATAAGCAATATTTTTTATTCCTTTGGTTGTCCTTTGGAGCTTGACGTAAAAACGAATTTAGCTTAACCTCCGGTGCAGCTGTGTTAAGAGATTCCCACCATAGTAACTGGTTTTAGTGTTTGGGGTTTTCTTTTCCCGTTTTTCTCCTCAAATATGGCATTTCGAGTAACTATCACAACTGCTTTAATGGTTTTGCTCTTTAATGGGCTTCTCATTCATTTAGCCCTTCATTTTCACTTACTGACTTCTGGTTTTAATTTTTCTTCTCCTGCAGGCGATTAGGGGTCGAGATGGGGAAGGTTCAGGTTTATCAAGAGCCAAACAGAGGTGAGCATTTCATGGGCAAAACTGGAAACTTAACCTAACTACAGTCTGCCTTTATCACTGGCCCTTTCTTGATTCCGTTGCATCTTGCTCCTGCACATCTTACCTATTTCTCTTGACAGAAACACGGGTGCAGATCCAGGAGTCTGTGAGAGGGAAGGATGTATTCATCATCCAGACAGTTTCAAAGTGAGTAGTTGTTGAGAAGCACTGTACTAGTGTTTTGATGTGGACTGTCCATAGGAATGCTTCTGTTCTAACTTTTCTTTGCATATTATGTATGTGACACAGTATAATAAGCTTAGATTAATTACAGAGGCTTCTCTTTGTGTGCTTTTTTTTTGTTTTGATACATGCACAAAGAAGACTTCAGTGTAAGCTAACTTCTATTTTCATTTTCAATGAAAATGTCAATGAAACTTTCCCCATGGTTTCTGTGTTCTTTCGCTAAGTGCATTCTTTTGCTCATGACATTCTCTTTAAATTCCTCCCTTTTCAGCTACCATGGCTCCAGCACCATCAGAAAGCTCTAAATGTAGGAGGAGCATTTCCTAGGCAATGTGTCCTGTGGTTCAGAAAAAAAGTTTTGTTGTTTTTGTGAAAAGAACTTTAAAAATGCTAAGACTTTTTTTGATTTCTAATGGCACCGGAAATAGTAGGTCTTATAGTTGATGACTGGTTCTCATCCATAGATACCCTCTTAGTCTTCTCGTTTAGATCAGAAAATAGATGGCAGTTAGTAAATATTTAGCCTGCTGTTGGCTTGAACAAAAGAGAAGTATGTTGTAAATCTGATTTTTTTAAAGGTTATCGATACTGAAAAATACATCTATTTTGCTTTGTGAGCAATAGAAATAGATGTTGGAGATAAAATTATGGTGTAGTTTGTCGCAGCAACATGCTGTATTACCAAAAGCCTGAAAATGGAGTATGCTGAAAAGTGCTGAATTGACCAAAAAAAGGTGAAAATAATAACGAAATGTAATTCTAGTAAAGAATTAAAATGCTGGGTACAGGGCGCTTACATCCCTAGGTGTGCAGCTGGATTTGCAATGAAGATCTCTCTCACTCTAATACAGTGAAGTAATGGATGTAGATATTGTGTTGAATTCAGCTGCAGGATTTTTATGCATGAATACAGAACTAGACGCTTCTCATTCCAGGGATGTGAATACTACGATCATGGAACTCCTGATCATGGTGTACGCTTGTAAAACATCCTGTGCCAAAAGCATTATTGGAGTGATTCCTTACTTCCCATACAGCAAGCAGTGCAAGATGAGAAAAAGGGGCTCCATTGTCTCTAAATTACTGGCTTCAATGATGTGCAAGGCTGGTAAGAATGCAGGTTGTTATGAAATAATGAAGGAAATGGGGGATCCCACGGGCAGCGCTCAGATCCAAAGAGGTCTGCGCACAAGGTGGGACTTTGTTGAAAAACTTTGCAGTTATTTTTAGTAAGTTTAAAATATGCATAGAATATAACTAGAGATATTTCTAGATGGTGAGTTCATCTAAAAATAAACAAATCTCGCAACATCCATTTTACATTGCATCCTACTGTACTGGCAAGATGAGTCTGCTGCTTTGGGCTGTGCTATCCCTCCCTCATAATGCTGTTCTTGGCCTTTCTAACATTTTTGAGCAGTTGTACTTTGTCATTTCTAGTCTGTCTGTCTTACCTGTTGAATACTTTGTTTGTCCTTTATATTTGAGTTGAGGTGGGAGAATGCATTTATTCATTTTCAGCCATTAAGACACTTTATTTCCTGCTTCTTTCCTTTTGCTTTCTTTCCCTGGGAAGAATTGGCAGTTACGATGAACACTGCGATCTGGGTCTTATTGTGAGAGAAGAAATGTGGCAACGATTAGAATTTGGGCCCCTTTCTGAGGAGTTCAGAACTCCAGTGTTTGCTGTGTTTGGGTCCCACTAGGTGGTAGAGGACCGTTTATCTTGGTCGTGGTTCCACGTTGTCGGGTGTAAATGGAGAAGGAGCATACCTGCCTCAGTGTGGCACTACTGGTTCAGTTATGTGGAGTGTTGTGAGGTGCTTGTTGAAGACCCAGCAGCACTTGGGAAGCAGGATAACCCTTGTGTATTTAAAAGGCACATAGTTACTAGGATTACTGAAAGCATGTAGCATAATATTCTTGTTTTAATGTAGCTTAGAAAATTTGTTCTGAACAAACGTATTAAACTTATTAGAAATAAAGCGGGTCTGTTATTGCTTGCTTTTCTTGATGTGCTTCTTCATGCGTCTTTTTTTTTTTTAAGGACTAACTCATCTCATTACCATGGATTTACATCAGAAGGAGATACAGGGCTTCTTCAATATTCCAGTTGATAACTTGAGAGCATCTCCATTTTTACTACAATACATCCAAGAAGAGGTGAGGAAGGCCTACTTTTACACTGTTTTAATTATTTTTTGTCATGTCTCAAGGCTTGTGAAACAAATTCCTGTGAGAAGATTAACAATTCAAACAGAATTTTAAAGTGGGGGAGGGTCGTGTTGGGGCAGGAAGTGGTGTGGTTGGTTCTTTTCCTTCCCAGAGAGGCCTGATTTTCCTTTTCATGAAGAACTGGCATTTTATTTTCCATGTAAGGATGCTGTTCTGCCATCTTATACATATTCTCCTAATTAATACGTGTATATAAAAGAGCATTTTTCTATTCTGAATATCCTCTTCCTTTCCTGTTTCCAATTTCCTTGCTATTTACAGGATGGAATGCTGGTGTAGGTGTAATTTATATAGCATTATGAAAATATTTTGTAGGCTGACTTGTAAACGATGAGAGCCTATCCATCCTAATCTGAAAATAAGAACAGATGACTTCTGTTGTGGGGAAATCTCCACCTGCTGTTTGTTCAGCATGTCTTGACTTGAGGGAGCTTAACTTCTGATGTTCTGTGCAGCCATTTCTCCATCTTTGAAATGGATATTACTTTTATAAAGTGCTTTGAGAAGTGCTACTGGTAGATTCATGTGGACAAATTGTGCAGTTGGTAATTGTAGGTGTAAGATGTGGATTATGTCTGCCTAATCATCATTTGGAAGAAAGCAAATTTTTTCCTCCTGGTGAGAAGAAAATGTATAGTTTGCTCTTACTTTTGAACTCTTTTTTTTTGTAAAGAAAAACTGAACTCTTTTTTTTTTTGTGCATTTTTTTTGTAAAGAGAGATAAGTGCCTTAGTTTGAAAAAAGAAGGAGAAAAAAAGGATTTTTTATGATACTTCTAAAATTTTGTTGGGGAATCAGTTACCATTTGAATGTGTCATTACAATTGGTTTGGTAATTTGTCTGCCTAACAAAGAGGAAGATGATAGAACAAAATTCCTGGCTCTGGCTTTGCCACGGTCATACATCTTGTGCACCAAGACAGAAGTATTGCATGTTGTAATCAATACATAAGTTTTTTTTTTAAAAAAGTGGAAAACCAGATGTGTAGACCGAAGACAAGTTGTGCCTTTGTATGTTACTTGAACCTGTGGACTAAGGTAGGTAACAAGGTCATGTTCCTAGTGTAGTCTTTAAGCACATCTTGATACCCAAAGTCTTAGTGTTCTACGAAGAATTGCTGCAGCTTTGAGTCTGGTACTCCTGGTGCTTTCTAACAAATGAATGCTCACAGAGCTCTGCTGACGTACGTGTAGAGAGGACTTAAAAGATCCTTTCAGTTTTTAATTTCTTCATTCCTCTGCTTGTTCATGAGATGATTTACTAAAACAAAAGCTGGCAGAACCTACCTGATCACACGGGATCTATGCTGGCAAGTACTTCACTAGCCAAGTGATGTGTAGTACCCCTTTTGTGAAAGATTCATCCCGTGCTGCTCCGGAAGAATTTAGTATTCATCTCAGGCTCCCGGTGACAGCAGCTTGCTGCAAATCCTGCACTGCGAATGCCACAGCATGAAAAATGTTTCAAGGGGGAGTTGTGATGGGATATGTTGAATAGCATGAAATAGAGTCCGGCTTGATAAGAACGGAGGTCATTTACAAAGCATTTAGCTGGAAGTTGAGAGGATGAGGCCGTACAGTCGTTCCCTGTCAGAAAATTATGTGTAGGTGTGAAGGGAGTTATTTGATGTTCTGGGATGAAGTCAGTCCAATCAGTGAAACTCATTTGTATACGGATAAGTTGGTGGTTTTCCTTTGTATGCCTAGCAAATATTTATAATTAGTGTCTTCTATCTTCCTTATGTGTACATGTTAAGCTCAGAGTGACTCGTTAATCTCGGAGTGACATAGCTCTTTGTTACTAGGAGCTGTTGATGTCTTGCTGTCTCTTGGATGACATTTCTGGCTTTCTGACTTCATTTCGAACAAATTTGATAATTTGGCAGGGGAAAAATGAGGCAATGATGTCTGAACAAGATCAAAGCCTTTATTATGTCAAATGACAGGCCCTGCCTTGTCCATACCTTCCATCATGTTAATCTTCATAGCCTGTTGTTTAAGCATTTGTAAAGGACAGAACATGCTGAATTCCCAGTATTGTAGGTGGAGTTGGTAGCACTGCGGATTATTAATGCTGTCTAACTCGTCCTCTGAAAAGCTCTCATTTTCAATTGGTTAGGCCCGTGCCAAAATTCAGAACTTAAATCAGCATGGGAAAAAATTCTTTCAGATACAATGCTTTTGGAAACACTCAGCAGCTATGGTGTGTTTGAGGATGAGGCTGTGGAATAACTTACCTTGCTTGTAGTTGGAAAAAACAAGTATTTCTGTGTTTTGGAGCTGCTGTTTGACATCTGGCAGCAAGATTGTGAGCTCCGTGTCAGGGTCCTGTCCCTCCAAATTCATCAGGTGACAGCTCTAACAGATCAATTCTCAGATCTTTAGCTAAGAGGCTTCGGGCCCGCAATACTGGGGTTTCCCGTGGATTGGATGTGCTCTGCAGGACTTGCTATGGCAGCTGCGAGTGGCTCTGCGTTATTGTTATGACAACTGCTGCAAGACCAGACAGGTTCCGTGTGTGCTGCGCTCTGGCACAGATTGTCCCAGGGCAGCGCAGTGAGGGAAAACGCTGAGTTCGCAAGGAAGGGGCTGCAATGAGATACTGAAGTGAGCCCAGGCTGCTGGTGGAAGGCCTGGAAGTGCCGGCAGTGGAGTGACAGCCCGTGGCTCCTGTATGGGTGCAGTGAATGTAGAATTTTTATTCCTTTTAATGGTCCCTATAAGGAGTCATATGATGTGGTGGAGAGGCCTGTCTTTTTTTTTTTTGTTGTTTTACTCTGAAAAACAACCCTGAAATGAGGAAATGGATTAAATGCTGCGTTTTCAAGTGATTCAAGCCTGCTGTGTGCATGCACAAGACAATTTAAGTCAAACAGGAAACTTTAGTTTTGATGGTTTCCTGTTTTTAATACTTGCCTGCGTAGCCCATACGTCCTTCTAAGGCAGTTACTTTTGTGTGATCTGTATATAACGTGGTGTTTGTGAAAGGTACAACTTTAAGCTAAAATCTGAATTTGCTTAACATCTGGATTTACGGAGGTGTGAACTCTCAGTATGTACCATGGATTCTTGAGATTGCTTTCTTACGTTAGGTACGATATTAAATGCTTAAAATTCTTTTAGCAAAATGAAGTTCTGATTCTTACTGAGTTGAAATTTGTCTGAAGATATGAAGTAGACATTGCTATCTGTTATTTACTACAGATACCAGACTACAGGAATGCTGTAATTGTGGCCAAATCACCTGCGTCTGCAAAGAGGTGGGTACGATCTGCTCTCTTGTGTTAGAGCAGGAAATCTCTATCCTGATTTTGTTCTTAGGGTCAAGTGAAGGACAGATATTCAACAACTAAAAGATGCGGCCTGCAACCCCCTGCCACTTACACTTTCAGATGTGCAGTTTTTACATCGTCACAAAATCATAATAAATCTAAGCAGAGGTTAAAAAACAAATAAGCTGATGTGGTAAATCAGTGCAGGGCTTATGATAAAGAAGCTACTTAATTATATGATATAATACTCGTGTACATTTACGTTATGAATTTCCTACTGTGAATGATGAAAAATCGCTAGAAGTGGTACACCACTAATCCAAAGTAATTGCTTAGCAAACAGCTTAGAACGTGGTTGATCAGATCCTAAATGCGGATGACTTACCGTCTGGCACGGTGGAACAGGGTTTGATGATTGAGACTGTTTTCCTTGTGAAGTTCTTGTTGGCCAAACAATTGTTCTTAATTCCTGTAGCTTTTTGGTTCACTATACCCAATCTATAGAATTATACCACTCTGAGAAGGTGGTAAAGAGTTGGATGATGATTTCAGAGGTAATTTATTTGCTGTGGTGACAAACTAATAAATTGCTGAGAGGTTACCTAGTCTTTGATGCCAAGGAGTCATGATATTCTTTGTAAAAACAAACAAACATTGTTTTATATAGTAAATCAAAAATGCTTTACTTTGTAGAAGTACAGTGAGGGGAACAACTTGTCATCTTTGTTTCGCAATGGTGGTACTTATGTGATTTTTTTTCTCTTTTGGCCAATTACTTTACATTTGCTTGTCTTTGTCTCCTTTATTTGGTGTCAGTATTGCCTCTTGGGTGTAGGCAGGCATTTGCTGAAGCATTCTCATGCTCGTCAAGTAACTGTGTATGCCAGCAAATGACCTCACTTAAGTTGCACATGTGTAGGAAAGGAGACTTTTGCAGGAGAGGATCCCAGAGCTGTGTTTGTACAGCTTCTTCACGTGTGCATGTGAGCATTTCAGAGTAGTCTGAGGGAGGCGCATTGTGTTTGGACAAGGGTGGTTGAACTCTTCAGCCTAATTAAGGACAACGCTTCACAGGTGAATACTTGTGAAGGAGAACTTATTCTTGATGGAGCTTCTGAGCTTATTGGAAAATGAATAAATCATTTAACTGTTGCTTTGAACTTTATTCAATGTAATATTGCATATTTAAATCATTATTGTAGTTTCACTGATACGATTATGCCTTCTAAGTCATAACTCTTAAATATGCATGGAATCATAATTTATCTGTATTTAACCTCTTGAAAAAAAATAACTGTATGACAACCGCAGGGCAGAAGATTCTCCATTTTTAATTAACTGAGCATCACAATGAGCAAATCACTCGGTGGAGTTGTTTGGATAGTGGAACAAGGCTTAAGGTTGAAGGAGGTGATTCAGGCCACAGGTCCTAGATACTAAGGTTAGAACAAAGTGACGTGCTGGTCTCACTTTGACCACGAGGAGAGCAGGTCGCTGTTGTAGGCTAGATACTGAGCTCCAGGGTGTGCAAGGTAAGGTAGGGCGAACGTCACTGCTGCATTTTACTTGCTGCTTGTCGTGTCTGGGTTACGAGTGCTGTCTGTGAATTTCCCATTTTCCTGACTCTGTTTTCCACACTTATCCAGCCAACCTTAAACTTCATTACATAAATTCCTAACTTCAGTCAAATAAATGCTGCATGGTGAAGGAACTTTTTGTAAGTTTGTAGAAATGTGAGCTGTTTAAATTTCAAGAGTAGTTTGTCAGGCAAAATGATTTTGATTTCTTTTCTGTAGGATATCCAAGGTTACGTGTCAGAAGGTCTGGGATATTGTCTTACTTAGTCCACGTCTTGCTAAAAATAAATAGATGAATATTTGTTTTCTGTTTTCATTTGAATATTTTTTTCCTATTTAATTAAATGTAGGCAACCCAGACATCTAGGCTGTTCTTGGTGACTGTTAGATGAGACCAGCTAAAGCATGGGATCTCAAGAATGCTGAAAGCCAGGAAATGTTTTTGACCGCTGGGCAAAACAGAAGGGAATAATCAGATTTGTGTGACTTTGCGGCATTTGTCCTGATGCTTGCAAGGCCAGTGCGGATGCTTTCAAGGTTATTTCGACTCTCACAGGCCTGGTGGAAACAAGATGCTGTGGGATAGGTGATTTCTTCTAGGTATTTTCCTACAATTTTAGGATCGGTCCGTTTTTCCTCTGAAATTTTAGAAATGAAGTGGAAACGGATTAGCAATGTATGTATCTAAATTCTTTTAATATGTGTATATATATATGTATCTGTTTTTTAACCCTTTCTCTACAGGGCACAGTCATTTGCTGAGCGCTTACGGTTGGGAATTGCTGTCATTCACGGGGAAGCTCAAGATGCTGAGTCTGACATGGTGGACGGTCGACACTCACCACCTACAGCCAAAAACGTAGCTGCTATTCATCCCAGTTTAGAGATACCCAGTAAGTAAGTTTGTGTGTGAGAGCGTTCACGTATTGCTTTTTGTGGTTTTGGGAGACGGGTGACACTGATGGCACCGTCAAAGAGGAGCGATTCTTTATAAGAACATGAGGAAGGGGAAAGGTTACTATTTGATGCTTTTTGTCCATGGTTTTAGTGCTAGGCTGGACGTGAGATCTGTGCCCTGTGTGGGAGGAGCTGTGCCACCACAGTTAGTCAGAAGAGCCTGTGGCAGAGAGGCCACGCTCTTTTGCCAGTAGGTTTTAATGTTTGAGTTTTGTTCTGGGACACAGAGCTAATGAGCTGAGTTGAGCTGGGTTTGTGTGGAGCCGGATCAATGTCATAAGCCTTGACAAGGGAACCTTGCTGAACGTGGGCGTGACCTGTAGCTGTGCCAGCAAAACTTCATCGCATGAAAACCTAGCTTGGGTTTCAGTAGGCTGATTGAACTGGTTGTGCCTGCATGCCACTCTATGCATGTAGTTAATACTTCTTCAGTAAGCTTAAAAAAAAAAAAAAAAGGTATTAAACTCTTGCTGCTTTTCCCAGCAACACTGTAATAGTTGGAATAGTTGTCACCTCACTTCTCGCTAACACAGTGGTGACCCACGCAAAGCTGACATTTCCACACTTGAAGTAAATTGTATAAACCTTCCTTTTTTTTTTCTACCTCTATAAAAAAAAAAAATTGCCATTGATCAGTGCTGATTCCCAAGGAAAAACCACCCATCACAGTTGTTGGCGATGTAGGAGGAAGAATAGCTATCATCGTGGTAAGTAACATTCCATAGCTTTTGATAAATTATACTAAATATGCTGAAGTTACAAAAATCGAGTATATTTTTGCTATGTCAGCAACTGAACTTTAATGGTGGGCTTTTGATACTGCGCTTTTTATACCGTGAGGCAGTAGTCTGCACATTTACTGAAGCTGATTGTGTGAACTACGGAGTGATGTTACTGTAGGTTTGGACGCTCTGTTTTTCCACCCTAATGCTCGCCATCTAGCTCAGGTGTCAGAAGAACAGCATCAACAAAGATGTCCATTTTGCGTTGGACGTAAACTGTTACATTTGAAAAAGATTAGAGGTCATTCTGGGTGCACTGCGTTCGTTATCCATAGGTAGCTTAAGACTACACGTTGGTCTGAGAACGTGTTGAACCTTCACTGACTGGAGAATGCCGTCTTGTTTTGACAGGACGACATTATAGATGACGTTGACAGCTTTCTTGCTGCAGCAGAGACCCTCAAGGAGAGGGGGGCTTACAAGATCTTTGTAATGGCCACGCATGGCCTGCTCTCTTCAGATGCTCCCAGGCTGATAGAGGAATCTGCAATCGACGAAGTAAGCGTGAATTCTGAATGGCTAGTCGGATGGTCTAGTTGGTTTGTTTATTTTTTAAACAAGCATTTTTCTCCTGATAATTCTTAAAATATACTGGCGTTAAGAATTTAGGTGGGATGTTGCTGGGTTTAGGCTTTCTTACCGTTGAATTGTACACTAGAATATTAGCACGTATGCATCCTTAACCTACAGCAGTGGAAAACCAGGGAGGGCTGGGAGATGACAGACTGCTGGTATAAGCAGACTTTTCCCTTCAGTGTGGGGGATATTTTTGTACCTTCCTCTGACCTTAGGTGTCAGAATGAAAGGAGGGAAGGATATTGCCATTAGTATCCCTGGATACCCAGTATAGCAATGCGTAGCTCTTCCTAAGATTTGGATCCTGACAGTGATGTAAAATCTTGTTCTGTTATCAGCAAGGGTGGCTTCCTGGGGACTGGAGGACAGACATTCCCTTTCGCAGTTCTGATATGGGAGGTGGAAAGCGTGAAGCTGTTATGACTTTCTCTATTTTTTTCTTTCTGTAGGTGGTGGTTACAAACACGATTCCACATGAAATACAAAAACTCCAGTGCCCTAAAATCAAGACCGTGGATATCAGCATGATTCTCTCAGAAGCCATTCGCAGGATCCATAACGGGGAGTCCATGTCGTACCTTTTCAGAAATATAGGACTGGATGATTAATGCATTTTAGTCTAAAGAAACACCCGGGCCAAACTGGAAGCGAACAGATAATGAGCTGTGAAGCATCATGCTTATCTTAATACTTCTATTGAGCCACTTTTTGTTTTCTCTTGGTTTAAGTATCAAGGTAGAACAGTTTCTAAGAGCTATTTTTTCTTTGCAGATTTTTTTGGGGGGGAGGGATGGGGGGGGGACGAGTAAACATTTTACAAAAAACTGTTCTAGTTGCTTTTAGGTTAGTTGCACTATATACATAGTGGGGGGAAAAAAAAGAAACACAAAACACTTGAGGCAAGAATTTGGCTTCTAAATTAAGCATTTCTTTT
The DNA here is from genome assembly GCF_009769625.2 of Cygnus olor. Taxonomy (NCBI): domain Eukaryota; kingdom Metazoa; phylum Chordata; class Aves; order Anseriformes; family Anatidae; genus Cygnus; species Cygnus olor. Next base: position 15,183,056 of record NC_049183.1, read on the forward strand.
CCAAAGCTGCTTGCTACAAGTGCTTTAAAAGATAATAAAATGAAGTGACTGTATAATATTTGCATTTTAAAAGCCAAAAAGGTTGTACTGTTGTATGCAGTTAGGTGATTTTGTAGGAGTGCTTTTATAGAAAAGCATATGAAATATGCACCTGTATTTATTTTCTGCGACAAAGAATAAAGATTTGTTTTGTGTGAGCTTTCTAAAAATGTTTATACAGTAGTCACTCGTCTTCTAAAGTGTCCCCCCTTAAAAATGATTTGCAGATCCTATGGTACTGAAAGAAATCAAGAGGTGAATTGATTCTTTTATGCTAATGTGCTGCTTGGGAGCGTAAACAGGATTCGGGCTTTTCTCGGCAGCGAGGAAGATAACATCTGTTTTGCTTGTTGCTGTGCTGTAACACCTGCAGACAAGGAGAGGCTGCTTTTCCTTAATACCCTAATACTCATCGTTGCATTTCAACCTGTCTTTCTGCTGAGCAGTCTTGTAAAATGCAAAATGCACACAACCTTTTACCAGCCATCCGGTTTCTGGGGACTGTCACAAAGGCGTTGATAAGATTTGGTGTAATTTGGCGGGTTCAGTACACCTGCAGCGTGCTGCTTTGCTTCAGGCTGTGTGGAAGGCAACTGAACCTGTGGCTGGATGGCAGGGGACAGCAGGGACTTGGGAGAATTTGGGAATTGTTTTTTTTTTATGGAGGGGGACAACGTGTGGAATTGGGAGGGTATCATGCAGGGGGTTTGCGAAGCCTGGTTTTATGGCCTGTGATTTCTGCTTGTGGAAGCGTTTGTTTACCTGAAGGATGGGGCTTCTCTGGGGATGATTTGGGGTTTTGATTAGCAGGGAGAGGTGGTGGCTGCTCCGTAAGGACGGAGGTTCCAGCTGACAAAACCAGCTCATCACAGGTTTTTCAGAGGTTTGTACTCTGGACCAGATTTATTGGATGTGTTTAAAAAACAAACAAAAAAACAGCCATAGTGTGGAGTTTAAATTGTTCAGGGTTCTCCCAGGCTTCCCCGGGCGCCTGCATGGGATGGCCTACCCTGAGCTTCTCGGAGGCTGAACTTCCTGGCTTGTGGTGGATTAGTGAGTGTTTTTGGGGGGTTGGTGTCTGTTGGCACAGCACCTGGCACAGCGGAGGCCTGGGCTGTGACTGGAAATCTTCTCTACATTACTAAAAGATCTGTGGTGCTTGTTGGTACATTCAGCGAGTGAGATGAAGATTTTATTAGAGCAACTGTTCGTCTCTGACCAGATAACGCTATTTTCATTCTTTATTCGGTGAGCTTATTTTTCATCAGAGCATTGTTTTAATTTTTTACGTTCTCTCTCTCTGAAAAGTCAAAATGCAAGGCTGCGCCTGGTTATACTTTAGTTACGGTAGGTTACTGAACAGTTCCGCGGTGTTAGTAGATACACCAGGCTGACACATTAACACTTGTATGCACTTTGAAAGTGTTAATTCAGGCTGAATTCCAGTTGAGCAGTGAGGGAGGACTTTAATCCTTCCTACAAGTGTGCAAACCCGCAGGTGTGTCCATCGGTGATGGTTTCAGAGAGAAATGCCTCGATCCATCTCAGTGGTGTGCACGTTAATTGGTGTGTGTTTTCTTAATGAATCCTTGTGATGCGTACTTGGAGAGTTGATGAGTGAGCCAAGCATCTGATGCAGAAAACAGCCTGAATACTGAATACAAGAAAACTTTAAACTCGAATGTTTCATGCTGCTTGTTTCAAGCTGGCTTCTGGAGACTGGCTTCATCCCTGCGAGCATTTCTGCTGGCTGGCTGGCTGAGGCTCCACAACTCCGGTGCTCGATCATCGATTTAGCACGTCACCCCCCCCACCTTGGGTTAATTTAGCGCAGTAAAATTGTATCGATTAGGATTAAAGAATTTGGAACTATCGTGGTCATAAAACGGGATTGCTGGGCCTTTGGCTTTTCTAGTGGGGTGGTTGGAATGGAGCAAAGCGCGTGACTTCACTCGTGTTTTTATGGACTCTTCCAGTACAGCGTGGTCCTGCAGGGTTACCCAATCTCTGTGTGCTTTTCTCAGAGGCAAAAATGCCGGATCACCAGAAATGCAAGCTATTCTTAGAGGTGTTTCTCTGGGATCCTTCAAGAGAACATGAAAAAAACCTGCTTTTTGTACAGTAATTGACTAGTCAGGAGATAATGCAAATTCTTTCCAGATCGGTAGTATCTGCAAGAAAAACATTGGGGTTTGGTTTACAGCTTGTAAAGGGCAATGTTAAACATTTATGCTAAGGTAATTTGTAAAACTGCAAACAATTTCTATTAAACTAAAAAAAATCATAAAATATATAGCACTTGTCCTAAAGTTGATCTTGTGACTGTACTGAACAAAATGCCTGAACTCAGTCTCGAACTTACTGTTTTTTCAGCTTCCTTTACTAACGAGGCACAGGTTATGCAGTCCCTGTGTGCCTGCTGGAACTTTTGATCAAGTCTTAACCACGAAAAGAGAAACGGCTGCTAAGCCTTTAAATTCCTACAGGTTTCATGAAAATGATTGGCTAGAGGGGTAAGAAGCTGTGATAGTTTCTTGTCCAGCAATGTCTCGATACCAAGCACTTTTGCAAAAGGGCTGCTGAAAGCCCTCAGAAACTGCACCAGAGAAGTGCATTAAATGCCCAAGTAGGTGCAGCCTGCAGCTTCCTTAAGATCAATGCAGAAACAGGAGGAAAAAAAAAAAAGGCAAATTGAGGCCCCTGCACTGAGCGATGGCCTGCAAACGCCTTTGGAAGTGTTGGGAGCGAAGCTCCCAGTGCTGCCTGGATTAATGATAAATTCCCCCAAGCAGCTAACGAGTTACTGATTCAGTGATCACCTGGGGGAGGCCTTTGCCAAGGATGAAGAAGGCAGCAGAGGAGGGATGGAGGGCAATTCCACTGCCGGATCCTTCGCCCCCTCGCAGCAGTTCAGCGTTGCTGATCTTGTTGTCATAGTGGTTTATTTTTCCTTAAACGTTGCAGTGGGAATATGGGTAAGAGCGTTCTTGTTCAGTTTCTGCTTTCTCCTTTAACCATTTGAAGTACGAATGCTCTTAAAATTATTTTTAAGGGCTGGCTTTTCTGCGTGGCATCTTCTGAAAGCCTCTTCTTATTTTCCAGTTGTAGTTTGCATTTGTTGTGTGTTTTGCGTATTGTGCTGCGTTTGCTCATGGCCAAGGCTGGGCCCCACAAAGCCACTGTCTGCTCGGGATGGAGGCAGGTCGGGCGCATCCTCCCCGCTGCCCTCTCAGGGGTGCCTCCTTTGCTGTTCGTGGCTCCAGGTGTTTGGGGTGCAGCTGCCACTTTGTGTAATTACACTTGAGCTGCCGAGTTCCCATTAATTATCCAGTCTCCTGTCTCTTGGCTTCTCGTCTGGCAGACTGGGTTCTTGGTTTCTTGGTGTCTTGTCTGGGTTCGCAGGGGAAGAGCTGCTCTGCTGATCTCTTCTCCTCGCAGTCTTCGTGCAGGGTGAACAGGAACACCGTCAGCGGCTATTTCCTTGCTGGCCGGGACATGGCATGGTGGCCAGTAAGTAGAGACCCCCGTGTCTCGTCCTGGGCACCGCGGATGTCCGACACCGTTCCCCTTCCCACCAAATTCCCCCTTCATCACTCCTTGCTCTGCTGCCTGCCCCCACTTCCCCAGCCCACGCACCTCCTCCTGCTGGGCTTCGTGTCCCTTGCTGAGCAGGATTCGTGTCTCCTGATCTCCGTTTCCCTTTTGATTATACGAGGGGTGCAGGAGCCCACCCGGCTTGTTTTATTCTCCTGGGTCTCCTTGGAGGCCACTCCGAGCCTGGGGAGAGGTTGCTGTGGTCACAAACCTCTCTCCGCCACCCTGCGGACTCTGGTGGCTCCAACGGAGCCGTGGCTGCCTCAACTCCCCCATTTCTTTGTTTCCTGCTGTTATTTCAGCATCACCTTGACAAACTGGTTGCAGGTCTTTCCTGCATTGCTGGCTGGCAGCTTTCACAGGGCCACCTCCGGGCAGGGCACATTGCCACCGCCGCACACGTGGCTGTTCCTCATCCTCACCAAAACGAGCGATTCCACCCCAAACCCAGAAGGGGATGTCGAGGGGAGCCGGGCACAAGGCAGCGTTGGTGGCGGGGACCTCCTTGTGGGTGTGCTGAGGGATTTTCCTGCCTGGTGTGCCCGTGTCCCCGTGGCTGCAGGTACCACCAGCACCTCCTGCTCTCGCCCGCAGATCGGAGCCTCTCTGTTCGCCAGCAGCGAGGGCTCGGGGCTCTTCATCGGGCTGGCCGGGACCGGTGCTGCCGGGGGAATCGCTGTCACCGGCTTCGAGTGGAACGTAAGAAAAGTGTTGTGGTACCAAAAAAAAAAAAAAAAAAAGAGTTTCTTGGGCCTCAAAGCAGCGTGACTGATTTCACAGCAGCTTCACACCGAGACTGAAAGCCTGGGAGGAGTCACACAGGGGATAACGAACACAATGCTGCTAATTTGGCTTCTCTGCATCATGTCCAGTGCATACAGGCTGAATTTGGAGTCAACCCACGTCCTTGCACGCAGGGGGAAGGATGTTTCAGGGCGGAGCTTCCCCCTCCATCCCCTACCTGCCCCCAATGGGGGGGATGGCCGAAAGGGTCACCAATTCGCTGTTGTCCCATGTGCCACTTCCAAAGTCCTTGGGTCCTGCAGCAAAAACATGGCATTTTGGTTGCCTGGTGCTCAGGGAGTTAGCCGGGTGCTTGTGGTCGGGCTCCTGAAGGCAGGGGTCTCCGCTGTGGCCTTATACACCTGTTGTTTGAGGCCATTTGGAGATATAAAGGTGCATTGGAGGGGAGCCGAGGCTGCTTCAGGTGTGGCTCCTGGCTGTGCTGCTGCTTCCTTCCCGACAGGCGACGTACGCCCTGCTGGCGCTGGCCTGGGTCTTCGTTCCCGTCTACATCTCGGCTGGGGTACGTGGGGCTGCGGTGCCACCGCCGTTCCCCCAAAACCCTGTGCTGGTGACGCTGCCCTGCGCTCGCCTTGCTGGGGCAGCCAGCGCTCCTTTCCCTCCACAGATCGTCACGATGCCCGAGTACCTCCAGCGGAGGTTTGGAGGCGAGAGGATCCGCATGTACCTCTCGGGCCTGTCGCTCCTGCTCTCCATCTTCACCAAGATCTCTGTAAGTAGCCCCCGCTTGGCCCTGTGATGAATTTCCTCCCAGCAAAAAGTTTGGGTTTTGGAGCTGCTGCAGGAGGGGGGTGGTGGAAGGTGCTGGCTGCAGCTCCCTGCGTCTGTGTCGGTGGCTCCAGCGGCCGTACTCATGTCGGGGGTCCCCGATGGATCCATGGCTGGCTGTCAGGATCCCCAAAACTCGGGCTTTCAGGCAGCAAGGAACCCTGTTGCACCTACCAGATGGCCTAACCATGTGTGGAAAGTACCTGACTCCCAGGGCCTGTTCCCCAGGGGTATTTTCACCCCATTTTGGCCTCATTCACAGTTCCCCGTGTGTGCAGCCCCAGCTCCTCTCCTCCCCCTGCTGCCCCCTTGGTAAGCAGGGGAAAAGTTTACCCCAGGAAAGGCCAAAGCACCAATGGCACCAGGCTTGCAGCAAGCAGGGCAGAGCAGGGCACAGAGAACCCTGGGGCTGCAGGCACTCCGAGATCAAACAGCTCAGAAATGATCCCGAACCCGAGGAGAAAACTGCTGGAAGGAGCAACCCTGCATGGCCTGGAGCGGGCGAATCCAACCCTGGGGTGTCTGCAGGGGGACGGCTGTAAAAGGTATTTTTTGCATGGGGTGGCTGCAAAAACAAACGAACAACAACAAAAAAAGCCACCGTGCTTTTTGCATGGGGACGGTCGCAGAAAAAAAAAGTGCTTTTTGCATAGGTGTGGTTGCAAATTAAAAAAAAAAAAAAAAAACCACATTGCTTTTGCATGGGGCTGGCTGCAGGAAGGAGGGCCGGGTGGGAGCGTGGCTCCCCACGCAGCGGCGCTCCCTGCCCGCAGCTCAGGGCTGCGCACCGCTGTGCTGACATCTGCCTTCATTTAATGCAACTTGTGTGCACCTTGCATTTAACGCGAGTGGCTGCACCCGCCGTGGACAGACAGCGGAGCTGGTGGCACTACGTGGCCTGATGTCCCTGGCTTCAGGAGACCCGTGTGTCCCTCCCGAGAGCTGGGCACGGCACCGTGTGCTGTGCTGTGCTTAAAAGGCAGGTCGGTCGTGATTTTAAAAGGCAGGTTGCAGGGCTGGGAGCAGCCCTTGCCCTGTTCCTGCTGATGCAGGGCTTTGAGCATGGCCACAACCTGCAGAAGCGGTGCTGGTGACTCTGTCGGTGCAGCTGCCACCTGTATTTCCCCCAAAAAATCTGGAGCTGGAGCTGCCCAGGTTTGGCTGCTGCTCCCCACGTGTGATGGGTGGCAGCTCCCGGAGCATCAGCCCAGTTCACAGGTTTGGGCAATGACACGTTGATTATTCCCTGGTTGTCCTAATGCCCAGGAACGTGCTGTCACTTATTCCTCCCATGTGCTGCCTGGGAGAGGTCCGGTCCCTGCTCCTAGGGGCACAGGGAGGAGCTGAAGGGAGATGCTGCAGCACCTGCGTAAGGCTTGCTGGGCACTGGGAGCCAAGCGAATCCCTGCTGGTGTCTACACGGAGAGGTTGGAAGCTGGGGTGGGATTTCTGCTGAGGTTGTTTGCTCTTGCTGATCTGAATTTAAAGAAGGAAATCTAATTTGAGGGCTGCTCATCTTCGAGTCTCTCCAGGTGACCACAGCCGACCCCTCTTGCCCAAGCAGTGTGCTACCACCAGCTCGTCCCATATGGGTACCAGGAGGGACGGGCATCCTACAGGTTCCTTCGTAGCCAGGAGACTGGTGGAGATCTCTGTGGAGTGGCCCCTTCCCTAACACCAGGAGAACCTGCAGATGAACCCTGTGTGGTGCCTGTGCTGCTGGCAACCTTTGCATCCCTCCCAGCCTTTGTGCACGGAGCCAGGCTGGTGCTGCCGAGCGGCTCTGCCCCTGCCTTTTCTCAGCCTTTGCTGAGCTTTCTTTGGGCTGTTGGGTTTTCTGTCACCTCTGAGTCACGCAGGATCCAACAGAAGAGGAATCGGCCTTGTACGGGGATTACCGCGGCTTCCAGCTCCACTCAGGGTGAATCTACAAAAACACGGGGCGCTCTGGCAGTGCGTGGGGCGTTGGCACTGTGCGTGGCCAAACCAGCCCCAAACCGACCCCGTGTCCTCTCCCCGGGGAGCATAGGAGGAAGGTGCGAGACTCAGGGCAATGGGTCAGCGTGGCCACCTGGCTGGGGCTTCCTCTGGTCCCCTCTGGAGCCACCTCGAAGCCCAGGGCGAGCCGGGCTTTTCCTTTCCTTGCCGTTGCTGGATTTACTCACGGATCTCCTCTCCCCCTTCTTCTGAGCATCGCTGCTGCTCCGGTGGCTCTTCCATGGGCAGGGGACGCGTCCATCTCTCCTCTGTGGGCATTTTACATTTGCCGGTCCCCAGCCCTCAACATTTCATGGCAGGGCAGCCCAAAACCCTGCTGAGAGATCACATCCCCCCTAGCTAGAAACACGTGAAGATTTGCACGAGTGTCCTAGCTCTGGCAGAGAGCCCCTGGAGACTCTTCTGGAGCCTGGGCAACTCGTTCTGCTCGCGTTTTGGCTTTGCCAGCTGTTAAAGCCAAGCTGCCTCTGCAGCCAGCGTTCCTTGGGAAGGCATCGATGGCGTTGGGTAAGAACGAGTTCCCAAGTGAGGTCAGCGGTGGAGGCAGGGATCTCGCTGGATTACGAGGCCTGACTTCAAAGGCTTCTGCTCCCCTTTTGCAGTTGAAAGGACTTGTTTTATGAATAGGTCATGCCTGGATTTAATTAGCTTGTTTTTGTATTCGGGGTGTCTCATTAACAACTCAGTCACATGCGCTTTTATTTTTCTCCCACCGTAGCAGAATTACGAGGAAGGGAGGTGGAGATACCTCCTGCTTCCTCATAGCGAAGGATTAGACTCATTTGCAGACGACTGCAAAAATGCTTAAGCATTGAGAAAGCCAGGAGAAGGGGTTATGAAATGCCTTCTCCCGGGCTGAGGCTTTGGGCTCTGGGAAAGGGCAGCAGGAGGAGCGGGCAGGCAGGGGATGGCGAGCTGCCTTGGCGAGCTCCACGAGACATGGGGAGGGTGCTGGCCTGGCACTGCGCTGGGGAGGCTCAAAAAGCTTTGGGTTCCCTCTTGTTGTTGCGTTGGGGGGATGGCTGAGGGCATTCCCCTGGGGTTTTTCGGCCTCATAGCTGCAGTGCGGCGCTGACTTGCCTTGGATGTTCTCTTGTAGGGCTGCTCGGTGGTGCCGTGGGGTCAGGCTGTGCTTGGGTCGTGTTTGTGGTGGCAAGGCAGCTATCGACGGGGAGCTGCTGAGTTGGTTGCTGCTGAGCTGGTTCCTCTCCGGCAGGACCTTATGGGGTGAATTGCCTCTTGGTGCCGGTGAGGGCTCCCCTGAAGATGTGGCCAAGGTTGAGTGCAGGGCACGTCGCATCTCCCTTGGGAAGCCATGGTGCAAAGGCTGTGCTGGTGTCAGGAACAGTCTCTGAACTGGGATCCTCAGGCTCATGGTGCAAGTGCTTTTCTGGTTGGCTTCATTTGGGATTTATTCAACATTAAGCCTGCCCGTGTGGGCTCACCCGCTAGGGAAAAGGCTCTCGTACCACGCTGACGTGTGCTACCCACTGGCCTCCGTGGCACTGAGCGTGTCCCTGTGCCCTGCTTTGGGAGCATCTGGGAGAGGGCAGAGCTGGGGCAGGAGCTGCCGTGTGGGATGCACCACCAGGCCTGCACAGCACTCATCCTGCACGACTGCTCCCGCATGATGGGGCAGGAAAGCCTTGCTGCTCGGGGTGGTTTTTGGGACGTACGTGAAGACAGACGTCAGATCAGGGCTGAAGTGCTGGCTGCGGAAAGCAGGCACAGCTCCGGGCGAGGGCGTGGAGCTGCTGCAGCGTGCATTTAGCTCATCCTGCCTCTTCCTGCCCCGTTTCCTCCTCCAAATGAGTTTTCTGTGACAATATCCCAGCCCAGTCCTGGGGACCGCTGGGTCTTGGCCGTGGATTGAGGCGTGGTGGTGGCTCGGGGTCCTCCTGTCCCATGGCAGTGCCAGGGGACGTGATGTGGGCACAGGAGGTGCTGTGGTGGTTTCTTGGGCAGCAGCAGTTTGTCCTTCCTTGGCCAAGCAGAAACCCAGAGCCTCTTCCAGGGGCTTTGCAAGGGGAGCTGCAAAGGGGAGGGGCAAGCATAGGGGCACCTCCCTCATGGCAGCACCTGTCGATGTGTTGGAGGATGCATTTGCACTGGTCTGTGCTGGGGTGCAGGACCCCTGGGCTCAGGTCCTGCCTGGTGCTGCTCGTTTGGGACCAAAATCAACTTCTGCCATCGCCTGTGCCTCATTTTCCCCAGCTGCAAAACCAGGAGGAGAGGTTTGCCCAGAGGTGCTCAGCAAAGAGATGGTTTGGGGTCAGGGCAAGGCTCGGGCAGTCCTGGGGTTCTTGCTCTCCATGCTGGGGCTGCCCACGTGTGCTCCCAAGGGATGCAGCAGCACCGATGCCCTGAGATGTTGCTGGTCCTTGTGTCCCTCTGCGCCCAACTGGGCCCAGTTGCAGACCACCACTGGGGCCACCTCCTGGTGCCCTCAGGAGGGAGGTGGCCGTGCGTGGCCACGAGGATGATGCCTGTTACAGCTGATGCTCCCTGTCCCCGCGCAGACCGACCTGTACTCTGGGGCCCTGTTCGTGCACGTCTGCCTGGGCTGGAACCTCTACCTCTCCACCGTCCTGATGCTGCTGGTCACGGGGCTCTACACCATCGCAGGTAGGCTGCTCGGCCTCTGCTGCCCTCGGTCCGCCGTCTTTGGTTTTATTCTTATTTTTTGTGTTGTTTTTTGGGGATTTATATGGCTTTAAGCTCAGACCATGGGGTTCCCATTCCCAGTCTTACCCAGCTGGTGTTTGTCCATCCCTCCTGAGTGTCAGCTTGGGCAGTGACTCAACACGGGAGCTCTCCTTTGTCATCACAGCTTTTCTTTTGCAATAACTCACTCCTCTTCCGTCTCATAGCTAAGTGCTTTCTTGTGTGTGCACCTATTTGTAATCAGTGCCTCTCCTATTACAGGGCCATTACTGCAGCACCTAAGATCTACGAGCCCTTTACCTAACTCACTTCCTTCCCACTTGCCCTGCCTGCAGTGCAACTTGCTGCCGTTCCCCTGCCAAGTTGCCCAAAATGCTTCCTGCCTCCCCGTGGGGATCAGGATTATTTGGTACCTCTCCTCTGTGATCTAGGGTGATGACAGCTTGGAGATGGAGAAGGATACTGTGAATTTTCCTGGCTTGCAGTCCCACTCCTGGGCTGCGGGACCGTTTATCCTCGCCAGGAGATTATTTCATTCTTTATTTCAGCCGGGACGTTCCCTCCCCTGGTAACTCCAGAGGAGACGCCTGGCGATAAATTCTCCCTCGCTATCTCGTCCCAGCCATCAAAATGGGAAACAGCGTAATAATTATATCCGAAACACGGTGCATTTTGCAAGACCTTGGTTTTAAGCAAATCCCACGTCGGCTTTTTCCTGCCCACGAGGCTCGTTGTGCAGCACGGCGCTTCGGTGTGAGCCCAGGCAGAGGGTGTGCTCGCTGCGTCACCCTGGTCCCGAGCACATCCCCGAGGATCCCAGGCACGGCTGGGCAGGGCGCAGCCCTGAGCTGCCTGGATGTGAATGAATCAGGGACTTGGGTTGAAACAGGTTCAGTTTCTGACCCATTTTCTGCGGGCCCGCTACTTCTTGGTGTGTTTGTTTGCCTGGTGATCGCTTGCTTTCTGGCTGGGTGAATGAGCCCTGGGTTTGCAGTGGGAACTGATGGGGGGGCCTGGGATGGGAAAGGAGAAATACTGTGGGCTGGGTGGGGAAGGGGACCCTACTAAACGTCACGTGCTGGAAAAGTTAAAAATAATTGGGGGAAAGAGCCGAGGGGCATGCCAAGTGTGCAGTGTTATGGAGAGGTGGGATGGGCAATGGATGGGTGTCCTGAGCGTGCTCTGCTGCTGGAGCACCCAAAGGGCCAGGGGCTGGGGCTCTCCTGTGTCCTCCCAGCTGCGTGGGGACATGGGGACGTGTCCCCTGGCTGCCCTCCCCGGCTCCCCAGGGGCCGCAGCCCCAATGCTGTGGTGCTGGAGGGGCCAAGCCAGAACCAGGCGCATGCGTCCCTGCGAGCGCGGGTGCCTTTACTGGGGCTGCATGGCTGAGCCGAGCCCGAGGGGTGCTCACAGAGCTGTGCCTTGCTCCCTGCAGGGGGGCTGGCGGCCGTCATCTACACCGACACGCTGCAGACGCTCATCATGGTCCTTGGAGCCATCGTGCTGGCTGTGAGAGGTAAGAGCTGGATGGGTTAGGTCCTAGCTCCCAGGGTCGGTATTTGAAGAGGACGATCCCCAGAGGTGCTCCTGAGATGGTTCTGACCCAGAGGAGTCTGTCCGGGCTGTGAAGTGCCACCGTGGTGGGGACAGCAGCAGGGCACTGCCACCAGCACGGCACCACTGCTGGCCTGGCCAAGGCACAGCTCGCTGCTGGCAGGGCCCTGTTCACATACAAAAACCGAGTGAAAGGACAGTTATTTGGAGGCTTCTGCTTTATCAAAGGGAGGAAAGCGAGGGAAGATTCTCCCCTTCCCAGAGAAGCACCGATAACAACAACCATCCCAGCAGGAGCGGGGGCCCGTGCCAGGCAGTGGAGCTGCCCAAACAGCTCAGCACCGCGGCCGCAGCCCTCGTCAGATGAGGTGCTTGGATGTTGCTGATCGTTGTCTGAAGCACTAATTGCCCGGGAGGTTCTCCGAGGCTTTTGTCTTGTGCTCTTGGCTGGCTGCGAGGCGGCAGAGTGGGAGGAGGAGGGCAGGCAGGCATGGCCTGGAAAATGCCCCGCGGCAGCCGCATGGCTGAGCTGTTTCTAGATGCGCCAACCTGCTCGGCACAGCGAGGTGTGTGCGCAGAGGTAATGGTGTTTGGGAGAGTCACTGATCCGGGGGATCAAACAGACAGGCTGCTGGCCACGCAGCTCCTTCCTTGGTGTCGGGAGAGCCCAGGGCCTGGAGGCTTGCGTGCCTCGAAGGTGGTCGGTCTGCTCCAGCAGGGATGCCAATAAAGGATGCTCTCCGTGATTTTGCCCTGTTTGAATCTTTAGATCATGACAACTATGTCAGTGCTGCTGCTGCTCACCTGCTAGCCTGTGACCGCTCCGGGTTGCTGCTGCCCGGGCTCACATTTCCCCAGGGAGGGCAGCAGGGGTGTGCGGGTGCTCTGCTTGGCAGACAGCGAGCGGGCATAGACAGAGGGGGTCACAGACCACTGAGGGCCTTGGGGACAGATGTGGCTGTCCTGGTGGTGGCTCTGCTCAGCTCCAGCACCATCCCGCAGCCCTCACCGTGTCCGCTTGGCGCTGACCACAGGGACCCTGCTCCTGGTGGAGCACACGGGCTGGATCCCTGCGTCTGCAGGCTGCCTTCTCGCTGCCCTGGCTTCCTCGCCCTGCTCCTTCCGTGTGAGCAGGCGTAGGTGTTGCGACTTGCCTCCTGACACCTTTGGAAAGGGAGCAGGTCCGCACCCCCGGGCGCGAATCTCTGCTTTCAGCACTCAGCCTCTGCCTCTGGAGAGCCTTTGTTGGTGCCCAACGCCCATGCAAAGCCTGGGAGTAGCCGGTGCCTGGATAAACCACGCGCTGGAGAGGCGCCAGGTCTGCTTGCACAAGAGCAGAAGCGGTTTGCAAACGCTCCCTCCCCGTGCGATACCGGGGGCGTGGCTTGCAAAGGGGGCTGCAGGGTGATGCCCCTTTACAAACACCCCAAAAGTCTCAGATCAGGGGGACGGGGTCAGGGCTGTGGGTTGGTGCTGGAAACAACAGTTCTGCAGGGGGTGCGCTGCCCTTGGACAGGGGCATGGGGAGGGAATATTGGAAATGGGCATTTGCTGGGCACTGCCCATGGCTGGGAGGGATGCGGGGATGCTGGACCACCAAGAGATGCTCTGGGTCTTGCTGTGAGCCCGACCTGTGTCCCTGAGTGGTAAAGCAAAGGAATTCCTCCTCCCAGCACCCAAACCCAGTCTGAGCACAGAGCCTCGTTTTGCATGAGCAGCCCCTGGTCGTTGCTGGGACCTTCTGCAGCCCTTGGTGAAGCCCCTTCCTCACCCCCCAGCCTGGCTCTTAACCAGACAGAGCTGTACGATACCCCCTCTGTGAGCCCCACGGGGTCCTGGGGTCCCCCCTCCTCTTCCAAGCATGAGCAGCCACTGTGGGTGCAGGGTGCCAGCGCGCCCACCCGCTCACCCCCTCCAGGGCGCTGCGTGGGTGGCGGGGGGAGCAGGGCGGGTGCCTCCCAGCCCTCCCACCCCCCAAAAGTGATGCTGCTGGCTGTCAAATCCTGCTGCTGGCAGCGGCGGGGCACAAGCAGGGCTCAGCCCGTGCCCCCCAGAGCGGGGAGGTGGTGGGGGGGGGAGCACGGAGAGCCCGGGGTGGGAGGAGAGCCAAGGCAGCTGCGCAGGGCTCGGGGGCGCGCTTGCTAGGGCTTGCTCCTGGCACGTAATCCTGAGCAGTGCTCAGGCTAAGGATCCCGTTTCCTAGGAAGAACGCAGTGAAGAGGGACTTTTCTGTTCTGTCGGACTTTAAGCTGGAGGCCTAAGGATGGAGGGGGGAGCTGGGGAGTGCTCAGAGGGGAAGAAAGTGCTTGGCCAGATGCTTGTGCCAAGGCACCTTGAGCCGCAGCGAGTCAAATCAAAGGCTAGCTAATTTTCAATTTTAATAGTTCTAGGTGAGTTTCCTGTACTTTGGGACTGGGGTGCTTTAATAACAGGTTGCTTTTACAGTACGAAGTCAAAAGAGGTGGGTCCCTTGAGGAGCCTTTGTCCCGGGATGTGGGTCACCCTCACGAGGGAGGGCAGAGACCGCAGCGGGACCTGCTGTGCAAAATGGTAGTAGAAGAGTCTCTTAAATAACTAGAATAAAGTACAATTGCGATCGAGCCTTCCCTCTGTGGGAAGGGGGCCAGGAGGGGCAGCAGTTCTCAATAACAAGTCCTCGAGCGTGTTTTGTCAGCTCATCTCGGAGGCAGCCGTGTTTTGACGGGCTCTAACCAGCCTCCCCCGACGATGCCTTCCAGCTTTTAATGAGATCGGAGGCTACCCCAACCTGGAAGAGGCCTACTTAAAAGCCGTGCCATCCAAGATTGTTCCCAACACGACCTGCCACCTGCCCAGAGCGGATGCCATGCACCTCTTCCGAGACCCAGTCTCTGGAGATCTGCCTTGGACTGGGATGACGTTCGGGCTGTCTATCATGGCCGCGTGGTACTGGTGCACCGACCAGGTAAATGTAAACGCTATTCCCCTGCCCCGAGCCGCAGCGCGTGGCCTGGGGTCCAGGCACGCTCGCCCGCTCTCGCCCTGGAAGTCCACCTGCGGCAGCACCTACTGCTCCTTCTGGCTGGTGGGCTCGGGGGGCTTCTTTTTGGGGTCAGTGGGAGCACCCGGCGCTGCCACGACCTTGTTCTTGAGGTGCTTGGACTGGGAGAGTTTGGAGAGCGGGATGCCCAGGGGCGTCCTCATCTCCTCGGCTGCCTTCTGGATTTCTGGCAGGGAGGTCAGGGGCTTGCCTGCCACCCTGGGCTTGCTGGGCGAGAGGTGGCTGGGCCGTGTCGGCTTGCTGGGGCTGAAGGCTTTGCTCTGCCAGTAGGGCTGGCTGCCTGCAATGGTCTTTTTGGGCTCGGCTCCATCCCCTCTGTACTTGCCAGCCCCGAGGGGTTTCTCGCACGGTGGGGAGCAGGAGACCTCCTTGCCTTGCTCTCTGCCTGCAGGGTTCCTGGGTAGGTAGCGGTAGATGTGCGTCCCCTGTTTGTTAAAGGGCAGAAAAAGAGAAAAGGATGACTTGAGGTAGCTGTAAGACACCGTTCCCCTGTATGGACACCCCTTTAAGCTCATGTGCTGCAGACTTGGCCCTCATGGACAAGTCCCTTGGCTGCTGGGTGCCCAAGCCCCTTGCCCAAATCCTCCTGAGGCTGGTGGCAGCTCATTGCTGCTCCTGTGGTGTCTCACTCTCTGGGGAAGGTCTCTCCCCATGATTCGGGGTTTTGAGTCACCCGTTGCATGGCAGGGCTGGGGGGCTCCTGAGCCCTGGTGGTGGGGCAGCGTTTTAAGGACAAATGCAGTGGCCATGCACTGCCCTGCTCGGGCACCCCGGGGCTGTCCCCAGCCATGGCAGACTCCAGGACTGGGGGCTCCAGCAGTGTCACAGCACCCCCTTCTTAGCAGCAGCCTCAGCACCCACGTTCATTGCCATAGCGCTGCCTTCACGCCTGGCAGCCCCCCATCACCCAGACCGAGGTGAGAGGAAAGCCTGGGGGTCTGGGAGAGGGAGGTGGGCGAGGAGGCGAGGGTGCACTGTGTCGGGTGGCTCTGGGCTGGGAGAGAGGCTCAGAAAGGCTCCGAGCACTGCTCGTCTTGATGCTGGCCTGGGCAAGGTCTCAACATACGGCTGTGGTCACCAGATCCTTATCTCTGGGCATGTTGGTGCTGCAGTCTGGGGGTGGAACAGCACCCTGTGCAGATGTACCGGGGCAAAATCCCATCCAGCAGGTGCTGACGGCCAGCCTAGAGCCACAGAGCCGGCCGTGCTGGATGCCTCGTGCCCCCGTGGTGCTGCTGGTGGGACCCGTGGTGCTGGTGGCATCGCCCTGGTGGCCAGCCTGGACACCCCAGTGACCTCCGCACCCGCACTGTGGTCACTTTGGCCAGGAGGGTTGCACTGAAGCAGTTCGGGTTGGGTAGTGCTGGGTTGGAAGGGGTTTGTCACATTAGCTATACTGGTTAAAATCAGTGCTTAGAACAAAGTGGGGTCCTCGTGTGGGCTGAGACGTTCTCAGGTGGGTAGGACTAAGGGTGATCCAACTCCTCTCCCTCCTCGAGCACCACGTGCCCGATGTAGTGCAGGTGGCTCCTGCAGCTCCTGGCGTGCTCTGGCTCTCGGGCAGACATTAAATGACGCCTTTCCCAGCACCCCAGCCCGGTGCTGGTCCCTCCCGACCACACAGGAGCAGCTAAATCCTGCTGGGTGCTGAGCTCGTCCCTGGGGAGAGCCCGAGCCCTCTTACTGTCAGCATTTCTATGGAGCTGAGCTGGGAGGAGAGCGGGCTGGGTGTCCCTGACCCCGCGGGCACTTTTTTGGGGAGATGTTGGAGGGGTTTGGCAGGGAGGGGCATGCCTTGATGGGGGCTCAGCCGTGCCCCTGCCTCCCCGCAGGTCATCGTCCAGCGGTCCCTCTCTGCCAAGAGCCTGGGCCATGCCAAGGCCGGCTCCATCCTGGCCAGCTACCTGAAGATGCTGCCCTTGTTCGTGATCATCATGCCGGGGATGATCAGCAGGGTCCTGTACCCAGGTAAGGGCCCGGCCACGTGGAGCTGGAGCTGCAGGAGCTGAGCAAACGGGTGTGCAAAGGATGGGAGCGGGATGCTGGGGCTTTTCTGGGGATCTCTGCTCTGCCGGACCCAGGGGGCTTGAGAGGGGCAGGGGGGGACCTGAGTGTGCCTGGTGCTGTGCTTGGGGCTGCCATGCACTAGCCTGCACTGCTCTCCTCTGCATCCAGGTGGGTATTTGGGCACTGAAATGCTCCAGGCATAAGCTGGTGCTGCCTTTTCAATGGGATGAAAACTGTGTTTTTTGTCCTGATAGAGCCTGGGTTGTGTCTGTGGTATGCCACAGGCCAGCACTGGAGAGCTGAATATGAGAAATATGGACCCAAAATAAAAACCTTTGCTGGGGTTGTTGGTGGGAGATACCTAACGCTGCCCAAAATGGGAGCAAAAATAGCAATTTGCAGTGTGTTGTATGGTTTTACTCCAAACTGCAGGGCTGGGTCAGCTCCAGGGGAGGCCAGGAGATGGAGAAGGATGATTTCAGGTGGAAAGCTGCAGGATTTTCTAGGAAAGATCGTGTTGGGACCCATCTGTGTGCCTTCTTGTGCTGCTGCTGTTCTGACCTCACATCAGATTATAGGTTTCTACAGCGTTAACATAGGACTGTTTGGGTTTTTGTTATTACACATGGGATAAACTACCCTCTGCACGTTTCCATCAGCTGAGCACTTGCTCTCCCAGCTATTACAGGACCTCAATTACCTTCCATAAGGAGGCCAGGCCAAATTACTGCAGGAGCCGTGCAGCGAGGGCTCAGCTCCATGGGGAGGTCAAGCACTGAAGCAAAGCCCTGCTCTGAGCCCAGGCTGGGGCAGGGAGTGGCGGGCGGACTCTGGACTAATTCGGTTAATTCCCTGTAAACACAGATTAGCTGGGACCTGGTGGCTTGGCTGGGGCCACAGGGGTGGCATCAGCGACTTCAGTGCCACGTGCCACAGGGACTGTCCCCGTGCTCCCCCTGCCTGCCCGGCGGACACCGTGTGCCCCGCAGCTCATGGAGCCGCTGGTGGCATCGCTGCCGCCCCTGCTGCACTGCTCCGCCTAATTACGTGTCCGAGCACCGTGCTTTGATGCTAATCACCTGTGCGAGGAGCCAGAAAACAAGCTGGAGAGGGACACGCTTGCACGCACAGCCTGTCCCCGGTTGGGCACGGTGCCGCCGCTGGTGGGTGATGGGATGGGGCCGTGTGGCTCGGGGCACAGCCTGTGCCACAGGTTTTCTCTTTAATCCCCCAAATCCTCCCCTCTGCACTCCCGGATACCTGTGTGTGTGTGTGTGTGTGTGTGGCATGGCCACCATCTCCCCGGCCACCAGCACCTCTTGGGTCACTCCTGTGGTGGTAAAAGGGGATGATGTTCCCCTGCACGGGGAGCATGACCTCAGCACGTGGGATCTGGGACCAAAACCAGCCTCCACCAGGACAAAGCAGCCTCTGGGATGGGGACATGCAGTGAGAAGGTCGCGGTCGAGCCTCCTACCTGTGCTGCGCTGGTCGGATAGGAGCTGTTGCCGTCCAGGATGGCGCGGGGCAGCACACACCTGATCTCCACGGCGTTGCTCCTCCTCTTGGCCGCGTCCTCCGCGCGGACGTGCTTCAGGGACGGGAGGCTCCCCAGCGGGCTGAGGAAGGTGCCCCGGCTGATGTGGGGGTCGCTGAGCTTCCTCTGCACGGGCAGGAACTCCCCATTGTGGGTGACGTCCGAGTTGGTTCGCCGGAGGGGCCCGTAGCGATCCCTCACCTCGAAGTACTCGTCGGAGATGGAGGAGGCGTTGGAGCGGCGGTAGCTGTGGTCGGCGGAACTGCTGGAGTAACTCTCCTGGTCGCTGAGGGTTATGTACTCCTCCTCTTCCTCCTCCTCTTCTTCCCCCAGCCCGTTGTGCGCGCAGGGCGGCCCTCTGTCCTCCTGGGGCCCTGCTGCTGGAAGGGGACTGCAGCTCTCTGGTGAGGCCCCGTTGGGGTTCTCCTTCGGTTCCTGCCTCGCAGCCGCGGGGTCGGCCGGCGGTGGCTGCGTGTCCCCCTCGGGGGCAGCGCCGCTGTCGCAGGGCGCGATGGCTTTGGTCGCCAGGCTTCCAGCAGGGACCGTCCTTGGCTTCGGAACCGGGGGCTTGGCTTCCTCGGGCATCTCCTCGGGTGGCTTCAAGCGGTGGCTGAGCGGCGGAGCGGCCGATGTCCCCCCTTGCTTTGTCACCCAGCTGCTGCCTTCGACAGGGCTGGGGGTGGGCACCATGGGAGCTTCTGCGGGGACCTGTGGGGCCTGTCTAGGACAGGGGGACACCGGGGGTGGCTCTTGGTCTGAGTTCTTCTTGGCCTCCAGCTCCCTGTACTTCAGCATCTGCCGGTGCTGCGCGCTGGCATGGGAGACGTCGCAGACTTTGATGCGGTTCATCTGCGAGAGCTTCACGTTCTTTATCTTGGGGTCGATGATGTTGATGTAACCCAAGACTTCGCTCCCAGGCTCGGGGTCGGGCTCGACCCAGGTGGGCAGGTAGTCGAACATGTTGGCTTTCTCCAGGTTCAGGAGGCCGGGGTGGATGAGCAGGGAGAGGTCTGCCGCGTCGCCGTGCCTGTCTCCTGCTTGGCCCTCGGGCAGGGCTTTGCCTTTGTTGTCCGTCTTCTGGTTTTTGTCCTGGTTCTCGGAGGAAGTCTTGCTGATCTGGTCCGCGCTCTTGGCCTTCACCAGGGCGTATTTGGGGTTTATCAGCTTCTTCACCACGGCGTTGGCCGGGGTCACCGGCACGACGGAAGGCAGCGTTACGGGCTCGGGCTCGGGCTCCTGGCCCATGGAGATGGACTTGAGGCTCACGCCCTTGGACATGAGGTACAGCTCCTGGAACTGCTTGTCGAATGCCTCCACCACTTGGCCCGAGAGCACCGTGATGACGTTTCGGTCCGTCCGTGCTGCGGACCAGGTGAAGCTGGAAAGGAAACGCATTGGAAACTCTGAGTACACACTGGTAAATAACATGGCTCTTCCCTGGGGGATTTAACAGTGCTAGTAAGGACGTGGTCTTGCTATGAAAATTAATATTGATGAGATTAAAAAGAAGCTCCCATCCCAGATGGGAATGAAGGCCTGAAGTCTTGAGCGCACTGGGACTTGACATGAAAATATAAGGTATTTGGTGTGGGTCAACTGCTTCTTTGCTTTAGTGTTGTCCTCTTTTCCTTTCTCAATTTAGGTTAGTTAAGAAAAGGGATTTGTAAACAGGTGTGTGTTTTGCTGTGGCCAGAAAGCAGGGAACGCTTCATTTTCACATTTATGAATCTTGTCCTGTAGAGCTGAAAACCGACCTATTCCTACCAAAACAAGATTTTGTTCGGACAAACTGTAAA
Organism: Cygnus olor; assembly: GCF_009769625.2. Lineage (NCBI taxonomy): Eukaryota > Metazoa > Chordata > Aves > Anseriformes > Anatidae > Cygnus > Cygnus olor. Next base: position 15,202,857 of record NC_049183.1, read on the forward strand.
ACGCTTTGGGTTGTAAATGTTTAACAGGAAAATCTGAGGTCAGTGTGAGAGCTGGTGCTGGCCGTGGCTTGGAATTTGTCCCTCCCCACACTCGGTGCCACGTGTTATCAGCATCGTGTCTGCTGGCAGCGGCACTCGGTGCACCTACCGACCCCATGGGGTGCCCAAATCCTGGCCATGGGCTGGTGGGGACCTTTGGGTCCTGCTCCAGCACTGAAGCTGGCCTTGCAATGAGGTGCCCTTGGTTAGCTTGGGGGAACAAGCCTGGGACAGGGAGTGGGGCTTGGACCACGCAGGTCCCTGTTGGTGCTTTGGCAATGCCTCTGCAGGGTGGGCAGGAGGAGATGCCGCTGGTTACCTGTAGGATCCGCACATGGCCCGGTCTCCATCCACGAACATGAACTTCTGGGCCAAAGCCCCCTTGAACTTGGTGGCTGAGCGCGTGAAAAACTCTGTCCCCCCCGTGCTACGGACTCGCAGGTTCTGCAAAGCAAAGGCAGGGCCGTGAGCGGGTGGGGTGAGACCAGGACGGGCGTCCCCATGCTGCCACCGCCCCAACGTGCCACTGCCCTGCACGGAGCTTGCTCCAGCCCCGCACCGAGCCGCCAAGGGCTGATTTCCAGAGCAGCATTCGGCCCCCACTTCCATTTCACAACCCTGCCGAGCAGTGGGAAACGCTCCTCGCGGTCTGCCACAGGAGACCTCAGCGATGGGGAGATAAAATAACTTGCCCAGGGCCACGCGGTGAACCAGAGACCCGGCATCAAGAATTTCCTGCTTTCCCCGTGCGCCCAACCGTGTTTTCTACCTCTTGAACCCAGCTCTGCCCACAACTGCGGGTAAACAGCGTGTGATAATGCTGCCGAGCACTTTCCATCTCCTGCGATCTATGCAAATGCCACCATGCAAGAGGTGATTCTTGCCCTCCTCCCCCCTGGGGCCTGCAGGTGTTTGTAGGGGATGGTGCTGACCCTGGCACAGCGCGCGTGGACCCGATGGCAGCGGGATTGCTGCTCTCTGCCTGGCTATTCCCCTTGGGTCTGCTCTGTGCCTAAATCCAAGCGTCTCACCCTGGTTTTAGGTGTGGGTGGGAAAAAACGGTGGGGCAGCATCTTTATACCATTGGGAAAGGAAATGTAGGGACATGCACCCACAGGGACACGGGTCCCCATGCAGACAGCTGGGCGTCCCCAGCTCTGCAAGCACCGTGCTGCTCTCCTGTCCCTCTGCTGCCTCGGTGATTTTCCTTCAACACCAAGGGACGAGCACATTTTTGCAGCTGAGCAGACAGCGTCATTCACAGCAAAAGGCAGAGTGGGCTCCCTTGGGTGGGGAGAGAACATTTTTTTTTAGGAAAGCGCCCTCATTCCTCCTGTTCTGCTGGGATGTTGCTAATGCAGTTGCTAAAGGTACTGTGTCATCATTAGGTCATGCCCTTTGATCTTCTGTATTTTTAAAGAATAAAAACAAACAAAAAAAAGCAGCAAAAGTATTTCTTCCCCCTCAAAAAAAAATTCCTCCCCACCTGGAGCCTTCCTCAGCTGCTTCTCCGGGCTCTCCTCTCTCCCTCCTCCCAGCAGGAGGGACAGTGATTAAAATCTGTTTGCAGTGTGGTTCAAAAGCTAAGGGGTTCCTGATCACGTTTCGGGGAAACTGCGCATGCTGAGTGGAAAAGTTTGGGCATTTTTGGTGATTTGATATTTTATTTTGTTGTTGTTGCTGAGCTTTGGAATTTTTGCCTGGTGCTGAGACTCAGGTGGCAGGCATAGGGGGCTGGCAGCTGGTGCCCTTAGGATTTTTGTGACCAAGGGGTTCCCGTGGCTTTTGTGGTGATGGGGATGGGGGGACACGCCGGGGCAATGCCTGTTCCTGCTCATGGGGCTGCCGAGAGCAGTGCAGCAGTGACGCTGCACCCGAACAAGTGTTTGGTAGGACCTCTGCCCACTGCCAGCATCCCCGCGGTGCCGACCTCTCCCTCTCTCGGCCAAATCTGCGCACCAAGGCATGAAGCAGCCTGGGTTTTTCTTGGGTAACACCCAGGGGAACAAAGCTCCCTGGCAGCAGGGTGCCGGCTACCTTCACCTCCCTCTTGCCGCAGTTGGGTAAGATCTGTTTATTTAATCTCTCCCAAAAAAAATGGGGGGGGGAACAAGCGTGCGCCCGGCTGCCGAGCTGGAGAGGTGCTGCGCGGCGGGGCTGAATCACGCCCCAAACACCTGCCCTTGCTCAACGAAGCGGTTGCCTTGCCCAAGCTGGCTCGCTAATTGCAAAGCGCAGAAGGCACCAAGATAACAATGTTCATCTCGTTAGCATCTCCTGGCTTACGCAGCAGCTCCCAGCCACTGCCCTAGTTTCCTCACAGCCTCCTTGCCCTGCCGAATGCCGTTCTAGCAAGCTGGCTGCAACGAGCGATGTGTGGCGAGTCACAACTTTGAGACATTTGCCGAGCTCTGCAGATGTTCTCCTGCTTTTCCAGTCCTGCCAGCAGGCTGCAAATGCATGAACAGCCCGGCGTGCGTCAGCGCTGGCTTTTCTGGTCTGGGAGCAGGGGCAGGCTGGAGGAGACCAGCCTCTCCGGGGAGCCTGGACGCGGGTAAAAGCCCAGGGAAGCTCAGCTGTGGCTGGTTTAATTGTCCTGAGCAGCAATTAAGTGGAGCCACCAGGCCTGTTGGATGGGGACAGTGCGAGGCTGGGCCAGCCTGCGAGTGCCACCGCAGTGTCTCCTCCCTTGGGCACAGGTCCCCAAGCTCACGCAGCATCACGGCCCCGCTCCAGCATAGCTCACGCTGGCATTACGTGGCTCCTACATGTTCCTGCTCAGCCCGCTGTTTGCATTCACCGTGGGGAAAATTTGGAGAGAGCTTGCCTGGGCAGGGGCCTCCCCGCGAGCCATTTGGCACCCTGCGCCGTGTGGCCGGCTGACGTCAGGCGAGGAAGCACGGCCTGTGTGCCGAGCTGCGGGCACGGCGCCCGGAGCCCACGGGTGTCTGCCAGCACCAAAGTGAAACTGCAGGGTGCTGTGGGGCCTGGGCACCCAGGGACGGGGACAGCTGGGGCAGGCGTCCCCTCAGCACTGAAGGAACCACTCCTCTGCCCCTTCCTCTGCCTCCGCCTTGGCAGAGCACGGTGCTGGGTTATTTTCTTTACAGCACAGAGCATGCGGGCCGTGCTGCGAGTTTCCCTGCAAGCTGTTGCAGGGTGCTACCTGTGATCTGGGTTAAAAACTAATCCTAATCTTGTCGCATCTTGTGCACAGCATCGCTGTCTTCTTGCTCTGCTTATCGAGCCACAGCACGGTGCGTACAGGGGGAGTCCGTGCAAAGCTAAACCTCATGCCAGAGCAATCAGCTCGGCTGTGCTTCGTGTTGTGGCCCCGTCCTGCTGCTGGGGCAGGGATTTGGGGCACTTTGGACCAGGAGACCGAGCTCCGCACTGCCAGACATTCCCCGTGCCGCTCCGTCTTCCTCCTTTCCCAACAGGACTCGTGCACAGGAGCAAAGTCACGCGCTGCTGCCGGTGCCTCCGGGGCTGGGCGACCGCGGCGTGCGCGGGCAGCGCGGTGCCGCTGCCAGCCGGGGCCGGCGTCGTGCCGCCCGCTGAGAGCATCCCGGGCAGGCGCCAGGGCGCGGGTGGCGTGGGCGCCTCCCTGCTCCGCTCCCGGCCCCGCGCTGGGGCGGAGGCCCCGGGAAAGGGGAAAGTCTCGTTTTTTAATTCCAGCCTCCGACTTGCGGCAAGGCCCGAAAGCGAGAGAACCAGCTGGTGGTTGCTCCTGCTGGTCCTGTCCCCAGGGCAGGAGCAGGATGGGGCTGGCGACGGCACGGATCCAGCCCTGGCACGGCATCCTGCCTCTTGCTGGCTTATTTGCCAGCAGGAACTGAGCTCGCAGGCTTGTCCATGTGCTTTGCAACACCCTGTGCCTACCCTGCACACAGGGCACCCCAGGCACCCCGGGGATATGCAGTCATGGTGGTGGGACACGGATGGCTCAGAGCCTCCCTCCCTGTGGCTCTGCCATAGGGAAATTCACGTCTCCATCTCTTACCCGTTCCCCTCTATGCTGTTGCTGATGGATTTGGGCATTGGCTATGGGATAAATGGACTTAGCTCGTCTGGCACTGCCTTGGGGCTGCAGCACGGGTCAAGAAGAGCTCTTTGGGAGCTCTTGCAGGGTTTTCAGAAGGAATCACACAAATTCACCCCTTGCTTTTCAGCCACGCGAGCTGCGGCTGGAGGCAGGGCAGAGGTTTGTCCCAGTCTCCTGCACATCACCCTGGGGCCGGAAGGCAGAGAGGCTGCGGGGTGGCCATGTCCCACATAAACGGAGCAGCAGAGCCAAGGTTGCTCCTGAGACCAAGGACCACCCTTACCTTCAAGTGTCCGGTGTGCATCTGCGCTCGCTCACACATCTGCAGGAAGTGCTTCACGTTGGTCTCATCCAAAATGATGTAGACGCCGACTTTCCTCTTAAAACCTGCGTCCAGGAGGTCCTTGAAGATGTCTACGTCGGTGAACATGTCCATGACCACTGCGATGACCTGCAGAGAGGAGAAGAGAGATGAGTCCAGGATGTACATCCGACCTGCTGAGATGCAGCTGTGAGAGCAGCTGCTTGCCCTGTGAGAGCCGAAGCACCGTGCTTGCTCCCTGGGAGGCTGGGATTAAGTCCTAATGTCTTTGGTGCCGAAGCCGGGAGGTGCTATATCCCTGTGCAGCCGGAGCTGTTTCTGCCCCGAAGCCTCTCCCACAGCAGTGGAGTTTTCCCCATGGGCTGTGAGGAGCTGAGCAGCGGCCAGCCCAGGATTGAAGAGCAAAAGGCCCAAATCCCATTCCTCTGCTGGCACCAAACCCCTCTGGTAACGGCACGCAGCGTGATGTATTTGTAAGAAGTTGATCGGGGGTAAGGGGTAAAGGTAATGTTCCTATTGACAAGGCTTTAACAAGTACCACAGGTTTCAGCCCCATTCTGCCGGGGAAGTTTTGCCTCCCCTCGTTTATGGACTCTGCCCCCAGCCCCGTCATGGGCAGCACCCAGAGGTGAACCCCCTGATGCAGGGAGTGTGTCTGTCTGTCTGTCCAAGGGCACGGTGCGTGGGGCAAGGTCCTGTGTGCACCAGGGTGCCCTGCTGTCTTTGGGGATCTGATGTGTGCTTGTATGGAGAGAAATGGGACAAAAACAGCTGAAAGTGGCTCTGAGCCTGGCAGGAAGTATCCAGACACCCCAGAGGTGCGTTCAGGAGCTGAAGTGGTACCCTTAGAAACCGGCCTGTTTGTGCACTGATGAGATTGCTCAAAAGTCGCTGGCTGTGCGCAGCTCCCAGCTGCTGTTTCAGATCCTTGCTGTTGATTTTCGGGAGCGTGCTGTGGTTCGAGGTTAGGTGTGATGCTGGGCAGGGCTTTGGGATCAGGTGCTGCTTCTGTCACCGGGGCTCCTGGCTCTGGTGGTCCCGTGGCCAGGAGCCCACTGGGTGCTGGGGTGTTCCAGCCATGCCAGCTCCCCAAAGCCTCCCGGGCTCTGCAAAAGCAGAGCTGGGATGACAGCGCCCAGGTCAAGCCAGCAGCTTGGTTCGGCACAGGCAGCGTCACCGTCCTCTGAAAGCCAGAGCTGCCTTTGTACCCTGGGCGTTTGCTGCCGTGGCCAGGGCGAGTCCCACACGTGATGTGGAGATGCATCAGTGGGGCACGCTGCGCTTCTTCTGGGAATGCCTCTGCGGGCACCAAAGTCCGCTCCACACCCACGGGTCTTTTCTTCTTGAAGATGGCATCGGTCGTGACAGTGCGGGGTGGTGCAGGACAGGGTAGTGATGGCCCTGCAGCCACGTGTGCCTCCTCCTACTCGGGGTGGCCGCAGCCACACGGGGCCCCCCTGGGAGGTGCCCTGTGTCGAGGCAGCCGGGGTTTGCTCCTGGAGGGCTCTGGTGGCACGGGAACAGGCACCCCGTGGGGTGACACAAGGGGACCCCCGAGACGCTGCTTCCTCAGGAGGGAAGGGACCGGGTGCTTGCGCACTCAGGCACGTCCAGTCTGGGCTTCTCAAAGCGCCGAGCTGCCTTTTAATTAGTTGTGTGCCACAGGAGGTGGAGAGCTCTAATTAGGAGGAGAATCGTGCGTTATGGCACTGCTGGCTCTGCCCTACCTCTGCGGCGGGGTGAGCAGCGAGGCTGTGTGCCCCCTCCCCAGCCTGGGCCACCAGCGGTGCCACCCTGGCCACCTCGGCTCCCTCCACTGTGCTTGGGTGTTTCAGAAGGTGCCAGAGGGGACCCGATGGCTCTGCCAGTCCTCACCCTGCTGGTATCTTCCCATTTTTAGCTGAATTCCCATTTATCCTCCCCAAGCACTTTACAGCTTTTGCCATGGAAGGACACATCCTTGTTCCTTAATGCACCTGGTGTTCTGCACATCCGCTCTGTCCCTGTGGGGAAACTGAGGCAGAAGGCCAGAAGTCTCACCGATGCCATCAAAGCTGCTCCTGACACTCAGGCCCTGGCTCTGCTCGTTGCCCCCAGCACCCTGGAGGAGCCGCGCTGCCTGCTGAGCCCTGCGTGAGGGCACCCGACCCGACACATCGTGTCCCTGCCTGGGCGCTTCGGATGGGCTGGTTTGGTGGCAGATGCTGTGCTCCTGTCACTCACATTGTTTTTTTTCTTTGGCCACGTCCACGTCACTGTGCACTTCGTCTTCTCTGGGAGAAGCTGGGACTGGTCCCCGTTTTGGGAGGAAAGTGCCGTCTTCCTACTGTGGTTGAGGCCCTGCAGACGGGACGGTGCTGGGCAGGGTGCGGTGATGTCCCCACGTCCCATCGCTGCTCCTGCTGGGGACGGCGAGCAGGGACACCTGCCCTGGGCAGGCTCTCAGTGTGTGCCCACGCGTTCAGCACAGTTCCTCCTGCTGTGCCGGTGCGTCCCGTTGCCACTCGGTGCCTCTGCTGCCCTCAGCTGCGTCTTGCCTGCAGGACAGGCTTGGCCTGGCTTTGTCACCGGGATGCCAGGCCAGCGTGCCAAGGCACTGCCCTGGCACAAAATGGGCCAGCGGGCCATGGCCAGCCCTGGCCACGCTCCCCGTGCTGTGACCATCCATGGACCCCAAGGGTGAAGTCTGCTCGTGGGCTGCCCGTGCTTGTTCCTTGCTTGAAATCGGCTGGGTCGAGGCCAAGTCCAGGCGCAGGATGTAATCTGCAGGGAACAGGTCTGCGTGCTCCGGAGCAGCACAATCCCATGCCATTCCCTTCAATCCCTGCAGCCGACCCCGCCTTCCTGTGCTCGCAGCCTGCCAGACCTCATCCTGTGCCCTCTCCTGGTGCAGGGCCCGGTACCGATGCTGGGTACCAGGGGAAGGCAGTTGCGGGCAGCCCTGGCAGCGGGACAGCAGCACCTCTTCCCAAAACCTTTCTCGCTGCATCATCCCAGGAAGATTTCCCATCCCTTTGCCATTCATCCAGAGGGACAAGAGGAGACAGGTCCTCGATCCAATGTTGGATGATCTTCTTCCTGGGCTCCAAGAGCCACCGAGATCTGCTGCCGGTACCCCGAGCACCGTGTCCCCTCGGACGCAGGGCAGGTGATGTTGGATCCTTCTGAGCCGCTTTGATGAGCGCACAAACTGCAGGATCATGTTTTATAGAGGAAATTGCAGCTCTTTATTAAGTCACTCTGAATCATCAGATAATAACTTTTGGGGTGCCCCACGTGGGCATTTAATAAATTAGGCAGGCACCAACGCACAATTAGAGGAAGCGTGTTGGGAAGAGGGAGAGGTGGGACAAGTAACATTAATAATTGCTCTCCCCTGTCGACCCTTTCATCCAGGAACGGCAGAAGGTTTTGTAAACAGTAATTAATAGGGCCTCCCAACCTTCGCTGGAAGTTGCTGAGGGAAATTATACCACCACAATCCCAACTGGGAACCTCCGGAGCGGAGAGGTCAGGCTCGCCGGTGTCTCCGGTGGTGTTTTGCCAAGGATGGTGTTTTCAGCCTGGTCTGGTTTCTGGTCAGAGCGAGCCAAAATCTAGCGAAGAAGATGAGATGAGGCAGACCTTCCTCCCCAGCGGTCCCATGAGCTGTGCAGCCACCGGGGCCTTGCATCGAGGGCGCTGGCCGTGCCGGGGCCGACCCAGGGGAGCTCTCCGTCAGGGTGCCTGGCGCTGTGCCGCATCCCTGGCCACAGACCCGGGGATTTGCTGCGAGAGCGCGGCCGTGGCAGATGGGATCCTGCCTCTCTGCTCACCCCTTTCTTCCCACAGCAAGGAGGAGATCATTTGCATCCCCTGCTCCAGCTCGCCTGGATTTGCCTCTTTGCAGAATAAAGCCGAGGCTCTGAACTTGGCGGCGTTTGGCCTTGTTCCTGCACACAAATGGGCTCGTCCTCGCCATCAAAGCGGCCTCGCAGCCCGGCTCCCTCAGCTGGGCTCTGAGCTCCCAGGAGGTGCCAGCAATGCTCGCGTGGGCTCTGGACTTTCCTGGCTCTCCTGGCACCTTTCTGCCTCTCTGCTGTGCGATCGCAGCCTGCGTGGTGGCTTTTGGCATCAGATGGCGTTTCAGGCCAAACATCTCCACCGGTGGCCGGTACCAAGGCCATCACCTCCTCGGGGAGGTGATACCTGGGCCAAGAGGCGCTCGGCCAACCTCTGTGACAACTGCCAGGGCAGCAGCCGGACCCTCCCTGTGCCTGCTCCTGGCTTCCTCAGCCGAACCCTCTCACCTCCACGGACCACCAGCCTCAGCTGAAGTCTCGGGGTGCCCAGGAGTGCCTATGCCAGCGGTCACCGTGGCTCAGCACCAAGACCCCAGGTTCAGCCACCCCATGCACGGGGTGGGAGGCCCGGAGGAGCCCCGTCTGCCAAACACCGAGCTCCTGCTCTGCTCAGACCCCTGCAGACTGCAAGCTTGAAGCTTGTGCTCATCTCTGCATCTCCTGGGGGCTGTACGTGAGGTGAGGGCTTGCTCAAGCCTCTGAAGCTTGATCCGTTTGTGGCAGAGCTGTCACTTGTGTTTCCTGGCTTTCCAGGCTCCTCTTTAGCTGCCATACCGTATCTTCTGTCCTGGAGGATTCCTCCCCTGTCTGTGATCCCACATCTCCCCTCTGCACACCCAGGCAGCCAGCACTGCTGAGGGAGCAGCCGCCAGCTCCTGCGTGCCACCGCCGGTGTCCCCAGCTCCCATCCCACCGGGAGACAGAGCCTGGCGCCGTGGGGACGGTGACAAGCGCAGCCACAGCCACGTCCCTGCAGCCTGGAGATGCTCCCAGGGGAGGTGGGGACGGTGCCGGAGGCAGAGCCTGACTCAGCCGTGCAGGAGGAGGGAGGCAGGCGTGACTCAGGAGGTGCTGCTGGCGTGGGGGAAGCAGTGAGCAAGCAAAACCGGGCAGGAGCTTGCAAAGCCGGGGCAGAGGCAGCTGGAAAGACCCGGAGATGAGACATTGTTTGTGATGGGGGAGGTCTCTTCCTCCTCCATCCTACACGCATGAGGCTTGACAAGGCTTCTGCCCTGCCCTCCTGTACCGGAGGGACTCAGCTCACCACAAAATCCTTCTGTGGGGAAAACGTCGTGGGTGAGGATGGCAGCGCCCAGGGCCGGGCTCGCTGGGATCCGCGACCCCCCAGTGCCAGCCCCAGCACATCCCAGCCCATCTCCTCCTGCTCCCTCTGCGGTCTCCCCATTTTCCTTCTGGAGCATCCCCGGGGCTGGGGTACTCCTCCCTCAGAGCTGAGTTTCTCGAGGGAGCACGGAGCTCAAAGGGCTTCAACCACCAGCACCACGAGACCAGCAGGTACCGGCCCCTCTTGCGCTTCCCAGCTAGGACCGGGGCACTGGGGGTCACCAGGAGCCTCTGACCAGCACCTCTGGCCTTCAAGGCACACCACCACCTCCTTCCCCTGTTCTCCTGCCCATGACACCAGCCTGACCCCATTGCTCATCTGCCCCAAATCTCTGCTCCTTGGTTTGCTGCCACGGGCAGGACAGGTCTCAACCGAAAGCCCAGCCCGAAGAGGGGCTTTGCTTCCCCTCGGCATCTCCCAGGGCTTGTCCTGCACGCCAGCTTTTCTCTTAAAGCCAGGATGAGGCCAACAGAGCAACGTGGCACTCGCCAGCCAGCCTCGACCTTCACATGCGTGCTGCTGCGAGACCGGTGCCTGTCGCTGCCTTGCCCCAGGGCTGAACTCAGCTCCTCCAGATCCTGCGTGTTGCCGCCTGCATTGGCACCGTGCTCTGGGAATAAGGATCACGGGGTGGCCAGGAGTGTGGGCTCGGAGCTAGGAACCACCTCAACCCTTTTTACTGCCCTGCGGTTCTCCCCATGGGGACCCTGGGATGAGCAAAGCTGCCGCAGCGGCTATGGAAAGAGTTGTTTTGCTCCTGGGGAGCGTCAGACCAGGCCAACAGCATCGTCTTCAGTGAAACCTGATATCTAAACATCAGTTATTCTGAACGAACGTGGAAAAAACCCAAACGACTGACCCCGATGCCTTGACTCGGGCAGAGGACGGGACCGCCTGGCTGAGCAGGACCTGAGGATCCGGGCTCAGCAGGACAGCCTGGGGCAAATCCCAGCTCAGTCCCCGGGCGCACCTCACCTTCTGAGCCTGGCAGATCATCTTGCGCACCACCTCCTTGATGTGCGCCTGCCCCTCGATGGGCGGCTGCATGTAGACGGTGGCGCGGGTCACCCCGCGGTAGGCGATGGTCTCGGGCCAGCCGAGGTCCAGCTGGGGGATGGAGCGGTCGGACCTCTGCGGCCAGTACTCCAGGGACGGGGCCACCCCCTGCTCGTCCCCTTGGCTGTCGCCGTCGCCCTCGCTCTCCCCGGTGCTGCTGCCGTGGCGCGGGATGTACTCGGAGCCGGGGTCGTACGTCTCGAGCGTGTCCAGGATCTTCTTTAGCTCCAGCTCGGAGAGGAAGTCCCTGATGTTCTCCTTCTTCAGGACCTCGTAGAAGGCGTCGGGGCCGCGGGAGGCCAGCGCCTCCAGGGCCAGGCGCTGCTCCTCGCTGTAGAAGAACTCAGGCTTGGACTCGCTGGACCTCCAGTTGACGTGGCTGTCGTCCAGGCACTGCACCTGGGAGAAAGCCATGGTGCCCCAACACGCCGCTTCCTTCTCCAGAGGGAGCTCGGTCCGTTGGGCGAGTGCCGGGTGTCGGCAATAAATAAGGAATTAATTACTCCCCAGTCTTTGCATAAGCGACTTGCTCTGCTTCGCCCTCCCCGGTTCAACTCGCAGCTGTGGGGACGCTGCTCCCTTCTCGGCCAGCTCCTGCCCCAATGAGGCTCTGCTCTCCCAGGGGAGAGGATTTGGGTTCTGGTTTGCTGCTGGGTCTGCAGGGAGGGGGGGCGAAGCCAGGGGGCTGTGCCCTGCGCACACGCGGCTCCGCAGCCTCGTCTACCTCCGGCTCCACGCGCCTCTCATCCTCCGCTCCTCCAACGTGGCGAGAACACAAAAAAAATGGAAAACAAACAAAGAAAAAACAAACAAAACGGCCTCACAAAGGGCACCAGAAGGCTGGGATTCTTGGCCTGACCGCAGTCTCTGGCTATCGGTGCTGGAGAAGTGGGTCGGCGGTGGACTTGGTGGCAGCCAGCGTCTCCGCCAGCCTCCCGTGCATCTCCCCGGCTGGCAGCGGGGCTGTTCCGGCTCCTGCCCGCGCGCGGTGCCGGGTGGACGGCGGGACAGGTAACAGCAAGAAGTGAAAAGAGGAAAAGCAGAGGAGTGATTCATCGCTCCGCCCTGCCCCACCTGCAGTCACATGCTGCTTCACACATTCCCAGCCTTGTTCGGGCATTAACTCTTTCGGACGGTGCTGTGCTCGCCGCTTCGCTGGGTGCTGGGGTCCCCGAGGGCTTGTGGAGGTCTGCTGGGGGGTGTCCCCAAAAAACAGCAGCTCTGCCCTGCGATAACCCCCTGTGTGTGCTGGCAAGGTGCTGCTTTCCAGCAAAGTGTCCCTGCCCTGTGCTTAACCCCTCCTGCACCAGGCATGGCAGCCCCCGTGAGAGCAGGGAGCATCTCAGAGCCGTGGGGAAACCTCCTTGGCTTGGGGCAGGGTGTGCAGCAGGGACACAGTCACACGCTAGACCTTGCTGCGGCAGCCAGTGATAAGAACCATGAGACAGATAAAGAAACCACCCTGCATTCGTCAGCCGGTGATCACAAACCAGGAATGTGGAGCTTCTGACTCGGAAACCCGGGCAAAGATGAATTTCAGGAATCGGGGTCAGATCCTCGCACCGATGCGAGAAAGGAAGACGCCACGGGCTGTGTCTCGCTCCGTCGCTTTGGTGCAGTTGATCTGGATTCGCAGCCGTGTAAATGAGAGCCCCGCTTGAGTCAGCATCCTAAGGCAAAGCCGCCTGCTCGCCCGTCAAAGGGCTCCCCTCTGGAGCCCAGCGTCACCCCGGCTGCCCCGGCCCCACGGCACCGCTGCCCCGATGCCGTACCTGGCACAGAGCCCAGGGAGGGCCTGGAAAGGTGAAAGAGAAACATGCAGAAAGGGGGGAAATTCCAGCGTGGCTTTCTCAGAAATAGACCACGCCAAGCTGTTCATCTTTAGGCTGTAATAATGGATTTGGGGGAAATGGGGGCTTTTTTCCCCTTACGTGGGAATTGGGCAAAATCAGCCCTGTGCCTGTGGTAAGAAGTTGTGTGCTGGGCTTGTGGCATGTTTGGGAAGGGGGAGCAGTGGCACAGGGCATTGATCCGGGGGGACACCACGGCCGTGTGTCAGGACAGGACACGGGGAGAGGGGAAACATGTGGGTCCCACCGGGGTCTGTCTCAGGAGCCATTTCAGAGGGTGGTTTATGGAGGGCCTCTGGGTGCCGTGGGGAATTACCCGTGGTGGGATGTGGGCTGGGAACCAGGGCGTGCAGGGTGCTGGGGACAAACCCAAGCTTTTCTTCCCATTCTGCCCACTCTTCCTCTCCTGCTGTCCTGGAAGGGCACTTTCACCCCTGGCTCTGCTCATTGCTGGGGTGCAGGGGCGGAGGAGAAGCTCGGACCAGAGCTGGGAGCGTGCTGGGGACGTACCCAGCTCCGCCGCTCCGTCTGCCCCATGCCTCATTGTATGGGAGCCATTGTGCAAGGAGATTCGTGGTCTCTTTAGAGGGGTGTGTGCGCGATTATGATTTATTGCATGGCAGAATTAATGCACAAGGGAAATGGCGTCGCATCGGTGCCGCGCTGTGATGGCTCATACGGCTGCGCTGGCCACGGGTTTGGGACCGTGGAGCCCCATGGCCTGAAGCTTCGCCTGATCCGGCCTCTGTGTGGGGACACAACGTAGGGGGACAGCAGGGGCTTGCAGGGGTGTGGGTCACAGCCAGAGCTGGTGGCAGAGCTGCTTATGGGCAGGCATCCCACGGCACATGGCCTGGCCAAGCTGCAGGGACAAGGGACTGGCACCGAGGTGTGACGCCGTGGCTGCGCTTTTCCTCCTCTTTTCCTTAAAATCCCCTCCAGGCCACCTCTAATGACTGCGTCGCGCTGAGCTCAGCGCTAGCCGGGCTCGTTATTTTGGTGTTTTCCTGCATATCCGGCTCGCTCCTCTGATTTACCCTGTTGTGGGTAAGGAGCCGTCAGCTCCTTTTGAACCCGCTGCCTGCCTGCCGCAGGGACAGGTCGCTGTGGCTGAACAGGTCGGTCCCCGCTGTCACCATGTCCCTGCTCCCCCAGCCAGGCAGAGCTTTCCCAGTGCCCCAGCTCCCCCAGCCCCTGCCCGGCACTGCCCCGCAGCTGGCACCGTGCTCCTCCCAGCTGCAGAGGGAAGCGTTAATTACAAGTTCCTAATTAATTTCCCATCTCTAGCAGAGGGCCTAATGATGCAGCAGGGTGCGACGCTGGGCTCTGCCAGGCTGGGCTCTGCTGCCCGCGCGCTGCCGGGGCTCACCGAGGGGTTTGGCAGCAGCACCCAGCCCCGGCGGGTGTCTGCTCGGGGCTGCAGCACCCAGACACTGCTTTGCCTTCGGGAGCAGCTTCCACCCGCAGCTCTGCCGGCATTTGCATGGAGCCGGGCGCAACGTGGTGTTTTGGCGAGGGGGAAACCGAGGCACGGAGCGGTGACGGCAGCTTTACTCATAGGAAGACAGAGTCCTGGCGCTGATCTAAGCCCGGGGAAAGGTGGAAAACCAGCTTTTAGCCTGCTCCTGCTGTGCCGGGGTGAGTCCGTGCGCCGCTCGGCGTTGCAGAGCCGGGGAAGCCCAGGCTCTGCTCCCTTTGTAGGGTTTGCAGCGCAGACACCGGTGTGTGGTGCCCATGGGGTCTGCAAGGGTGTGAGTGCAGGAAGGGGGCACCTGAAGGAAAACGGGGTGGAGGAATGGGGTGCACATATCCCATGGGAAATCCAGCACGTCGCATCTCTTCTTCTCCTTCCTATGAACCCCGCAGCCAGGCTTGTGCAGGGGTGCTCGTGCACGTCCCCGTGCTCCTCGGGGAGAGGATGCTGACCCGAGAGCCAGCCGGGACATTAATATTTATGCCCGACATTAATTTCCATCCATTTCAATATTTTATGAGCGTGACAATAAAAAAGGGCTCAACACCCATTGAGGCACATAAGTAATTGGGCGTTGACTGTCCTGGCGCGCTGCCGAGAGTGTTGCGGGGAGCTGTGGGTGCTGCCCATGTGGAGGTAATTGCCTCAACGGTGCACGAACCCGCCTGCCCTGTGCTCCTCCAGCCACAGCCATGGGTCCTGGCAGGGCTTTGGGGACACCTTGGGGTGTCTGTCGTGCGGTTTAATGCGGGCAGGGCTCCGCGGGGTGAGATCCAGCCTGGGCATTGTGCTTGGAGCTGGGCTGGGTGCAGGGCAGCGGGAGGTTGGGGGATGTTGGAGGGTGCTGGCTCGCTCCGGGATCCTCACCTGCCTCTATCATCACCTGCCTTCATCCTCACCTTCTTCTGGCCCCCAGATGCCGTGGCCTGTGTGGACCCCGAGGAATGCACCCGTGTGTGCGGGGCCGCCGTTGGCTGCTCCAACATCGCCTACCCCAAGCTGGTGGTGGAGCTGATGCCCAGCGGTAGGTCGTGACCTTGTTCTCAGGGGTTTTTGCCCATGCAGCCCCCTCCCCAGTGACCCCCAGCAGCGAGGCCAGGGGATGCGGGTGGTCCCGGTGTCCCAGGTTGGAGCTGGGCTTCCCCAAACCCCATCCGTGCACCTGTGGATGCGCAGAGGGGATGGTTGGGGCCATCCACCCTGCTGTCCCCAGCCACAGTCTGACTTTCCCTCCTTCCACAGGGCTGCGGGGTCTGATGATCGCGGTGATGATGGCTGCGCTCATGTCCTCCCTCACCTCTATATTCAACAGCAGCAGCACCCTCTTCACCATGGACATCTGGAGGAGGCTGAGGCCGGGGGCCGGCGAGCGGGAGCTGCTCTTGGTGGGCAGGTAGGGACCGAGGGTTTCGGGGACACTGAGGGTTTTGGGGACACCCAGGGTTTCAGGGAGACCGGCAGGGCCGGTCCAGCCCTCTGTGATCTGCCTTTGTGTCTGGAGCCTGTGCTCAGCCCGGCTGCAGAGCGCTGTGGTTGCGGAAGGAAAACAAAGCCCTCGCATTATTTTATGTATGGAAGCACTGGAGATGCAGATGGGGCTCACGGAGCGTTTGGAGGGGCTGAGTTGTGCCCTCAAAAAGAGCTCGGAGGGGCCAGGCTCAGCCACTGCCCCACATCACCAGGTGGCAATGGGTGGCACAACCCCGGCGTGCCCCGGGGGTGTCGGGTCCTGGCCCCCAGCCCGGTGCCGGGGGGTGCCCGGGGCCCTGCAGCCGCCTGCGGTGCTGCGCTCGGGGCGGCACACTCAGCGCCGGGGCATGCCCAGCACGGGGCCTGCTGAGCGGGAGGCAATGACAAGGAGGAAATCTGGGTCAGGGCTTCGGCTGGGCTGGGGCTTTCCGGGGGATTTGTTGGCCCTGCTTGTGCGGTGATGCTAGGCAGGAGGCTGCGGGAGGGTGATTTTTGGCAACCCGCCTCTCTCCAGGGGTGGGAAGGTGTCAAGCCGCCTGCAGCGGCACGGCTGCCTGGGTGGGCACAGGAACTGGTGTTTGTGCCTATAAAGGTGGGTAAAATAACGCGGGGGCTTTGGGGAGGATGGCTGATGGATGTTTGCAATGGCCTTCGCCCCCCGTGGGCAGGAACCAATGGTTCCCTGGGATTGCTCCAAATTTCTCCAGCCATTTTCCCAGGCTAATCCCCTGCGGTTCAGAACAGCACTGGGACAGGTGCTATAAACAGCACCCGTACTTCCATAGGAGCCTGGAAATAATTTCACAGGTGCTGAGGAAATAGCTGAGCACCGGCTGTGGATACAGCAAATGAGAAATCTTTCAGGGAGGAAAAAAGCTGCTTGAGCTCCAAGGGCCAGCGTGGGGACACGGGGCTTGGGGTGGTTCCCGAGCAGCCCCGGTCCAGCCCCGCAGCATCCGCACGCCGGGCATGTCCCGTCCAGCTCCACGCAGAAGAAAAGGGATTTGCTCATCCTCTGCTTGCTCAGCAGCGAGGCGAGGCTGGGGAACAATGCCCCGCGTCCTGCGAGCCGAGGGGCGGCCGCCCAGCACCACGCCGGGGCCGCTGCCTGCGCCGTGATTCATCGCGGGTGTTCGGCTCTTTCACAATGGGTTTGCCGTAATCGTGGGCCGGAAACGCCAGTGGCCCTGGCAGGGTTTAGCCAAGGGGCTGTACAGCTGAAGCTGGTGGAGGATTCACCGCGTGGTGGCTGGAGCAGTGTTCATCGGGGTGTTTCCACCTGCTCCTCCACAACACCAGCTTGTGCCATGGGTATGGGGGAAAGGTGTCGGGATCCTGCTGGAAAAGCTCCGTCACGACACCCATGGGTGCCCTATCGCCGCCCTGGGGAAGAGCTGCCCATGGCCAGGGCTGATCTTGAGCTCGAAGGGGATTTTCTCAGCCGGGGAAGGGTCTGGAGCAGGAGCAATGGCTGCGAGCAGGGTGCCCAGCTGCCCGTGCCCCCCGAGCATTGCTCTGTGCTGATGGTGTTCCCAGCGGGGCAAGGAGCGCTGAGCCATCCCTCCCGTGCGGAGCAGCCTGAGGGGCTGGGAAGGGCTCCCAGCTCCCTGGGTCTGGGGATTTTTGCTCACACACAGCAGTGTCACCCGGCTGGAAACCCCCACTCACGTTTTCTGCTCGCTCTGTGGCCGGGCGATGGCACGGCGGCGAGGATGGAGATAAGGCAGGGGGAGGTGGGATGGTGAAACCCTGCAGCAAGGGCAAGATTGTGGCCCTGCTGCGAGCCAGGCCCCAAGCTCCCACACCTGCATGACCTTCCAGCATCATCTGTGGGTTAGAGAAACCCCAAACACGGGTTTTTTCTTCCACCCCGTGGGTCAGGGAGGGCGTTTTGCTCTCGGGCTGCTTCCTCTTTCCGGAGAGCCAGATGGGAGGTAGCAGAGAGTGACTGTGTCTAGAGAGCTGCATTCTTTGCTTTCTTTTTCTTTCTTTTTATTTTTATTTTTAATACTTCTGCTTTTTGAGCTGAGCAGATGGAGCTTTTGGTAATTCTGTGAAGCTGTGCACCATAAACAAGCAGGGCTGAGCTATAAATACAGCAGCGCTGAGCCGCACCACAGAGCTGCTCTCCAGCCTGCTCCGGGTACCGAGGGCCCGGCGCAGCTCCTGGCTCCCCCTGTCCTTGGCTGAGCTGGCTGAGCTGGGCATGGTTGGCTTTTGGGATTTGTCCCGCTCAGACTGGTCCCAAAAATCTGGCCAATGCCTCCTTGTTTCTGATTAAAGCGAGGCAGCAGGGTGCAGCTGGGACTGGGGCGAGGAAGGGGACGCTTGGGGACACCTCAGCTTTGTCTGGGTGTGGAGGTGATGAGAGCATCACCTGCAGAGCCCAAATCTGGCCAAAGCACCCATGGCTGGGGGCTTTTCATAGCAAAAGTGCCCTTTGCCTGGTGTTTCCCCACGGGGGGTGCAAATTATCAGCCTCCCAGGCTGGGCGAGGGGCGCTGGGAGAAGTTACCTGCCCAGTGCTGCGGGATGGAGCCGGCATTGGGGCAATTACTGCGGCGCCTTGTGCAACTTTTATGAGCTTGGGGACTGCAGGATTAGGCTCTGCGTTCGAGGTGACATTTCCATAAGTGCCTGGGGGACGTGCAAGGCTCCATCCGGAGCTCCAGGGGCGAGGTGGCCCATGGCCGGGGTTGTCCCCAGTGGGACCGTGCCCAGGTGGTGGCACCCTGCCCTCGCCCCCCCGGGGAAGGCTGCGGCACCGGCTCCTCCTGCAGCCGGTGGGCAGGGAGGGAAGGAGCCAGGGAGGGCTCCAGGAGCACGGCAGTGACATGAAACAGCCTCAGCCCCGGGCACGTCTGACCTGAGCCCAGACAAAGCATTGCAGCGTCTGGCAGCGGCGTTCTCACCGCGACGGGTGAAAAACCACACGGGGCAGGAGCATCCTGCCCAGCCCCGGAGATGTCACCGTGTGATGGGCATCCTCCCGCTGCCCTCGGGGGTAAAACCTGCCCACATTCCCCAGCCAGCTCTTCTGCACCAACCTCTGCTGCGGGGCACCCCAGGGGAGATACCCCACTGCCTGGGGTGTCCGGCGGTGGTGGTGGCACGGGTGTCACCGCACAGCGCACCGCTGTCCCTCGCAGGGTGGTCACAGTGGTGCTGGTGGTCCTCAGCGTGGTCTGGCTCCCCATCCTGCAGAGCTCCAGCGGCGGCCAGCTCTACGTCTACATCCAGGCTGTCACCAGCTCCCTGGCTCCTCCTGTCACCGCAGTGTTCGTCCTGGCCGTCTTCTGGCCCCGCGCTAACGAGCAGGTTGGTGACTGGGGACGTGGGGACAGCCTGGGGACAGGGGGTGACGGAAACACCTCCGCAGGTGTCTGGGCGAAGAAGTGGGGAGGTGGCACTGGAGCAAAAGCCCCAAGGTGGCATTTCTGGGGGCTGTGGTGAGGAGGAGGAGGAGGAGGCAGGTGCTGCCATGCGTGGCCACCAGCGGGGCTGGCAGGGGACATCCCCTGCAGACTGGGCGCAGGTTTGGGTCAGGTTTCAGCTGGCTGGTGTGCATGGGGTTGTCCTTTTCAATGTCTGTCCCCATGGGGTTGTCCCCACCATGGGGTTTGTCCCCTGCTGGGGTGACAGTCCGTCCCCCTCCGGCTGTCCCTCTGTGACCTTTGCTTTGCAGGGAGCTTTCTGGGGCTTGATGGCGGGGCTGGCGCTGGGGCTGGCCAGGATGGGGCTGGAGCTGGCGTACCCCTCGCCCCGCTGCGGGGTCCCCGACCAGCGGCCCTGGCTGCTGGCCGACCTGCACTACCTGCACTTCGCCGTGCTGCTGTGTGCTGCCACGGGAGCCGTCGTGGTGGGGGGCAGCCTGCTGACCCCCCCGCCATCCCCGGACAAGGTGAGCAGCGCACACGGGCACCCAGGGCCCCTCGCCCCAGACCCCCTTGGCTGGAGACGCCGGTGGCACCCGGGGCTGTGCCCTGAGCTCAGCCAGGGGTTGGTCCTGGGGGTGTTTTCTCACCGAATCTCACCCGCTTCCAGCTGCGGGATCTCACCTGGTGGAGCCTGCCGTGGAAGCCCCCCCAGCCCTCCATGGACGGCACATCCCAGGGACCCCTGGATGGTGAGTGTGTCCTCAGGGGTATCCCGCATGGGTGACATCCCCGGTGCCCCCACAGCACCGTGCCTCAGTTTCCCCGTGGTCCCCTGTCCCCCCGCTCACCGTCTCTCTGTGCCAGGCCCCTGCTCATCCGCCCCGGGCAGCCAGCAGCCACCAAAGGCTGAGGGACCCCCGGCTCTGAGGGACACCACGGAGCCCCCCATCTGGGCCCGGGTCTGCAACATCAACGCCGTCGTCCTGATGTGCATCAATATTTTCAGCTACGCCTATTTTGCCTAGCAGCCTGTCAGGCCCCCAGGGGGGAGGGGAATGGGGGGAGAAACGGGGATTTGGGTGATATTTTTTTATTTCTCATGTGTGGGATGGGGGAAGTTTAAATCCACTGGTGCAACGAGCTGGGTGTTCTCAGCACCGTGGACCTGAATGTGTCCCAGGGGACTGTGAGGTCCAGGGCTAGGAGAGTGGGGGGCTGCTGTGCATGGAGTCAGTGAGCCCCCAGGGTGAGGCTTTGGGGTGGGCACACGGGGCTGCGGGGAGCAGAGCAGGCGAAGCCCAACCTCCATGAAACAGCAGCTGCGAGGAGGCCGCACTCGAGGGTTTCATCCAAACACACTTTACTAGCTCTAAATAAAATATTAAAAAGCCACACTTTGCAGCTACAAACAGCACCAGCAGGACTGAATTCCTCCGGGGCAGCCAGTCCTGGCACCCTGCACAGCGTTACCGAGCTCAGCCACGTCCCGGCCATTTTTCGGCTGCCTGCAGCTCTCTGGGGAGCAGGGGCTTCAAAAGGTCCTGGCGAGGAGCTGCCACCCATCACGGCCCCAGCAAGAAGGCAGTCCGGGCTGGGCCTGCCGCGGTGTTTTCCATTTACTGGGCACGGGACTGCGGCGGCTCGGCGCGGTGGTGGAGGCGGTTCCGGGTGCCAGCAGCGCAGCCTCCCCTCCCCGGCAGGAGCTGGGCTCCAGCTGCTCCCCTCGGCAGCTCCGGAAAAGTTTTTACGCCTCTTTGATTTTGCATGGCCCTACGCTTCCTCCCGCCGGGTTATTTGTCGGCACCGGGAGCAGGGCAGCCTCGGGATGGAAGCCTGGCCAGCCTGGCCTCCACCCTTGGCACAGCCTCCGCTGCTGGCACGGCCTCCGTGGGAGGCACCACGCCGGGATGTGCAGCCCACGCTGTGTGGGGACGGTGTGAGGACGGCGTGGGGATGGCGAGGGGGCGGGGGGGGGCCACGCGCAGAGCGGGGCGGCGGGCAGCTCACTTGCGCAGGGGGTGGACGTAGTTGCGGGGGAAGAGGCCGACGCGCCCGTAAATCTTCCCCTGCCACCAGTTGGGGTCGGGGCAGTCCAGCACCTCGATGATGTCCCCGCGGTAGAAGGGCAGCTGGGAGCTGTCGTGGGCCGAGAAGTCGAATTGGGCTTGCACGAATTTGGGTCTCCTCACCTGGAGGGAAGTCCAAGGTAGGTCGGTGGTGGGGACGGGAGCCCCCCGGCTGCCAGCGGCTCCGGTGGCCCCTCTGCGCTGAGCACCCAACACGGTGGGGACACCGTGACACTGTGCGGTGAGGAGCAGAGCATGGAGGGGGCTGGGGCACCTGCTTCGAGGACAAGGGTTGGGAGTGGAGAAAATCCTGCCATGGGGAGAGATGGGGAGCCCCGGGTGCAAGGCAGAGCCCTGGGGTGCAGGGCAGGACCTTGGGGTGCAGGGGAGGACCCCGGGGTGCAGTGCTCCTCTTCCTGCTGCCGGCAGAGCCCCTGGGCACCCCGCCCCTCGGAGGCACCCATCTCCACCCCAGCCCAGCTCCCAGCACACAGTTTCACCTCCACAATCACTGTCCCAGGGCACAGCTTTGTGGGTGCCGGGCTCTCCCGGGTGTCACCTCCATCCTGAGGGATGGCAGCGTGGGCACGGCGGCTTGTCCCAGCAAAACCTGCCCCACCCAGCTGCACCCAAGGCTCTCCTCCAGCCTGCCCGTGGGGTTCCCTCACCCCAACATCACCTCCTTCTCCACAGCGCTGTGTGGCTGGGGTGCTCCACTGCCCCCTGCCCCACTCCACTGCCCCCTGCCCCACTCCACTGCCCCCTGCCCCACTCCACGCCACCCCTCTTGGCCCCACAGCCCCGCAGTGGCACCTCTGGGCTCTGGTCGTTGTCCCGGAGGAAGATCTGCTGCTTCTTGGCGATGGTGGTGGTCCTGTAGAAGTCCACCAGCTCGTTGAGGGAGTTGAACTTCTCCTCCCAGAGGAAATACTTGCCGTTGCGCTCCCGGAGCACCTTGAAATGCTGGACGTGCTGCCCGTAGCTGCGGATGGAGCACGGATGTTATCCCAGGCACCCAAACCCCTTCCAGCATCTCATGCAGAGCCCAGGGGCTGCCTGGGGGTCCTGCTACCCCCATCCTGTCCTGGCTGGGGGTGGCAGTGGCACTGGGGCCCAAACACCCACAGAGGACAGGTAGGAGAGCGGGGTGGCCATAGGTTTGGGTGTTGGTGAGCCTCAGGAGACCCCAAGTCCCAGGAGGATGGAGCAGGCTGGGTTTTCCCCTGTTGTCCCCACATGTTGGCACCTCCTCGAGGTGTCCTTGGGGGTGGCAGCTTGGGGTCTCTGTGCTGTGGGGCTGGCACGGGGCTGCTGCATGTCCCCACCGCTGCCAGTGCCCCGGGCAGGGGCAGGGACCGGGCCATGCTGGTGACGCAGGGCAGAGCGCGGCTCCCTTTCATTATGGGCAAGAACCTCCTTAAATGCTTAATTAGAGATTAGCAGCGTGAGAAAGTGCCTGGCTGGCCTGGGGCCGGCTCCTGCACCCTGGCCCTGGGCAGGGAAGGGGCAGCAATGGGGCGAGAGCCCCGGGGCAGGCTCTGCCTGCTGGCACACCTCCTTGCAGCCCTGGCTGCCGATGCCAAAAATCCTCGGCCCCGCAGCACTGGGATGCTGTGGCACTGGATGTGTCCCCTGGGTGATGCTCTGGGCAATTTGTTCCTGCAGGCCATGCGCTTGCAGCTTGGACCCAGCCCCGTAGCTACCTGCGTGGCTGTCTTTGGGGGCACCCCAACCTGCAGACCCTGCGGTGCTGCCCCGGCGGGGGCGAAGCAGCGAGGTGGCCCATCGCAGGAAACCGCGGGGACGGAGGCGGAGCGCGGCGCTGCGGGTGAGAGGAAGGGGAGGAAGGCCTGTGCGAGGCCGTGCTCAGCACCCCCAGCACCCCGCTGGCTAACACATACCGGGCTGCACCAGGGCAGCCTTGCGCCTTCAGTGCCTGGTCCCCAAAATGGGGCTGGAGTCCCCGTGCCCACCCCCCTGCATCCCGCAGGCACTCACTTGACGGAGACGGAGAACTCCCCCGGGGCGCTCTCGCTCTCGCGGATCAGGAAGGCGCCCAGGTACTTGCGCTTGAGGAGCAGCTCCTCCGCCAGGTGCCGGGAGATCCTGCCCGCGTACCACCTGCAAGGGGCACCCGGCTCAGCACCACCGACCCCGCAGGCGCCCCGGGGCTAAATCCCCACCCCGCAGGATGGGGGCACTGAGAGCTGCGTGCCTGGGGGGGCCCAAGTGGGAGCTCCCCATCCCATTCCTGGGCTCCCCACGGGGCTGCACCCACCCAGGGCAGTTTTCCCCTTCCCTTTCACCACCCTGATGTGATCGGGGACCACGCTGCTTTTGCAGGGAGGACCCCAGGGTGCTGCAAGCACCGAAGCGCCCTCCTGTACTGCACTGGCCCCGTGAGGACACCGAGCAGGGTTTGTGCAGCATTGCCAGCAGCCACCGCTGCATCCTGTCCCTACCTTGTTCCCCGCTGTGCCGCGGGTTCCCCCTTTCCCCCCTCCACGACGTAGGAACAGCCCTGCCAGGTGCTCGGGGGGGATCTGCAGAGCAGAAACCCCTACGTGCCGGGGTGAAGCCACCGAAACGAGGTGAAGGAGCAGGGGAGATGGGAGAGTCCCCAGGCTCCACCACTGCCGAGCCTGCCCCCGAATATTTGGGAGCAGCAAGCACCGGGCAGAGCCTCTGCTGCCTGTTAAAACCACCGGGGAGCTGACAGCCGGGGCTTTAGCACAAAGCATCGCCCAGCCCCGGCCTCCAGGTGCTGCACGCAGGAGGCCAGGTCCCACCCAGCCCGGCTTGTTCCCCGAGCACCCAGTGGCGGCAGCGTCCGCCCCGGGCTGCCCCCAGCCCACGCTCCTGCTCCCCAGCCGCAGCCCCGAGCAGATTTCGCTACGGCATTTAAATGTGATTTACCAGGGGATAATGGTACATAAAACACAGGTTAAAACAGGGATAAATTATGCCGGGCTTTAATAACACGGTAATAGGATTGTGTCTAATGCAGTTGTAATCCCATAATACTTTGTTGTTCCCCGATTATCATTTATTTAGCGGGCAGCCCGGCGCGAGGATGAATTTCTGTGTGTCTGGGGTACGTGGGTGCGCCACCACCTTTGGTGGTGATGGCAAAGGGAGCCCACAGGCTGTGCAGAGCCCCAGCATCACTGCCCCATTGCTCCGTGACTCTGTTTCCCCACGTGCGGGGCTACCCTGGCTCGTGGGCGACCTCTGGGCATCGGGACCCACGGCTGGGATCGCTGCCGGGGTGCTGGGAGAGGACGCCCCGGCGCTGGGGTGGTACTTACGGGTGGGGCTTGACCTTGATGTAGTTTTTGGGGACGAAGCCCTCGCAGCCGTACAGCTCGGCCTTGTACCAGTTCTGGTCATCTTCCATGTTGAGGATCTAGGGTGGGAGAGGAGCAGAGAGGCATGAGGCTGGCCAGCATCCCTGCCGCAGCTCCTGGCCCCCACACGGGTCAGCTGTCTCTTGACACCCCCAAAATCTGGGGCTCTGACCAAGGCTCAGACGTTTTGCACAAGACAGGGCGTTCAGGGCAGCCACGCAGAGCTGGCTGCTCACCCTGAGCCCTCCACGGCTCAGGGTTTGGCTCATCGTTGGGCTGCCTGGCATCACCCCAATCCCCCAGCCAGGGAAGGGGGTAAAACCCACCCCCAGAGGAGCCGGGCTGCAGCCAGCCCCGGTGCCCCCGGGGCGATGGCAGTGTGGGAGGACGCGTCCCGGTGCGAGCAGGAGGGCTGTGACACCCATTTGTGCGCGACACCATTTTCCAGCCTCCCACGCAGGGGCCCGGGGCGGCTACACAGCTGTGCAAACAGGATCCGAAACCCTATAGGGCTGCGGGGAAAACACGCTGGGGAGGCAGGGCCAGGGGATGTGTGTGGCAGCTTCGGGGCCCCGGGTGATGGCCGTGCCCTCGCCGTCCCCAGGGGCTGGTGCTGCTGCGTGGCCGGGGGTGCTGCAGGGTGCTGGGGGCCAGGAGCAGCCCCCGGTGCTGCGGCATCAGCCCCATGGAGAGGGGTTGGTGGTGTGGTGCGGGAGCCCTTGCCCCCATGGTGGGGCTGCGGTGCCTGGGGGGGGCTTTGAGGCTCCCCGAAGGTTTTTTGGCAGCTGAGTCCACCCCAAAGACAAGCAGCCTGGTGTTTGGGGCACTTGATGTTGCTGTGGGGCAGGGGAAAAAATGTGTTTCAGCCCCAAAACAGGGCTCAGCTGGTGCCACCGATGCCCCCATGGCCAGAGAGGCTGCGTGCCGTGTCCCAGCTAGGACCTCTCTGGAGATGTGCCCAGTGGCACGGACGAGCAGTACCCTCCGCTGCTGGGGATGCTGCTCTGCACCCCAAAACCTCAAAGAATGGCTCCTTCTCCCCACGTAAAGCCCCAAAGAGGCGACAAAGCCAGGCGCAATGAAAGCACCGGCATCGCCCTACGTACCCTCTCCTTCCCCCCAGCCAGCAAACCCCCGTACCTTCAGCGTGTCCCCTTTCTGGAAGGGCAGCTCGTCCTTCTCCGTCGCCTGGAAGTTGTACAGGGCCACCGACTCCATCCCGCCGGCTGCCGCGGGGCGCGAGCGGGGTCCCCCCGGGGCTGCGTGGGGCTCGCTGCCCCACGGCGTGGGGCTGTGGGGCACGGGGCAGGCGCACGGCGCTGCCGGCGGGCAGGAAACCGCGCTGATGTCAGCGCCCTGCCGGGGCGAAACGGCAAAAGCCACGAGGGATGCTGCCTGCCGGCGGGCACGGCTGCCCAGATGTGCCACCCAGATGTGCTGCCCCGATGTGGAGGGTCCCGCTCGGACCGTTTGTCGGGTGCCTGTGGGATTTTGGAAGGAAATTGGATGGCGACGGGCCGGGCACGCGGGTCGAGGATGTGGGTGAAGTGTGTGAGCGCTGCTGGGAGAGGCTTTGATGTCTCGTAGGGGCTGAGCGCCCCTGCGCAGCCCGCGGAAGGTGGCTCGGTGGGAAGGGTTCTTTCTGCAGATGTGGGGATGCAATCACAGAGGGCGGGCTGGGCAGAGGAGGCGATAAAGGGGGTGGATGCACGCACCTGGTTTCTTTGGAAATCAGACCGAAAACAACGTGCCAGGTGCCAGCCTCCAAACAGCGAAGTTTCCGCATGGCTGTTCCTGGCCTTTTGGGGCTGTTTGGGGGCTGATTTTTCCAGCTTTCCTTTTGCAGGAAAAAAAAAATCTATCCCTTTTAGACCAAAATGACTTCCTGCCGCTCTTGTGGGCTGCAGGCACCGTGTGTGCAGGGCTCGCACGCAGAGCACTGCCGGCGAGGTCCCCGACACCACAAAACCTTCCTGGCGCATGCGTGGGCCGTGGCACGAAGCGCACAGAAAATCCGCCGGGCGCTGGCTTTGCTTTGCAGCGAGGAATTAAACCGGGGACAGCTGCGGCTCAGTCCCTCCCAACGGGCTTGGGCATTTTCCAGCAGGAAGCCGCTGCCATCTGCCCGGGGAGGGACGAGCCGCGGTGCTTGGTGTCCATGGGAAGCAGAGAGGGATGTGCGGGGTGTCCCTGGGTGTCCCCGCACCCGGTGGTGCACCAGTCCTTGGCCATTATCCCCAGCATGGTCCCAGGGGAAGCGGTGAGGCTGGGAAGGCCGGGGGGGGGCCGTGGGAACTGGGTGTGTGTGCTTGCTGTCACGAGGAGGACGGGATGTGGCGAGTCCCCGCGGTCACCGCAGCCCGGCCAGACCCAGGGGACGGGGCTGGGGCTCAGCCGCGGGGCGAGAGTCCCGTCCCTGCAGCCCCGCGGGAGCAGGGCTGGACGGTGCCTGGAGAAACCGCCCCGCAGAGGCAGCCAAAGGGGCCGATCCTGCATCGCCGAGCCCACGTGCGGGGAGGATTTGGACCTTGCCCCTTCTGCCTCTGCTTGCAGAGGGCACGGGATGGAGAGGCCGGGGCGAGGTGGGCGCGGAGGCGTCGGAGAGCCGGGGGGAGGTTGGTTCCCAGCGGGTTTGGGAGCAGAGCGGAGCAGGATGATGGCCCCGATGGAGGCATTTTGGAGCCCGGCTTCCTTGGGGTCATGGCGTGGGGCACCCTGGGGTGTTGGGCATGGAGCCAGGCACGGGGCTGCGCCACCCTGCGGGACAGCGGGGTGACAGAGGGCACCCACAGCCTTGGTGCAGCAGCTGGACTCAGGACCGGAGCAGGATTGGGTCCTGCCAGCAGATGGCAGCAGTATCCAGGGCGACACTGGGGACACTGGGGACAGTGCCACATGCCACCGGGCTCGTGCTGGAAGCGGGCAGCCCCTTGGGCATCTCTGCCCTGCCACCACCCACACCGCGTCCTCCTCCCCGTCCCCCCTTGCTGCTGCCCAGCAGGGCCCTGGGCCCTCCCAGCCCCCAAATCCCTGTGCATGGGGTGCAATTCCTCTGTTTCCTTCCCATTTGTGGGTCTGGGACCGTGGGCACGCCGGGGGTGTCACCCCATGGGCCATGAGCATCCCGGTACAGCGGAATTGGAGGTTCCTGCTGCCTGCTGGCCTCCAGCTGCCTCCTTCCCCAGGGAAACCCTTCTGCCTGCCCACGGGCAGCCCCAAACCTCCCCCACCCCACTCTTGCCCCATCCAAGAGTCCCCCTGGAGGGATCCTGGGCCCCAAAGCACCCTGAGCCCCGCAGCGCTCAGCTCCCGGAGCCAGCGGCTGACTAACCATGGGCCTGAGCCATCCAAAAAACCTCAAACCAAGTTTTTTTTCCTCCCTCTAGTGTTTTGCCAAGGATCCATATCCGTACGGCACACGCCGTACTGGCGCAGGGAGGAGCCCGTCCCTGCGGCTCCATCCGCAGGCGGTGGGTGCTGAGCCCTGGGCCGGATCCTGCTGGGTCTGCACCCCATCCCTGCACCCTCTGCGTGCCCCTGGGGTTTGGGGGGGGTGGGGGTCCAGGGGTGCTGGGTGGTCACCGTAGGTGGGTGTCAGGGTCTGCAGCCTGCAGCAAGATGCTGCGAGCATCAGCCTGGCTTGCGAGGAGACCCCGAGGGCTGAGGACGAGCTCCGTGGGTGCCACCACTCGCCCACGCCACCTCTGCTTGCAAACGGGGGACTTTTGTGGCCCTGGGGACAGGTAGAGGAGGGTGCTGTGGGTGCTGGCATCGCCCCTTCCCCTTGGCATGAGGTTTGGGAGTCGGCTCTTCCTGCAGAGCGCGTCCCGTTTGCCCCCGGTGTAAGTGGGATGGGAAACGGGAACCCCACGGGTGGGAGCCTGGGTGTGGGGTCTCGTTTTTGGCACTGGTTTTGGGCTGATGGGTGCAAGTAGTGTCCGTGCCTGGTTCTGGGGACAGGCGCTGCCTCCGTTTTGGCTTAGGGACACGGCTGTGATGGACACTCAGTGAGGATTGCTTGTGGAGAGGGTAGAGTTAATGAGTTAACCAGCAGCAGCTGGGGCTGGGCACCCCCTGGGCCCTACAAAAGGAGGTGGAGGCCCCCAGCTGGGTTTTTGCTGGTGGACAGGGGATGCTCTGCACCATGGAGTGGCTCTGGGACCTGCTGCTTCCTTCCTCATCCCAACCCAACCCTGCTCTGCTTTTGGCTGCCTGAGCAGTGTCTCGTTGTGCCAGCTGAAACAGCTTTAAAAAGCTTTCTGCTGAACCTGCTGGGTGCTGCTCCTCAAATATCTGACGGAGGCTTCTGGGGTGAGAAACTACCACGGCATCCAGCCCTCCTGCTTGGTGCTGGGCTGCCTGCGTGCCTTGTGGGGAAGGTGGGCACCCCATAACCATAATCACTGGTCAGGCTGGTGCCACGGCATGTTCGGGGTCTGGGGGTCTCTCTGCTGCTTCTCGTGGCCCCCTTGGGAGCACCCCTGGGTTGTTGGGGCCAGGAACCCAGGGTGTCCCGATGCTGCTTTATCCCATGGGAGAGAAATCAGAAGGATCTCTAACATGGAGCGGGCGTGGGGCTGGGTGTGGAGGCTGTCTGCTGGGGCTGCTTGCCCCAGAGAAAGGCTCCTGGAGGGGCAGGAGGGCTCTGCAGCACGTGAAGGGCTCGTGCCAGGGAAGCCGTGTGCGTGCTCGCATCCTGACACAACCCGCTACAGGAACAGCTTCTGCGAAGCTCCCCCTCAACAGTGACATCTGTTATTTTTCTGGGATTTAAAAAGATTTAAAAAAAAAAAAAAAAAAACATAAAAAAATGAGAAGTCTTGTGCGTAGGTGAGGGGATGCTGCCGCTGTGGTGACTCAGAGGGGACGTCTGCGACTCCTGAGAGCAGCAGTGGTTTGGGCAGCACTTGTGAATGATGGCTGGCAAAGGGGCGGCTGCGCTCTCATTCGGAGAAGCAATTCAATTTCGGTTCCTCCTTAGGGCTGGCTTGTTAACAAAGAAGTTATTAATAACCAATTAAGCCCGAGCTCACGTCACGCCTTCCTCTGGAAGCGCGGCAAGAGCCTCTGCGGTTCCTCCTTCGGCACCGTACCCACCCGCTGCTGCACGCGTTGGGGCTGGATTTGGGGGTTCACGTGGGGCTGTGCGGGGGGAGCACGTCCAGGGGATGTCCTCTGGGTGCAGGAGGCAGGGATGGGGGCGACCTCTGCTGCTGGGGTGGCTCGGGGCTCATTTTGGCTGGAGCGGCAGTGGGTGTCTGCTGAGCCCATTGTGCCAAGGGCAGTGCTGCTTGGCGAGGAGTTTGGTCAGCCCCAGGGCAAAAATGGGGGCGCTGAGGCCATTCGGGGTGCCCGGAGGGAGGAGGATGTGCGTGTGGCCGTGTCCCTGGGCAGCAGGGAGGCTGCTGGAGCGGTGCCCGCCGGGATAATTCACCGGGTGCCGGATGCGCCGTAAAGACCAGAGAATCCAGGCACTGTGCTCCTCCTGAAACCGGCTATTCAGGAGAGAGATGAGGAAGACAAGAGGGAGGAAGCGGAGGGGAGATGCAGCACTGAAGCCTTCTGTCTGGCCGGGGCGGATGCAGGTGCAGCTGCGGATTCCCCGGATGCTCCGGCTGCTCTGCGCCGCCCTTTCCTGCGGGGACAGAGGAGATGCAGGCAGGAGTCCTCGCCCCCCTCCAGCTCATCTTTTGCTCTGATTTATTCTTGCTGCCGCAGCATCTGGGGCAGCTCCTCCTGTAGTCTGGGCCTCAAGGTGGCAGGTCTGCGGGGATTTTCTGAGGTCTGATAAAGGGGTGAGCTGTCTCAGGGGTTTGTGACCTCTCTCCCCTCCCCAGCTGCCTGTCTTCAGGAAATGTTGAGAGATGAAGTAGTTTTGAAATCTCTGCCCAGCCCATCAGCAGCCTGGCCTGAGATGAGCCAACAGCATCGGAGGCTGTGAGGAGGAGTCCACGCACATGGCATCGTCAGTCCCTAGCCACACAGGGCCACATAATCACCTTCATTTTTGTAGAAAATCCAGCTAAATAAGGACGCCGCCACTGCTTTGGTGGCGCACCGCTGCCTCGTGCCATTTTTCCCAAGTGGTGTTTTCGCCTGTACAAGGTGAGAGGAAAGAGTGAGCAAAGACTGGAGGAGGCCACAATAAAACTGATGGATCCTTCCCTGGGGCTGTGTCAGATTGTGATTTCTGACACATCGGCTGTGGAAATCCAGGGTAATTTCACTGAAGCCTCGCCAGATATCCGCCTGTGTAAATGAGGCAGGATCTGGCCCGACTGTTTTAAAGGAACACTGCCCAGTGGTTAGCCCTCGGATGCATGCTTTTGCTGTCTGCCCCTTAGCAAATGCCATGTGCAGCACTCACACAGGGCAATGCCTCACTTTAAATGGGAAGTTGGGGCACTGCTCTCCCTAGAAATGCTCCTGCAGTGCTGCAAATGACAACATTTGCTCCAACAGAAGAGTTGATGGGATATCCAGGAACCTGGGCCACCCCCCACTGAAGGTGATGGCCCAGGAGCAGAGTGGCTCCAGGGCTTCAGCTCGAGTGCCATAAGGCATGAGCATTAGCATGGCTGTAAAAACCTTTCCCGTGTAGGTGTACGTACAGCATGTGCATACATTGAGATGCGCTTGCAATACCCAGCAAAATATATGCAAAATAATCTAAGTCTGTGTTTATATAAAGTATTCCCTCCAGCTGGGTGTTCCTTCCAGCTCACCAGGCAGCAAGCTTCTGAAATGCAGCTTTGCTATCTTCCTTCCCTTCTTTTCCCCTCTTGGTCTGAAAGAGGAACTGGTTTTGCTTTTTGCTGGCTTTGGGGTTTCGCTGGGGAGCCCTGGCTGACTGACAGTCCTGGTCCTCACAGGCTTTGTGTGTTCTGTTTTCTCAGAGAGCTTGCGATGAGGCAGCAGAGGATGTAGGGGTGTGTTGTGTCCGCGTGTTGTCTCGGTGCATTAGTGTTGCAGGCTGCTCTCCCGCTGTGCTGGAGGAAGGTTCAGGAGGGGTCTGACGAGTGCATCATGCCAGATGGCCCTGTTGGTCCCACCAGGTGCAGGACTGGGATTTCAGCTGCTCCAGGCTTCTTTGGAGGAACTGGGGACCTGCGGAGCAGTGGGGATGGTCAGGACCAAGAGCACCAGGCACAGAGCTGGTGTCTCTCCTGGGAGACCCTCAAAACCACCCCAGGCAAGGGCTCCAGCCTGGGTGCCTGCCTTTTCTCCCTCTGGGGATTAACCCGAGGTCTGCAGCGCAAACTGGTGTTTGTTCGCTGCTCCCTCAGCTGGGCTCAGCAATGCAGCCTCCAGTGGCTTGCAGCTGCACTATTCCCGGTTCCCCAGGGCAGTGACATTTACTGCTTCGCTAAATCATTTTAGCATGTGTTTAAATCTACCATGTAGGACAGGCTCTGAACACCCCGGGTGCTGAAGGCTGAAAAAGCATGCCACCTGCCTACAAGGCTTAGATGGCCTCAAGGATGTAAAACATGCCAGTTAATGGAGAGTCTGGGGAAAGGCATATGGAGATGGAGCTTTTGGGAGCAGCCCAGGACAGCCCTGCTCAAGAGAGCTGAGAGACAGCATGTGAAAGCTGTGCTTCATCCCTGCTTTCAAGTACAACACATGGGCAGGTCTGATGTGCAGAGCTGTGGGGCAGCATATGGGAAGGTAGGAGCATCTCTCCTGCCCGAAATTAATGACGTCCAGTCCAGAATCCCAGCACTGGTAGTGATCAATAATGAATGACGGAGGAAAATATTGGAAATAGGTGAACAGAAATATTTCCTTCTGTTCTCCTAAGACCCAGTGGTGTGGGGCTTGGACATGTCTAAACCAGCTCTGACTTTGTGTATAAGATGAATCTTGAAAGAGGCACCCGAGAATGGCAGCATCTCAGTTTTTCACCTCCACAAGGCTCTGATTTTGGTGCAGAATGGGATGTGGTGCCCTGCCCAGAGGGAAGATGCGAGTCTCATATTTCTGTCTCGTGATAACGGAGTGCAAGCAGGAAAAGCTGATGCAGACCCACTCCTTGCAAATGTCTGTAATGAAAAATTGCAAGTGGAACAATAGAGAGCAATGCACATGTAGTGCTCACAGGGAAGCATCTGCCCATTTTTCTCTTGGGAGCCAGACTGGTGGCTTCAGTGGAGGAAATCATTTGTAAAACACAGCCCTTCCTTTCCAAGTGGTTAAGACCCTTCCAAGTATAAGTTGCTTTTAGGCTTTGCTGTGCAGGTGTCAGAGCTTTTCTTCCAGCCCGCTGGTGACCCATGGGGGATTTTCAATACGGAGGCAGTTCAGGCTTACTTGGCTTTCACTCTTACCGAGCAGGTTATTCAGTTTACGCATCTCTACTGAGGCCATTTTCAGCATTGCTAAAATCTGTTGTGGCTGTAACAGCTTGCACCCCCCTCCAGGCTCATGAAGTGACATGCAAGCGCTGAAAGAGGCTTCTTGACGGACAGAGGAAGCCTATGGTCTGTAGCAACTTGCTTTGCAGTTATTTTTGGTTGAGGTTGTGGTTTGTGCCCCAGAAGAAACGGGGCCGTGCACAGCCAGTTCCCAGCAGCGCTGGTACTTGCTTCATCCCTTCTCTGATCAAAAATGTTTGACTTCTGATCTTCAGAAGGGAATGGGTTCCTTTGACTTCCCCTAATGTCCACAAAGTCAGGGAGCACTCTTGTATTTCTCCACCTCATTCAGTCTTTAAGAATGTGGAAGCTCGTAGGAGTATTAATTACTGGCAATTATAACCTGCTTGGCCAGCTGTCATGCTCAAATGACTACTGAAACCAGCTATCGTAGAAGATGCAGGTTGCTCTTACAGGCTCGTCTCAGCCAAGGGAGCCTTCTGGTTCAGGGGCTGGCAGAGCAGTTGTCCAGCACGACCGATCTGCGGAGCAGCTCAGCCAAATAGCGTTAGGATTGAATGTGCTCGGAGCATTTCTTGCCTGCAGTGTTTGTGCTACAAAGTCCTGATGGCTTGTCACGAATCTCTCCCAGCCCAGCTGGTGAATTTTTAATCTGCTTGTTGATTACACAGGGACCATGTATTTACAGCTCTGCGCTGGTGTTCAGTTTTTGCATTAGGAAATCACCTGGGAAGACCTGCTGGGGATGAGATGCTCTGTGACTGGCCGGCAGCGACAAGCTAGGAGCTGTGACCGTGAATACAGATGTGAAAGTTGCAACTGGATTCGTGAGCCTGGGAACTGAGGAAGTTCAGTTGCAGAAGTGGGAATCAGAAACCTCGAAATGGGGCCAAGTAATTAAGCAACTGCTGGGGTGCTGTGCAAACACCAACCCTATAGAGAGCCCTCAGTTTTCATCTGTCAAGGGAAAAACTACCAGCTTTTCAGCTGTGACAATCGGCGATGGGCATCCAGCTGTAATCCAGGGGCCCAGTAGCTCCGCATTACCAATCCCCTGATTTAAAAGAGGGAGCTCAAAATGCCTGTGGCTTCCAGTATTTAGCCTGCTGCAAGGGTCCTGTCTTTGCTACTGAGAGCGATGGCATGAAATTTCTGCACTACAAATGGCTGTAGATATGTGCTGTAGATATAAAGCTTATTTCTCAGGGCTATAGGCAGATGTGGCTTGCCAGATGTGATTTACAGGAGAAGAGCACACATGCAGGAAGCTCCCTGGACCAGCCAATGCCTCAGGTCCATGTCTGAGCACCCCCTTGGTGTGATAACACCAGTTTCAATCTTTCTCCCCCTGATTCACCCCAGGTAAGTGGTAGATGAATCACCACGCTTTACCTCTGGTGGGCAAGACAGTGCTTTGCTCATAGGCCTTGAATTTTTTGTGCTTGAATACGAAACTTTTGGACTCGAGTCTTTCTGACACGGCTATGGTCGCTGCTGAGAGCTGACACTGCTCTCACGGGCTGCCTGCTTGGTTGTATGTTTTATTTGTCAGAAAAATGCTTTTGCCCCCACTTTCCTTGTAGTGTATGAAGTCTGTTTTCCTATCCAGCTAGGTAGGAGCAGCCTAGCTCGCTGTCCCAGCCCACCAGGAGAGGAGACCACTGTCAGAGAAGCGCTGGGAGTCAGCAGCACAGCTCCTGGCTGGGTTTTTTCCTTCAAGGTGAGGAAGATCTGGGAGGAGGGAGGATAATCTCTCGCCGTGTGAGGTCCTTGCACAACACCACCACTCATCCTACAGTCGGCCTGCTATTACGAAGCCCAGATCGGTCTGAGGATGGGCCTGGGGCGAAAGGGAGGGCCCGACTCTTCGGGTGACATTCTTTGGGTGGCTGCTGCGATGATAAAGAGGAACTCTGATGGGTGACGTTGCCTATCAGGCCCTTCCTGGCAGGAAGTCCTCTCGTCACGATGAGGAGGAAGCCAAGAGGGACAGCACAGGCTGTACTGACCGCAAGGGAATACTTGTCCTCCAGCACAGGGCTAAAGGCTCTTCGTGACCCGCTCTGTGGAACCAGACGGTAGCAAAATGAGGCTGTCTTCAGGGAAAAATGCTCTGGGAAT
This sequence comes from Cygnus olor, assembly GCF_009769625.2. Lineage (NCBI taxonomy): Eukaryota > Metazoa > Chordata > Aves > Anseriformes > Anatidae > Cygnus > Cygnus olor. Next base: position 15,237,589 of record NC_049183.1, read on the forward strand.
AAGTGTGCCATGCAGAACTGTGCAGGCAGCCCCAGATGTATCAGTGCTCCCAGCCTGGGAACAGGCAGCAAAGCCATGCTGGCTGTATCCGACTGAAGAAAAACACATCCTCTGCGGACAGGGTCCTGTCCCCGGCTTTCTGCTGACACGCGCGCTCGTCTGACCTTCTGCTGAGCTGGTTCAGGGAGCTAAACTGGCTGAAGTGTAACCCTCCCCCTCCAAAAAAGTGATTAGTTCTCACCACAGCTGGTGTTCGCCAGTGCTGGTGTAGGGAGGGAATGGTCTGGGTGCTGGGGGTGGTGGAGGAAGGGCAGAAACCACAACACCCTGACTTGGGTCAATTAAAACTTGTGGAATTTCACCTTAAGGCTCCAGTGGGTTTTAGTGTAAGCAGTGCAGTGGCCTTGGCTTCTCGATGTGGTATGGGGAGAAACTGCACCTATGGAGCAGTAAGGAGAAAGGAATGAGGGAAGGTGCCCACAGATGAGAAGGGCCCAAACTTCTAAAGAAACACACCACTTGGTAATTACTAGAACTAAGCACATTTCAAATGTCACCGCCTCTTGCACTGTCACTGCATATTCATTTTGAGAAAAACAATGTGCTGGGCTTGCATTCTCTCTCCTCTTTTCATGAATCTGCTAACGTATTCAGAAAAGGTCTGTTCTGAAAGCCCATATTAGAGGTGTATTAATTTTGAACTTGTCAGAATGAACGTTTAGTAGTGGAAACAGTTCTACAAGTTTGTCTGCATCACAAATGAAACTAAAACCATCATGCTGGCTGTAAATGTGCTCTATTTTGATTAAACTTGGGTTGTTTCCAGCTGAACTCAGGCATGGGTTTATTTGGGCCCACTCTTCCCTATTCATCTTCCTGATTTTGCTCTTTGTAACTATACTTATTTAAAATGTAGATGATGTTTAAAGAAAATAATCTAAACCAAACTAGATCTGATAGGAAATAAACTTATTTCGGTCCTTCTCAACTTTTAGACAAACCCTATAGATGTGGTCTGGCTGCTGACCCTGTGGATCCAGGCATCCCATTAAAGCAGACACCAGTGTAACTCAGACTTTGCATATTTCAGCTAAAGATTCACGACTCCAGGAGGGAATAATCTGAGGTGAACATCACTTTGTATAAATCTGAATATATTCCATATCACTGTCAGCAATATGCAGATGGCTCAGAAAATTTAGAAGAGAGACTGTGCTTGCTGAGAAATGTCTTGCTTCTTTGGCTCTGAGGCCAATAATGACTGCATTTGCCCATATTCTCATTTAGTTAGCAGATTTCCAAAACCGGGTGCTAAAGGACTCGAGTCCTTGTTTTACCCCATGCAGGAGCTTCTGACTTCCTAGGGATGCTGAGAAAAACAGGCTCCCACTGGAATCAGTACGAGTGGAGGGTGCCCAACCTCCTGATACATCAAGCAGGTTCTTGCTTGGCTGCTTAATAACGAGTTAAATGCCGAACATTAAACACCTTCATTAGATGATGCTAGTCTATTTTTGAATTGATTCCTTTGAAGACCTATAGGTTAGGAGTGGGAAGGGAAATTGGTAATGGAGCAAAAATGACTGTGATTTAGAGATTGAATTGCATGCAGCTAGAGCCATGCATCAGGATAATGAGATTCAGTCTTGTTTGGTTACAAGCACTGGAGACAGAAGCAGAAAATGTGATCCTCCAAGCCAGCTCTCAGGAAATGAGAAACAATGGAGTGAGGAAATCAAATTTCAAACTGCAGGGATATATTTATCGAGTTTTCCTTAGAATTTTTTTGCAGAGCTTTTTGGCATTCTCCGTGCAGCTTTTTTTCTGTATTTTTTTTCGGTCAGCCGACATATGGCTGGAGGATTAGATCACTGTAAAGCACTGTTGTTTGTGACCTATTTGTTAATGCGGGGCTGGGGTCACTGAGAAGAGACGAATGTACTTGTCATTGTTCAGTGCTTCTCAAGTGCTGTTCCTGTTGTCAGTCACACTGTGGCCAGACATTTGGAACAAACTCATTAGCTAATTAGTGGTGTGCTCAGCCCCACGTGGCGGCAGTTGCTGTGTGGGCGATATTCACATTATGGCTGTGGAACAGGCCCTCCTGGGGCTTCCTGGCAGCCGCTCTTTGCTAGGTTAGCTAGGAGGGCAGCCGTGGCTGGGCAGAGCTGGGAGAGGCTGCGTCTGCCTTGTCTCTGCTGGAAGAGTCTCCTGCATACCCGGCATCGCGCTGCAGCCCCTCTTGTTATCCTTGTGCTCATTGTGGTGTGGAGGCCCCTTTACTCCCACTCATGGGGTTCGCTGCCTCCATCTGCCTTCTCCATGTGGACTGCTCTGCTGCTGAAGCAGTTACTGGGGAGATGCCATGGTTATCAGCTTCTGACACTGAACTCATGTTGCAATAATGGCCTTGAACTCTGGCTCTGCCAACACAACTGAAACGTGCTGTGAACAACCTGATAGAGTGTCATGGGTCAACATCCAAGGCGTGGTACAGCCTGTTCAGAAGACAGAACTGGGAAGGAAAGTTTGCTACGTTAGCACCAGGGTTTAAACTCACAGGACAAGTAGCAGTGACCTGCTGTGGCTGATATGCAAGAAGGGCCATAGATCCACTGCAGAGAGTCTGTGCCCACTGTGGGTGTCCTCAGGAGACTGCCAGAAGGGATTGTCCCACTGCAGCCTGGGCAAATCTCTCCTGGTGCAGCTGTATTGATTTGGGCAACACGGCCAGCCTAGCACAAACACCGTGATTTAAGGTGTTAACACAAGTGTAATAAAAAAGAGCTTAGTTTTACTTAGGTGGCTTGTTTTGCCCATGCTGAGTGACTTGATCTGACTGATAGAAAATAGTTTTGTTGATACAGGTGTGCCAGCTGTAGGAGTTCTTTGCTGGGTTCGTTTATTTGTACACTTGCACTGTAGACAGAACGCAAGAAATGCCTGGGATGGAGCTGGAAGCAGAGAAGAAGCTCCCACCTGTTTCTAAGAGTTGTCTGTCCAGACCTGGGAGGCAGGTAGGCAGGAGAGAAGGCAGCAGGAACACTCTCATTCTGCACATTTTATTTTAAACAAGAGCTTTTTTCTTGTTCTTTAGAGCTGTCAGCACCTAATCATTAGGATTAATGAACACGCACAGAAACATTAGGTTTCCACCATTGCTGCTTTTTCTAAAGACAAAAAGAGAGAAGTATTCTTTCAGCTCCTGCTGATAGCGTCAGATGCTTGCAGATGCTTTATTTTTTCACCCCGAATTTCATTCTGCTTAGCTCTCCTAGCTCAAGGTTAACAGCTAAGCCACTATTGCAGCTAGCTGCAGAAGACTTGGCTTCCCAGCTACCAGATGGTATTCAAAGCATTTGGACTTGCAGCATTTCTAAAACAAGTTCCTTTTAATGCAGCTTACTCTGCTTTGCTGCAGTCCATGTTCTTCAGTATTTAAACCTTGATCCTTCTCAGATTGAGGTCAGTGGGAATTTTGCTACCAGCTCCGAGGGAGGAAGGGCTGGGCTGTAAGTTTGGAGTGCATGGCCTGGCCTTCCTCTCATTTGAAAAGCACAGCCTTATGCGCTGGATTTTGCTCTGTTTCCCTTTGTCTTATTGCGTTTTAATAAGGCAAGATTCCTCAGGAATTTGGGTTTTAAATGACCAGTAATGCTACCTGGAGCCAGCCGCGCTAATATGAGTCCTGCTAGCCAGCTTCCCTCCTGACCTGCACCGACCCTCGCTGTCTCCAGAACAGCCATGTCCCGTTTCCTCGAATTGTCTCACGGTTTTATGATGGGAACAAACACTCAGAACCACGAGGAGACATCTCCCAACCTATGAACCGGGACACTGCTTTGGTCATTGCTCCGAAAGGGGAAGAACGTGAGCTGCAGACTGCCTGGCTCCTCCTGCCACGCTCCCACCACCACAGCACAGCTCCCCTTGGCGTGACCACCGAGGTCTTCCTGCAGCTCCATTAACACACGCTCCCCACCGCCACCCAGAATCATCCCTAAATGCCAAAATGCCATTTTTTTTTTTTCATCCCATCGTGAGGGGGGATGACCCGGAAGTGTCCCTAAATGCCAAAGTGCCATCCTTCTGCATCCCATGATGGGGGATGACCCAGAAGTGTCCCTAAATGCCAAAACGCCATCGTTTTGCATCCCAACCTGAGGGGGAATGACCCAGAAGCGTCCCTAAATGCCAAAGTGCCATTATTTTGCACCTCATCGTGAGGGGGGCCGACCCAGAATCATCCCTAAATGCCCAACTGCCATCATTTTGCACCCCATCCTGAGGGGGGACGAGGGGAGCGCGGTGCCCCAGGGGCGGCGGGCAGCGATGGCGGTCCCTTGGGGGCCCGGCCGCCTCCTGAGGAGAAGGAAATGTCCGCCCCCGGGGCAGGGGGGTCGCGGCCTGAGGGCGGGCCGGGCCGGGCTGTGAGGAGAGGGCGCTGCGGGGCGGCCCGCCATGGCCGGCTGAGGGGAGAGGAGGGCGATGAAGGAGAGGACCGTGAGGAAGTAGAGGCCCCACAGCAGGCAGCGGGGACCTGCAGCGCAGCCCCTACCCCTTTCATTTATCCTCTTTCCCCTTCCCCCGCTCGTCTCCCCGCCGCGCCCGGCCCGGTGCCGCGCCTCGGGGCCGCGCTCGGCCGCCGGTTCCGCCTCCTCCACCGCCCCCCCCCCCCCGGCCGCCGCCATGTTGGATGGTGCGTGTGGGTGTCAAACCCAGCCAGAGGCGGCGGCGGTGGCCGGGCACCGGGACATCGCGACACCGCCACATCGCGACACCGCAGCCCCTTCCCCGCTACCCCCTCAGCACGCAGCGCCAGGTCAGTGCGGGAGCCGCGGGTTGTGCGCGGGGGGCGGCGGAAGAAGCCCCCCGTTTTTCCTCCCCTTCTCTCCCACCCCTCCGTTTCCCCCTCTCCCCGGAGCCTTCTCCCCTTCAGCCGCGGGGACCCGGGGGGGGGGGGAGGGGGGGGGGTTGGGGTGCGGTCAGGGCCCCCCCCCGGGGGCTGCGGGGCCTCCCCGCGGCGGGGAGCGGGGCCCGGCGGTGGGGTTAGGGCCGGGCCGGGCCCTGCCGGGGGGTGGGCGGCTGGGGAGGGGCCCGTCCGTCCGTCCGTCCGGGGGTCTCCGGGGGGGGGGTGGCGGCGGCGGTGGCAGCCCCCCGCGGGGCCGGGGCGGCCTTTGTTGTCTCCATTAGGTCGCTAGCAACAGTTCCTGGCCATCATGGCAGCCCCGGCTGCGAGCAGGAGGCACTGCCAGGAGCTGCCGGGAAAGGTGACTGCGCCCCGGGGCCGCCCCCGGGCCGGGAACGGTGTGGGGGAACCGCTGGGGGGGACCGACCCCAAAACCCCCAGACCCCAAAAGCCCCGACCCCAAGACCCCCCCAGACCCAGCCCTCAGCCCCGCTCCCCCCTCGGCCCCGCATCCCGCTGAGGGGCGCCGAGCCCGGGTTCACCAACGCATGCGGAATGCTGCTCTCATGTATTTTATTTTTTAAATCCATTTGAGATTTTCCTTTTTTTTTTTATTCCCCATCTTAACGCCCTGCCCGCGCTAGATCTGATGCTACGGATCGGTCTCGAGCACTTAGCGTGCCGTATTAATCGGTATCGCAGCTGTGAATTGTATTTGCACGGGGATTATTGCAGGCTGCCAACAATGAGCCTTGCCGATTTTAAAGCTGCGAGGCGTATCGATAGCAGATATTTGGTCTCGATTTTATTTGGCCAACGGGCGTGTAACGCTTCCCCCCCTCCCCTTCCCCTTCCTTATCGCTGATCTGGAAAGCTGAGTTGTATTTAAAATCCCCACGAATTGGACGTGCTGCTTTTTGTTATTTTTTTCTAAGCAAATGCCCCGAATCCTGCGTTTTCACCAGGAGATACAGAGTACTTGTTCTGATTGCTAAGCCATGTTGCGGGTGTTGCAGACTGTGGAGACTGACTTTAGGAGTTCAAAATGCAAATCAGGCCACAAGGTTCAGTTTTATTATTCTCTCCACTGTAATACATATTTTATGGTAATATGGAACTCTTGCATAATTCTGTATTGCTGTGTTTTATGCAAGACAAGGTCAGAGAAAACTGGATTGCTAAGGTTTAAAATATAAGATGTCAGAACGATTTTTAATTAAAATACAAATACATCATAACGATATCTTCAGCAAAATAGGGCCTGTTTAGGAAGTGCTTCTAAATATGTTTGTCTTGGCTGATTCCCAGATACATTATTTCCAAACAGGCTCACGTATAGTGTTTCATTGTGAAGAATCACAACTTCTGATAAATTTTCTCTTGCAAACTCGGGGTCACGGTAAACTAGCTAGACAGAGTTTTAAAGATAATCTGCTGTATATTAAATATTTAACCACGTTATCAAAAATTACCGAGTACAAATTAACCATGAGTATGCATTCCTGAAGACGGAGTCTGATAAGGCTGAGCTGACGGCAAGTTATACTTCAGGAAGTTTGACTTGCTGCTGCTGATTGCAACTTCCTTGATGTCATAAAGCAACTATGCGGCATCATCCTGCCGTGACGACGGTTCTCCTAGGGTAGCAAACTTCTCCGTGTGCTGACAGCTGAAAAATAACGCCCGCCTTTAAGAAATGAAGATTCTTGCAGGTTGGACCTCTCTGTTTAGGAAGAAGAAAAAAAAAAAAAGAGGAAAAAAAAAAGACCTGTTCCTTAGGTAGGAGGTAGATAGCTTTGGGTAGTAATTGGGAAAGAAAAGGCTTATCTAGAAGTTGCCTTGTTGTCCTGTACTAGTAGGAGAGCCCTGATCTGAGCCCTGGCTGTCAGGTGCCCTGGATGGTAGTGCTCGTGGTGTTTTTCACGTCCATTATTCTCACAGTCACTTTTAATGAATAGTTGACAAACATCTGATGTCCAGTGCAAGCTGTATAATGCAATGAGCATAAATAAATTGTGCTTGTACTGACCGCATCGTTATTTACATAACTGGTTAATCATGCTAATTTCATTCCAGCTGTCAGACATTTGATTGCTTTAAAACTTGGAGCTTTTGAGAAGCCTCAAATCTTGGATCGCTGCTGTAAAATGCCAAAGGCCTAATTTGTTACTTCATAAAAATGCTGATAGTCTTGCTGGGTAGAGAAATTGGTGCTTTTTTTTTCTTTTTTAAGGAATCATTAGATTTTAATCTGTCTTAGGAGAAATACGTTACCGAATAGCTATGATATTCGTGATGTTGCTCTTCATGGGTCTCATGTGTAGGAGGGGGAAGTGGCTGTTGGTTTTGCCTGGCCGAGAAGACTGTGAGTTACTTTGAAATCTTTGTGTAATGACTGGTACTCAGGAAACAACTTCCTAGTCTTCCAGTGCCATATTTGCAGCTTGCTGAATTGTCTCTCGGGATCTTGCTAATAGAAAATGAAAGGTGTCTGGTTTGTATGAATGCCTGTAATGTTCTTTTCCCCCCTTTGCCTTGCTCTCATCTGTGCAGGGAAAATATCGAAACGTACTAGTGTCCTGCTGTCTTAAGTGCTTCAAAGAGCGGCTTTTTTTTTTTTCTTAACGAGCCTAGCTGCTCGTTAAGAAAGCATGAGACACCGTGGAGGAGAACAACATGCGTGCTGTCCTTTAGAATAAAACCTCCTAGTTCTAATTGTAGGTCTGCTAGCATTGCCATACGTCAATTTGGTTGCATACTGCTACGTGCTGAATAGCAGACCTTACAAAAAATCGCAGCATTAATCAGTCTTGATGGCTGGGATGGGCTTGCTTTCCTATTCTGTGGGGTGAAAAATAAATTTAGAATGCTTGTATAACAGAATAAGTGAACTCCCAGGCCGTAAGCTTCAGGATGAATCTAAAACTACACGGCCGTAGCAGTTGAGCCTCTTGAGGGGTGATGCAGGAGGCAGAAATTTGTAGAAAGTTGTTATTGGCTTATTTAACGTCTTGCAAATGACATTTTGGCTTGGGTTTTCAAGTGTGGGGTGTGATTTTTTTGAAGGTGGTCTAAACTGTTGATGAGGCAAAGTAGTTTGCAAGTGATTAGAAGTTGTATTTAGTTTCTGAAGAGAGGGAAAATTAAATTACTGAGACTGAGTTCCATCAAACTGTACTGCACATGTTCGGAGTTACCACGTGAAGTTAAATGCATGTAAATATCTCAGATTGGAGTTTGTGTGAATGATTATACTAATCAGAAAATTAATATTGAAGTATTTTAGTGTTTTCTAGCCCCAACACCATTGCATTTTTATATGGAAATATTCAAATTTTTTCATTTTGGTAAGACTATATTTAGTGAAATGCTTTTCTTCAGTATAGGTAATTATCAGCCCAAATATTTTGGTGTAGCTGCCAAAACCGAACTTAAAAATTGATCCCAGCCCCAACGCCCTGCACGGCGTTAATTGTTAATAGTGTGTCTATCTGTTCTCATGTCACCCAGGGCTGTTAACATAAATGCCTCTATCTCGTTCCTCGCCTAGCTCGCGTTCAAGGTCAGACGTGGTCCGTTCACGCTGCTTATGCCTTGGCTGCACAGTGACTTGAAAAAGCCGGCTCTTTCCAGGTGGGGAAACATGAGCAGGGCGCGGAGCAGAGCCCAGCACCAGCAGGTCCCCGCTGGCAGCGTGAGCACAGCTGGCTCCAGCCGCGCGGCTGGGGGAAACCAGTCCCGGCCCAGGGCTGGCGGCATCTCGGCCTCGCAGGCTCTCCTTATCTTGGCTTTATGGTGGAGGTGGCTGGGTAAAGTTCTCAAAAATCTCAGACTCAGGAGTTTTGTTGTCCTGTTGTGTGCGGTTTATTTTCGTTCCATTTCATAATTTTCCTTCCACGGTCAGGAACATAGGTCCCTCAACTGCCTAAAGTAATTAGTGGAAATTCTTGCGTGAGCTCTCTTCTGATATATGCGGTTCTCTTCCACGGCGTTGGCTGCTCCCGTCTTTCCTCCAAGTGCTGTTTTATTAATGTAGTCTATAGTTGCTGAGTCTTCAGTCATGTAACTGTGTAATAAATACCAAATTTACAAGGCATGAAAAGCAGAATGGATTCGGAGGGTGGCCTAGACGGGAGAGCGCTTGAATGCAGTCTGTTTCTATAGAAATGGTACAAACCTGTCTTTTGTCTTCTCTATCTCCTCCTCTATCTCCACATGCTTTCTTGCCACCATAATTACCTTGCACTTTGCACACATATGCATCTGTTTTAGTGCCTGTTTAAATAGCAGTCCCAGTTCCTGTCTCCAGTAGGGTCATATACACGTTTCCCATGGCTCAGATTTGATCACCTTTAGACCCAGTGTTTTCGTGTGTGTTTCTTTTCCAATGGAAATTTCTGTTCTCACTCCTTACAGTAAAACAGTAATCTGTGAATCACTTGCTTTTTTTAGTCTTACAATGCATCATTTAACATTTTTTTTTTTCAAATTGAGCCATACCAATCCTTTTTTTGAATCTTCAAGCTGCTTAAAAACATTCTGGGAACCTTACCTGGAGATGTTTTATGCCTGTTCCACAAGACAAATCAGAAGACCAGCTTGCCTCGGTGGTTGTTCCGTGTAGCCGTAGCTAAACTCGCGGCCACTTTCTTGGCCTGTTTTTTCCGAAGTGACTACTTAGGGACAGGCAGCGCAGTCAGAGGATCGTGGACAAAATGCCACGTCTGTTTCCGTGGAGAAATTCAACAGCCAAACTTTGAGTTCACCTCACTTGTGAAGACGTTCCTGCAGTTTTGAAGATGTCACTTATGTAACGCAACGTCTCCTAAAAATCAGGCCGGTGGCTTTCATTATTTAAGAAGCAGAGACACAAGTGGAGTGAGCTCTGTACTCTGTGTGTTGGTCTCTTCGGGCTGGTTGAGTTCTGCCACGGTGAAATCCCCCAATGTACGTCGTGCCCATGCTAGTTAGAACTACGAGCATGGGTGACAGAGGTGCTAATGATGCTAGGGATGCTCTGTTTTTTTCCCCTTTACTTGGTTTGAAATCATATTAATTTCTAGCTTTAACATCAATTTGGTAGTTTCTGAACCTTTACAAGGGCAACGGTCTTTTCATAGCTTTGCTAGAACAAAGACATTTTAAGAATCTTAATAGAGAATCGTATAATCTTATTACAACTGCTCCTGACTGTTTAAATCACTTCCTTGTACTTAAATAACAATCTGTCACCAGCTATTTCTTGATTGTATTTTTTGTCAGATGCAATTTATCCCCCTCTGTGTTTTTGTTATATTTTTTTTTCTGATTGTGCAACCCTTAGGTTGGCAAGCAGTTTCTTTCTCAAACAGTTCTTCTGACTTCATTGGGACTAATCGCATGAGTAATTGCTCACTGGTGTAAGGGTTGTGCAGTTCACAAATAAGACCTTTGTTTGTTGGACCTCACGGACAAAAAAAACACTAAAATAATTGGTATATGGTTCTGATATTCCTTAGGGAAAGGCAAAACAAAGTATTTTTAAAGGCAACTTCCTCCCCTGAGACAGCAGCATGAAAGATTCCCTTAAACGTCTTTGCTTGCAGATGGGAAATCTGTACTCGAGTGGCCAGTTGTGTGTTGCTAACTGGGTGAACTGGCCCAAGCGATGGTTTGGTTTGGCCATTCTCCTGACGATTGTTACTCTTTTTTGAGCAGTGAGGATTTTCTCAGCCAATTCTGTTGACCCAGTTGCCGGTGCTGCTGCCTTTCCACTAAGATTCAGCCCTGGACAAGGGAAGAGGCTTGTGACAATAGCAGTAAGACATAGATTTTTTTGATCAAGCCTAATCCCTAACCCTATAAAATCAGCAAAAATTTAAGATCGTTAATGAATCCTCATCCTTCACTTCTAAGTAGAACTATTTTAATGTGCCTGCCCGTCCTCTGATTGATGGCCAAGCAGAGGGCACTTTGTCATGTGCTATGTGTAAAGGAAAGCACTCGAATTATTATTTGAAAAACTTCAGCGTTTTTAATTATTCAGTTAGCTAATTAATCAGCGAAACGCTTTCCAGTTTGTGACATTGCTGGAGAGTGAACAGTAATGTCAGTTTAGAGAGAGATCCTGAATCGTGCATATCCAGCAGCTTGCAGATCCAGGGAAGATCTGGTGAATCTTTAAAATGCTCGTACCCAGGTATTTGTTTCATCATTTGATAAAAACCTCTTTGTATAATAACCATTTGAAAGCATAAGACTTGCATCTGTTATCTCACGAAATATTTGCTTTCCAAGCAAATACTGGCTTATTGCATGGTTTTATTGTAATGATCGCTTCTTGCAGTATTTTTATTATTATTTTTAAAGGGCTTGAAAGAGATGAGAAGTGTTACTATTCCTTTGCTGCTGTTGCTGAGCAGCCTTCGTGCAAGTTAAACTTTGTCTACTGATTTGGGAGAGCATTTCTCAGAAAGTAAAGATAATGCCTCGGTTGGAATGCTTTTAGATAAACAGCGTAGGTGACACCAAGTACTTTTCTTGTTAGAGATATGCAAAGAGAGTTCAGGAATCAATACTTAATATTACAGTTGTAGTTTTTGAGAATCTCTACAATATTCTGTATATTCTTAAAGCCGAAATTTTTATGTGCTACTCAGAAGAACAGGAAGACTGTCATTGCATTGGACCGTAATTACGCAGCCCATTTTTTAGTACTTTTTCAGCAAGACAACTGCTTTCTGATGATTTTTTTTTTAAAAAGATTGTTACCTGGGTGACCCGTCTAAAAAATATTTGTGTTTGTATGTTTACTGGCTCTCTAGGGAAGATTTAATAAGGAAGTAAAGTACAGGAATGTTTATAATAGTTTTTATTTGGTTTTCAGAATTCTTAAATTTTAGGGAAACCAAAGAATGAATGCTTCTGTGACAGCAAAATCACTTGAAACTTTTCTCGCAGAGAAGCGCTGAGGTATATCCTCAAAGGATGCGAGGGTTTTTTTTCAGTCTGCAGAACTGCTTAAGTGTTGCATTTAAGATGTACAAATCGCTGACCCCTTTGTGAAACACGGAGACAGTCTGAAACGTCTGGCTTTGGTACGTTTGACTACCTAGTGAGTAATCTCCTTTTGCCTAGCCGGATGGTTTGAGCACACTGCATAGTATAATTGACATTTTTGTGTCTATCTTCCAACGTACAGAGTCTGCTTATTTTTAATTTCACAATAACTTGGATGGATGATGCCTCCGAGAGAGTGTTTACGCGTGCTTTAAAAGGCACAACGTGGCACGTGTCTACCTGCAGCTGTGTAATGCTGAGAGGTGCTCGTGGTGGTAATTCTGCGCTTACGTTGCAGGCTGCTGAGCCGGTGAAGACGTAAGGAATGGCAGGACAGTCCTGTGGGCCGTCTTCAGCAGCCTGGTTTTAGTACGCTTCCTGAGGGGTTTCTGTTCTGCAGTTTATGGCTCAGATCAAGCAGAGGAGGTGAGCGTGTGCTTCGCTTGGAACATATAAGGGGTCTCTTGATGTGGGGCTGGTCACTCACTTGCTGACTACGGCCCGTTGGTTTTTGTAGGGTGAGCTTTCCAGGTGTAAATGGAAGAAGCAGGCGTGAACATCCTGAATTCAGAAGTGTCTTTGCTACGTACGTGCCAGCACAAAGTTGTGTCTGGGTGCCTTGGGACGGAGCCAGATTTTTCATGGCTTGGGGTTTTTTTTTGGTCAGCTTGGATAGTGTATGTAATACAGTGTCTTTCCTGTCTCTGGGAATGCTGATTGTTAGCTTTATTTTACAAAGGGATTTCTTTTCTTCTAGTTCAGAAGAAAAACGAACTCTAACGGAGGAGGGTCAGTGCTTGATTGTCCTTTCTCTTAGCTTGTGCTTTACAGAAAGGCTTAAATCCGCCACCGGGACTGACTTTGTTGTCCCTCCAGAGCACAGCGGGTGGCGGTGGCAGGCAGGTGGGACCCGGCGGTAGCGCTGTGACTTTGGGGATGCTGCGCTCCGGGTAAGGGCAGGAGGGAAGCACGCTGCTGTCACCTGCCTCCGGGTTAGCTCACGGGGACCTTTCACCACGAAGCGAACTGGTGAATTACATCTATTTCTATATACGTGTGGGTCTGCAGACGTGTGTATAAACCGGACCTCCAGCTGATCAAATTTATAATGGCGATGCTGCTGGCGCAAGCAAAGCCTTACAATTAAGAACACCTCCAGTGCCCATCAAATGCGCTAAACGGACGTGTCTTTAAATGCCTCGAGCCTTGTGCTCCCTGAGACCGGGCTTGTGTTTTGTCACAACTGCTGTTGTAGCTGTTTTAATAAAATACGGTGACTTTCCCATTTTCTCCTTTCATGGGAAACCAGAGTAAAAGAGAATTAAGCACCGCCTGCTGCTTGCATGCTAAACAGATGCAAATGAGAGTCCCCTCCCTCGCCATTACACCCTCCCTCCTTACGGGTTGCCACATTGTTTTGAAGAAAGCAGTTCCATTGCCAACTCCCAGCCCAGAGGGCAGGTGAGAGGAAAAAATCCCTGATTACAGCGCAGTGATTAACATATCTTTTTGAGTTTGTAATGTCATCATTTTTGCAGAAAACAAGGTTCCAGGAGCTTCAGAGAGCAGAGGGTTGTCAGAAAGGCAAACATCAAAGTGGAAAGAAGAGAGTTTATTTAAAATATAGTAGAAAGACTTAAAGCATTCATGCTAACCTATGAGAGCTATTAAAAATTTAAAAAAAAAAGCCTTTGAAGCTAAGCATTAAAGATTTAATAGTATTAATTGAATTAAGCCGTGGGAGTTAAGGATATGTAGACACATGTGTGAGTGTATGTATTTGAAGACATTATCTGTGTTAAGGAAGCTGAGTTACTGAGTGTTGAATTAATTGTACTCGGTTTATAAAGGCTACCTTAACAAAACACTTTTTATTCTTGGACTTAATTAGAGTAGATACCATTATAACTGAAAGTGTAAACAACAGTGCAATGTACTCACGATCATTTTAAAACCTGCTGTGAGGCAGAGACGACCAGACTTGGCATACCTGAACAAGGCAAAACAAGCAAGGTAGTTTCTAATCCACAGTTTGAATGTCATTTTGTTCCTTTATATTGTTAAGTCTGTTTTTTCTTTTTTTCCCCCTTTTTTAAAAAAGAATAAATACCTTTTCCTTTCACTTGTGAGAACGATAACATAAGACTCTTGTACTCAACAATAATAGGGTGCTTCTTACCCCCATGATACCCTGCCTGTAGTCCTAGCCGCAGGAATGGGCTTTTTTTTTTTTTTTGGTAGTTGTACTTTCATGTTTGTCAGAAATGTATTTTCTCCAAAGATCAACTGATCCTGGGAGCCGTTACCTTTCTTATGTTCAGAACTTAGCACTGTTGGGAAGACTTCTAGCTGCACAGAGAAGGTGGTCCCTCCATAGCTTTGTAAACAGATAACAAAGAAAAACCTGAGTCAAGTCTGTGGTGCTCTAACAATTCCAGTAGCCTGGTGTCGAGGGAACAGTATGTCTTCTGGTTTTATTTATTTATTTATTTTCTTTACAAACTGAAAACTCAGTTTCAGACTTACCCGACTTCAGCGTTAACAAGCAGGGGAAAGCCAGGTCCGCGTGTCGTTTGCAGAAAAATGAGCATTGAAAGCTTCTCTCAAGAGTACAGGCGGCCTGGCTCAGGAAGCTGATGTCTGGAGGGGAACACCAGCAGCACCAGCGGACAGGATTTGATTGGCACGGAAATACCGGCGTGTAGAGACACTACCAACCTCGTCAAGAGGTGTAACGAAATCGAGGGTGATCCTAATACATTCATTTTTCCTCCTTCAGGAAGATGGTTGCTGACAGCGTAAGGCGGGTTGTTTGAGCTCTTCTTGCGGCAAATGTAGTTACTAAATGATTCAGCATGATGCTGTACCCACGCGTTTTAGCAGTATTGATGAATTCATTACCCTTCTGTGAGCTGATGGATGTTAATGGGCTAGAATTTCTGTGCATTTGGACTAGATGGAATGCGCTTGGAAAAAAAAAAAGAGAAAATGGAGTGGGTGAGTTTTTAAGTCACTTTCTTGTTCTGTTTATGAATCTAAAGAGAGTGCTTTTAATAATTTGCATTAAAAAAGTGGTTAAAAGAATAATCCACAGGGCGATGCAGGCACTATGGGCTATGCAGACAGTAGTATTACGCAGTAGTTTGCTTAAAAAACAAGTCTCGAGCTGTAATCAGCTGTGTCAGAACTATCAGAGACTTGACTTTTGGATTACATGCGGTAGGTGTTGTCCTCTGCCTTTTGGACTCCTCACAGGGTGTGTGGAGTCCTGCTGACGCGTACAGAATTGCTGGATGCGGACTATCAAAGTGAAGAGCCTATAACATGTTCTCTGCAAGAGCTAACAGCAAGAAAGTGACCTTTAATAGTGAAACAGGCGCAGATGCTTTTTAGTAACAAGTCTTTGTCATCTTCTTTGAGAAGAGCAAGCTAATTCCCACTCAGACAATTTTCCATCTAAATGTCCAGAGCAGATAGGAGAGTAGGTAGGATATTGATGCTGAAGGATGGATTCTGAAACCTTGAGGAATCGTTACAACAGCTGGAAATCGGTGCATATCTGCATGGGAGAATGTGGGATTCACTGCTATCTTCAAGCCAGATTTTTTCTTTCTAATTCCACAATAATCAACAAAATAAAGATAATAAATATTTGCATTTGGGAATAGGCTGATCCTTATTAATGTATGAACGAAGCAAATAGAAAGTATCGTAACAAGGAAAAATCAAGTGAGTTGATTTTATTTTTTTGTCTTTTAGTCATTCACTTCCGTCAAAGATGCACTTAGAGCTCAAAGTCAGGAACCGAGGTAGCGCAGAAGCAGAGCAAAACGACTAGCAGTGCTTGCGAGTGCTGCTCCTTGGGAAGTCCAACCCAGCTAAATCCAGGCTGCTGCTGCTGGGCTCGCTGCGCCCGCTCCTCTGGCTGCACGTGCTCTCTGCCGGGCAGGGCTCTTGGGGTGGGATTGCTTTTCCTGCTCTGGTGGTGATGCTAGGAACATTAGTCAGTTCCGGTAGGAAGACAGGGAGGAGGTAGGGTTATTTGAAATGTATTTTGGCAACTTGAGTGGTGAGTACAGTACGAAAAGATTAGGAGGAATAAGAGGGAAAGATGGACTAATGTTATGGGACAGATAGCTGAAATCAGTCTGTAAGAAGGGCAGGAGCCGGATTTTAACATGTTGGCCAGTTTTGGAGAACTAGAGGACAATTTTCTGTGGCTGTCTTCAGCTCTAAACAAAATGAGTGAGTCTTGCTGTTAGCAGCAGCTAGGTGGTACAGGAGATTTCCCAGAAAATCCACCGTTTGCAGTTCTTACGTTTGTTACCTGTTGAAGGCAAGTCCCAGGATTAAACTCATTGTTGCCAGCAATTTGGGCTTCAAGGCGCAGCTTTACATTTCGCCTCGTGAAATGTGACCGTAGGTTGCTGTTGAAATTAATGTTACTTCCCTTATTTGTACTTCAAAGGCGTTAGAGTGACCTTGGCATTAATCAGTTGGGTGACCCGATCTGCCAGAAAACCCAGCTGGGCCGATGCGCTCCCTGAGCCCATTCACACCGCCTGCAGCAGTGGCGCGAGGGGCAGAGGTGGCTTGGGGCAGGACGGCAGCTTCCAGGAGCCGTGCTCAGCCTGCACCACGTCCTCAGTTCTCCGTGAGCGCGGCTGCTGACAGCACAGCCCAACCAAACCCCCCAGTTTTGGCCAGAAAGCTCCTACAGCAGCACGCACGGAGGATTTTAGGATGCAAGTTTCCCACTTTTGAATTTTCTACCAGCTTGATTAGTGGTGAGCACACACCTGCACGTAGCTTAATCTCTGAAGACTGAAGTAACCTCACGTTCGTTGTCACCAGTTAAGTTACAGTTGAAATAAGACCCCGGGTTGATGTTTCAAGTTGAGTGTGCGAGTAGGGTGAGTGTGAGGGATGGCACTAGAAGTTGCACGCTGTGAATGGGCATCGATGAACGTAAGATATTAAGATATTAAAGATATTTAAGAAATTAAATCAACCACCTGTTTCTTTACAGGCTTGTAGTTTGTGTTAGCAGCCCGTGCACTTAACAATTTTAATTGGAAAAAGAAAAAAAGAGTGTCTTGGACATACAAACAGTTAGGGCTTTGCATCTCTCGCTGTTCTTTGAACAGTTTTTTTCATTAGAAATTCATGTTGCAAGGTAAAAGTATTAATTAGTCTCTCGGCTTCGAGCAGTGGTAACACGGGGAGTTAAACTGATGTTTTTCCCTGCTCTGTGTCATGATGAGCATTTGCCTTTGGCCTATTGAATTTATTAATGTGGTTGCATGGCTGTGGTGTGTGGGCGGATAGGAGAAACTGCTCATGGTGACGTCTGCTTCGTAGTAATAAAGTGCAAGCTGAATGGAGTTAATGAAATCTTTGTGTAATTGTAAGCAGCGAGTACCTTCTCAAAATACCGGGTCTGATGGGTGAGCACAAATACGTAAGATTACAGTTGTTCTCGTCAGTTGAATCTTAAAATTGCAGGGCTACAAAATGTTAGCTACACGCTCAGTTCTCACACGATTGCGAGCTTTCAGATTGGAGTATTTGCATCTCCTCTGCTGTTGGAGCTGATCTGTCAGGGCTCTGAGCTGCTGGAAGAGAAGATAGGATGGCTTCCCTTTGGCAGTCCCCTGTCACCCACTGAGCAGTCTAAGAGTCGAGGCTGGACTTTTCTAATCAGTAATAGTCTACGGCACAGCCTCTGGCAAGGATATCAGTTATCTTGCTCCTTTATTCCAAAAGGAAAATGTGAAAAGAGAGAAGTGTCTCCCACTGTCTTTAATTCAGTTGAAAATGCGACTCGACATACCTGGTGGTACACTGAGTTTATTTCAAATTGTTACTTTTTATTTTAAGGCATGCATTGGGTGATTTTTTTCTCCTCTATTACTGAGAATAAAAGATGAAGTGCTTTCATTCAAGTAGGTAATCCCCAGAGAACAAATTCCTTTGGAGAGTTCGGGTAGGTATTTTCGCTGCTGTGTTGGATTAATTTGCATTTAGAATTTCTGGTTCAGTGCGCAGTGGCTTGACCTTGTGCTGTTTTGTAATTCTGCAATATTCTTGTACTTATTACACACCCAGCGCTCGCTGTATCGCTACCGAAAAATAAACAGCGATCTGCTGCATAAAATGCAGCTAGCACTGTCGGTGACACTTGACCTAGCCAGAGAAGGAGGAATGTGTTATTTTTAAAGAGCTGTTGTCGAAGCTTGTAATCCTAAAATTAGACCTCCAGCGCAGGTCGGATTTGGATCGTTTGCCCTGATCTGCACGACTCTTGCCGAGGCTCTCCCTGCTCGCAGCGCTTCAGAGCATCTCCCACGCTGCCGGCGATTCCAGCTGTGGCGATTCCAGCTGTGGCAATTCCAGCTGTGCCATGGGCTTCCAGGGCGCCTGGAGCTGCCAAAGTCACAGCACCAGCAGCCACCTGGGCAGGTCCTGCTTCTGGTAGCTCTGCCGTGCTCGGCTGTGCAGTGAAGTCCCCGGATTTCTGCCCCGTGCCCCCTTTCTGTAGGCTGAGCAAGGAGCTGAGCTCCCCGCTGAGCTCCAATCCTGCCCTCCTGATTTAAATAGACGCGTAGTAAGGAAAGGTGGTAGGGATAAAAGGCAAATTTGTGTCTGTAAATCTGCTTTACGGCGAAGTGGCCGTGCAGGCAGGACTGAGTTTCTCTCTGTGGATCTGGGGCATGGCTGTAAAATCAGCGCAGAATCAAACCTCAGCATTGATGACCGTGCCCAGATTTGAAGGAGGGTATCTTTCAGCGTTAACTCTTCATTTAAAGAAATCATTTGGCCACCTGCTGTCTGTGAAAGCTGACCTTGTTCTCTCATTTGTAAAAGAGGGTGGAAAGCTTCCAAAACTTTTAATTTTGAGCCATTTCCTCTTCTCAGAAATTAACCGAGGAGGACAAGCGTTTAAACTGTGTAAAATGGCAATTAAACCTTTCTTCTGGAGTTAACCCCGTTCTCCAAACCCTTTGCCAATCTATGTTTGTAATTCATTTCCTAAATAATTTTGAAGGTTAAAGACGGGCATTGATGGTAATTTCAGCGTCTTCATTTCACTGTTTGATTCACATGAATTGCTGTTTTCTCTGCTGCACAATAGCAAGAGGGAGCTAATAAGTGTGCTACTTGTTGGCTTTTCTGCGTAGTGCCAAGCTCCTTTGCTTCTCCTAGCGCTCTTCTCCAAGGCATCACAAAGTACAGTCGCCTCTCTTCCTGTCTGGTGTCGGGAACAATGTTTGCATTACAGTAGGATATTTCACTGCAGGCAGTATGATAGCCTTCTGGTCTGCAGTTGTTCTATAAGAATTATTTATGAATAGGAAGAAAGTATGTGAAAGAGTTAACTGAATTTGAAAATTTCTCTAGCGCTGTGGGATCCAGTATAGAAAAAGTGACAGCAAAGACATTTGTTGTCATGTTGTTATATTCCTGAATTTTAAATAAAGCCTTATGCTTCATTTGTCAATGATTCCTGGTTCCTGTTTGTGGAAAATAAAGCTCTCTAAAAGCAGTTTGGATTTGTCCGCGTAACAAGCTACCGTAAGAAGCCTAGGGTAGGAATTTAGAGCACCAGGCAATGCGAATCCTTTCTCGTTGCCAGAAGCAGAAGTTGACTTAGTGTGACGGTTGGGGATGTGTTTGCGTGTGTGCTTTTTGCTCCTTGCAGGTGTGGTGTGAGTTTCTGTCTGTCTGGGGGAACTTCTCCCTGAGTCAGCACTGGCAGTGCTTTCCTTTAGCATGGTTCCTTGCAGGCTGGCAAGAGGTGAGCTCTGTCCAGGCCCTGGCTGCTCCGATTTACCCTGGACCACAGGTCCCTGAGGATCGCCTGCCTCTGCCACCCCGACATCAAGGAGAGCAGATCCCTGGCTCTTTGTGCGTGCTGGATCTTGGAGGTAAAGCATCAAGAGCATAAAGCACAGGGGTAAAGCTTCAAAATGTGTTGGAACTTCCCTTGGCTGCTTCGGCACGTCTTGGGCAGCAGAGGCTCTTGGTGGCTTTGCGGGGTTTCTGTTTCCTGTGCAGTCCTTTGAAGTCGTAGGTGGATGCAGATATCCCAGGTGGTGCTTGCCTCGTGCAGACCCGTTCGGTGGCACGGGGGGCTTGAGGCAGCCTGCCTGTGCCGTCCTGGGCACCTGCAGGGGCTGTTCGGGGCCGTTGGGGTGCTCCTTCTGGTGGTGGCCAGCAGAGTCTCTGTGTAATCGCAGTGTGAATCTTAGAGTGAAAGCTTGCAGTTACCTTTCCATGTATTCCGTGGAAAGGGGCATTTTTCAAGGCAGATTGACATCTGTGGTGACTGCCTGAAAATCACAAAAGAACGGCTAACTAACGCACGTTACAAGTCAGATTAGACATTTGCTTTATATATTCTCTAATACTTAAGTAAAATTTTACACGAATTTCTGGCAAACTTCTTACATGTAGTGTTAATTTTCACCCTTTTTCTTGCCCACTTGATGTGAAAGGCTTTTCATATGTTTCTGGTCCATGCCTAGCTGGCCTGTGTATATATTTACGTTCAGGCTCGAAGTGAAGGGCATTTTATCAGTGCAGACAAACCCCGGGCTGAGTTTTGCATTCCTGAGATCTGAATGGATTCTGCTGAAAGTCTGTATATAGGTGGATTTGTATGGCTGCTGCTTTGAACTAAGTTTATTAAGGACTTTGTGGCTTGGCCTTATTTCTGAGTTAGTCTCAGCAAATTAAATATGGTTTCCTCATGTAGATTTCGCTTAGTGAATTTAATCTCTTGTGAGAGAGCTGTTGAGAAGAAGTTCAGTCAAGAATTCCTCCTGTCTGCGCACCGAATCTAAAAGAGCACCACGAGAATTCATCAGGATTATTCGTGGAGGGCAAAGGAAATTAGGTATTCCCCTCCAGATAACCCTTGATAGCACGGGGAAGCTTCACTCTGTGGTCTACAGCATTGTGCGTTTCCTTTTCTATCTATTTAAAGATGACAAGTTAGTTATAAAACAGAGAAAATGTCTGAGCAGGGGGGAGAAAGCTTGGAAGGCTCGCCTAAGCCAAGCAAGACAAAAGATCTCCACCTTCCCCTCTCTGCTTAATCTTTCGAAGACACCTGCCCGAGCTGATGGTGCTTTTCCTGCTGTCGGCCAGGGACGGTGGCGACAGTCAACGGGTCTTGCTTTCTGCTGTCTTTGCAACTCTAGCGTGAAAACTGCAAACCCGGATTTTTGCTGAAGCTGCAGGAGCATTGTACTTCCTTGTGGTTTGTTGTGAGATGGTAATTCACCGAGGTCTCTGAGAACATCCAGACTTTCTGTGTATGGTTTTGATCATGCATTTGGAATGGATTCTCGCTTTTATGTAGGAAGGGTAGTAGGCTTTTTGATCTCTTTAACTATAATATGGGCTTGCGGACCTGCACCCTGATTGTGTGAGGGTTTAGGTTGTGACTGTGATGATTCTTTGGTTATATTTATTCCGTTAGCCAAAGTTGGTGTCGTTTAGGACTGGCATTTGTTTCCATGTACTGTAAAATTCACCTTTCTTATATTGTGTGTGGTATTAAAGTGATATTTTCAGAAGCTTATGAAATTAAAGCAAGTAATGAAGCACACTTTTCTTTTTCTCTGGTCATGGATGTACATCTAACTGAGGCACTTAACTGTATAGTGCACTTTTAAAGGTATTTTGTGAGGCCTCTCATCCCTGGCCTTTAAAGAAACATAATTCTGGTAAGCTAAGAGTGTTTTTCATAAATTCACAGTTGGTTAAAAGACGGGAAGCAGGGTGAGGGATGAAAGCTCAGTTCTCACAGCAAAGGGCTATTTCCAGTGACGTGTCCTGCCAGAGCTCAGTGCCCTTGCAAGTGCTCCCTTTTCCAGTTAATTTCTAAATATTGAAGTGACCAAATCAAAGCCAAGCAGTTAAATTTAAGAAGAATCCTGATTAATTGAAAGGAAGGAAGAAAGACTGAGAACTGTTTGAGTGATAAAATACACGAATGGAAGCGTAAGTGAGGCATGGAGAGACGGCAGGGTTGGTTGGAGACCTGCAGCAGCTTCCAAAAATTAAACCTCAGAGCTCAGGGGATGTCCAGTTTCCATAAAACCATGAGTGGCATAAAGAAACCGAAGGTGACTTGTTCTTAAAAAGCGTGCCCCCAGTCTACAACACGGGGAACAAACATCCAGGTCCACCACGATGTGATGGGAGCGCTGGTTTGTGCTGGCTGAGCGCGCTGCCACGTAGCTCGCTGGGCAGGCAGTGGGATTTAAAGCAACTCCAAGAAGGATTGGCAGGGCCTTGTAGATAAGTTACAAGTCCAGGCAACATCAATGTTCTTTTCTCATCCTCTTGACATGAGGATTTGTGTCTGAGGGCTTGATAAGACTTTTTTTTTTTTTAATTATTTACCTAGTTCAGGGCGTACCCTAACTTCAGTGGAACAATAAACTCCTGTAGCTCATTGGGCTCGTTCTGCCGTAGCTCAGCTCGCTCAGTTGCTTTCCAGGAAGGATGCGTGCCTTTGGACCGAAGAAGTCTTTGTAGAGCTGCGTGTTGTCCAACCCGACACTTCTGCTTTCATTTTAAATGGCATGTTAGTAATTCGAGGAATGATAACAGTGGTAGAGTGAAATCCGTGCTTTACTCCCCTCCCGTGTCTGTTGTCAGCAATCGGGTTGTGTCTTCGGGGTGTTGGGAGAAGTTGTTAGAGGACGTGTTAAGTATTCCATCTATTAATGGGGCAAATACCAGTAGGGAATCAGTGCTTAGAGTTCAAACAAGTGGTGAATGTCAAAGACCTCTAACGATGCTAATGTAGTACCAAAATCTGCCGGTTTGCTTGAGTAATGTATTCTGAAGCTTAATAGGCCTCTGTTTACTCGAAACAGTGACCTTACATAAATAACCGAAGCAAGTTTCCAGCTCCAGAGCTCGTCCTTGGGGTTTCTTGCCAGTCATTTCAGTTTTGCAGTTCCATTTTCATATAATTAAAAATTCTTCTGCGCTGTCTGAAAGACATACAGCGCAGAAATTGGGGGTCTGGTGAGCGCTGTCAAATGCACAAAGGAAACGCATTTGGAAAAAAAAAAATTCCTCTCTAATCTGCTTAGCATTAAAGGTCACCTTGAGTCGGAGTGCATCGTTCCGGTGCTCCTTTCTCCTCCCTGGGCCTCGGGTGAAGGCAGAGCAGGGTTCAAGATCTCTGCCCTGAAACTGAGTGCTCTTTGCCTTTATCTGGAGCCTCAGAAATGCCTTGGTCGACGTGGAGGAAATTCACTCGGTCTCGGTACGCAGACTCCTGCAGCAGCGGTAGCAGACGACAGCTGTCAGCTCTAATGCAGTTTCCTATAAACTCTGCAAGCTAGCGTCGTGCTTTCTGTAATTAAAACTTCTAGATGGGTTTTACCTTGTCGGAAATTAAATCCGTAATTTGTTTCTTGGACTTCGTTTCTGGTTTGTTTTTCAAATTTTCCATTTGCATCAGCGCAGATATTTTCTTGATTTTGTCTCGTTCAGCAGCTCAGGTGTTTTTAAGCTTTGACATTTGATGTTACCTGTTTGTATATGTAACTTCCCAGCAGTTGGTCTATCCCTTCTTCTCGAGGTGAGAAGAGTAAGGGTTGGGTTTTTTTCAAAGTCAAATCTTCTGAAGAAATCTAGAGAGCAGATGCATCACTAACAGAATTTCTCAAAAGTGTATGTAATTGCTTTCCGTGTAGGGATAACGAAAGACACCACTAACGTGCTTTGTTTTGTTTTCTTTCTTACTTAGGTCATGATTTTCATTTTCTCGTGTCATTTTCTTGAAGAGAGGAAATGATTGTAGTGGAACTTCTTACAAGTAAGCCACAGATACGGAGTCTTCGTAGCTCAGAAACGTTCATAGAAGAGCAGATATAGCCCTTTTTTGTTTGTGTCCTAGCACCGCTCTGATTAAAAAGGGAAATAAAAATGACGACTTCGTCTATTAGACGGCAGATGAAGAACATTGTGAACAATTACTCAGAGGCCGAAATAAAAGTTCGGGAAGCGACCTCAAATGACCCGTGGGGCCCCTCCAGCTCGCTGATGACTGAGATAGCAGATCTGACTTACAACGTTGTGGCCTTCTCTGAAATTATGAGCATGATCTGGAAGCGACTCAACGACCATGGCAAGAACTGGCGACACGTGTACAAGGCCCTTACGCTGTTAGATTACCTGATCAAAACTGGCTCGGAGAGAGTGGCACAGCAGTGTAAAGAGAATATTTTTGCTATCCAGACGTTGAAAGATTTCCAGTATATCGATCGCGATGGGAAAGACCAGGGCATCAACGTCAGGGAGAAATCCAAGCAGCTGGTGTCACTGCTGAAGGACGACGAGCGACTCAAGACAGAGAGGGCCCAGGCCCTGAAGACCAAAGAACGCATGGCTCAGGTGGCCACCGGGGTGGGCAGCAACCAGATCACCTTCGGTCGAGGTTCCAGTCAGCCAAACCTCTCCACCAGCTACTCGGAGCAAGAATACGGAAAGTCTGGAGGCTCCCCGGCGTCCTACCATGGCTGTAAGTACAAGCAAACACACGCAAGATTTTTTTTTCCCACCCTTTTTTCTTTCTTTCCCACTCTTTTGAGATATTTTGCGTTCTGATTTGCCATTAGAAGTGAGAGGAAATGGTGCCCTCCAGGACCGCAAGGGGCTTTTTGCAGTGGCTGCGTCTCTGCAGGTCTGCTCGGTGGTACGCGCTCTCTTGAAATGACTGGCTGCATGTTTGCTTTGGAGAGGATGTGAGCGGTGACGTAAATCAATTTAAAAAGCACTTGTTTACTGTCAGTTCCCAGAGGTAGCATTGTTGAGCTGCTTTTGTGAACGTGTTCCAACGTTTGATGTGATACGTCCTAAATCTAGGAGGGAGACAGTTAATAATTTCTTTTTTGTTTCTAGTTTTAAAAGGATTGCTTGAAATTTTTTTGTTGCCTTTTTTTTTTTTTTTTCCTTAAAATATAATTGAAGAAGAAGATAGGAATACAGAGTAATTCCTGGATCATTTTGCTAGATACTTTATGTTGCCGCTCTCTCGTTTTAGGAAGAGTATTGGTAATTAACTTCCTTTGTTGCTTACTCAGCAGTTCTTAGACTAGTAACACTTGGAATATGTCAGTGATTAAATATTTACACAGTCGGCATTTGGTGTGCAAATATCAGTACCAAATTCTGTATTTCATTCCAAAAAAAAAAGTACAGTGATGTGGGAAGAATGGATTCTTTATAGCAGTGCTTGGGGGAACTCCCTGTCATGTTAGGAGGAGGCCTGAGCTGGCACTAAATCCTTCTTAATATAAGTAATGATCTGATGAAAGCTGCTTTGGCTGAAATGTCAGTGGTTGTGGTCTAATTCTGAAGGAAAATCTTTTCTTTAACTGAATGCTTATAGTGTGTGGGGGACTGTAACAGAGCCAGTGTGGTGAATTGATTGAGCACCAGCTTTAAGAATCTCCAGTTTGTCATGTCCTGTATCCCAAAGCGCCTCTCAGATTATAAATATGTGAGTGGTGTCCGTACCCCTGTCATACGCCGATGGTTTCTGTGGAAGGCAGTAGGAAGCTAGCAGGATGAATCAAGCTAGCATGAAGAAAATCTCAGTGAAAATAAAAGCTAGAGAGAAAAGCAGGATTTTTATTTTTTTTTCCCCCAAAATGAAATGCTTTTAGGATGCAGGGTTTAAAAAAAAAGTGCTCGAAGGTTTCCAGGTATGAGAATTTGTCTGTTATTTTAACAGTGGATTAACAGACATTTTAGTTGTTTAATAACCATATTTAGATTGATTCAATATGAATTTTTAATTGATAAGTAGATTTTTATCACTGCAATAACATTTTTCTTTTGAGGTCTGTATGGCTCATTTGATTATCTTTAAAATTCCCTAATTAAGGAGATAGCTTGAAATATTGTTTTGTCATCAGCTGATGGACTGCAGTAATAGCCGCTGAAGCACGCCGAGCACACCTTTGGTTTGTTCCACACCGATTTCTTCACCAGCTCTTGCATTAATCGGTGCATGCAACTGCTGTTTGTCGTGTTAAACGCTGCCAGAGGCCTCCAACTATTTCTCACAGCAAGGATTGAGCAATGCAGGGCGTGTTTCTGAGTCGTTATTCCTTGGACATTTTAGGAATTTTGATGGGGGACTAGATGTCAAGAAGCGAGTTTGGTCATCCTTTCAGTGCAGAGGGTTAGGTTACTAGGAATTCGCACTTGTGTATTGCTTTGCTGCCTATCTCTGTAGGATTGTTTCTGAGGTAATGATTTCTTAACCTTTTTTTCTTCCTCTTCCCCCTTAAGCACGTACCTAAGAAGCTTTAGAAATCTCAGGCTTTTCTTTTCTTCCTGTAGGTGGTTCTTCTGCTAGAGACTCGCCAGTATTTAATTGTCTATTAGCAAAAACACAGATGGTTGTTAATTGTTCAGACCTGTATCTTCTGAAATTTGAATACGTTTCTGGTACAGATGGTTTATTTGAGTGTAGCAAAGCAAACTAGCACCTTGCAAAAGGTGTGCAGAGCTTTGTCCTTTGTTGTAGGACAAGGAGTTTCATCGAAATCCAGCCATTTAATCCCTTACATAAATGTAGGGTTTTCTTCCACCTTTTAATGGAAAAGTTGCCTTTCAGAAGTTAGAGGTTGTATCCATCATGATTTCTTTTATTCTACAGTGATATCCTTGTTTTGTTCTGAAGACGTGGGCTCAGCAGGCTACGTAGAAGGAATTAGGTTATGGTTGGTTCCCGGGAAATCCTCTGCTTACTGCAGTTTCAGATGCAGTTGTTGTACTGCGTGTTCTGGTAGAATTGTCTTCCGTTCCTCTGTGCTGTTGGAGGGGAGATCAGAGGCATCTAGATTTAATTATAAAACCTTTTGCAATCTATAGGATGAGATTTGCGTCCAAGAAAACGTACACTCAGTCTCCTGCTAAAAAGCTTTTAGCATGTTCTGTTAGCATTTGAATGTAAATAAAGTTGGGGAGAGCGTAACAACCTTTCCACCAACAAAGCTAAATGAAACGTTTCGTCTCTGTGCTTTGGTATGAGCAGAGTTTACTTTTGTTTCTTGTTAGACACAATGGATGGGGATTGCAGATTTCGAGAAGTCGTAGCTGAATGCACTCCCCTTATTTGAAGAGGTTGTTTGTGGCTACAAAACCTCCTAATTTTTTTTTTTTTAGTACTGTCTTGCAGGAGTTAAAAAAAAAAATCAGAGCTGTCAGCATGTGCTTAATAGCTTGTCCAGGACAGATCACGATGGGAACAAGTAACTTCTAGTGGATAAGGTGTCAGATTTGAGCGAGGGATCCCTTCCCCCCATCAGTTACTGAATGAGCAGTATTAGATGAGTCTGTGGACCACTTTTTGTTCACTTTCTTCAAAAACACTGAAATAGCTGCACTGTACAGCATTGGCTGTAAATATTGCAGTGCTGTAGCAGCTGTGCTTCTCCAGCATACGTGTAGGCTTGTATCTACAGTGCATATATGATTGTTTTTGTATTTGATGTTGAGCTAGAGGGTTTTGTCTTGGTAGGGTTGCTTGTCTTTCTATTCCAAATGATCCTTTCTGGAAAAATAAAAGCAGCACCGATAGCCTGTATAGTATGAGAGAATTCAAGATGGAAAAAGGTCTCGAGCGATTACCATCGGTCTGTACTCCACTGATGAAAAGGGATATTTTCCCTGCAGATATTTCCATCTCACCTCTAACAATCCTGTGGAAAGTGAAATGGCGAAGCACGAGAGTTTTTAATAAAATCCTTCCCCCCAAAGCTTCATCTTAATGACTGTGTTGGCCCTGAAGATCTCTGCGCTGTAAAGCTTGTGTGATTCTGGGAATACATTATGGCATGTGATCATTCCTGACTATTGATGTTGTCATTTGCAAAAATATTAGTATGTTTTTGCTATCGTAGTCTTACGATCTGTAAATGGAAGCCAAGAGAGATACCGAACAGCTAAAAGCAAAAAGGCTTCCTCCTCCCAACCTCATCTTGGCAGCACTCTGTGACGTGCTGGGGACTGTTGGCTGTCTTCTGGCCCTAAGCTAGGGGCAATTAATGCTCAGGTTAAGAGCTATTAAATATCCATGACAAAATTTGTTGAAGTTATCTAGATTATTTTGGAAAACGTGTAAACTGTATGGAGTTTCCTTTCGAGTTAAAGGAATATATTTGTGTGGTGCTGAAACTAACTTCACTGGGGAGGGGAAGGAACATAAGGTCAATGTTTGAAATGTTTGGGAGCAGTAGTGCCCCACCTCTGATCTGGCTTTGTGTCTAAATATTGTCTTTATACTCAACATTAGTCACCCAGGTTGGGAAACTGCAGCCTCTTGTTTCCAGCCCTCTTCCACCCGTGGCTGCGGCGATCACTTAAATAGGATTCAGCTTCCTAATATAGAGCTCTAAATCTGCGCCGCGAGGCTGCGGCAGACCTGGGAGCACCTCCGTTAGATCTGCTGCTGTTGATCAAGTCCTCCAGTTAGTAACTCCTGCTTTATGAGGATTTTTCAGCAGAAGCTCACTGCCAGGGCGCTGGAGTCAGCAGCGTGGCAGGAGCATCGCCTGTGGTCACATCTGTGGGGCGGTCGGTTGGGGTACTGGGCTCGAGCACCTGCAGAAGCCCCTAGATATGAGCACCTGGACTCGGATCACCCCGTCTTTCTCGAGCATCCTTGGGTTGAGCTGCCTGTAAGAGACAGCTCCGGGGCCGCACGGGGAGCGGCGGAGGCTGCAGGAGCTCCTTGTGCCTGGGCTGCTTCGGGGAGGCAGCAAAATGTCGGCAAAGTCCTCTGCCAGGGGGAAGAGACTGACAGAGCCCATTCCTCAGCACCCCTTCCCCCCAGAAGTGAGTTCGTGTGGATGTGTTTAAACTTTGAAGGATCCCTGGAAACTGCTGGTCCTCCCTTTACACCGCTTTTGTGCTTGAAAACCCAGGTTTTAAAAGCCCTGCTCTTTCGAGAGGTTCTGTCCCGCTAGGCCCAGCCCAGGCCCAGCTGTGTTACTTCAGGCTGTGCTCATCCTTTCCGCAGGCCGTCTGCTGCTCTGGGTTTGGATTGCATCTAGAGATGCTGGCAGGGCAAGACGGGTGCGTGTTCTACTGTCCTGGTCTCCTTTACATGGACGTGGCAGCTGGAGCAAGGCACAGCTCGGTGTGACCTGATTTTCCAGGAGCGCTTTGCCCGGAGGTGGGCCGCTTGCCCGAGAAATCGGGTTCGTTGATACAAACAGCTGATTTGATAAAAGGTTGCTTAAAGATGCACTGAAAGGGGCTTTTACGGATCTTGTGAAGTGCCAAGTCTGTTAACCTTGCGCGCAAAGATTTTGGGAGCAGTCTTTTAACTGAAAGGATGAGTTTTAGTATTTGCGGTGATGGTTCACATGAAGTTGACTCGTTATTTAAAAGCAGCTCTGTGAAGCATCAGCGAGTTTCTGTTCGCTCGACTGTTTCAGCTTTGTCTCCCTTTTTGTTTGGAGTGGAAAATAATTGAGAGGAGTTGGTAATTCAGGTGTGACGTTACAGAAAGCTCAGGATACTGGGTGGGCTCTTCGTTCCCTTGCAATCCGTTCGGCAGCTCTGCAGGTTGGGATCCACCTCTGGCCTTCCACCCGAGTC
The DNA here is from genome assembly GCF_009769625.2 of Cygnus olor. Lineage (NCBI taxonomy): Eukaryota > Metazoa > Chordata > Aves > Anseriformes > Anatidae > Cygnus > Cygnus olor. The sequence goes on from NC_049183.1 coordinate 15,267,185, forward strand.
AGGGAACATCTGGCGTAACGTGGAGCAACCGATCTCGATGAGCTGCCTGGCTGATTTCTGAAGTTTGAGGTGTTGCAATAGGCTGGCAGACTCCTGTGTTTGCTGCCAGGTGTCACTTGACAACTTGATTTAATCCTCTCGTTGTACTTCAGTTTTCTTGGTGCTCTGAGTAAAGGTGGGAGGTGGCATTGGTGTAACCAGGCTCCGGTAGTTGGAATAAATTACCTGAATTAATTTAGATGAGTCTATTAAGATAAGTGTAGCGATCATCTGAGAGAAAAAATACTCCTCAACTAAAATAAGCCTTCAGGATCTGTTCGGTATTAAATGAAATGTAAAAGTGCTCTGCCTGCTTCAGTGCAACTGGAAATCATGCAGCAAGGCTGATCAGCTCCACCGTGACACATTGAGAGGTGCTGTTAATTCCCATCCTGTGTAGGAAAGATCTCTCTAATTTCCAGTGGGAACCTGGAAATCCGCACAATTCCTTCTAGATCAGGTAGTTTGCACATGCTGGTTCATAATTTGAGAGCTAAGACTGGCTTTTGGAAAATATCCCATCAATATTTGAATGAGCTTTCATTTGAAGACCAACGCGTGGGATCTCCGCTTGGATCCAGAGTGGGTTGCTCTTGGTTTCTAAGATCTTACCTTGGTGGTACTCTTAATTTTTCAAGTCGCACTTTGTTTTTCTCTACATTTTTTGGAAGGACCAGTGGTGTGACGAAGCCGAACAAATGTGACTAAGAACGCCTCCTGCAGATGGTAAAGCTGGGGCTTGCTTTCTGTGGCATCACTTGGTGTGGAGTGGCAACAGAAAACCCACAACCAACAAGCACAAGCTTCTAAATAAAAATACCCAGGCTCATTTTCATGCTGGGACCGACTTTATCATTAATACAGACAATGACTCTGCTTTTGAGCTGCGTACTGTATACATCCTTTAATTAACCGAACCTTTGGGCGTCTCCAGAGGGCTTTTAATATAGCCAAAATACAGCAAATTACCAATAAATACGTACGAAAGACGTCATAGCCCGTGCTGGAGACAGATGGTGGAGCAGAATCCTGCCTCGGTGATTATCCGAGGTTGGAAATGACTTCCCTGTGCCGCTGCTCGAGCCGGGCGGGGAAGCAGCCCGGTGGCAGCCCCCGGCAGAAGCAGACGCCTCTGGGCAGCCTTGGGGGGAGCCCGGACCTCCAAATTCCCCAAGCAGCAACAAAGCGGGGCTTAGCGGGTCAGAATTGATCTATTGAGTCCCATCTTACATAAACATCTGAGTTAACTGTCATGTGCTGGGGGATAAGGGGTTCTTTGTGTGGCAGCGGTACTGTTACTAACGCAATAACCTTTATGCCAGATCCTCGCACCCAAAACCGTAACGTGGGACGTGGCTGCTATCGAGGGGCAGTGACAGCACTGAGGGACTCGAGAGGTGGCCTTGCTGGATAAAACGTGACAGATCACTACCAAGAACAGCATGCTGAATGTCCTTTAATCCTATTTTCAAAAAAAACGTGCTGTCTGCTAGTTAATGTAGATGGCTTTACAACCACTGCGGAAGTTTTAATGTAAAATGGCAATGCTTTTATCGATGTTTTTTTAATGTGAGGCCTAAGGATGAATTTTAAACCGACAATTTTTGCCCTTCTTTTTTTTGCATGAAGAACTCTAGAATGCCACGTAGAGTTAATAAAACCAAGTAGAATGAAATGCTGAAAAGCCTGAAAGTGAAAAGAAACAAGCAGTGCCTGTGAGCCCCCTTATTGCCTGTGCTCAGCCCCTGGATGCTGGTCTCTGCTGGGAGCCGAGAGGTCAGGTCACACAGCGCCCTGCCAAGCCAGGCAGCTGAGGACACACCAGGGAGGACAAGCGCAATGCTTCGAGTAGGTTGCAGCCGCCTGTTCTTGCAGCTACCTGGCACAAAATGGTGTGTGCTGCTGCAGGCTGGAGCTGGGGAACGCTTACAGCCCCTAGCCCTTCATGTGGGCTCGGGAGGGAAAACAAAGGGCTGAAGTTAAGGAATCTATCTCGCGTACTTTTAAAGTCGTTCTACCATTAGCTGCTTAGTTGTTATGGAATTTAATTAATGTCAACGGAGATGAAAAACTCCTGTGCGAAAGGTCCAGGAAATCACCATCTCGCCCCAAGCTGTGGTTGAAGAAGCAGGACGCACCTTCCTCATCGCGCTCCAGTTGCCATCTGCTCTCAGGTGACCCTGGTGGTGTCCCTTTTGTGTGTCCAGCCTCGTTTCGAAACCAATTATGAATCTGGCCTTCTGTAATTCCTGCTGGAAAGCTGCTGCTTGGAGGTGATCCGTTTGTAATTGTATCTCAGTTTTATTCAGTTATTTTTTATCATTAGTTCTTGTCCCTTTATCTTAAATAGCTTTTTTCATTCCATAGTATTTGCAAACCTGATGTATTTAGCATCTGTAATCTGCTCGATGTTCTTTTTGTGAAGATAAATGTATAAAATATTCCCTGCGCTCAGAAGGGAAGCATCTTCACATCCACTCTGTTTTCAAAATCATTTGTCGAGGGTTTGTATGACTGGAACTGCATTTGGTGTGTCAGATTAATTCTGAGTAATGCTTTGATGCACAGTGCTGCTGTCAGTGACAGCTGTAGGAAGCTAGTGGCTGGCAGTTACTGCCTGGGTTGGTACCAAACAAAGTTCTGTATACCTCTGCCACTTCCAGTCGATGCCCCCAGTTGCAGAAGGTTGTCATCAAATCCTTTTTCTTTCCCCATACCATCCCATTTCTCTTGTTCCCTTCTCAGCCATCAGCTTTATATGTTCAGGCTCCTCCTTCTAGTGAGACAGTGTTTCATAGCATCATCTTGGCATTTTCCTATAACCTGCATTTTGTTTGTTACAACGTTTTTCCTAAGGCCGGCCTTAGAGCCAGTTGTTGAGAAACTGATGGTAAACTTCCTTGGCGATGGGCTTCTTCACCTGTTTTGGTTCTTACACTAACCTGTTTCACAGCACCATCCCGTTAAGCATCACAAAAAACTGGTAAATCCACACAGGTGAACTGTACTGCTTTTCCCTTTGATAGAAAAAGGTAGAGGTTTCAGTTTTTCTGTTGTGTGTTACCGTTGGTAACCTCCTGTTGAGTTCTATCCTCTTTCCTCTTGAATTCGGTTTATTTTTGCATTGAAGAACATCCAAACCTTTTACAAACACTTTAAGGTCGTGCTATTCCCCACTGCCAGACGTCCTTTTCTCTGATGTCCTTTTTATTCCTGTGATCATCCAAATAATGTATTGGAGAGCCTGCCTGTGACTGCTGGAGCAAGAAGTACTCATGAAGCAGGCTAAATGTAGATACTTCATATAAGAGAGAGTTTGGAAAAGTGATCAGATTGATGGACGAGTAACACCTCCCTACACGTGAAGCAAGGAGCGAGTCCGGTTGGCCTGAAAGCTTTGGGACCAGCACAACGTGGATGAGTCTGGGTTTTGGTGATAAAGATGTCCCTGTAGGAACAGAAAGGGATGGGGTGGCACAGCGAGTGTAGGGTGGGAAGGAGCAGGCATGCCTCGTCGGCTGAAGGCAGCTTTGTGGGTGAAAGAGGAGCGGGCAGTTTTTGTTTTATAGTGCCATTTTGGCCTAAAAGGTAGGGGGAGACGGGACTGGGAAATGTTTGGAGTATTAAAGTAGGAACTGAAAAAGCGTTTTTAAAATTACAGTTTGGCAACCAAATTTCTATCTACCCAACCAACCTCTTAAAGAACTTGATTTCTTTGAGCTTGACGTTCTAGTTCAGAAATACGGTTCCTGTTTGTTAAATCCTAACGTGTATTTTGCAAAACTGTAATTACCATTCCAGCCATTACATACGAACTTCCTTGTCCAGCAAGGTAAAATTTCAGTTTAAATAACCTGGGTGCTAGAGAATGACCCAAAAGTTGTTTAATCACTCTGTAGTGATAATTAGAGTTGTCCCATTGGGATGGGAGTTTCTGTATGCTACTGCAGTGAAAACATCAGTGACAGATTATTTATGCATTGAGAAATTGTATATTTTAGCTGCCCAGCTTGATTGTTTTTCTGAGGGGCGGGGGGAGATTGCCAGCAGTTATTAGCTAATAGAGTCCTCATCCGAAGAAAGAGCAGCCAGCAACAAAAAATAAACAATGCCCCCAACATATATACCAAACGTGTTTTTTTTTTTTTTTTTTTAGCGGAGAATGATAAAGTATTTTTGTGAATTTGGGGTCTGAATAGCTGGTTTGTTTGTCTCTGAGCCTGCTTAGCAGTTAAGAATAGTTCTTTATCTGTCCCGTTTAAGACTGTATTATTTTGCAGAAAAGTGGGTGGTGTCCAGTTTTACCCTGGCATTGGCCAGCTCCCAGCAAATTCTTACTGACATTAGATGTAAGAAATACTGACAAACGTTTAAGTGATTAATTGTGAGCTTCAAGTCAGCGACCTGTCTCCCCGAAGCTCTGCTGAGGCAGGGTCTGCAGCCTTCGTCGGGGCCGGCTCGTTGGCATGTCGTGATACTACAAAAAGCCTTTGTTTCCCGGAAACATTTCTCCTTTAAAGCAAGCGGAGCGCCTTTCAAATTTCTCCCTTCTAAATTTCTCTGGCTCGCTGCCCTGGGCCGAGAGCTGGAGGTTCAGCTCTTGGAAGGAGCTTTACCCCGACGGCTCAGGGCATGGCCGCCGGCCCTGCGCCCCCCGGGGCACTCACTGCTGCCTTCAGGACCTTGGGCCTGGCACGGGAAGGCATCAGACCTCTTCTGCCTTTTTGTTAGATATCATTTATAATCTGCTGGTTTGTCTCCGACAGCTACGTCCCCTCGAGTTTCCTCCGAGCTGGAGCAGGCCCGGCCTCAGACGAGCGGAGAAGAAGAGCTCCAGCTGCAGCTGGCGCTGGCGATGAGCCGGGAGGTGGCGGAGCAGGTCAGTGCCCGTGTAGGTTTTCCAACCTGTCCAATTTCCTAGCCGGGGCTCTGTCTGCTCTTTGCGATGTTAGCTTGGCTTTGCTCCAGGTGGAGATGGCGGGGGAGAGGCCGTTCTGGGAGATGTTACTTTCTTATTTTTAAATCTCTTTTTAAAGTAGCTATGGGCTTCCTGCTGTTGAGACTAGTGGGAGATGACAGTCGCTTTGCGAGAAGACTTTGTTGTGTGGGAGGTTGTTAATCATCACACTACTGAAGGTGCTTTCTGTTAGGAAGAACTGGAAACATGACTAGTCCTGAAAGCCTTCATTAATGGGCCAGCATATGAAATGTCACTGAATTCTGAATGTAATGAAATTTTGAGTGATTGGCCCATTTGGTGAGCTTGTCTGGAACACAAGGGTGATCTAACACAAAGTGCTTCAATATCTAAGGAACCTTTTTTGAAATAATGTAGCACCTAAAGTATCACTTTGGGTATGTTACTGTGTTAATTCTTAAGAGGTTCATTCTGAATTGGGAGTAAATGCTGTAATTGTGGATAAAGTTTACAGCACGTTAATATAACATATAACAAAGTTGTTGAATCTCAGCTATGAGTGAGAATTCAAGTCAGCCATGCTGAGTGTCCATAATATTTTTAAAGGCTTCCTGGGACGAGTGTAGCATACTGCTGTATGTTACACATTAGAATCTCTGTGCTTTGAAAGGGCAACTATCACCCAGTAAACTTTGTCGTTATTAAGCAATAAAGCTAAAGAAAGTAAGTATCAGAATATATCAGTTGAAATAGCTTACAAATTGCAAGGGAGATGCCAGTTGGGGAATTAGTCAACCTATGAAAGACCTGGCACAAGCAAAATATTTACAGTAGTCAAATCTACCACAAGTACAGTAGTTGACAGATGTTAAAACCTACAAAATATGCATGGAGTTAGCAAAGTTAATTCATTTAGATTTCTTCATAGATGCAACAGTTGCCTTAGATGCGGAGGGAAGCTGACAAAAGCCAGGAAAGGCAGAGTTTAAATCACTAAGTCCTTCAGTGCTATTTGACTGCACGAAACCCACGATAATTTAAAGATGGAGTATTTACTTTGTCTTTAAATTCAGTGGGGTTTCTAACGTTGTAAGTGAATGGTTGGAAATGATGTTTCGTGTATAGCTGTCCCATTAGGAGTAAAACAACAGGAGGGGAAATTTCAGTCGGCAAAATGGATGTTGTAAGGGTTGCTCTGCTAGCCAGGTGTTACAGGGTCGGCTTGCTCATGACCTCTGTCTGAGCGAGGTGAGAATCCCAAGAGGAATTTGTTCTCCCGTTGCATTAAGTACAAGTCACAGCAAATAATCCCGGCCATCCCGCCGCGCCTGCCTGCGGCGCGCACCGCTCCCGGGGGACCGGCGGTGCTGCTCGGGCTTCCCCTGGCAGCGTCCTGCGGGGCTGGACACCTGAGGGAGCAGGCAGCACAGTCTAGGCTGGTGGTCTATATCAACAGTGTTGATTTCCTTTGCAGGAGGAGCGCCTCAGACGCGGAGATGATCTGAGATTACAGATGGCTCTGGAGGAGAGTCGCAGAGACACAATTAAAATTCCCAAAAAGAAGGAGGTAGTGCCTTCAACTAAGAAATTCCCGGTTACGCTGCCAAAAGCTGAAATACCGTAACACGAACTAGCTTAATTCTGAGCTCTTTTATGCTTTTGGGATTGCTTTGTTGTATAGCTTAAAGCTTCTTCCATGTGGGTTAAATTTCAAAGTACTAGTCAATGCAGGTGTGTAAAAGGAAAAAAAAATGCTTCTTCACTCTCATGGGTTTGTACTTCAGATCGGTAATGCTCTTGATTAAAGCTCAGATTGTTCCTGCCCTCAGCATACAACTCTCTTGGACCTAATGGATGCCCTGCCCTCATCGGCACCGGCCCCACAGAAAACAGAGCCTTGGGGACCTCCTGCTGTTGCAAACCAAACAGATCCCTGGGGAGGGTCCACAGCTGCAGCTACTGCCTCTGACCCATGGCAATCATTTGGTAAGATTAAACTCTGCCAGAAGGGAATGCTTATCTTAAAAGGACTTGCTTTTTAACGTTGAGCTTTTCCAGGTTTCTCAATAGCAGCGCACAATGTCACGCTTGATAACAACAGTGTATTAGTCCCGTTTGGTCGTTTCCTGTGCTCCAGAATTAACATTCCCTTAACATTTTCAAGCAGAAACAAATGGAAGTTGTGATCCTTTCCTGCTTTTTAAGCAGCTGAGATTTTGTGTGTGCGTTTTGAATCTTAAGAACGAGGAGTAGAGTGAAGCTTCTGTCTTCTCCTTATGCAGCAAAAACAACTTGTCTCATCCTGGGGGGATGCTCCTGCTTTGACTGCTAGCTGTGTCCAGTGTCATGGGCTTAGACTCTTGCCAATATTTAATTAATGTAGTACCCGAGCAGGATGCTGTGGTTAGGAAGGCCGTAGCTCTGAATTGCTGTGTCTTGCTCCTAGCGAGAAGGGATGTGTATGCCATCAGAATGAGAAGGATGAAAGTGCTTAGATGGAGATTTTTTTTATCCTAAACAAAAATTGAAGTTACTACTTTAAGTAGTCTCAACGTTTCGTAAGCTTTTGTTGCCAAATTCATGGAGTTTCTTTCTGAAGTCAAAGATCCAGCGCTTCACATGTTAAAGGGTAATAATTCGAACTTTTTGCATGATTATTTTTGTACGTGCTCGTTTTACCACCTGTGCAGTGTGCTGTTTTGTAGGCTAGCCAGAATCTGCCCAAGGGTTTACTCCTTTGCTTCAGAAGGCTGATGGCTCCTCACGGTAGATGTTAAACTCTCTGCGCCTGTGGAATCAGCATTAGATCTATTTTTTGTTGGCTTTACATTTTGTTTGTTTGTTTTATTTTTGAGGATTCAGCATGTTCTGTGTAGGGGGCCCTTTCTTCCTGAAGACCAGCAGCTTAGTTCTGTCAGTTTTGCTGCTGGCTGGTGTTTCTAGGATGGCCTCTGCTGTAATGTGCTGCAGAGTTGTCTCATTAGGAGTCAGCGTGCTACCCTCTGGAAACCTGATGACAATTTTGAAGTTTAATACTAAAGCGCATTGTTATTTTATTTTTTTTTTCCTTGTGGTGGCATTAAAAGCACCTACTTAGCTACTGGGACAACTGTGGTTCATTGTTTAACTGTAACCTGTGACTTTTTTTGGTGATAAACTGCAAGAACAAAATAAGAACAATTCAAAGGTTTGGGCCCTAATGCAATGGAGATTCAATGTACTTTTCCCTGGTTAAAAAACAAACAAAACCCACCTCCTTCAAGTCTTGTGCTCGATATATCATCCACTGACAAGCTTTTCCTTGCATCAGTTGCAGCTGTAGCGTTTCTTCCCAGTGGCTCCAAACTTTATTAATGCCATATAACAACCCCTTGTTCCAGCTTGCTGGTTACTTGGCTCCCAAGGGTAGGCTTGAAGATGTGAGATTTATGAATTTGACTGCTACTAAAAGAGTGACTCATTAAACTGTAATTCTCAAATCCTGCTCGTGCTTTGGCATTTCAGGAGAGATAATGGAAGCTAAGGGAAGGTATCTTCCTGAGTGCTCTAATTTTGTGAGCTCTCTTTATTAAAGAAAAGACTTTTTTGAAAGCTTCCGTTTATGGGAAGCTCTGTCATTAGCATTTCTTGTGTGGCGTTGCTTGTAACTCAGCACTAAGGACAGATAAAGGGAATCTAAGTACCCGAGTGGGAATGGCTGGATTTATTTGGAGCATTTCAGCATTTCCTGGTCTGAAGCTGCAGCAAGACCGTGCCACCTGTTGATGAAACAAAGGCCAACATTGCAAATGGGAAGCTGTGCCAGCGTGTGTAGTGCTGAATTGTTTTTCAAGAATATTGGGATGCCAAGGGGTGTTGTGTGTACCTTTAAAAAATAGAACACTGTTCAGTTGTAATTTGAAGCCCACAAAGTGGTTAAAGGTTTTAGTTGTTCACTGCGTAGGTAATTCTGTTCTACTGTTGCGTATACTATCTGATTTGATCACCTAAGAGTGGCACAAGAAGTGCGTTTAAAGTACTAGCTTTGCATTCCCATGTTTCTGTGGCCGGGGAGGGGCAATGGGGATGGACAACATTGGGAACAAAGCCCCAGTGATGCCTTCCAGCAGCTCCCTGGCCTGCTAGAGATGTGAAATATGATTTGCTTCGGTGGTTTGATAAGCCCAAATAGCATCATGTAGTGAAAGATGAGGTCACCTAAACTGAAGAGCAATAAATTATTAGGTTTAAAAGGAAGAATAAAAGGAAATAGGCAGGAAATTACATGGAGTGAGGCAAGTATTCCCCCCCCCCCCCCCTTTCATTCTACCCTTACTGCCTTAATTTTTCATCTTACACAAGGAAGCACTAAGCTTGTGCAGGGTCTGTTCACTTACAGACAGTTTGGTGATCTCAGTTTGTCCAAGTGAAAAGTTAGAACCTTCAAATAAAAATGGGCATCCTGAACATACAGGCATTGGGTTTAAAAAAAAATATGTTGAAAGGGATATCATTGGACATCTTAAATTTATGTCAGGAGACATGCTTACAAATGGGGATTAAAAAAAAAAATACAACCAGCTAGGGAATCTGACTTTATTTTTATAAAATAACATTGCGGTGGAAAAGAATTGGAAAATTGTTCTTTTTCTGTATCTTGCAGATTCCTTTGTCTAAGTGCTAATGTTGTATATTTCATATGTTTTACATAAAGGCTTTTTAGACACCTTCTGTGAGTTCATAAGTACCCTGTGTTTTAGATCACCTTAGGTCAGATACCATTAAGTCATTGGCAAGGTCTGTAGTGAAACCATATTTATTTTCACGTTGGAACTGCTGATTTTTTTAAATTCAGTTTCAAATGGGAGCTTAGTATTATTCATCTGTCTTCCACAGAATTTAGTTGTTCTTGTTTTTCTGCACGTATAACATAAATGCTGAGACTTTATCAGCGTTCCTAATATTGAACTGCTTCACCTTTTTATGTTCAGTGTTAGTAGGCGGTAATGGCTCATAACAGAGCTTCACCTCCTGTGAAAGCTTTCCAAAGTGAAACTGTACTGACTTGTGTTCCCGCTGGCTCTTCTTGCAGGTGCCAAACCAGCTGCTTCCGTTGACCCTTGGGCAGCACCAGCAGGATCTGCAACTCAGTCTCTGTCCAAAAATGTTGACCCTTGGGCTCCTGCTCAGCCATCTTCTACTGCAGCAAAATCTTCTGTGGATCCCTGGGGACCAGCACCCGCAAACAAACCTCTCTCTACATCTGGTGAGAAATCGTCTCATTCCATATCCATTTTATTTGAGTAATTTAAGGTGAAATTTGAATATTTTTTTTTCATTGCTTGGTTAAAAGAAATGTTCTGGACGATTAGCAGAATTGGTCAGTTAAGATAAATGGGAGTTGCAATAGCTAGCAGCAAGAAGAACTTAATATGTGATTACTCAGAGTTCTGAATTTGTGCTGCTCCTTTCTTTGTGCTCTCTCTCTCTTCTACGTTCTTCTATTAGTATGTGTGGATGCATACCGAGCTCTTACGGCTGCTGCTCCTCTTGCATTTTTAACTGAGTTTTGTTTTTAATTAGACGAGGACTTAATTTCTGGAAATGAATGTTGCTATAATTTTACCTTTCATCATGATAAATAGCTGTGCAGATGGATGCCTCTGCAGACATAGATTGACAGGTTATGCAGCCCCACATTCTGAAGAGATTTTAGAGGTCCAAATAAAGGTTTGTTACTTCAAATTGAGGGTATCGAATCTATCCCTAAACTTTAGTGAAGCAAGATGCAGAAGATGCTGATGAGATTGTCTATTCATCCTCTGTAACTAATGCAGCCTTAGTACCTGGCATTTTCATATTGGCACCACAGTTAAATGCATCCTAAATGCATTTTCTGCCGGTCATTCATCACAGTGTGTAATAAACAAAGGAGTCGCAAAGTGGGTACTGCAAGCTGTTGTCTAATCTACTTTTCTCTGAGCGAAGAGCAATAACTGGATTGTTCTGAGAATGGTTGTTAAGCTATGGTGGTCTTTGTTCTTGATAGGTATTATTACACAGAATCTTTACTCATTCTCTTCTTTTTATGGAGCTAAGTCTGTACCTTTGCTGGCTTGGAATGTGTTGAGGGTTAAAACTAAATTAGAAAAAAAAGGCATTTCTGTGCATACAAAAAAACAACTTCAAAGCTTTTCAGTATTGTGATTACTGTTCATGTAGGTGTGGTTTTTCTTCCTCCATTTTGAGGCGAGGGTGTGTCCACATTTTCAAAATGTTTTGTTTTCATTCGTTGCAAGCTATGGCCAAGTTTTGGGTTTTCAGCCAGCAGAGCCTTCCCATCTGTACATGGGGTAGATAACACTTTCTACTGCATTCCTATGCCTTTTAACTTAGGAAGCATAAGTCAAATCTTAAGTTATAGTGATGCTACTTTAGAAGCATATTCAGACGAATACGGAGAACTCCATGGTTAAGGCTGTAAAATTGTTGCTGCTCTCTCTTTCTGCAGCAATGTGTTCCGGCCTGGGCCTCTCTCTAGTGCAGGCACTCAATAAAATCCCAGCATGCTGAGGTGTGCCTTACATTGTGATTTAAAAGCATGTCGCTATGAATCATTCAGCTAATGCTGTAAGGACAGTTCTGTGGCATTATCCTCCCTCCTGTGCAAGAGTAGGAGCTCTCAAGCTGATCTGAAATGCCCTCCTGGGACCTGACAGTGGCTTCCTGGTAACGTGCAAGGGTTAGAAATTGCTTTCAGTAGGATCAGGTGTGTGATGCAACCAAAGATCTGCTAATGACAGGGCTCTCTTGTTGTTTTGAACAGGAAGTACATCTTTTGACCTCTTCAGTAATTTGAATGGTACAGTTAAAGATGATTTTTCTGAATTTGACACACTTCGAACTTCCAAAAAGCCAGGTATGAATTGAATTTTTAGCACGTTTCTTTAAAAAGAAATCAAAACCACCACCACCAAATGTCTTCACAAAGGAAAAGGTTAAAGATGATGATAATGCAGCAATAAAAGCTTGTTGTTAACATTTTGGCCTGTGCATGAACTCATGGGGAACTGACTTCTGGCGTTGTGAGGCACAGAATTTTACTCTGCAACCTTTTGCTGTGTTGACCCAGAAATTTATTTGACCTCTATTCATGACATCCAGCATGTGTTTGGAGTATAGCTCATGCTTAGAGAGTCAAACAGAAAGATGTTGCCTGAATTTCTCAGGTATGTCAGTTCTAGTGTGTAACAATAGTAGGAAAATGTGAAAATAGGCCTCTGTGAATGCTTTAACTTATTTTTCATTTGGTCGTTGCTCACAAAACAAAACCTGACAGACCGTAACATATGAGTGCTTTGGTACTATATACTTTCAGGACACTTCTGCCTGAAAGGTTGGTGACTAATTCAAATCTGGGTAGGCTTCTTGAACACAAAATAAAAAATCTGGGTGGAATCTAGTTAGGGAGGGTGCAACAATGGTGCAGTGCAAGGGCAGAAGCCAAGGCTTTTGAATTTCTTTCTCTTGGAAACTCTTAGTCGGTTGCAAGAATATTAACCAATGCAAATCCGGTGGTGCCTTCTGAAGAGCTCTGCAACTCTTACTGTAGCTTCTTGATACTCTCTTCTAAGGAATATTTGAGGTGTATGCTTGCATGTGGAGGATGTCATGTGTACTGGGACATTGGAATGTGACTTATACAAACATTAGATTTTAAAATATTTCTTTTGTCAGAGATGTAGGGACTTTCCTTGCTTGATTATGTAGATCAATGAGTTAAGTTTTGTTTTTCTCTTTGTGTTGTTACAGCTGAATCAGGTTCCACTTTGCCATCCCAGCATAGCGGTACCACAAGCCCTGATCTCTTTGATTCCCAGCACTCGAGCATGACATCAGGCAAACAAAGTGCAGCTCGGAAAACCCCCGAGTCTTTTCTGGGCCCCAATGCTGCTCTGGTGAACCTGGATTCACTGGTGTCTAAGCCACCGCAACCTGTAACTTCGCTGAATCCATTCTTAGCGCCAGGTCTGTTTCTGCACATTCCTTCATGTTTTTATTTTACCTTTCCCTTCCTATAGGAAAACTCTGCATTAACTCAATCCCATTTGATTTTACATTAGCCGGTTTTGGCTTGTTTTTCTGGATTACTTCAGCCAGCAGATCATGGCTGAGAGCAGGAGGGTGAGACGGCATGGTTTCTAGGCATGCTGCCGGACCTTGAAAGCCTAGAGTTTCTACTCTTGTGTCTGCAGCTGATCTGCTGGGTTAGCTTTGGTCAAGCAGTTTTCCTTCCACTTTTGCACTTGCTTGGTCAGAAGGATCTGGGTTAGAAGAAGGCTTTTGGTTATTAAAGATGACTGAACTAAAACTGATTGATTGTCAGAACAGGTAAGGGGTGAACATGTGCCACCAGAGAATACCTCGGGAGGGTGTAATAGGTTCTTGTGGCAAGCATGTAGGGAATAGCCCTTTCCTTTGTGCTACTGCAGGCAAATTAGCATCTCTGGCTCCAACCTGAGGTTCCAAATAGCAAACTCTGCAGTATATTTTAATGTGTTGCTGGTTAGGCTATCTTTAGGCTAGCATGATAACCCAGTTTTGATTGAAACACACTCTCGTAGTGTATTCGGGGAAAAAATAGACTGCCACAGTTCTCCTGTAAATTGGCTCCTGTTGTAAATGAGCCTGTACTTAGAGCGGACTTAGGAGGTGGCGGTAAACATTTGGAAGATGTATGCATCTTTAAAAGCTATTCATATGCACTGAAATTACCGTGCGACACCAGTCCGGTGAAATACTTCACAGTGATATTTCGGTATTTATTTTCTTCACTTTTCCAATTGGGGAAAAAAGAAAAGAGTTTAAACTCCTTGGGTAGGAAAAAAACAGTAACTGTGAAGAGCCTTGGCAGTGCTTAACCAGAGGAAATCTGTGTATCTGCCATTACCGGTTACTACAAAAAGTTTATAAGGGGTCACTGGGCCATCCAAATAGCACTATGCATATACGGCAAAAAGAATTTGTAGTGTTGGCAGCAGCCCAAAAAACCTCAAACGCTGGGAAAGTTATTCTCTGCTTTTTCTAGCACCGCTGTAATTCGGAAACAACTTGTTTACTTTATGAATTCTTGTCAAAACTCAGTGCCAGAAACATGTACGGCTTCTAAATGGAGTCGACTGGAAGAGATCCTGAAGAAAACGCACGTATCTGCAGTAGCTAGATTGCAGCAAAGGAGTACGAATAGCCTTTTTAAGGCAAATTTTTAGTAGTAGTAAAAAAGAATAAATCAGATGTTGTAGGTAGGCATGTTCCAGGTTATCAAATTTAGAACATGTCGCTCCCATGACTGTCATCAAAAGTGGAAGCTGTTGGTCAGTAAATGAGTATTTTCTGGCGTTGATAGGTTCAACGAAACGGACTGTAGTTGTGCACCAGTGCAGCCCCAGTCTGCTGAATGGCATCCACGCAGGTTTCCCCACAGGGTGATTTGGGGTTGGGAGCATGTGGGGATGTACAGAAGGTGCTTTCTTTGCTGGAAAGGATGATTTCCAAAACCTCAACGTTTATGGAGGTGCGATCTCCTTCCTTCTTCCCCCTTCTCTCAAAACTAGGCGCAGCTACAGCACCAACTCCAATCAACCCCTTCCAAGTGAATCAGCCTCAGCCACTCACTCTAAATCAGATGAGAGCGAGTCCTGTGATGGGAACCAGCCCTTCTTTCAGTGCTGTGCCACCAATAAGCATGGAGCCAATACCTCTGTCTTCCATGGCCCCAGTGCCTGTGGGAATGGCACCGATACCAGCTATGGGCACTGTGGCTTCTCTAACAAGGATGGGCCAGGGGCTGAACGTGAGCATTGCAGGATCAATGACCCAACCTCTTCACAGTACGGGAATCCCGCCGTCAGCGTCCCAGTCTACAAATACAACTAACCCTTTTCTCCTATAAAGACCCAATTAAAGGAACTTTCTTTTCATAGTGTTTCCAGGCTGAAGTCTTTACAGCGAAATGAACGTGGCCTGTGTGGACTGAACGGTGTGTAAGAGACTTGGAAGTAGATTTGCAGTTTACAGTTATGATCTTTGAAGAGTTGTCTCTACTTACCAGTTAATCTAAATCTAGTCTTTGCTACAGATGGTACCTTACTTTGGCTTGTTGAGCATTATGTGAAATGTTCAGACTTTTCACCAAAGTTAGATTCTGCCCATTTTGTTACTTTGTTAATCATTTCAATACACTTTCTAGGGAGAACCTGCCATTTTAAACTCCGTTGGCTATTTTGTAGATGTCAGATGATGTGCTGGATCCTGAAATTACTATTTACTTGCATCTGTCACTTCCTATGCCCATATGATAGACCTGAGATTCAGAGTGCTAGTGAATGTTTTGCACATAACTATACACAGTTCTAGACTGTTGGTTCACCCATAGTCCTTACTCTTAGAGGAGAACGATTCGGAGGGCCCAGGTGGCTGGTTTTTATGCATTAAACATTGCAACGCAAAATCGCACTGCTTTCGTATCAGAGGTTTGACCGAGAAAGCAAGCTTGTCTCGAAAGGAAAAAGCAGACAAAAAAAAAAAACAAGAACATTCTCAAGTTGTCAAGTATAACGTGTGCTGTTGTATGCAGTGTTGAATTTGTACACTACTCTAAGGACTCCTGAGGAACTCTCTGTGAGTGGCATGCTGCACTCGTGCTGAGTGAGTGTCCTGCTCTGTGCTTGTCCAGTACCAGCTTCGTTTGGAAGTTATCATGTGTATTTTGTTTTTATTTGACTTACAATGTGAGTTGAAAGAAAAAAAGAAATACAGTGGGACAACTTTGAATTCAATTTCACCGGGGCAAGCTTTAAAACTAATTCAGGCTTAACCTTGCTATATGCAGTTACTCTTGTATACTTTTGCACATATTTTGTTTAGTACAGTTTCATATTTGAGTTTGCAGAGTTACCTGATAGTCCTTTTTTTGCTAATTTTTATAATGTGGTTCTTATTTAACTGTCTGGTTTTGATAGATTTATCAAGTCTGGCTGAAAAATTAAGATATTGGCAAATGTCATTTTTATGGTTTTAATGCCCTCTTATTTATGGTTTTAGCTCTTTGTTTCTGTAAAGAGAGTTTAAAAGGGAAGATTAACACTAAAATATTTTACTTTTAAATGAAGTATTCATAATGCAAATCAAAACGAATTCTCGTGACTAATTATTTTTAGATGAATTGAATTTGAACATAACGTGATTTAAGACTACATTAAAAAGAAAAAACACTAAAGTCGCCTTTCCCTTGATTTGTTCCCGTTTTCCGATTACCAGAATGGACAGATGTTTAGCCTTTTTGAAGATCGGAAGAGAGGCTATTTTTTCTTGTAATACTTCTTGAGATGTTAAGAATCCTAACATACAAACGTGACTCATTAATTTTATCGACTAATATTTCTTAATGAAAGGTGCACTCCATCTTAATAACCGGTTCCATTTACAGTTATTAATTGTAAGCTGAACTATACATTTTTAACTTGCATGTCTGGACTCATCGGCACTAAACCACGCTCAGGTTTCAGCCAGTGCTACTGGTGCAAACCTGGCCTTCTCAGAGACGGCAGCGTTTCTGAGCTCTGCTTTCACAAGTGTGCGCGGAGTACGTGGAAAGGGATGTCCCAGCGCTTGCTACTGCCTCGAGGGCATCTCTGTATGAACTGATGCATCTTGGTGGCCTTTCCCTAATAAGGAGAGATTAAAAAAAAAAAAAAAAGGAAAAAAAAAAGCTGAAAGAAATTGCCAGAGTTCTGTGTCTTGGTGTAATGATGCTGTGTGGGACTGTGCCAGTCTAGGGCCGTGTGCCGCAGGAGGGAAGGGCTGGCTAACACGAAAGGGACTGGGTTGTGTCTTCTGGGTAGGGGAGGCTGAACGACTATCAAATCTAGGGTACAATCACAGATTTTAGCTGTGTAGGTCAGTGTAGCTCTATTAGTATATGGAATGCTAAATGTGTGGATGTTTCTATGCAGATTGTTCTATCCTCTTGATACTATTGAATTGCAAGTAGGATTCAGAATATTCATCTGCTTTTGTTTTTATATAGGAGGAAAAAGAATTACTGTCCACACCCAGTATGTCTTTTAAAAAAAGAAAACAAAAAACCATTCATGTTGCCTTTCAGAATAAGGAAGAAATACTTTACTTTTTTGTTGTTGTTGAAGTTATTGAGAAGTGTAGACCAGGAAGGGTGTGATTCTTGCAGATGGGGGGGGAAAAGTGCTTTCCAATTGATCTGTGGCAAGATTTATCCTTTATTATTTTTCCAATTTAATTTTATCAACAGTGGAGTTGAGGTCACTCAATGTTTTTTCCCTTAGTCACTTGAATGCATTTGCAACAGTGAGATGGGGCATTATCTATTCAGCCAAGCAGTTCTAATCACATCCTCTCGTCAAACACTTGGTAACTGTTTTCCAAGGCATGATGGGGTTGATAGTAAGCATTTAAAATTGTCAAGTCGTCTCTAGCTCAGAGTAATGATCTGTCACCATGAATTGGTAAAAATGTGATGGTCTGGTAGGGAGCCCTGGCTTAATGAAACTGCTGACTGGCAAATTGTTGCTTTTACCAAGCCGCTTCTGTAGGAGCTGTATTATTCCTTTCACGTTACATAGAGAGGTGTGTATCGCACAATAAACCATGGCAAGACACTGAACGGCGATCAGCCCGGGCCGTGGTGCTGCAAAGCGTTAGGCTGAGGACTCCAGCCGTGCCGACCTTCCCAGCCCGGCGTGGGCGTTGTAGGGCAGGAGAATGAGCGGCTGCGTGAGTAAATCCGCTCGGCTGGAGCCGTGCCCGTACCTCGCAGGTGCCGTGCAGGCGCGGGGTGCTGTACCGGTGACGCTGCGAGGCGGCTTCTGCCCTAGCCAGGTGAAGCTTCAGCTGCGCCCAGAATGGTAACTCTATTTCACGGCGATCTAACTGCTATCCGGAATAATTCTCCCCCCTCCCCGCCCTCCCACCTCTTCTTGCATGGGGGACGTGTGCGTATCCGATCGCGTCTGCTCTGGCGTATTTCTCCAGATGCGTTTCCCTCTTCCCCTTCTTTTCTCACTTGCAGATATTAAAAGTGCTTTTGATTTTTAAAAATGTTAGTATCCCAAAATAGCCTTACTGGTCAAATTGACCAAAGATAAAGTGTTAATTATTTTGTAAAAAATAAAAATAAACAAAGATATCTTGGCATAATTTTAAACCCAAAATAAGCTCAGTTATTTATTCAGTTTTATACTATATAGAAACTAAACTACATTGAGGGGACAGGGAAGGAAAACCATGGTGGGTTGTGGTGTTTACAGTCTTTTTGAAGTCCCGTAGCTAAGACAACTATTGTTATCCATCTTCCCTTTTGCTGTTACAGTTTCTAATGTGTACTGTATGTATTAATATTGCACAAATTGTGGAGAAATATATGGTTTATTTTTCACAGCAGAATCTCACAAGACTCGCTTCCTTTACAAGTGTTACAATTTAAATATTTACCAAACTGTTTTCATAATACTGGGAGCCGGCTGCTTTTTATGAATTTGTGCTGACTATTGACATTATTTACTGTATAAATAATTTATCATTTGTACTATTGTATCATAATGTCTGTATCTTTGTGTCATTTTTCCCGAGCGATGTCACAAATGTGATATTTAATAATGCCATCAGAACAGTGGAAAGACAAGGGGTTTGTAGGTGACTGGTCAGAATTAAAATTGTATTGCTTATATTCCAGACGTGTTGCTTTTTCGAGACTCTGCGTAGTGTTTATATCCTGTTCAAAACTGTTGCTCTCCTGCTTGATTTAGTTCTCAAGAAAGCTGATGGATTGGTTGAGATTATTAAGGTTTGTGCTAAAAGTCCTAGGCTCTAGGAGAAATCTAACAGTTATTGAGAGTAATGCTTCTTGTACGTTGTCAATGTGATTTCTTTGATGAATTCATCACTTTCCTGGGGCAGGCCTGCTCTTGCTATGAGAAAGAAGGGTTTCTTATAGATCACTTAAATCAGAATCAGTTGAGACCTTACTAACTCAATAAAAATGAAGACTTGTGTTGCAGGTGGCTGAATTGCTTCTTTAAACCACATTATCGTTCAAACAGCGTTTTTGGAGGGATGATCCTTTTTCTGCAGAGGCTTCAGTATTTATGTCAAGACGGAATCTGGGGAGCACTTGACTTTTAAAGCCAGGCAGTCGTGGAATAAGGGTTGGGGGAACTGTGACAAAACTGACTTTTGGACTCCTTGCTTCCTGTTTTTGCAGTCGTTGCCGTACCACTCCTGCAGCCTTGGCTTTGCCCCATCGATCGAAGTGGCCTTGCAGGTTGGGTAGCAGCGAGCCTGGCTCCAGCTGGGAGTTGATTTCGGCTTCTAATTCAGGCTGGTTTAAATGGAAGGTACTTCATTATCAGGCTATTTCAAGAGCTGCCTCTCCAGAGCCCCTCCAGGTTTCCTGTAGTTGCGGTTTGCTGCCAATCAGACTGATCAGTAATCAAACACTTAATTTCTAGCGCTGCAACTTCAGTGGTGCTAGAGACCTGATGATCGGAAAGGCGGGCATGGAAAAAAGCATCAGTTCTGTCTTAACGATTTGATTTCAGATTTGTGGCACAGAGCTTGCTGTGGGCGTTCCACAAACCCACCGCTTCAGTAACGCTCCAGTTTCCCTGGAGAGCGAGTTCGCCTCCGGTCAGGTCTTTAATTCATTTTGCTTCTGTGTCGGGGCATGAAAGGGAAAAAGAAAAACCTCTGTTGCCACAGATGACTGCCCAGACACCTTTTGTTTTTTGTACCTCTGCTTTTTACAGAAGGATGTTCTGTGACTCGCGTTCTGCTCCTGTGCAGGATGGCTCTTCTCTGCCCGTGTGTTTTTTATTGCTCCTCTGGCCCTTCTCTCTTCTGCGTGATCAGTGCTGCTTTGCTCTTTTACTCTGTTTTACCCTGGCCTCTTGAAGTTGCATGTTTTTTTGAAATAAAGGTGCTTGTTACAGGAAAGGTTTAGGAAAGGCTTGAAGTGGAAACTTTTGTGATGAGTGTATAATACCCTTAAAAAGGAACTTAATACCACAGACTTGCAAGCCAGAGGGGCTGCTGGAGGTGCGCTGAGCTGCTGAAGCTGTTGGGAGAGATTCTGGCTGTGTCTGCGCCTTCCTCTGACCTTGGGCAAGCGGCTTTCTCCCTGCCCCGGGTTTCCTCTTCCTTTCTGCGAAGCGAGATGGTATTTGCCTGCTTTGGGGGAGGAAGACGGCTATCTGGATAAAGTATTATCTAGAGGCTTGCCCTCATCCGCACCAGTGTTGCCAAGTATTTTTGCTGAGTACGTACATTGCTGCTACCTCTTGTTTGTCCTGGGTTGTGAGCGGTGCAAGCTGTGGTCTTCCGCTCGTTTTCATCGAGCTGGGGGGAAATGCTTTGAGCCAGCTTGTGCTCTGGCTTTGGCAAGACTGCTGCAACTGCCTGCAGTCCACTTTTCTGAGAACCAAGCTTGATTTACGCAGACCCCCATACTAAAAACTTCCGCTTTTTTTTTTTTTTTTTAAAGCTAGCTGTCATCTGCCTTCCAGGTTATCAACTCTCCTCCGTACTGTGAAGTGGACACAAAATGAACATTGATTTTGTAAAGACGGCAGTTTGTTTTGGAGCTCGGGATTATAAATAGCTAAGAGCCAGTGTTGTACATCGTGGTAGCAATCCTGTCTCTCAGTGTCTTGCTGTCAATCGATTATACCCTCTAATTGTTGAAGACTTTGGGTTTCAATGATTGGAAATGCCCCCTCCCTGTTCCCTTTGGTGCCTTAAACATCCCTGCCAATTACCCATTAGGGCGGTTAATTGGTAGCAGTGCGGCGATCGATAGGGGATTGGCAGCCTACCAGCATAACACAACCGAGGGGTTTGCAAAGGTTGAAATAGGAAATCGTAAATGTTGGGAGTGCAGCAATAGCTCGGGTGGCTTGGGGATCCCGGAGCGTCGTGGTTCTGAGCCCTGTTTGGACACAGCGTGCTGCGGCACTGGAACTGCTGCAGGTGCCATCGGAGCTCCATCCAGCCCAGCAGAGGCTTCCCTGGGCTGGAGCAAAGCCGTTGCATTTAACAGTCACCAGTGCAGCTGCCTGGCCTGTTGGAAACCACAGCGTGCTCCGGGGCTGGATCAGGCAGGGCTTTGTGCCCCGGAGCAGCACGGAGTTGGGGGCTGATCGCGGGATGCCGGCTTGGTGCAGGATTGTCCCCCAGCCACGTTACCACCGACACGCCTGGGGATCTCCTCATGCTGTGCCTCGACCACCTGCAGTGTTTTGTGCCACAGGTAATCATTGGACACGTTCCTTGGGTCACAGCGGGCTGGGAATGTGGAACCTGTGAAAATCAGACAAGGGGGGCTCTGGTTTTATTTAAGGCGCAGGGAGTAGAAGTCAGTGGGGTAACCAAGCTGAAGGGAACCAGTTTTGATTTGGCGTAACAGCGTACGGCCTGGGAGCCCTTGGTCTGGTCTGGTTGGTGTTGTGCTGGGCGGTGGTGGTGTTTTGCTTTTTTTTTTAACCTTTTTTTTAATGTCTTCAGCAAGACCGGCACTAAATGTAGTGATATTCTCGGAGGTGAATTTGGGTACTTAAATATCTTGGCCTGAATAGAGGTATAAAAATAGAAGCCTACAACAGTTAGATGCTTCTGCTAATCTTCCTGCTGAAGGACAAGAGACAGAATTGGTTGCACCCAGCCAGGAAAGCTGCCTGCTCTCACCGTACCCTAGCGCCACAGCCTCCATCCTGGGGGTCTCAGGCCTGGCTTCAATGGCCAAAGGATGCTTTCTAACAGGATTTGTGCTCCCAGGACATGCTCAGCCCAGCGGTGGGAGCCTGTGGCAGGGGCTGCAGTGGGGTGTCCAGCCTGGCTGGACTGGGGGGTGTTCAGGAGGGCTTCACGGTGCTCCCACGGGGGCTGGGATCCTTGAGTGGGCTTGAGGGATGCCCTGGGGACATCCCTGCTGCAGGCTCCTGCTCCCCTGCCTGCTGCTCGGTGCCATCCACCAGCGCTGCCAGGTGAATGGGGAAACGGCTGGGGGGAGGTGGTGGCAGCAGGTCCTGGCGTGCTGCTTTGGTTGGTGGCAGGGGCACAGATGGGTCACCCAGGGGCTGCTTTGTGATGGGCTGAGAAGCTGCTGGTGATGAGACCAAGTAGAGTCGGACCTGAAGGTCTGACTTTCTTCAAATCTGGCTGTTTTGTGCCTCTGTGGTGTTCTTTATTTTTTTTTTCTTCCCTTTTTGGAGCGTTTCACAGGAGACTCCTGCTCCTTAACCAGCACTGCTGCTGGGGAGCAGTTGTCAGCTTGAATTTGTCTGCAAGATTCTCAGATGGAGATAATTTCTAGCTGCTGCAATACTGCCGTTGCAAAATAGCCTCAGCAGCCTGAGGACAAAGGCAGCTTCTTGAGTGCTCGCAGATGCACAGATTTCTGGCTCAGTCCCGCTCCCTGCAAGGCAGCTCAGGTGGTTCCTCACACTGGCAGGTGTTTCCCCCGGGGTGAGGAGCAGCAGCAGGACAGCTGGCACCGTTGTGCTGAGCAATTTTCCATGTAGGAACAGGAAGGACTTGGGTGTCCTTCACACAATCTCGTTAGCTAATTGTTATTAGCAGTCACTAACATCTTCCTAAAGGCCGGGAACTGCCACGAGAGGGCAGAAGCTGTTGCTGCTGTTTCCAGTTTTGGTAGCAAAGGCTGCAAATACCAGTTCCTAAAGGGGTTGCAAACAATTTTCCTTTTCCTGACAGGAGGAGGACGCTGTTCAGACAGTCCTTTCAGACACTGTTCAGACCACGTCCTTTGCTGCTTCTTCCCAGCGTGGCTTCCACCCCAATGGCAGGAAGGCTCTCCCACAAGGCAAGGCCGGTTGGTCTGTCTTGAGCCCTTTCCACCTCTGCCACAGGGGGCTTGTTTCCAGGTGAGATTTCTGCCCATCGTGGTCTCTGCTCTGCATGGAGCAGCAAGAAGGAATTTGGAGAAGCTCCATCCTCCATTATTTTTGGCGCTGTTTGCCCGGCAGGCACGGAGGGCAGCTGTGTTATGATCTGCAGAATCACCCCAAATCTCCATTATTGCTGTGTGAAGTGACAAAAGCCAGTGTGCTAGCACTCGCATCCCTAACCACGATGGCCACGGCCTGTTGTCTGCTCTGCTCTCTGGAGTGCTCCCCGCACTGACATGGTGATCCTGCTCCTCTGTCACCTCTGTCCCCATGCTCCTGCGCACCAGGCCAGTGTTATATCCCAGCACATCTGCGGCAGGGCCACCAGCTGGGGTGACACCAGCAGCTGGCTGCGTCAGCCCTTTGTGCGTGTGTCGTGCTGCGTGGCACTGCCAAAGCTCCTTGAGACCGTTCTGGCAGAGGAGAGCAGGCTGCTGCAATGTCCTGAGCTATCTCAGAGGCTTCATTTACCTCTCGTGGGTCTCACGTGTTTCGGTGGTGTTGATGTGCCTCCTGACATACCCCGTGTCAGCACAGTAGCAGGATACAAGTTCCAAATGAAGAGTTTTTCCTGCTTGAGTTAGGAGGTTAATGGCCAATTTCACTGTCTGGGAGAGACTTAAGCGTAACAAACAGGAGCTGCCGTGCCAGCTGACAGCCTCGTACCACCACCTGTGTTACAAGAGGTTGGGAACTCAGTCC
Organism: Cygnus olor; assembly: GCF_009769625.2. NCBI lineage: Eukaryota > Metazoa > Chordata > Aves > Anseriformes > Anatidae > Cygnus > Cygnus olor. Next base: position 15,290,819 of record NC_049183.1, read on the forward strand.
AGTTGTGAAGTAAAAAGGAGAATGATTAACTAGTAGATGAGTAGGGTGGTAACAGCTGCTGTTACTTTGGGATCCCACTATAGTAAGACTCTTTTTTTCCTGGGTTTTCACTGTTCTTGAAGTATGGGTTCTTTAACCTTTCATATAGTAACAGTAACTGCAGTGAACGCTTACAGATCATTAATCCCTTCCTTATTAATGTCACTCTCCACAGCACAGCATCGTGTCTATCTTTATTCCTTAGTCATGACAGCAGAGATTCTCTCCAGTGTGAAACAGCTACAAACCCTCTGCCATGCCCGAGTTCCAAGACTTAAAGCTGAGGCAGTTGTCCAGAATATTGTAAAGGCAGCACCAAGCCCGTCTCTGCGAGAAGAGCATGTTTATTAGCTCTATCAACAGTTGCCTTGCCGAACAAACGAATGGCATTGA